>NC_060141.1:316817678-317445320 GCF_021461385.2 Schistocerca piceifrons | reverse complement strand
CCATCCCCTTCCCCCTCCCTCTCCCTCTTAATCCAGCTAGATAATGGTCCTAGATTGATGAGCAGTACTTGAGAATCACTCAAACAAATGATTTGTAAACCACTTCTTTCATAGATGCACTTATAATTTCCATAAGCTTTTCTTAATGGATATCGGCTTGGGATCTGCTGTACCTATAATTTGTTTGATGCATTTATCCCATTTTATTTTACTCGTATTGGTTTCTCCTAAATACTTTGTTAGTAACTGTTTCCAGTGATTTATCACTAATAGTGTAATTGAACAGTAGTTCATCATCATCCTCATCAGCTGTCTGACATCCTCAACTGGATTATGCCTCCTCTAATTTTTTCTGTTATACAAATCCATAGCTTGCATTTTTTTCTGATGTCATCTACCCACATTCATTAGAGAGTTCCCTGGGTCTTTACTTACATTGTGGAATCTTGCACAGAACTTCCATGTTCAATGTACCATCCACTCGCCTGTATAAAAGTTTCAATCAGTTAATTTCAACCACCTACATTTCATTTTCATTACATTAATAATTACGCTTTTCACACCATTCTTTTACCTGATGTATTTATCCATTTTTCTCACAGTCCTAGTAATTCTCAACATGCAACTCTCCATTCCTGAATGAAACCCTCAGTTTCTGAATGGTTTTCATATTTTTAATCCATATTCTGCTGTTGTAAGTCAAAACTGATAAGTTGTTAACTTTATATTTCAGACATATTGCTTAGTTCTTAGGAACGTGCCACCTACTAAATGCAGTGCAGGTCATTTTTACTTGCACTTATTATTACTATTATTATTATTATTATTATTATTATTATTATTATTTGCACATTATTATTATTATTATTTTATTATTATTGTTATTATTATTGTTATTCAGTCTATGTAAGCTTGCTCTCTTCGTGCCCTAAATACAGAAAAACTCCTCAGCCACTTCTGTGACTTCATTGTTAATTTTGTGCTAGTCTTATTATAATTGATTTTCATGTACACTTTCAAACTTGCTCATTTAAGTTCTTCTATTTGTTCTTAATGTTTGTCTGTGCTAGGGGCAAACAGTACATTGTTATCACAAAACAAAGATGACTGTGGTATGTTCCATTAACAAACATTCATCCCTTGTTTTTCCAGCTTAAGGATCTGAAAGCTTGTTCTAGGGTTGCCAATAATAGTGTTGGTGATAAACAATCTGGCTCCTCTTTCAGTTCTGCTTTTACCACAGCTGTAGCAGTGACAAATGTATTCCTCAGCGTACCAACATATGTTGAGTCACTGCCTTGTGTGTCAATGGCAGTTTGTACAGATTTTGTTGAGGCTTGGTTAAAGATTTCTCAAAATCTATGGTTCACAGTGAAAATGGCAATTCGTATTGCATAATCTATTCTACAATTTCATTCACAGCTTTCAAGTCGTCCATTGAACGTTATCCACTTCTAAAACAGTTTATTCCTTTGCCTGATTATAATCCAGGTTGTTTTTAAGAGGTTGATGATGATTTCGTCAATATCTTGTACGTTTCGAAGAGGAGGCTCATAGATCTACGGACTTGCCTTAACGAGTAAGCTAATACATTGGTTAGCACACTGGACTTGCATTCAGGGAGGTTCAGGTCTCCATTCAGTTATGCAGATTCAGGATTATGTTTTCTCCAGCTTTAATGTTTTGTATTGATGTGACATAAACTTAGAGTGCCTTATCAGTTCTACAAACCCAGACACCTTGTATTACTTGTGGAATGGTATGGTTTCTGTTATTTGCTATCTGTTTTTATTATTCAGCTCTGGAACATTTTAAAAAAATCTTCGAATGAGTGTAAAATTTCCTCTGTTGTTAAAGTGGTTTCAGATCATTACATACTGTAAAGTTCCTTCACTGTTGACGTTATTTTTAGTTCAGTTTCATCCTTGCAGTCATTTTATTTTTGTTTTCTTATAGAACAGTGTATTAAGAACAAAATCATTTTGTTTTCAGCATATTTTACTAATTCATAACCTGTCATTATTGATTTCAAATCCAAAATTTTTCCCATTGATGAATCAGTCTTCAATATTTGTCCTACTCTAACATTAAAGTTCCCCATCGTGGTCTGGTAGTGTATTTGTCATACATCAGTTTCTGTAATTCTTTGTACGTAGCCTCTACCTCCTCGTTAAAACCTATGCACATTGGTACATAGGCTTGTATGATTCACATGTAATACCTTGTGTTTATTTTTAAAATAAGCATTGCTATTATGTTGGAGATTGCTTCAATATTTAATAAGTGTTTTTAATATTCTTGTTTACAACAATTCCGTAGCAATACCTGGGGAGAAGTTTTGCGACATCAGGTTTATTCTAAGGGCAAATAAAGTATAAATACGAGTGTCAGATAAGAATAAAGTTTGCAGCAAGGGTGGGCTGCGTAGCTAAGGGATTAGCTTACACGTTAGGCTAATTGGAGGTGTGGTGAGGGAAGACATGAGAGAGGAAAGGCTGACTTATTCCACAGTCGGCGCTGCCAACACACCTTGCAACGCTTAGCTTTACTGCACACTTATTATACAGCAACTGCTAATTTGTTGGTGTTTTCAATAATAATAATGTTGTTGTTGTGGTCTTCAGTCTTGAGACTGGTTTGATGCAGCTCTCCATGCTACTCTATCCTGTGCAAGCTTTTTCATCTCCCAGTACCTACTGCAACCAACATCCTTCTGAATCTGCTTAGTGTATTCATCTCTTGGTCTCCCTCTACGATTTTTACCCTCCACGCTGCCCTCCAATACTAAATTGGTGATCCCTTGATGCCTCAGAACATGTCCTACCAACCGATCCCTTCTTCTGGTCAAGTTGTGCCACAAACTTCTCTTCTCCCCAATCCTCTTCAATACTTCCTCATTAGTTATGTGATCTACCCATCTAATCTTCAGCATTCTTCTGTAGTACCACATTTCGAAAGCTTCTATTCTCTTCTTGTCCAAACTATTTATCGTCCATGTTTCACTTCCATACATGGCTACACTCCATACGAATACTTTCAGAAATGACTTCCTGACACTTAAATCTATACTCGATGTTAACAAATTTCTCTTCTTCAGAAACGCTTTCCTTGCCATTGCCAGCCTACATTTTATATCCTCTCTACTTCGACCATCATCAGTTAGTTTGCTCCCCAAATACCAAAACTCCTTTACTACTTTAAGTGCCTCATTTCCTAATCTAATTCCCTCAGCATCACCCGACTTAATTCGACTACATTCCATTATCCTTGTTTTGCTTTTGTTGATGTTCATCTTATATCCTCCTTTCAAGACACTGTCCATTCCATTCAACTGCTCTTCCAAGTCCTTTGCTGTCTCTGACAGAATTACAATGTCATCGGCGAACCTCAAAGTTTTTATTTCTTCTCCATGAATTTTAATACCTACTCCGAATTTTTCTTTTGTTTCCTTTACTGCTTGCTCAATATACAGATTGAACAACATCGGGGAGAGGCTACAACCCTGTCTTACTCCCTTCCCAACCACTGCTTCTCTTTCATGTCCCTCGACTCTTATAACTGCCATCTGGTTTCTGTACAAATTGTAAATAGCCTGTCGCTCCCTGTATTTTACCCCTGCCACCTTTAGAATTTGAAAGAGAGTATTCCAGTCAACATTGTCAAAAGCTTTCTCTAAGTCTACAAATGCTAGAAACGTAGGTTTGCCTTTCCTTAATCTTTCTTCTAAGATAAGTCGTAAGGTCAGTATTGCCTCACGTGTTCCAGTGTTTCTACGGAATCCAAACTGATCTTCCCCGAGGTTGGCTTCTACTAGTTTTTCCATTCGTCTGTAAAGAATTCGTGTTAGTATTTTGCAGCTGTGACTTATTAAGCTGATAGTTCGGTAATTTTCACATCTGTCAACACCTGCTTTCTTTGGGATTGGAATTATTATATTCTTCTTGAAGTCTGAGGGTATTTCGCCTGTTTCATACATCTTGCTCACCAGATGGTAGAGTTTTGTCAGGACTGGCTCTCCCACGGCCGTCAGTAGTTCCAATGGAATATTGTCTACTCCCGGGGCCTTGTTTCGACTCAGGTCTTTCAGTGCTCTGTCAAACTCTTCACGCAGTATCATATCTCCCATTTCATCTTCATCTACATCCTCTTCCATTTCCATAATATTGTCCTCAAGTACATCGCCCTTGTATAGACCCTCTATATACTCCTTCCACCTTTCTGCTTTCCCTTCTTTGCTTAGAACTGGGTTTCCATCTGAGCTCTTGATATTCATACAAGTCGTTCTCTTATCTCCAAAGGTTTCTTTAATTTTCCTGTAGGCGGTATCTATCTTACCCCTAGTGAGATAGGCCTCTACATCCTTACATTTGTCCTGTAGCCATCCCTGCTTAGCCATTTTGCACTTCCTGTCGATCTCATTTTTGAGACGTTTGTATTCCTTTTTGCCTGTTTCACTTACTGCATTTTTATATTTTCTCCTTTCATCAATTAAATTCAATATTTCTTCTGTTACCCAAGGATTTCTACTAGCCCTCGTCTTTTTACCTACTTGATCCTCTGCTGCCTTCACTACTTCATCCCTCAAAGCTACCCATTCTTCTTCTACTGTATTTATTTCCCCCATTCCTGTCAATTGCTCCCTTATGCTCTCCCTGAATCTCTGTACAACCTCTGGTTCTTTTAGTTTATCCAGGTCCCATCTCCTTAAATTCCCACCTTTTTGCAGTTTCTTCAGTTTTAATCTACAGGTCATAACCAATAGATTGTGGTCAGAGTCCACATCTGCCCCTGGAAATGTCTTACAATTTAAAAACTGGTTCCTAAATCTCTGTCTTACCATTATATAATCTATCTGATACCTTTTAGTATCTCCAGGGTACTTCCATGTATACAACCTTCTTTCATGATTCTTAAACCAAGTGTTAGTTATGATTATGTTGTGCTCTGTGCAAAATTCGACCAGGCGGCTTCCTCTTTCATTTCTGTCCCCCAATCCATATTCACCTACTATGTTTCCTTCTCTCCCTTTTCCTACACTCGAATTCCAGTCACCCATGACTATTATATTTTCGTCTCCCTTCACAATCTGAATAATTTCTTTTATTTCATCATACATTTCTTCAATTTCTTCGTCATCTGCAGAGCTAGTTGGCATATAAACTTGTACTACTGTAGTAGGTGTGGGCTTCGTATCTATCTTGGCCACAATAATGCGTTCACTATGCTGTTTGTAGTAGTTTACACGCATTCCTATTTTCCTATTCATTATTAAACCTACTCCTGCATTACCCCTATTTGATTTTGTGTTTATAACCCTGTAGTCACCTGACCAGAAGTCTTGTTCCTCCTGCCACCGAACTTCACTAATTCCCACTATATCTAACTTCAACCTATCCATTTCCCTTTTTAAATTTTCTAACCTACCTGCCCGATTAAGGGATCTGACATTCCACGCTCCGATCCGTAGAACGCCAGTTTTCTTTCTCCTGATAACGACATCCTCTTGAGTAGTCCTCGCCCGGAGATCCGAATGGGGGACTATTTTACCTCCGGAATATTTTACCCAAGAGGACGCCATCATCATGTAATCATACAGTAAAGCTGCATGCCCTCGGGAAAAATTACGGCTGTAGTTTCCCCTTGCTTTCAGCCGTTCGCAGTACCAGCACAGCAAGGCCGTTTTGGTTATTGTTACAAGGCCAGATCAGTCAATCATCCAGACTGTTGCCCTTGCAACTACTGAAAAGGCTGCTGCCCCTCTTCAGGAACCACACGTTTGTCTGGCCTCTCAACAGATACCCCTCCGTTGTGGTTGCACCTACGGTACGGCTATCTGTATCGCTGAGGCACGCAAGCCTCCCCACCAACGGCAAGGTCCATGGTTCATAAAAACAGAACACTCGACGCTAAGTGTTCCAAACCGAACCGATAAGTAACGAAACCAAACTATAGGGACCCAGCCACCACCTATTGTGTTACACATTCATTTTGCTTGTAAAAACTGCATCTCATTACAACTTCTCCATAGTTGACTCCAAACTTCGTTAGCAACAGCAGCTGGCGTAGTTTAAATGTTGTCACAACGGTACAAGTTAACAGACCAGGTGATAATTTCTATGTTTCACCACAACTATAGATATGAATTTCTCGGGCGGGGGGGGGGGGGGGGGGGGGGGGGGGGGGGACTTTCCCTGAATTCATCACTGAGTGTGGGCAAGGTAGTGTATCCCTTTTACTTTTCTCTCTGTCTTCTGGCAGTACTGTAGATTTTGCTTCTTAAAGTAAGTGCTGTCAATCAACTCTGTTCATAATTTATTAGTTTTATGGGTTGCTTTTTTCTTTGCTACAGTTAAATTCCATATAAGTGCATTGTTTGAAGTTTTATAAAAGCTCATCAGATTTCATTCAGTACATTCTGACTTGTATTAGTTTTAACAACAAACAAAGGAAACTACATTCAGAACTTTCTGTAATGCATCTTGAATTGTACTGTAACCAAGCACCAGAAATCTGTTAGAGTGAAACCAAGGCATCCCTTAGCAGCTCCCTTGTATTTTGTTGGATGTGTTTTCAAGTTTTGTCTATCGAATAAATTTACTGTTATTGATTTTCATTTAGATCCTGTGTTATACATTTGTGAATGATTTTTGATGTTTTCTAATCAGATTCTCATGAGACATAAAATGCCTTTATTTGAGTATCTGAGAGCTAAATTTACCACATATATGTTGCACTCTGTCATAAGTCAGACAAAACTTTAATCGTCTGCACCAGCCCACTCAGTGTCCCTTTTAGTCTGACCTGATGCATGTGTCCCATATAGTTAAGCAATATTCAAGTACAAGCCGTTCAAGTGTTCCATACGCATCTCTATTGTAGAGAAACTAGTTTCCCAATATCCTACCTGTGAGTCATAGTCCCCCATTACTTTTACCTAAGCTTTCGAAATGTGGTGCTACAGAAGAATTCTGAAGATTAAATGGGTAGATCACATAACTAATGAGGAGGTATTGAATAGAATTGGGGAGAAGAGGAGTTTGTGGCACAACTTGACTAGAAGAAGGGATCGGTCGGTAGGACATGTTCTGAGGCATCAAGGATCATCGATTTGGTATTGGAGGGCAGCGTGGAGGGTAAAACTCATAGAGGGAGACCAAGAGATGAATACACTAAGCAGATTCAGAAGGATGTAGGTTGCAGTAGGTATTGGGAGATGATGAAGCTTGCACAGGATAGAGTAGCATGGAGAGCTGCATCAAACCAGTCTCTGGACTGAAGACCATAACACCAACAACTGTGTCTGTTTGGTTATACCGCTTCATAGCAGTACCTATTGCTATTCCCAGAACCTTGTATGATGTGACTTGACACTACATATGACAAATTAATCCTGCAGTCAAGGAATACTAGGCATTTAGTTTAATGAGATGTGCAATTTCGTTTTTCTCTAGAGCTGTTTTTTAACGTGGATACTGCTGTATATTGTGACTTAAATAGTATACTTGGATGTTTAATTTGCCAAACCTTCTTATATTCACAGGAAGATACATATGAAGCAGGTATAGCAAATGACATGCTCGAACTTGAACGGCGCTGGGAGTACGAGCTAGAGGAGCAGGAGAAGAGGTGGTCCAGTGAAGAAGAGTCAGGAAAAAAGTAGATCTAAATAGTCTCATTGTCAGAGATGATATTTATTATCAACCCAATGGGTTCAGACTTGTATTAATACCAGGATATCCTGAAAGTGAAAATTCGTATATAAATTATTATATTACAGTTGCTGATGGAAAAAATAAAGTTTTCTAATAAAGTTATTTTTAAAATGATCATGCTTTAGTTCTGTAAGGCAGTGACTGCTGCTGTTGTTCAGTTTATAAAACAGCATTAGCAACACTCTATAGCTCTCTTATAAACAAAGATGATGTGACTTACCAAATGAAAGTGCTGGCAGGTTGTTTGTGTTTGTTTGTGTGTCTGTCGACCTGCCAGCACTTTCATTTGGTAAGTCACATCATCTTTGTTTTTAGATATATATTTCCTACGTGGAATGTTTCCCTCATATATATATATATATATATATATATATATATATATATATGTTTATGATCACTTGAAACATTGAGGAGGGGAAATGTTTGCTATCATTCTTCTGACAGGCAGAGGCAAAAGCAGAAGTGTAGAATTAAATGTTTAAATTATTATAATAATTGCTTCAGAAGAGCACTAGTATGTGAAGTAGAGTTTAAATTTGAGTACTGTGAATGGATGGATGAGGTGGAACGAATAAGTAGAACCATTGTGTTTGAAAATTAAGAGAAAGGAAATATTGTGCTACAGGATAGCAGCCTAGTTAGGATATTTAGAATGGCTTGCAGGATGAAAATGAATGGTAAGGGAAGGATGTGAACAGCATGGTACATATAAAATCAGTCAGTTTCTTCGATGAGCACCCAAATGACACAGCTGACATCATGAATGTTTTTCTATTTTTCATTTCATGTTTTATAGTTTTGTTTCTTTTCACATTTTCTGACATTTCTGTTTTTCTCAAGCTCTCCATTATCCTTCATCCATTCTATCTTCTTTTCTTGTGGATTGTTCTCTTCACTATGCACATCCCACATTCAGTTTGACCATTCACAAAGTTTCTGTCTGTCTTCTCCCTCCCTCCCTGTCCCCCCCCCCCCCTTTTTCTCTCTTTTCATGGCCTTTTAAAAACTTATCGATGAAATTCACTGATCTCTACATTGTAGGCTTTCTGTAACAAGTTGTTTGTATTAGGTATAAGGAAATGTCATGATTTTATGTGTTTTTAATATTTGACCAATCTTAAACTTGCCTGACAGTCGAATGATTGTTTAGTATTTTTCCTCCTATATATTAAAAATATAAGTATGTGATTATGTAGATATACCAGCTTGTGAATCCATTTGTTGATATGAGTGTTATGAATTACAGTATTGTCTCATATGAAGAACTTATGATACTGTAGCACCTTGCTAAGTGATCCAAGTAGTCTTAAAAATATTTTTGACTTAGCAGTTTTATGACGTAGAAAACCAGATTTCAAAGTTATTTTTGAATAAAAATGAATTTAGTTTTCTACACATTCATTTGTATGTTTTGTAAATGTGATCTATAGGTGCAAGCATTTAGGTATTTCAGTGATATGCTTGCACATTTCCATTTTGTTTATAACAAAGACTTTATTGTTATAATTGCTACATAACATCAAAATTACATAAGTGAAGCTATCTTCCAGTTTTAATGGGAGCATTTACACGTTATCCTACAGAAACTGTAATTGTATAAAGAGTGTAGCAAAAGTAGTATTGAGAAGAAATTATTGAATGTTAATGTGAGTATAGTTTATTCGTAATTACATTTAGAGCAGAACCTAGGACAGCTCAAGCTGTCTGAATCAGGGCACCAAGTATGTGTGAGCTTATAAAAGAGATAACATGAAAATCCCATGTAATTAATGTGGCAAATAAATGCAGTGTGTATTATCCTGTATTGTGGAACTGTGCTGCTTCTTTCATGGGTGATATTTTTTCACTGTACCTTATTGGTGTTTTGCTATCTGTTTTTAATATATTTTGCTGCTGATGAATCCATTTGTTAGACATGACAAAACTTTGTGCTTTGTCGTCATTTGTGTCGGTGCACAGTTAGAATCCACATTGCATTTAAATCCTGTGTGGTTGACATGAATGAGTTTCATTGAATTGAGCTTCAAATTTCCCATTTTCAGAAACCATTGTAACTCAGTATCATTGATATTCATATATTTTTATCTGGTGATGGAAAATCTTAGATTGAAAGCAAATCGTGGAAGGAACAAAGGTAGCAGCTCACAATACAGCTAAGATGTAGAATGGTTGGTAGACATATAAATAAAATTTAAAATATTGATAAGCTTTCAGTGTTCCTCAGAGGCAACTACTATAGTCAGGCATACAGAACAGAACAGAACAGAACACATGAAGAGAGACTGTGTGGAATCTTAACATTTTCAGTACTGTTTATGTGCCTACCAGCCACTCAAGCCTGAAATATTTTAATCTGGTTTTGATACGAAAATCTTGTATGCTTGGTGCTCCATAGCTAGCGAGTATTTGTTAAAAGACATCTTGCTGTACATCCTGAGCTGCACTATAATATTATCTCAAATACTCACTTTAATTTTGTTACATACATTCACCTAGCCTGAACTATTGCTGGCATATTTCTGGTTATCTCTGACTGAAATTTGGCACCAAACATACCTCTAGTTTCTGTCCCTGTGATATGAAGTTAAATAATATGATACCTAAGTCACAATGGTTCCATTTAATTAAGAATGTGTATTACTCATAAAAAATATTTCACTGCCTGTTGATGTGGAATTACTAAAAATCACAGATGACATTGTCGTAGGCTAAATAGAGGTTTTAGTTTTTTTCCCCCAGCTTAATTCCTGTTCATAAAGAGCATACTGTTGCAAAAACATTGCACAGAAGGTGATTTTCAGGAGGAGTTCGAAACTTTCATGTAAATCACTGCTTCACAATTTCTAATAATAAAATTAATGTCATTTCTGTAAATAGTTTTCCAAATGAGTAGGATCTCATTGTACTGTGTCAAAATAAACCTTCAGATTCATTGAAATCAGACATTCTTTAGTGACAAATAACACTGTCGAAAGGCAGCGATTTGCTGAATGTTAATATTTCTCTTTATGTTAATTCTGGAATTTTCCTGAACATACATTTTATGGGAGTGCTTGAAACTTACAGATATCTTGGTGTTGCCTGCAATATACAAATAGGGTCATGATGGAATTATTTCAAATGCAATACAGACTACAACATTGGTCAGAGAAAATATGTAATGTACATAATGCTGAATGTTTCTGTAACCAAAGCAAAATAATGTACATTTTGTAACATGTTTGTTGGCGGTGTAATATTTACACTGGGCTTTTTAGATAGTACTTTATGTAGAATGCTCTGTAATGATGTGTTACAAGTTTTTTGGCTTTATAAATATGGACATGGATTCTGCCGAGAGGCACTTGAACTGGAAAATGTTATACGTGATTTAAATGAAGTTTCCTAACCATTAGACATTTAAGAAATATCTTAACAATGTGTGCCAGAAAACTTGTATATGTTGTAAGATCTTTATCCTTATAACATTTGTGCAAAGTCATCATTATTGTGTGGCTAAAATGCCTTTGTTTTATAGATGCTATACATAATATATTTTGTTGAATAATTTTTTAAGTTTATGCACACACACACACACACACACACACACACACACACACAGACACACACACACACACACAAGGGAGAGAGAGGGAAATGTAAAACATATTACATTTGTATGGTGGTGTTTTGTTGTTATTACTGAATTTCTAATTCCAGCACACAAACACACACACACACACACACACACACACACACACACACACACACACACACACACACACACTAATCCATTATGGCACTTTTTTTCCCTTTCCTCCTCCACTTCAGAGTGTACACTTGGTTGTGTAAATTTTAGGTAATAAGTGGTATTAAAGTGATGATAACTTCGGAAAAAAGATAACATCGTCATGTTGTAATACAACATCCATTGAGTGCAGTGTATTGTATGGAGCCACTAAAGAAAGCTTTCCAACGTTCACATAGTAAAAATGTGAACAAATGTTAAAGCTTTTGGCAGTCAGAGTCATAACTTACGTAATGTGAAAATATTTTTATAGTTATTAGTAACACTTTCGCCTCGGGTTTATAGCAGGAAACAGAAATTGCCTTTATACTTTGTATTTCTGATTTGAATGCAGTAGATTAATTTATTTGTATATACAGTTCAGTGTGTTCATCATTCTTCCTGGCATATTGCTGCAGTAGTATGCTTGTTACGTGATATGTAGGTGAAAATAATTTTAATTGTAAAATTATTGAATATTTGTCCAAAATTACAGGACAATGAAATTTGTTTAAACACCAGATGTTTTGTTAGCTCCAAAGTATATCTGTTTTGTAACATGGAATATTAGGCCATTTGAATGATAAGTTATGGATCCAAATTTGACATCATTTTTACTATTGTCCACTGATTTTACATGTTTAGCACAGTACCAACAGATAATCTTTAACAGTGGTTTTGTCTGCATATCACTTGTCAGAAAATAGTCAATTACATTTAAGTTATCTTATATATAATATATAAATAACTATTACAGTTTGAGACTTGTGTCTGTATGACAGTGCTTATCTGTCATCATTGTGTCATGCTTTGTGGTAAGTACCATACAGACTTATTGATCTGGTGCTTGACACACTGCATTACATTCCTTCTACTTGATGCTGAATATTTACATGTTAAACATGTTCTTTGTGCAGAGATAGTTCTTTTGCTTGGAACTTGACTAAGAAGTTTACCTACATCTGTTATACAGTAATGTATATATGTAATATGATATACTGCTTAAAATGAGTCTCCTTTTTGTGGGGGGTCATTATTAAGGTTTTATGAATGAATGAAGAATTTTTTCTAGAAAAATTCTGGTTCATAAGAATGATTGAATTGGTACAAATGCATATTTTAACACATTGTAATTTAAAACATGAACAAGTACTGTATTTTACAGTCATAGTAATTTCTTAGAGAAGCTGTTTTCACTTTAAAATTTTATGATGAAATTATTAGTCCTTCCTGTTGTTGCAAAATGACAGTTGTATATCATGAAATATATTTTGACCAAATTTCTCATGTAATAGGTACACACAAGTGTGCACATACGTGCATGTTCTGTACCTGTGCCCATATCTGTGGCAGTATTGAATGTTTTTAAATGTGTTATTCTTATATAATTTTGTTCAGATAGCTTGTTTGTACTTTATTCTGACATTTCATTGTGTTCTCTTTACTTAACAATATTCAACATAAATTAACTGAGATTGAAACACTGGCTTTTATCCAATTAAAAGGATGATTAGAAAAAGTTAAGAACTCACATAATCAGTTCAGTTTTTCTGCATCTTCATTTTTCTCTTCATGTCTTTTTTTAGCTTTTCTGTCATTTTCAGTCGTGTAAGAGTTGGCATATTTACATATTTAACGTGTGCAGGTCCAACTTCGTAATTAGGGCATGTTTTCATTTTCTCCACTGTACATCCGCTTGTAATTGCAATTTTTTTTTTTTTCTTCCCAAGCGATGCAACACTTGCTTAAATGAACAATAGTGAGTACAAGGCATTCGTATTGCAGGATGACACTTTTCCATCTTTAAGTGGTATCTAACCATTTTTAGGATGGCTTTATTTGAAGTTCAGTTGTGCAGAGAGAGCAATCATTTTTGCATCATAATTATTATTGTCCATTATTCATTACAATAATTGGCGACTAGTATTGGCACATACAAGGACACAAATTTCCCATGATCTGACGTATGAATTACAGAAATAAACCATTCACATTGCATCAACACTTTTGCAGTAACAGTTGATCTCACACTTCTTGTCATCGGCCCCTTATTCTTTGCTACTCCATAGATATCATTTTAATAAATTTAACATTAATATTGTGAAAACTTTATATTTCTTTTGAATGTTGTGACATATTTGGAACTCTTAATTAACAAAACAGCTGTCCAGCAAACCACATAATCTGTATCTTGAATACAGTTATGCATTGTATGTAGTAAAATATAGAATGATTTGAAATGGATTGTGCAAGCTCATATGCTGTCATTGACACAATTTTTTCCTTTGTATTGAATACTGTATATGGCAGGTCATTATGTAACCAAAAGACAGATGCAAATTGTATAAAATATCTAGCTTGAGGATATGGAGATTATATGGTATTAGGGATAGTCACTCTCATTGTCCGTGTAAACGAGGGCCTATTTATCCTGCCTGCATATTTGGAAATCTAAGGGATTACCTCAATATCATTTCACTGACACCAGGCTTGCTCTATTTTGGTCCTGAGCCATAATTTAATTGTTTTAATTAAATCTCAAACATACACAACCTTTAATTTTTACAGTTTTATGCATTAGTCTCATCTTTTGTGTACTACTTTGAGGCATTTCCTCAACAGAAATTGAAATTTATCTTGTTTACTCATCCTCACTTCCATTTTAGTTATTGCCGGAAATGACATAATAGATGTTTTCATGTATAAAGCTCGCATCATTCATTTGTTCCCATTGTTGCATAAGTACATAAGTATTGAAAGTCAACTCATTTATCATTTTTATATGTGCAAATGCAGCAGCAGCAGAAGTCTTAAGGAATTTGTTGAATCATCTATTAAACATTTTGCCATTATTGGTAATGTGTTCTGAGATCATACACTAACAATTTCAGTGTGAATATAGTTGCACCCTTAAAATCCCCTCTATAGGTAGAACATATATTCTTACCTTTATTTTCCTTTGCAGAATTCATTATTAGACTTTTTAATGTTTTGAGCCACAGTATTCTTAAAATTCTGGTGTGGTCCTGAATAAAAAATGGGTTGAAAATCATAATTAAATTCATAGTTAAGGCATGCAGTTTCATCTAACTGGAGTTATGTCAAAATATTGTATGCTAAGAGTTTGTTGTGCAATAACTCCTAACTTGACCTCTCATTGTAAGTATTTATTTCTTTTTCTTTTATAAATGGTCAGTGGTAAAGAACAACTAGACACACACAAACAATTATGTACTGCATTTAGTACTTAAAGAATGATTGTGTGAGGTGAAAAATATATGTTTGAAGCATATTAAACTGTATATTAAAGATTTAATGTCTGTATGTAGACTAAAAAGCATGTTAAGCATGTTTATCTACCGATTATATTAATCTGTGTAATGTTATGGTGGATAGAAATATGTATATTGCATTGAATAAAAGTTATCCAGAAACTTTAAGAAAATGCTTTCTATTATGATGAAAATTACTAGTAAATCTGACATTGTGTTGCTCACATGTCCACTGGGTGACATCTGTTTCACAGTAATTAACTGCTTCTGTTATAAAAATGTATGCTAAGTCCTCATTATGCTCACAATCTTAATCTGAAAATCCTGTTAAATGATACAGATTTGTAGCTAGCAGATTTTTCATATATCTGTTGATGCACAAATGAATTAAAGGAATTTGAGGCAGATCCCTTGTCACCTCAGTATAATAAAAGCCTATGGTGTCCGCTTAACAGCTGTCTTACACAAGATACCCAAAAAGTGAAATCTCATAAGGAAAGACTAGACTAGGCTGTTCCAGCAGGCATGTCCACTGGTA
Organism: Schistocerca piceifrons; assembly: GCF_021461385.2. Lineage (NCBI taxonomy): Eukaryota > Metazoa > Arthropoda > Insecta > Orthoptera > Acrididae > Schistocerca > Schistocerca piceifrons. Next base: position 317,430,032 of record NC_060141.1, on the reverse strand, counting down.
GGCCGTGCTGGGAAGAGGTGTGCAAACTGCAAACGTGAGGGCAGTCAGGTAGTCTACTGCACATGGAGAGGGATGGGCAGAAAGATTGTTTGTGAATAGTTAGCACTGCACGTAACAAACTTGGGTAGTTAGATGACTATGATTAAGTAATTCCATTGTAGCAGGATGTGATAAACATAAAAATTCAATCCAAGGGAAAAATACCTGTATTTCATTATGTATGTAAAACAATATATTTCTTTTTGATTGCAAGAGATTAAATATTTGCAGTGAGACCCTTTGTCACCGCAAGATGCAGTACGCTCTTCAGTGTAGGATCTTGGAGCTGAGACCTGACAGGAGTACTTACCCTCTTCCTAATGGAAAACAGTTCTTGAAAGTATGCTGAGACAAACATGGATATAACGTTAGGTGCATTCCTCTGTAGTTTTGGGATCTCTTCTGGGTGAATATCACAGTACTGACATAAACAAATTGGTTGTGTTGTACTCTCTCTCCTTGGGCAGAGTCCGGTTTTGCAAATCAATGAATTCTAATTGCATTTTCAAATGCACAGTCTCTGGTGCAGTAGAAAATGTGTGCTGAATAATTAGAATTCATTTTGTATGCTACATAGGTCTTTACATATGGTCTGAATAGACTCATGGAGTTTCACAACACTTTGCTGATGAGGTGTGAAACATGAGTCTGAAGACAATTGTAGCGATGAAATGTTTTCAAAAAAGTTACTCTTCCTGTGACAAGCTGCCTTTCAGAGAGATATAGTTCATCCATGAATGCACTTATTTTATCATACATGTTTGGAATAAGCAGAATATTTCCTTGAGCTGACAAATTCAAGAGCCCTGTGATATCAGTAAGGAAGGCAAAATCCACAACCTATTTGTCATCACTGAATGCTGGCTGCATATCTGCTGCCACATCCACAAATAGGGCAATTTCCTTCTGAATTGCAAATAATGTGTTAAGAACTTCGCCTTTAATAAGCGGTCGTACCACACACTGGGGGAGGGGGGCATGGGGCATTGCCATATGCTGCTTCCAAGTCTTGCAAAAATCCCTTGAACTGGTGGTGATGGATACAGTGGCGCCTCATAATACTGGCACATTGTGCCACAATCTTCATGACATTGCACACCTTCTCTGCAAAGGCCCTCCTGGGAGATAAAACAGTGTATCTATACTTTATATGTCTCTTCCAAATTCTTTGATTTTTTTTCTTTTCTTTCTTATGTCTCTTCCAAATTCTTTGATTTTTTTTTTTCTTTCATATAAGATACCAAACCTGTCTGTGGTGCTCCATCTGTTGCCACAAACAGAGCCTGTCCCATGGCAAACATGTTTTTAACGGATTCACAAACCACCTCAATTACCAACTGTGACTTCATAATCCATAGGTATAACATGTAATAATTCCTCAAAAACTTCTAGTTCCAGGACAACACCCTTGCACTAATATTGCAAGCTTCACATAGTCTGTTACATTGATGATTTCATCAATTGCTATCAAATAACCAACAAATGTCTGACCTTTGTCCTCCATTTGGTTTTCCAGATCCGTACCCATATCTTGGATCTGACAAGAAACTTTGCTTTGAGATACGAACTCGTTCAAATTTCTTTACCTCTCCTGATGTCCAGCGAACAGAACTTCAAAGAGCCCCCATCGAAAACGGCCGCTGCTTGCCACAATTATTTGTACAACTTGTAGCTTGTAAGTAATAGCATGTCATTTAAATATTCCTCTTCATCAGCTATTTAAAATTAATTGCATGAAACGTATAATTGAAATTGATGCATATGAAGAACATGGAGAAGGACCCTATGACTTTTTTTTCTGCCTTAAAATTACATAGTGCTGTACTTTGTAATTGATTTCTTGATCACTGTCCACCTAATCAACTGTACAAAATGAAGGGATACATAGTGACACTGAATATTGTACTTATTCATTGTGGTTAGCATCTTAGAACACACTAGGGATTGCAACAATCTTTTTCTTCAACAAATAAGAATTGTTCTTTCCAAAAAGGTCATGACAATGGTCTTTTTAGAGATGTGTTCATTATGGTCACATTCACTACAATGTGAAAAGTTTGTAAATCGTATGGTGTCAAATGTAGGCCCAGGTATGCAAGAGAACAGTGCGCAAATAACTGTGCCTTCTCATTGGTTCTTTCCAAAAAGGTCATGACAATGGTCTTTTTAGAGATGTGTTCATTATGGTCACATTCACTACAATGTGAAAAGTTTGTAAATTGTATGGTGTCAAATGTAGGCCCAGGTATGCAAGAGAACAGTGCACAAATAACTGTGCCTTCTCATTGGTGAGCCATGGGACACACGAAGGTACCATTGTTTGGTAAGCCAGTGTTTAAAGCCTGGACTAGACCATGCAATCAACCAATTTCGAAGAGCTTTCACCCACTAATCAGTGCCCACTCAAAAGCAACAACTATGATGGCACTAAGGCAATCAATTTCTTTAATAAAAAGGAAGAAAAAGGGGTTAAAGTTGATGGCTTGGGGTTTGATTTGAATGAAGTAGACTCAATAGAATTTATTTCTAAGTATTAGGCCAGCAATTTAACAGTTTCTGAGAAATTGAAGAAAGAGTAATTTCAACCCATAACAGGGGCATACTTGGGGAGCAATTCCATTGGTAACTGGAGCAGTGAGATCTGCATTCAAATCACAGTTGACCGTCTCCCTCTCTTTTGAAGAGTTGTTTTCCTCCAATCATGGTGCTATATGAATTTCATGATAGTTTTCATTCTCTTGTCCAGAAAGTAAAGAAATATTAAGGGAAGACTAGTTGTGCCCAAAGGTACAGAAGTGGTCTGCAGTCTGAACTCAAAAGTGTCACATAATTCGTCATAACCACAGTTAACAGCAACTTTCCTCCTAATGTGTATCTGCAGTAGATCAGAATCAACCAGTAATTCTTGTATTTCTGAGAATGTGTTAGATTGTGGGTCTGATGTGTATAAATAGTGTTTCCATATGTTCGAGTAGTCAACCATCTCCACATGTTTCAAAATGTTTCTGTGTCTGTACCTTCGACCTTTTTTTTTTTTTAAAAAAAAAAAGAAAGAAAAAAGGGGGGTGGGGAAGCCTAGTGACTGAAACACTTTAACAGGAGCATTTGAAAACACAATTTATGCATCACAACATATAATAAACTAAACTAAACTCCGTCTGAACAGGCCTTGGAAGGCCCAATGGCACCGACCGGCTGCCATGTCGTCCTCAGCTCACAGGTGTCACTGGATGCGGATACGGAAAGGCATGTGGTCTGCACACCGCTCTCCCGACCGTATGTTGTTTGCGAGACCGGAGCTGCTACTTCTGAATCAAGTAGGTCCTCAGTTTACTTCACAAGGGCTGAGTGCAGCCCATTTGCCAACAGCGCTTAGCAGACCAGATGGTCACTCATCCAAGTGCTTGCCCAGCCCGACAGCACTTAACTTTGGTGATCTGGTGGGAACCAGTGTTGCCACTGCAGCATGGCCGTTGGCAACATATAATAAACTGCTCGAAATAGAGGGATAAGAATTTGATGGTGTGTACTATATACATAGTTCGTGATAAAATATATACTGTTGTTCTTAGTCTTCTGATGTGTTTTAATAATGAGAACAATCCTCCAAAGTACTTTTAAAAGCCATGGCTTATTGGCGGCATTCAAATGTATCATTCTATGCCTAAGAGCGAAATGAATGAGCAATGCCTCACTCTGCCATCTATCGAGTGTAAGTAATGAGTCCATCTCTATACTCTTTGACTGCCCAGGAGTTACAAAATGATCTAAGGGCAGTAACTGGTTGCAATGTCAGTGATCAAACAATACACAACAGACTCAGAGAGGCCAATTTTAAGACCAAGGAGACCTCATCACATCGCTCAATTAACAGCTCAGCACATGAGAAAGGAACATCGATTTGCTGAGGAACATGGGCCCAGACAGCTGCATCACTGGCACAATGTATTGTTTACAGACAATTTCCTCTTTCATCTAACACAGTGCAATGGGCCTATTAGTATATATCGTCATCACAGTGAGCTTCATAATGAAGCAGCAGTCCAGGAAATGGACAAATTTGGCTTGTGGCTCAGTGATTGTGTGGGGTGGCATCACAATTGATGGATGATCTGACCTTCACTTAGTCAGAGGCCATCTATATGCTTGGAGGTACATAAGTGAGATTGTGTTGGGTCATGTTACGCCCACTGCAGTTACTATAGTTCTCAAGTTTATAGCTGTGTGGTCTAAGGCGCCTCGTCATGGTCCGTGCGGCTCCCCCCCGTGGGAGGTTTGAGTCCTCCCTTGGGCATGGGTGTGTGTGTTGTCCATAGCGTAAGTTAGATTAAGTACTGTGTAGGTTTAGGGACCGATGAGCTCAGCAGTGTGTTCCCATAAGACTTCACCACAAATTTCCAAAATTTTTCTCCAGTTTATATCACACAATCCCTATGTGAGCAATATGTAGGGGGTTGTCATATATTCCTAAATTATCATTTAAAGCTGGTTCTTGAAACTTTGTTAGTAGACTTTCTTTTGATAGTTTACATCCATCTTCAAGAGTCTGCCAGTTCAGTCCCTTCAGTATCTCTGTGGCACTCACAACCAAACCTGTGATCATTCGTGCTGCACTTTTCTGTGTACATTCAATATCCCCTGTTAGTCATATTTTGTATCGGACCCACACATTTGAGCAATAAGAGGTGTGATTGGAAAGTTTTAAGAATGGATCCGCTAGTGCTTACTGGTTTGGCGGGCTGGTACACAGAGGGTGGGGAGTGAGTCTTTGCCTTGTCCTTGGATGCCCTCTGATAGGAAACTGCGTTTCCTTTATTCAGTTTGTTGTGACGGCTGGTTGAGTGCAGGTCTGTTAGGGCATGTTGCCGGATTCTGTCTGCGTGAAAATGGACATAAAAACAGAGCAAGAAGTTTGTGTCAAATTTTGTTTTAAAACTGGGAAATCTGCTTCTGAGACTTATGAACTATTAAAAACAGCTTTAGTAGATAATTGTATGAGCCAGTCAAATGTTTTCATCTGGTTCAACAGATTTAAAAATGGCCGCGAATCATTTGAAGATGAACCATGGTCTGGTCGTCCTTCCATCTCAGAAATGAATGAAAATGTGAAAGTTTGCAACTTAGTGCGCTCTGGTCATAGAATCACAACTAAGGAGATGACTGATGAACTTAATTTAAGCTTCTATGCAATTCAGTCAACTAACAAAAAAGTTGCAGGTACAGAGGAAACTAACTAAAAGTCCCCAATCCAGTCACAAATTTCACCTGATACCCCATATGATCATACTTTTGACAATAAACCTAGGTGAGGTACTGAGTCAAATGCTTTTCGGAAATCAAGAAATAGAGCATCAACTTGACTGTCTTCATCCAAAGCATTCAGTATTTCATGTGTGAAAAGTGCAAGTTGGGTTTCACATGAGCAATGTTTTTGGATTCCACGCTGGTTGACATTGAGGAGGTTATTCTGTTCAAGATACATGATTATGTTTGAGCTCAAAATATGTTCTAAATTTCAGCAACAAATTGATCTTGAGGATACTGGACAGTAGTTTTGCGGATACATTTTATTCCCTTCTTGTAAACAACTGTGACCTGTCCTTTTTTCCAAGAACTTGGCACAGTTTTTTCTGTTCAACGGATCTATGATAAATTACAGTTAGGAGAGGGGTTAACTCGACTGTAAATTCAGTATAGAATCTGACAGCGATGCCGTCAGGGCCTGGAGCTTTTTTCAATTTTAACAATACCACTGACGCTAAAACCTATTTCATTCATCTTTTCCGTGGTACAACGATTAAATTGGGGTAATTGTCCTGGGTTTTCCTCTGTAAAGGAACATTTGAAAACAGAGTTAAGCATATCAGCTTTTGCTTTCCTACCATCAATTTCAATTCCTGTCTCATTCGCTAGGGACTGGACACCAACTTTGGAGCCTCCAACAGCCTTTGCATACGGCCAGAATTTCCCTGGGTTTTGTGAAATTTCATTTGACAATATTCTGCTATGGTAGTCACTAAAGGCACCATGCATTGCTCTCCTGACAGCCAAATGCATTTCATTCACTATCTCTCTATCTATAGCCCTACACTTTGTTTCAGACCTGTTATGCAGCAGTCACCTCTGTTTCTTTAGAAGTTTCTTTACAATGACTGTATACCATGGAGGTTCCCTTCTATTATGAACTGTCCTACTTGGTACATATCTGTCCAGTGCATGGCCAACTACCCTTTTAAACTTGAACTATAGTTCCTCTACATGCTCCTATGTGCTGAAAGCTTCAAGTTCCTCACTGAGATATGACACTACTGATTTTTTATCTAGTTTGGTGAACATGTGTATCTTTCTGTTTGTTTCAGTTGTACTTTGGTTATCGTTGCCACAACTGCATTTTGGTCATGGATACCAGTGGACATCCTCAAAGAAGTCAGGTCTATTTGTTGCCATTAGATCCAATATATTTCCTTCAGGAGTGGTGTTCCTAACTATATGGTGTAGGTAGTTTTCAAAAAACACATTTAGTAATGTTTCACAGGATGCCTTATCACACCCACCACTAACAAAACTGTAATTTTCCCAATTAATTGTTGGCTGATTAAAGTCTCCACTAATGATTACAATATGATTGGGGAACTTATGTACAAGTGAAATGAGATTTTCTCTAAAGTTTATGGTTACATCAGGATATGATTCTGTTGAGCAATAAAAGAATACAATTATCATTTTATGCCCACCCCTGATACGGAGTTTTACCCAAATAATCACACACTGCTTCCCTTTCTATCTTGGTGGATTTGAGTTTCTTGTCTACTGCGACAAATACACCACCTCCATTTCCCATTTTTCTACCCTTTTGATAAACAATTACATTTTCCCCAAAAATCTCACTGCTATCAATTTCAGGTTTCAACCAACCTTCTGTACCTAAAATCATATGAACTGCACTGCTTTTCATGAGCACTTCAAGCTCTGGCATTTTGTTGTGAATGCTTCAGCAGTTATTCACTAGGATTTTAATACTCTCACCTGTGAGAGATGCTTTGATCTTTCACTGATACTTCTGGGTTTCCTACAGCTATCATTATCTGGATTGGATGGAGAATCACCTAATCTAAAAGACCCTCGTGTACACCCAACACACAGTCAGCTACTTGAGTAGCAGCCTCCAATGTGTAGTGCACACCTGACCCATTTATGGGAATCCTAAGTTCTCAACCCTATGGTGCAAGTCCAGGAAGTCACAGCCTAGCTTGTCACAGAACCTTCGATGTCTGTGGTTCAGTCCTTCCATTCAACTCAGAACCAAAGGGCCATAATAAGTTCTGGGGACAATGCTGCAAATTGTGAGCTTCACTGAAGCTCCATGCACAATGTTGGTCTTCTCAACCTTCTCTACCAGTTACTGAAATCACCCACGTATGGCCTCAGAGCCCAGACTACAGGCACCATTTGTTCCAATGTGCATCACAATCTGCAGTTGCTTGCACCTTGTTCCCTCAGTGGCTGCCAGAATAGACTATACAACATTTTGAATGAGGTCCTCAGGCGTACACACTGAGTGCACCCAGTATTCTCTCTGTCTCTTGCTCCCATTTCCCTAAAGTGTACCATCATTCTCAACTGGTGAAATGATGCCTTGTTTCACTTCTGACAGAAAGTGGACAATGACAGTTTATTGTCTGTGATAAGAGTGAAATGTCTACCATCAAGCATGTGCCTAAACCCTTTCACTGAGGCCTCTGCCACGGATAGTTTGCGATCGTATCTTGACCAATTTGCTTGTGATGGTGATGTTTCATGACCAATTTCCTTGTGATTGTGATAATTTTTTTATTGAAGAAAGCTAGAGATTTCTAGTCACGTTGCATACTGTTCCAATGGTAGTTGGTGATGCATCCACCATAACTGTGAGAAGTGTATCAGGAAGAGGGTAAGCTAATAGTGTAGCCTGTGGAGTACTGTCATTCACTCTGGTAAAAGATGCTTTCTTTTCATCAGTCGACTGTGTATTGTGTTCCAGGTTTAGGTGAGACTTTTAGGAATTCATTGAGAGGCACTGCCAGCAGTGCATGGTTGCAGAACAAACGTCAATAAAAGTTTGCCAAGCCCTGGAAATGACCTAATTCGCATATTGTCACGGGCAATGGAAACTGAGAAATAGTTTCCATTCTAATCATAGAATGCAAGCTTTCATATCTGCATTTCTGTTATTGTTTATTTTTGTTTTACGGACATTACTCCTTGGTCCAAAGCATTATTATTTGCCTAATGTTTCATCTTCCAATGCTGGCAATACCAACACAGACTATAATGACTCAGAAAGCAGTTACAAGCTCAGCAAGCCAAATACTTTGGCTTTTTTGAGATTGTAACTGCTTTTTTGTGTCATAATTGTCTCAGATGATGTCTTCAGCATAGGCAGATAAAACATTAGGCAGAGAACTATGCCGTGGACCATGGCCTAATGCCAATGAATCAAAAATCACCAATAGCTTCAACTTTGTCTTGCTGTTTGCAGGACTCCAGCAGCACTTTCTTCTTCCTAACACTTTGTACATTCCTAGGCTTCTTGGCCTTGGTTGAAGTGTGCTGCACATTTCCTGCTCCTCGTTCTACCTGAGGCTCTTCTCCACTTAACTATGGCAGTGGTAGATACCTGTTTTTGGTGTTGATGATAAAACTGTCAGATCACGTTCTCTCTCTTCCTATCCTTCTACCAGCTGCCAGTTCCCAACTACCCTCCTCCCCACTATCTCCCTTGAGTTCCTTCCTTGCTTCCTCCAACTGTGCCTGAAGGGCACAGATTTACCTTTCCTGTTCCCCAATCAAAATGGTCCTACTGCATACTCTGCAGCTCCAGGAGAGAGGCTCTTCTGTTCTCCCGACATTCTCCCCAGTGCATCCCCCCCCCCCCCCCCCCCCAGTGAAAATATTTCCTACAAGATTGGCAACAAATTCCTTTACTCACTACCCTACAACAGCTCCCACATTTCTCACTCATGATCAGTTTTGAAAGAATAATTAAGTTTACATAATGTTTTAAGGACGCGAGATTGGCTGTGTGTAAACAAAAAACGACACACAGGTCTTATATGCAGTGTGTGTTTTTTTTTTTTTTTTTTTTTTTTTTTTTTTTTTTTTTTTTTTTTTTTTGCCGATTTAGAGGTACAATGACAGAAGAATGAATTTGTAATTAATTTGCTTTTAGAGAAGTTACGTTATCAGGCATGTTTGGTGAGGTTTTTAAATGTTTATAGCTTGGAAAATTTAGGCCTAGATCAGATCTATCTAACTAGTAAACAGTACTTGAGTCCAACTTCAGCAGCCAGATTTGTGTGTGAGTTACTTTTGCATGAGTGTGTGTGTGTGTGTGTGTGTGTGTGTGTGTGTGTGTGTGTGTGTGTTTTGTCTGTTTTACAATGAAGGCCTTCTTGGTCAAAGGTTCACCTTCTGACAGCCTTTTTGTTGTGTCTGTTGTGACTTGGCATCTCTGCTATACAGTGAGTAGCAACTATACTTTTCATAATGTTGTTACATTCCATCCTGGATGTTCCATTGTTTGATTCAGAAGAACGGTTTTTTCTGAAAGCTTACTTGCTTAGCAGTCTTTTTATTGTATCTGTCTGCAACTCAACATCCCAATATATGGTGAGTAGCAATCTAACCTTTTCATAATATTGTCTTGTCAATGGGTTTTACACCATATAGGGATGAAGCCCTACAAAATGACATGTGTCCAAGAACTGAAGCAGGAAGATAAGGAAAAGCATGTTAATTACTGTACATGACTATGTCAAACAGTTGAGAGAGGAATGTCAGATACACTGCTGTATTTCATGATTGATGAAGCTTGATTTCATCTGATGGAAAATGTGAACCCCCAGAACACCAGATACCAGTCAACAAACAATCCCTGTATGATTAATAAGGAACCTCTTCATGGTGAAAAAACTGAAGTATGGTGTGCTGTGTCAGCATTTTTGAAACAACAGTATATACTGCTGTGTACAAGCAAATCTTTGAGGAATTTTCTGCACAGGTGACAACCCATGAACATATGTAGGCTGTCTTCAGGACATCAGGGTGACCTGTCATACTTCAAGTAAATCAATCTCATGAATTCATGAAAAATTCACAGAAGAAAAGACTCTCAGCAAAGTATTGTGGCTGCTACATTTGCTGGACGTAACCACCTAAGACTTTTATCAGTGGGGCAGTCTAAAGGGAAAAGTGTATACAAATAACCCAACCAAATTGGAAGACTTGAAACACAATATTCATAATGAAATTTTGAGAATTGATGGGACAGTTGTGCAAGGTGTATATTATCATGTTAGTGTGCATGCAAAAGAGCATTGAAGCACAAGGAGGTAATTTTCAGCACCTAATGTAATGTAATGTACGAGATAAGAGCAGTTCAGTAAATATAGACCTTTACATTAGCCTATTTGTTATTTCTTTATTTGATTATTACATGTTTATCTATTTGTTGTTATATCTGCTTGTGGCGGGCAACAATTCATGCACAACTGGCAAGCAGGTGGTGCTTGGGGCCAGTTTTTCATGCACAATCCTGTACCTTGCTAGAGAGCTCTGCTAAAAACAGTCAATAGCTGTCCAGATTGGAGTCAGCTGCAGTCACTACTGGTAACTACACAATGGTCAATACTGCCAAACTCCAGGTCCAAAAAATTTACTGTGATAATAGCAGATATTCTCCATGGTGGGGAAACACTTGTTTCTGGTGGAAGACCACTGCCATTGCAAAGCATGCGTGGAGTGCTGTATTTGTAGTCCCACAACTCGCTTAGATAGGTCAGTTACTCATGCTTGGAGTGCTTCCGGAGGACTATCTCTCCTGCCTGAGGTGGTTGTGATACCTGTGGGTCAATACATTGTGACTCAGCAGTTTGAAAGAGAATGTTGTGGTCACAAGTGCAAACTGTGAATATTTTTTGTGCACCCTGAAGAAAGTGCAACAGCAAAATGTTCTGCAGGACACCATCAATAATAGTGTTGTCTGCCAGCATGCAAAGACAATAAAGTAGTTGGGATGGCATGCTGTCACCAAGTTCTCCAGTCCGGAGCAATTTTTCAAGTTGCTTGGCCTCTAACTGTGACAAGCGCATGCTTGTTAGAGATTTATTCTTCATTGTTTGCAGCAAAATAGGACGTTTTGAACTTCTGTAGCCATTTGTTTGTTAAGTGCAGCCACCACATAATTAGTCGTATATTTAGCTTCGTCTGAGGTGATGTGGGCCAAGAGACATTGGCTCTCAAGTTGGATGAACCACAATACTGGGTTTTCCTATCAGCATGTCAGGTGTTTCACCGCAATGAGACTACCAGTCATGTTTGTCACTGTTCATTCTAGCATCTGATTTAATTTTTCCAGCAATTCCTCTAGCACATGATGAAACTGAAACACACCTAACGTTGTGTGAAAATACAGTTTATTCAACACAACATGTAACAGCTGACTACATCCTGTAAGTGTTAACTGCAAAGAACATCTAGATATCATCTATTTGTTAGAAGTTCACATATAACACAAACATTTGTTAGAAGTTCACGTGTAACACGAATGATAAAATTATCTCCACTGCGTGTAAAACATTTCAGATAATTTACTGTCCGCAAGCTAAATAAAACACTGTGTGTATAATTCCTTGTGGTCTGGCTAGATAAAGAATTAAAATGAAGCAGATACATATGAGGTAAACTAACCAAGAAGCTCATATATGTACTTTTCATTTCATGAATTCAAAGTGAGGAGATCTTCACACACCACACAAACAAAGTACATAACACAAATAATGGACAGAGTAAAGGTACCAACTCGATAGGCACAAAGCCATAAGTGAAAAAACTGCTAAGCTTTCAAACAACACCCTTCTTCAGAACTAACTACTGCATAACACATATAATACATATTTTAAAAGTTCATATGTTTTGATCTTAGAAGTATCTGTCATTGCATTGATATAAACACAAGAATGTTGGCTTATATTGCATATATTCACTCGCTGTTGTTTTATTGTATTACCTTTTGAGGCATAAACGAGCAGTGAAAATATTGTGTATAGCTATTAATTGCACATCTCATAGAAATATTTTTCAGGATCTTGAAATTTTTACACTCATCTCCCAGCACATCTGCTCCATAATATTCTGTTTTTCTAACACTAAAAACCAGTTTTAGCTGAACTGTGATTTACACAACTCCAACAGAATTCACTGAAATAATTTTTGTGTAGAGCTTGACTCCCTGTTTAGGGTTTACAGTGCATTTTTGTATCCTAGTGAAGAAATATTCAACAAGTTCCCATGTGAAACTGTGAACCCCAACCAATTCAAAATAAAAACATAAATCATTAACCACCTATACTACAAAGTATCTCAGTATCTAGATTGAATGGCTGAAAAGCGACAAGCAGCAGTGTTCAAATGCCAAGCTGCACTGTGGCTCAAAGTCCACACTAAATTGTAGGTCTCTGTATAACTGGCTGGGTAAGTCAGATCAAAGGTTCTTGGAAGACATATCTCCACCATTGGCCTCCGTACCACTCCATCGCAGGTTTGGGCCAAGATTAGGCGAATATATGGCTATCGGACCCCCGTCAGCGTACCTACTCTTTTGCTGAATGGGACAGTCTGTACTGACTCCGCCACACTTGCAAACCACTTAGCGGAGCATTTTGCTCAGAGTTCCGCTTCTGCGAATTACCCACTGGCCTTCCACTCGCTGAAAGAGCAGTTGGAATGTTGGAGCCTTTCATTTCACTCACGCCACCCTGAATCTTACAGTGCTCCATTCAGTGAGTGGGAATTCCAAAGTGCCCTAGTCGCTTGCCCTGATATGGCTCCCCGGCCAGATCACATCCACTGTCAGATGCTGAAGCACCTCTCAGTGGACTGCCAACGATGCCTCCTAGACCTTTTCAACTGTATCTGGGTTGAGGGTGAGTTCCTGTCGCCACGGCGGGAAAGCATCGTAATCCCTATTTTGAAACCTGGCAAGAACCCACTGTAGGTGGACAGCTGCCGCCCCATTAGCCTCACCAACATTCTTTGCAAGTTGCTTGAACGCATGGTGAGCCGGCAGTTGAGTTGGCTATTTGAGTCTCAGGGCCTTCTGGCTCTGTCTCAGGGTGGGTTCCTTAAGGGTCGCTCTGCCACGGATAATCTGGTGAGACTCCAGGTCTGCCATCCGTATGGCCTTTGCCCGCCGTCAGCACCTGGTCGCTATCTTTCTTGACATGTGGATGGCTTACAATACGACATGGCAACATCACATCATACCTTCCGTGTACAAGTTACGGCCTCCCACAGTTCCTCCCGAGTTCAGGAGAATGGGGTACCGCAGGGATCTGTCTTAAGTGTCTGCCTCTTTTTAATTGAAATTAATGGGCTCACTAGTCCCATCTAGATTGTGGGAGCCTGGCTAATGGTTCAGCATCCCCTTTCGCATTGCGGTTGCTGGACCCCATCCTTAACAGCGGGATCCGACTCGCCACTGGAGCTATCTGGACAAGCTCTGTCAACAGCATACTTGTGGAGGCAGGTGTCCCTCCATTGCGGTTCCAGCACCAACGATTACTGGCAGATTATGCTACACATGTTTTTAGCTTGCCCAGGCATCCCAATTATCGTCTCCTGTTCCCTCAGTCAGCCGTCCATTTTCTGGAATGGCGGCCCCGGTCAGGGTGTACGATAGCGGTTCACGTCAGATCTCTTCTCTCTGGGCTCGAGGTTTTCCATCTTTCACCTCTTTTCCAGCCCCTCTGCGCATACCCCCATGGTACGTGCCTCGCCCATGCCTTGGGCTTGATTTCGCACAGGGCCCGAAGTGCTCAGTACCTCCTGAGGCTCTCCGCCGCCGCTTCCTTTCAATCCTTGCTGCGTTTCAAGGCTCTTACGTTGTCTAAACTGGGTTGCTGTTTAGGTTGGTTATGCTTTTACTCTAGGGAATCATTATGAACAACACTCATTGCTGGCTGGCTGCAGTGTTTTCACTGCCGAGCTGGTCGCCATCTCTCACGCTCTAGAGTATATCCACTCCTGCTCAGGTGAGTCCTTCATCATCTGTAGTGACTCCCTGAGCAGTTTACGAGCTATTGACCAGTGTTTCCCTCCCTCTCATATGGTGATGGCTATCCAGTAGTCCCTCCATACTCTTGCCTGTTGCAGCCGATCTGTGGTCTTTGTATGGACCACGGGTCATGTCGGCATCCCGGGCAATGAATGTGTTGACACACTGGCCAAACAGGTTGTCGATGCACCAGCCTTGGAGATTGGCCTTTTGGAGAGTGACCTCAGGTCACTTTTGTGGAAGAAGGTACTTCACACCTGGGATGAAGAATGGCGCATCCTTCCTTCACCCAACAAACTTCGGGCCATCAAGGAGGCTACCGGTCTGTGGCACTCCACCTTGGGGGTCTCTTGCAAGGAGTCTGTTGTTCTCTGCTGGCTGTGCATTGAGCACACCTGGATGACACACAGCTACTTATTGCACCATGAGGACCCACCTTTATGTCACTGCGGGTCAACTTTGATGGTTGTCCACATTTTGTCGGCCTGTCCCCTTTTAATTGTGCTCAGGCAGACCTTTGAGCTGCCTGATACACTCCCTACACTTTTAACAGATGACGCTGCCATGGCAAGCTTAGTTTTGTGTTTTATTTGGGCAGGAGGCTTTTATCACTTGGTCTAAATGTTTGTCTTTTTTTTGTGTTGAGTTTTGCCTTTGGCTTACGATTTTAGACTGGGTTTTTAGTGCATTTCTTGGTGGTTGGCTTTTCTTTTTTGTCTTTATGGTCAGCCAACCACTGTCACACTCATGTCATTTTAATTCCTTTTGTCTGGTCTCTGTCTGAGTCTTTCTTGTTCTGTGTCATCTCTTGTGCACTCCATGTTTGTTTATGTTCTTTGTGGGTGTTTCACGTTCGTGGAAAAAGGGACCGATGGCCCTGGCAGTCTGGTCCCTTCAATCCCACAAACCAACCAACCCATCTTGGAACGCCATCTTGAATATGATGATGCCTCATAAAATACTGTTGTGTTCAAATCAATGAAAACATCAAGGAGACACGTGCTGTGTTTCAAATTAACTCCAGGAAATCAATCAGAGGAGCTGGACAAAGGTGGGAATCAACTGGAAGACACTACGACAAATTGTTATTGAAGACCTGCACCTCTTTCCATATAAAATTCAAACCCATCAGCCATTAAGCCCCAGGGCCATGGAACAGCAGTTGTGTTTTGCCAACACAGAATTTATGAACATGACTTTGATGTGGATATGGTTTGGCTTAGTAACAAAGCCCATTTTCATTTTGATGCATTCATCAATAAGCAAAACTGGCACATTTGGGGGACTTAGAATTCGCATTTCATGGTCGAGAAGTCTCTTCACCTTCAACTGGTGACTGTGTGGTGCGCAATGACCAGTCACAAAATAATCGGTGTGGCATTAATTGATGGCATGATGACTACGAAATGATATGTGAAGATTTTGGATGTTGATTTCATCCCCGTTATCCAAAGTGACCCTCATTTCGAAAGGATGTAGTTCGTGCAAGATGGAGCTCAACCCCATCAAAGCAGGTGAGTGTTTGATGTCCTGGAGGAGCACGTTGGGGACCGCATTCTGGTTCTGGGGTGCCCAGAGGCCACTGGAATGAGTCTCAATTGGCTGCCACATTCTCCAGATCTGAACACGTGTGACTTTTGTGGAACTACATGGCTATATTAAAGACAAGGTGTACAGCAATAACCCCAAAGCCATTGCTGAGCTGAAGACAGCCATTCAGGAGGTCATCGGCAGCTCTGATGTTCCGACACTGCAGTGGGTCATGCAGAATTTTGCTATTCATCTGCACCATATCACTGCCAGTGATGGCAGGCATATCAAAAATGTCATAACCTAAATCCGAATATCTGTAGTGATGTTTACATGTTGAATAAAGTGTGTACACGACATAGTTTGTAATTAATTTACATTATTTTAAAAAAGTTCAGTAACTGTCACCCTGTAAGTTGTCCAAGGAGACGGAAAAAGATTACTAAAATACATCTGTTTAAAAAGGCAGCCAAGACATTTTTCATTAGTAATGCAGGCTACACAATTAAAGATTAGTTACAAGAACCATAGTAGTGGTGAATAATGAAAGGGGATAAATACAACATCCTGTAATATTACAACATATGATCGCAACGCAATGCTTTTACAATAAAATCATTTGCCCAGATCTACATTGCATGACAGTACTGTTTTATCATTCTCCTGAGCTCAAGGTCCCATTCACCATGGGGAGGATGGTGCCTCAGTTTTACAGGCAGACAGAGGAAGGTCATGAAGACATACATGGGGCATAGCTGTATGTTTACAGGCCTGGAGTCAGCTTTCCAAACAGAATGGAGTTGATGTAAGGGGCATAGGAACATGTTTGTGGCCCAGGAATCATCAATGGGAGTCCTTAATGCGTGCAGCAATGAGGTGCAAAACTATGTTTTTTATTATAAGTTATGTGTAGAAAATTGTATGTAGATCAAAGAATATTGTAAATAGGAAGTGCCCAAGTGAGGTAGTGCAGTTGTTAAGACACAGACCTCAAATTAGGAAGGATGGAGTTTGATCTATCTGGACATGCTGATTTAGATTTTCTATGGTTTTCCTAAATCATTCCAGGCAAATGCCAGGATGGGTCCTTCATCAGAACAATGGCCAACCACCTGTCTGTGATTGTTTCAATAAGACTATCAGTGTAGTGGACAAGGGACTGCTCATCACTGCAGAACCCAGCACTAAGCAAAGAAGAGAAGCTTGAAAGTGAAATGAATGTATAAAAGAACTATATAAAGAAAGAGCTCTGAAGCCAGTAGTTTAAAAAGGGAGAAGAAGAGACAGAGTACAATGAGAACAATTTGACAAAGCACTTTTTGTTGTTGTTGTGGTCTTCAGTCCTGAGACTGGTTTGATGCAGCTCTCCATGCTACTCTATCCTGTGCAAGCTTCTTCATCTCCCAGTACCTGCTGCAGCCTACATCCTTCCGAATCTGCTTAGTGTATTCATCTCTTGGTCTCCCTCTACGATTTTTACCCTCCATGCTGCCCTCCAATACTAAATTGGTGATCCCTCGATGTCTCAGAACATGTCCTACTAACCGATCCCTTCTTCTAGTCAAGTTGTGCCACAAGCTCCTCTTCTCCCCAATTTTATTCAATGCCTCTGCATTAGTTATGTGATCTACCCACCTAATCTTCAGCATTCTTCTGTAGCACCACATTTCGAAAGCTTCTATTCTCTTCTTGTCCAAACTAGTTATCGTCCACGTTTCACTTCCATACATGGCTACACTCCATACGAATACTTTCAGACACGACTTCCTGACATTTAAATCTATACTCGATGTTAACAAATTTTTCTTCTTCAGAAAAGCTTTCCTTGCCATTGCCAGTCTACATTTTATATCCTCTCTACTTCGACCATCATCAGTTATTTTGCTCCCCAAACAGCAAAACTCCTTTTCTACTTTAAGTGTCTCATTTCCTAATCTAATACCCTCAACATCACCTGACTTAATTCGACTACATTCCATTATCCTTGTTTTGCTTTTGTTGATGTTCATCTTATACCCTCCTTTCAAGACACTGTCCATTCCGTTCAACTGCTCTTTGAGGTCCTTTGCTGTCTCTGACAGAATTACAGTGTCATCAGCAAACCTAAAAGTTTTTATTTCTTCTCCATGGGTTTTAGTACCTACTCCAAACTTTTCTTTTGTTTCCTTTACTGCTTGCTCAATATACAGATCAAATAACATCGTGGATAGGCTACAACCCTGTCTCACTCCCTTCCCAACCACTGCTTCCCTTTCATACCCCTCGACAAAGCACTTAGAAACCTAAATTGAAACAAGGTACCTTCAGTAGACACATTCTCTCACAATTATTAAGATCCATGGAAACATCAACAATGATAAAACTGATGTAACTCTTCAGGGTCTCCTGGCGAGATCTTGACATGTGGAATAATCGGGTCTACTGCCAGAGCGACACAAACATTTGGCAGTAGGCCTGATTATTCCACATGTCAATGATAAAACTGTTCTTCCTGGTATGCAGGACACATGACGGAGTCAAAATACCCTCAGGCTTTAAGAAGAATATTGCAGAAAGAAAGAAGGCAGTTGCTGACAGGTGTGATTATTGCTCAGACTGCCATTTTCATAGGTCATGAAAGCAACAAAAACTGCAAGGCATTACCAAGTCTATGATTTATTGTTAGAAGATGTTCACCTCTGTAGCTGAGCTGACTGCCACTCGGGAGTCTCAGGTTTGATTCCCAGTAATGGAAAGGATTTTTCCTCGGTTAAGGCCACCTGAGGAACTACTCATTGATTACTAGTGCTTCTGAGGTCAAGAAACCCAACAACGATGGTAGACCAATGTACTGAACAAATACCCTTCCATACTGTGTCGAATGATGCCACTGGCAGAGGATGACACAGCGGTCGGTCAGGGCTGATTTACCTGGCTAGGGCCAGAATGTGAAACTTTACATTTTTAACTTTATGTGAGAAGATACAGTTCAGAGAGGAAGACCTTCATTTGTAGTATTTTTAGATTTAGAGAAATCTTTTGACACTGTTAACTGGAATAAACTCTCCAAAATTTTGCAGATAGCAGAAATAAAATCTAGGCCAAATAAATAAAAATTTAAAGTAAAATATAAACTTTGACATCTAGAAATGTCACACATATTACAATATTCAATGTTAATATGCAGGGGTGGGATGAATTTTTTGTTTAAACCCAACATTCTGCTCGAATGTGCAGAGGACATTGACTCAGCAGCAAGCCAGTGTGCGCATTGGACCTTCATACCTTCATGCAATGGACCTTCATGCTCTTGAAGGCATCCTTCACAGATGGGGATGAAACTTTGGGTTTTAACAAGAAATTCGTCTAACTAAGACATATCAGCCTGGAATATTTTAGAAACGGTGAAAAACTTCAGTGCTGGCAATTGATTAAGTAATTGCATGATGGCAAAGGGCTTCATAGTTCAATCAAAAGGAATGGTTAGTACCTTGAAAAGAGATTATGTAATGAGCATAAATAAGAGAAAAAAATAGTGTACAGCTCAGATAAAATAAATTCACAGTTGATATACATCAGTGGTGTGTGGGGAGGGAGCATTTTTCCAGTTGTTACACAGCATGCCACACACTAATGTGATCAATATAAATTCTCCTTATTTGATCCTTCCCACTCATACTGTGTAACCTGCCATGTCTGGCAAGGCTGTGAGTGTATCTGCAAAACAGGCAATATAGCAAGCACATGGAACCCAAGACCCCTTGACTCATTGAAGCTGTTTTAATCAAATGCAACAGAGTGCAGCTAAATTAATTCAGGTAATATAGAGGGAATTACTTTAGAAAATAAAGTGCTCAAAGTAGTAGATGAGTTTTGTTATTTTGAAAGCAATAAAACTGATGACAGAGGATATAAAATAAAGCCATCAATGGTAATAAAAAGAGAAATATGCTGAAAGTTAGTATCTGTTTAAGTTTTAGAAGTCTTTTCTGAAAAAAATTGTTGGGAGTTTACATGGAAGTGATATGTTGATGATAAACTATATAGGCAAGGAAAGGCTAGAAGCTTCTGAAATGTGGTATTATAGAAGCATACTGAAGATAAGATGGGTACATCGGATAACAAATAAGTGAAATTGTGGAGAAAAGAAATTTGTCACACTGTGATGCAACTGTAATACTGGGAATAAAAGAATGTTGTCCCAACAAGAAAATAAACGAAAAGTTAACTGTGTTTTCGTAATGTCAATGGTAGCTGTAAATAAAGTTCTTGTAATTTGGTGGATGTAACTCACTATCTTCAGAATAATAATTAACTGATGCTCTTGAGGCTTTGTGGCAGATGCTGTTTCCTGAAAGTCAGATAAGTGGAAACGGGCCAGAGAACTTCGTGGTTCTCAATAATAATATAAGAAAGTTGTTGTTTCATGTGTACATAATATGTCACAGAGTCCTTGTCAAAATTTTACGTCATACTGGTCATTGTTACTCCCCCTCTCACACCCTACATATTTGGTATGTTTTATAACAATCAATACATTGTTACATACAGCAAACTCACCAATTACAATTAGAGAAATTATCAGCAATTACAAAAGTAACATCACCCAGTAGCTAGAAATGAAATGCATAGAATGTGATACAAAATCAGCCACAGTTCTTCTGTGTTTAATGAAATATCGGTATCATGAAAATGCTTGGAATAAAAAATGCTAATTATATTTTTGTTAATTATATAAAAGTACTCCATCCCAAACTTCCTAACATGTTCTTTGTCCCAAATATATGTGTGAACAAAATTTCAGCAAATGTTACAGTAGTCCAAATAATTGCTTTGCATACATTATCAATAAGAATTTGTTTCATGAGTTTCAGTAACTTTTAAGTAATTAGATGTTATTATAATTAGCAATTACATACTAAGCTGACATTATGTTTATCAAAGCTGTTACAGGTTTCAGATAGCAAAAAACAGTATTTTTGGTGTCTCTTTCAGTATTTTATTGTTGATAACTGAATGGTTCTAATTGTAATTAGACAAATTGATTATACATGTTCCTAGAATGGATGGATGTGATATTGATGAGTACATTGACACGATGTTATTGAAAAAAAACAATGTTCAGAAGGTGAAATTACCTACATTGGTCCTACCTAATGATATAACAGTTAATTAAGCAACATCAATTGCCTCTAATGCCATGTGAAAGATGAGCTAAATTAGTTCTTGGAATCATATGAAGAATGAGCTGTTACATTTCAACACAACACAACGGGATAGACTGGGGGGAGACATCCTAAGGCATCGAGGAATACTCAGTTTCATAATGAAGGTCAATGAGAGAGTATTTGGGGAGGAGGGGTGCGGGGGGGGGGGGGGGGGGGGGGGGGGGGGGGAGGGAGATGGAGGAGATATTAGATGAACTGTTGTGCGAATGAATTGCAGTACAAAGACTTGATCATCTTACAGATTTCGCTCTATGGAGAGATTTTTTGTCTATGAAAAATATAAAACTGACAGAAAAAAATCACCGAAAGCGGTTTGCCGTGTTACTGCATCTGAAAGACGTCTATTCAGATTTTGTGCCAGTCACATAAGACTAGAGTGAGCAGTGCCACTATGATGATGCAAATCAGGTTTGCTTTAAACACATGCTGTAATGGCTGTGGGCGTATGATACTGTGGCGCCGATGAAATCGACACCAACATTGATGTGCATTCACCTTTGGACTCTAAGCCTTATCTTTGGCTGTTCCGCCATGTTCAGTTCAGTTCTTTGTGATCCTTGTATGTGTTAAGGCTAATAAATGAACTATTGCTAAATGAGTGTGATTATTGGTGCAACCAACCCGGTAATCCTCCTCATTGGTGACCCCGAGATGTAACGTCTTCCGTTTTTGCCATTTTAGTGCGTCCGTGACCTCTGCGTCAGTTATTTTCATGTGTATTAAATAGACACAGCATTCAAACAATGACTTCGGCCCAGTGCCTAACGCCGGAATTGGGCGGCATGCATCGTGTTGTGGGAGATGTACACCTGCCAGGACTGCAACACGATGCCTCTCACTCGATGATTCCACCGATTTCACCAGACGCTTTCGAGCCTGCAACAATAAGTGAGGTTAGGAGTGTGCATGAATGCGGCTATCAAATGCCTTTGTTCCCGCCACATGTGCCCTCCCTCATCGACTGTGCAGTTACCTCTTACAGATCTCCGTGCAGTGTGGGACCAATGCCGATTTCTGCAAATGCATCATCGGAAAACCTACTACCGCCAGGACAACAATTTGCCATACTGCAATCCCTGCAGTACCACGCGGATACCTGCCACGTGGCTCGAACTGCTTCGTTCACAGGTCTACCTCGTCAGCATCCGACGACGCCTGCGCCTGCCTCAGTTCAGCATCACCACATGCCTTCCTACTTCGATACCTCAGTCTTCAACAGGAACAATAACTTTTTATCTGTACCTGACCTCCATCTCCTATGCCTCAGTGTTTTGTGCCACGACATTCACCTTATCCTCAGACCGTTTTGAGTGGAGTGACTATGAACAGTGAACATTCACACATTCCGTCCCACATTCAACATCATTTCCCACACTGTGCTTTTGGACAGCCCGCACCTTCACAGCCTCCCTGCAACACAGGTGGCCCCAGCTCTGATCATACGTCGAGCTTTCCACAGACTAACACGTGTTCTCAAACTTTGAACTTTTTCTCACCTGTCGCCCTCGCACCGACTCCAGTCGAGCTTCCACTACCGTTCTCGGCACATTTTGCAGCCTCATCCGCGTCGGTCTTCTGTGATGCATCAACCCGAACACACCCGCAACATGTTGAGCTTCCGCAACCGCAATCAACACATTACGGTGTCTCACCCACGTCAGCCTTCCACGTCACGACGGATTGCGCTCAACCACAACATGTCACCTTCACACTGCCACCCGAACAGCAGTCATTGCCACATCCCCTGGAGACACACTCTCCTGAAATACTACAGCAACAACAGCTCGATTCAGGCAGTGCCGTGACGAACTCAACTCAATCTGTTCTTCTGAACATCCTACAACGCTTACCGATGCTGCCGGCGTTTAATCCAGACAGAGCAACAACCTGGTTCAAAATTGCTGACGAAGTGTTTGACCATTACAAACTCGACGAGTCAACCAGGTTTCTGTGCCTCATCACCCAACTGCACGACTAGGAGGACTTGACTGCTGACCTGGTTGATGCCCCAGACTCATCTACCCGGTACACTCTAGCCAAAAAGACAGTTCTACATTGGCTTGCACGCTCAACTGAGGCAGCAATACGGCAAGTGCTCCACGTCGAGCAACTAGGCAACGACAAACCTTCCCAGCTTTGGAGATGGCTACGTGCCCTGGTCATTGCCGATCTATTCCCTAACACAGCTCTCCTCACCATCTGGTCAGATAAACTATCTCCTCACATCCGCTTTGCTCTGGCTCAAAGGTCTCCTGAACCTGTCGAGCAAAGAATGACAATTTCTGACAAGCTACACGATGCATCACTGCTCTATTTCGCCAGCCACTGCCTACCTGACAAGTCTCAGGTTCAGGCTCATTGCCCTGCAGCCGGACGCGGCCGGGGCCGTACTGTACCGACCGTTCTGCTCGCTCCCTGAAGTAGTAAACAAGCAAATGAGGCATCACCGCCTCCGCCCACGGTCACGCCCCCTCCTGCCACTGAACCTCGGCCACCGCCACTGGCAACGAACTTTCCGCAGGAAATGCAACCGCACTACCCGTACTGTTACTTCCACACACGATTTGGTGAGGCGGCACAGAACTGCAGACCACCCTGCTACTTCCCAAATGCCAATCGCAGGTAGGTTCGGGTGCCGCCTCCTGCGCACAACATGACAGGCACCCCCCAGTGCTCCATTCTGTCCAGGAACGACTTGATAATTGTGGACGACTTTACATTAAAGACATTTCGTCGGGACACCTTTTCCTAGTGGACACAGGCGCCGATGTTTCACTGCTGCCCACGTCCTTAGCGTCGTCGAACATCCGCCCTCATCATGGTTCACTGCAAGCTGTGAATTCCACTAAACTACAATGCTCGGGTTCAACCTCACACGCCGTCTCACTCTGCACAAACTGCAAATTCGAGTGGACTTTTTTAGTGTGCGAAATTGACGAACCTATACTAGGCATTGACTTCTTGCGACACCACAAACTTTCACCGCACCTAGTCCGAAACACTGTGTTTCACCATCCGTCCAAGACTCACTTTCCCCATGCTCCGTCGAGCAACCCACCCCATGACATCGGTCCGGGCTCATCTCATCCTTACATGCTTGTCTCTGTCAACGACGTTACAAGAAACCACGCATAAGTGCCTTGTCAAGCTTGAACACGTCGCTCGCCTACGCAAGGAAAACTTCAAGCTCTCCCTCTGGCTCCACGAAACACAGCTCCAGCTCTCCGATGCAGCAAAGGAGTTACAGACACTATAGCAAGGACAAAGCAAGGTCAGTAGGTGCGCCGAATCTGCTTGCAATCCCAGCCATCGAGCTTCTGTGTGTTTACCTCCCACTACCCCTCGCAACTGTGCTATCAAGACTGCCATAACGTGTACTGACAGTTCTGCAGGGCCACACCCTCCTAACACGGCAGCGTTTGACACTCAGCTGGACACAAGTGCACATGCACGACGAACGTCACGTGTTCCTGAACCGATGGCTCCTACCTCCTACCCAACCCCTCGTGGACAGCACCTCAAACTTTGCAACTTCAGCTCCTACGAGCCGCCGTGCGACCGCCACTGACAACTAAAACAGTGCACTCGCACCAAGAGTTTCGCCCGCGACCGTGCCGCCACAGGCCGTGCCCTCGGACAATGGTCTTACTAACGGCTCACGAGTTCTACCGAGCTCACCCGACCACGGTGCCACTGCTTCGGGCCGGCGGCCATCTTGTCGTGTTGACTCCTGGAACACTCTGCCGCCTCAGCTCCCGTCGGATCCACTGAGTGGCTCCAAACACCATAACCACGCCTTGCCTGCCCCGTCTGCCACACATTGTAAACAAACCGCCTCCCGTGCCGCCGGCAACATATCCGTTGTCACCAACGGTATGGTTCACAAGCTTCGCCTCATTCCAGGTCCTCCGATCTCCATTAAACCGTGTCGACTTTGTCCCGAGCGTCTCTCCGACCTTAAAAATCAGATATCTGAACTACTAAGCTCTGGCATCATTGAACCCTCTGCCAGTAGCTGGTCTACGCCCATACATATGACATCCAAGAAAGACGGGTCCTGGCGCATGTGCGGAGACTACTGTCGACTAAACACACGAACAATTATTGATACCTACCCCATACCCACCATTGCCGACTTTACCAGTTCCCTCGCAGGTGCGACCACGTTCTCTGTCATTGATTGCAAACGGGCCTACTACCAGATCCCCATGGCACCTGAAGACATCGAGAAGACAGCAATCACCACCCCAATCGGGTTATTTCAGTTTCGATTCATGCCCTCCGGTCTGAAAAAGGCAACCCAGACCTAGTAAGGCTTCATCAACGAAGTGCTATTCGACCTAAAATTCTACTTTGCATATATTGATGACATTCTTGTGTTCAGCTCCTCTGTCGAAGACAACATTCGACTTGTGCAAACTGTTATGAACACTCTCGCGGCAGCAGGCATCGAGACCAACCAGGACAAATTGCAGCTACATCAGCCCGCTGTCACTTTTCCTGGTTTTCGGGTCTCTGTCGACAGCATTTCACCGCCCCCTGAGTAAGTACAAACAATACTAAACCTACCCAGACCTTCGTTATTCAAAGAGTCCAGCGCTTTCTGGGGATGGTTAATTATTATCGCCGACATCTACCTCGGGCTGCAGAGATTCAGGCTCCACTGACAGATGCCTTGGCAGGCACCAACACTTCTGGATATCGGCTTGTTCCATGGACCCCTGCTATGACTGACTCTTTCACTGCCCTCAAAAATCTTCTTGCCGAGCCCTGCACCATCACGCATCCTCATCCCAATGCACAGCTTTTCATCACCACAGACGCGAGCGATACTGCCATTGGCGCTGTCCTTAGCCAGACAGACTGATGACCTGAGATGTTAAGTCCCATAGCACTCAGAGCCATTTCAGCCATATAGCCAGACAATCGATGGCCAAACTTCGTCTCTGCCATTCTTCTTGCGCAAGCTCACCAATGCACAACGGAAATATTCTGCATTTGACAGGGAGTTGCTCACGGTCTACGAAGCGATCAAGCATTTTAAGACTGACGTTGAGGGACGTCCTTTCTATGTTTTAACAGACCACAAACCCCTGGCTGCGGCCATTACAAACCTGCCAGCTGATCCGCCTCCTCGCCGCTTCAGATACATGGACTTCATATCTCAGTTCACCACCCATGTCAGACACATAAAGGGTGCTGACAATATAGTTGCTGATTTCCTTTCACGAGTCGACGCCATCCATTCGCTGTTAGACCTCTCTGAACTGCCTAACCTCCAACCCGCCGCCGACGAAACGCAAAACCTGATTTCAGACTCTACCTCTTCACTACACTTCGTCCACACCACCTTCCCTGGCATTTCTGGTGAGATCTGGTACGACGACAGTCCGGGCACATTATGCCACCTCATCCCAACCGCGCTCCGTGGAGCTGTCTTCAATGCATTGCATAATTTAGCCCACCCTGGTGTTCGTGCATCCGCTCACCTCGTAGCGGAGTGCTTTGTGTGGAGAAATGTCAACAAGGATTGCCAGCATCCCATGCCAACGATGCAAAGTACACAAGCACACTTCAGCCCCCCTTGGTGCCTTTTCGATCCCTCCTGGGCATTTCCAGCATATTCATATTGACATTGTCAGCCCTCACTCCCCCTCTAATGGCTTTTGTTATGTACTCTCGTCTATCGTCCGAACAACTCGCTGGGTCGAGGCTGTCCCTCTCCCCAATATTACAGCAGAAACTGTTGCTCGAGCTTTCGTCAAGTCATGGGTATCGTGTTTTCGATGTCCAGCTATCATCATGACTGACGAGGGCAGACACTTCGAGTTGGCCCTGTTCAATGAGGTTTGTAACATTTGCGGCATCCGGCGCATCCATACCACAGTATATCACCTGCAAAGTAACGGGCTAGTCGAGCGCTGGCACCGCACTTTCAAGGCGGCTCTTCGATGCCACGACTCCCTATGGACGGAGGCCCCTCCCCTTGTGCTACTCGGCATTCGTGCGATCTATAAGGAAGACCTCAAAGGCACAATAGCCGAGTTCGTATACGGCCAGAACCTTGTTCATTGTTCTCCCTGGCGAACTTATGAGCCCTTCCGCTTCTCTACCTCAGTCTGACTTACCTTCCTTCGTGGACCACGTCAGACGCCACTTCATCAACCTCCATATCCCTCCGCCTTCCAGCCATTCCCGCCTTAAGGTTCATGTCCCAAAATCTCTGGACAATTGCGAGTATGTCATGCTCCGAGATGACACTGTCCGTGCTCCCCACCAACCTCCATTTACCGGCCCGTACCAAGTTCTCCGGCGCACAGCCAATACCTATGACATCCAGATGAAAGATTCAGCTGTTACAGTCTCTCTCAACAAATTTAAGCCTGCTCATGTCTAGCCTTCTACTCCCCTTCAGACCACGATCACGCCACTCATTGTCGTGGCTCACGACACTCTGACCACTCCCTCCACATCGGAACTAAATACTCGATCGAGTGACTTCCAGCTCCAATCATCGAGCTCTCCTTTGACCTCGACCTCTACGCTGGTCTCACACACTCCGTCGAGTGACTTCCAGCTCCATTCATTGAGCTCTCCTCCGACCTCGCCCTCTACTCCGGTCTCACACACTCCGTCGAGTGACCACATGCTCCCCACATCGAGCTTACCTACGAACACGTCCACGCCACCGGGCACTTCGCCGGTCCCCTCGACCTCTCCGCCATCGTCTGCCTCGCCCTGTCAAGGTTTCTCACGCCCCCCCCATCTTCAATGTGCCCTTGCTCGAGGTGTTTGTGCCTGTCCCCCAGGACATAATCCACAACATCTCAGTAATACCGCGCGATAATACACTGCTCGTCGTGTGTTTCTCTTCATCCAGTGTTCATGACACAACCTCCGCCATTTCCTGCCACCTGGTGAAATGTGTTCCCCTCCCACCCAGCGTCGACTGAGACATGCTTCGTGCGTTCGCCACGCCCACCGGAGACATCATCGTCGTCTCTCTGTTCCACCCGCAAACTGCCGGTCGCCGCACGTACAGCACGCCCAGTATGACACCCGGCTCGCTTCAACGACTTCCAGGTTCGGTGGCCAAATCTTCCTTCACGACATCTACCCACTCAGCTCCCCGACGATGTTGTTGAGCTGACCGTGGTCCGGCTCCCGTGGAACAACCCTGCCGACGCCATAGTCACACAAACACCCCCCAGCCTCTCAAGAGTACTCCGTACTGCAGGTGCAGGGGGGGCTACGTGGGGCCGATGAAATCTACACCAACATCGATATGCATTCATCTTTGGACTCTAAGCCTTGTCTTTGGCTGTTCTGCCACGTTCAGTTCAGTTCTTTGTGATCCTTGTATGTGTTAAGGTTAATAAATGAACTATTGCTAAATGGGTGTGATTATTGGTGCAACCAACCCGGTAATCCTCCTCAATACCTTTGAGACTTTACATGGTGAATTGATCTTAAGTCACGAATGCCTTTAAGGTGACAAAGACGCCACCATTGGCAACAGCAGCCGAGCCACAGTCACCAGTGGCAGCAGCATCCACTGAATCGTTATCGTCAGAAACACAGGCGACAAGAAAAGAATCAACACCAATAATGGAAAATGCAACATGAACACTGGCATAAGTAATAGGAGCCACTCGTCCCCTTAACAAGATGAGAACTTCACCACCGTGCCATCTGAAGGAGCAGTCAACATCGGAAAACTCATCAAATGGTCATTTACTGAGGAAGCGGAAAGCAGCAGTTGCACACGGCGGCCATCATGCAGTGCGGAGAGCACCAGAGGGCAGCGGAGTGCACAGGAAGCTGCACAGTGCGGTGCGCTCCTGCCAGGACCTGGCGCACCTGCCAGCCGTCGTCAAGTTGGCCAGCTGCCGCGCACGGTCTTGCGGAGCCGCCACCGTCTGCACGCTGCTGGCGGTAGTCGCGTCGCTTGGCGTCCTCCTCTACGGCGTCTTCGCCTTCATCATCGACACCACACCAACCACCATCCAGGCCGTCACGGGTGGCTGCATCTACATATACATCTACATCTACATGATTACTCTGCAATTCACATTTAAGTGCTTGGCAGAGGGTTCATCGAACCACAATCATACTATCTCCCTACCATTCCACTCCCGAACAGCGCACGGGAAAAACGAACACTAAACCTTTCTGTTCGAGCTCTGATTTCTCTTATTTTATTTTGATGATCATTCCTACCTATGTAGGTTCGGCTCAACAAAATATTTTCGCATTCGGAAGAGAAAGTTGGTGACTGAAATTTCATAAATAGATCTCGCCGCGACGAAAAACGACTTTGCTTTAATGACTTCCATCCCAACTCGCATATCTGCCACACTCTCTCCCCTATTACGTGATAATACAAATCGAGCTGCCCTTTCTTGCACCCTTTCGATGTCCTCCGTCAATCCCACCTGGTAAGGATCCCACACTGCACAGCAATATTCTAACAGAGGACAAACGAGTGTAGTGTAAGCTGTCTCTTTAGTGGACTTGTTGCATTTTCTAAGTGTCCTGCCAATGAAACGCAACCTTTGGCTCGCCTTGCCCACAATATTATCTATGTGATCTTTCCAACTGAAGTTGTTCGTAATTTCTACAACCAGGTACTTAGTTGAATTGACAGCCTTGAGAATTGTACTATTTATCGAGTAATCGAATTCCAACGGATTTCGTTTGGAACTCATGTGGATCACCTCACACTTTTCGTTATTTAGCGTCAACTGCCACCTGCCACACCATACAGCAATCTTTTCTAAATCGCTTTGCAACTGATACTGGTCTTTGGATGACCCTACTAGACGGTAAATTACAGAATCATCTGCAAACAACCTAAGAGAACTGCTCAGATTGTCACCAAGGCTATTTATATAGATCAGGAACAGCAGAGGTCCCAGGACGCTTCCCTGGGGAACACCTGATATCACTTCAGTTTTACTCGATGATTTGCCGTCTGTTACTACGAACTGCGACCTTCCTGACAGGAAATCACGAATCCAGTCGCACAACTGAGACGATACCCCATAGGCCCGCAGCTTGATTAGAAGTCGCTTGTGAGGAATGGTGTCAAAAGCCTTCCGGAAATCTAGAAATACGGAATCAACTTGAGATCCCCGGCCGATAGCGGCCATTACTTCGTACGAATAAAGAGCTAGCTGCGTTGCACAAGAACGATGTTTTCTGAAACCATGCTGATTACGTATCAATAGATCGTTCCCTTCGAGGTGATTCATAATGTTTGAATACAGTATATGCTACTGTGGACACGTAACGAAACTCGTGGTTTAAGCTGCAGAAGTGGCCTCAGCATTGTGCAGACCCTTGGCGATTTGTCTGTGATTGGCGCTCACTCTGCATACTGAGGATACAACAACAAATGGAAAATACACGTGAAGGCATTGGTTTCAGGGGGATACATTCTGATGTGGGACAGAAGAATTCTGGTCCATGCTAAAGATGGTATTAATAAACGACCCATGGCAGTTGTGTGTAAAGTGTCACCATCCGAAAAGTACGAAAACATCACATTTACTTATTTGCTATAGTGTTTCAATGTAACACAACAATCTTTATGTGAAGTAATTATCTTTACTGTCATGTTTATACTCATAGCTTTTAAAGAAAACATATTCTCCAAGCTTGGTAGTTCCTCATACCTTAAGTAACAGAATATCTTAATGTATTACTAACAGAATTTCATACTGACAAATGATGTACTGAGTTTCAAGATGGCTGTCGAGTGAGATCACTGATATTTTCTTCATCCGCTAAAAGAACTTATTTAAGAGGAAATAGTGTCAAATTTAAATTTTCTTTGTTTTATATACTTGCTGTAGTATCCGTTCTTGTCACACAACTGAATATTAGCGTCCCAGCGGCGGTTATTCTTGAAAAAACTTGTTCTTTAGCTGAAGTCCCGACATAAACCAAAATTATGGGTGACATAAACACAAAAAATTCTATTCAAGTTTTCTTAATAGTGCCAAATTCGTCTGAGAAAGACTGCAGTCAATAAAAAATAAAATACAACTATTAGAAGTTGAGCTCCAATCTTTGAACTGCACACTAGTTTGTATTATTGGGCACTGGTGTAGAGACACAGATATCCAACATGTAGTATTATCATTGTATGAAAAGGCAAGCTCTTACTGCAGAACTGCTTCAAGGGGTGGAGGATCATGCATTTATATCAGAAAAGAAACACAGTTAAAATCAAGACATGATCTCAGTACCGTAAGTGAAGACAAACACTTTCAAATATCAGCTACTGAATTAATAGGGCATGATATCACCAAGAAATTAATCATTTTGAGTGTGTATAGATCTCCCAGTGTTAGTGTGGACACTTTTTTCAATAAGTTAATAGAAGTTCTAGATAAAGTCTCAAGTACAAAGGTCAACATAATTCTGTATGGGGACATTAACATCAACACTAACATCATAAATGAATCCAACAGCACCTTCATAAACATCAGTCAAAGTTTTGGTATGTCCCTATTGGTCAATAGCACAACAAGGGTTACCACAATGATTTCATCAGTAATTGCCCTTGGGCCACAAATATGGACAAGGAAATATGTGATGTAGCCGTAAAAGATCTCGGACTATTAGACCATATCTGTCAAATAACAACAGTAAAGTCAGGAATCAAATCATTCCCTTAACTACAAGCCTACAAACAACATCTATCAGAAATTAAAATAAAAGATTTTTCAAAGGAACTAGAGGAACAAATCTGGGCTGAAGTGTATATGGAAACCAATGTGAATATGAAATTCTCTAAATCCTCCACATGGTTTAAACTGAACTTTGAAGAGGCATTTCCAAAAGTATGCATGTCTGTATCAACATCCCACAAAAGCAGATGGATAACAGCAGGTATTAAGAAGTCCTCCCAAACACTTAAACACCTCAGTTCCATGAAAAAAATTTGCAATGATCCAGAATTCTTAAATTTCTATCATAGATACAAAAAGGTCTATTGGAAGGTGCTGATTGCTGCAAAAAAGTCATTTAAGGACAAAATAATATATAATGCTGAGAATAAAAGCAAAGCTGTCTGGGATGTTATAAAAAAGGAAACGGGGAGAGGCAAACAAACACAGAATAACATTCTGCTAAGGGAGGGGGATAAAGTAATAAATGATCCACTACACTTAACAAACTATGTAAACGAGCATTTTTCAAGTATTGCAGAGAAGTTACAGCAAAAATTCTCCCACTCAAAATTAACATCTGTAAATAACCACAGATAATTCAAAAACTAAAAAATAAAAAGTCAGTAGGCTTAGATGAAGTCCCAATGTGTGTACTGAAACAATGCATAGGGATTATACATGGCCCCTTGACAAATATAATAAATGAATCTTTCATATCTGGAACATTTCCAGAGCAGTTAAAACAAGCAGGAGTTGTACCTTTGCTTAGGAAAGGTAATGCTGAAGACATAGAAAATTACTAGCCCATTTCCCAGCTGTCGGCATTCTCAAAAATAACAGAAGAAATTATGAAAGACAGCTTAATGAATTACCTGAATAAATACAATCTTTTAATCGAATCAAAGTTTGGTTTCCGAAATGGCAAAAATACCGAGTCAGCCATAGTAGAATTCACAAAAGTTGTACTTGATGCTCTTGATAAAAATGAGTGTGTCACAGGCATATGTTTGGATCTTTCTAAGGCGTTTGATACAGTCGACCACAAGATTCTATTAAATAAATTAGAAGCATTAGGAATATGAGGGGTAGCTAATGACTGGTTTCGATCATACCTAACAGATAGGGTACAAAGAGTAGAGATAACACATACTTCAAATAGATCCAAACATTTAGTAAAACACTTATCAGAACCAAAATACATTAATATAGGGGTTCCGCAAGGTAGCATATTGGGACCAACACTGTTCCTGATGTACAGGGTGGTCCACTGATTGTGGCCAGGCCAAATATCTCAAGAAATAAGAGTCGAACTAAAACACTCCAAAGAACGAAACTTGTCTAGCTTGAAGGGGGAAACCAGATGCGCTATGGTTGGCCCACTAGATGGCACTGCCATAGGTCAAACAGATATCAACTGCGTTTTTAAAAATAAGAACCCCCATTTTTTATTACAGATTCATGTAGTACGTACAGAAATACGAATGTTTTAGTTGGACCACTTTTTTCGCTTTGTGATACATGGCGCTGTAATAGTCACAAACATATGGCTCACAATCTTAGACGAACAGTTGGTAACAAGTAGGTTTTTTAAATTAAAATACAGGACGCAGGTATGTTTGAACATTTTATTTCGGTTGTTCCAATGTGATACATGTACCTCTGTGAACTTATCATTTCTGTGGATGCATGCTGTTACAGCGTGATAACCTGTAAATACCACATTAATGCAATAAACGCTCAAAATGATGTCCGTCAACCTCAGTGCATTTTTCTATACGTGTAACGACATTCCTCTCAACAGCGAGTAGTTCGCCTTCCGTTATGTTTGCACATGCATTGATAATGCGCTGATGCATGTTGTCAGGCGTTGTCGGTGGACACGATAGCAAATATCCTTCAACTTTCCCCAAAGAAAGAAATCCGGGGACTTCAGATCCAGGAATAGCGGGCCATGGTATGGTGCTTAGACGACCAATCCACCTGTCATGACATATGCTATTCAATACCGCTTCAAGTGCACGCGAGCTATATGCCGGACATCCATCATGTTGGAAGTACATTGCCATTCTGTCATGCAGTGAAACATCTTGTAGTAACATCGGTAGAACATCACATAGGAAATCAGTATACATTGCACCATTTAGATTGCCATCGATAAAATGGAGGCCAATAACCCTTCCTCCCATAATGCTGCACCATACATTAAGCTACCAAGGTCGCTGATGTTCCACTTGTCGCAGCCATCGTGGATTTTCCGTTGCCCAATAATGCATATTATGCTGGTTGGTGAATGGCGCTTCGTCGCTAAATACGAGAACGCGTGCATAAAATCTGGCATCGTCCCGTAATTTCTCTTGTGCCCAGTGGCAGAACTGTACACGACGTTCAAACTCGTCGCCATGCAATTCCTGGTGCATAGAAATATGGTACGGGTGCAATCGATGTTGATGTGGTATTCTCAGCACCGACGTTTTTGAGATTCCCAATTCTCGCGCAATTTTGTCTGCTACTGATGTGCGGATTAGCCGCAACAGTGGCTAAAACACCTACTTGGGCATATCATTTGTTGCAGGTCGTGGTTGACGTTTCACATGTGGCTGAACACTTCCTGGTTCCTTAAATAACGTAACTATCCGGCGAACGGCCCGGACACTTGGATGATGTCGTCCAGGATACCGAGCAGCATACATAACATACGCCTGTTGGGTATTTTAATCACAATAGCCATACATCAACACGATATCGACCTTTTCCGCAATTGGTAAACGGTCCATTTAAACACGGGTGATGTATCACGAAGCAAATACTGTCCGCACTGGCGGAATGTTACGTGATACCACGTACTCATACGTTTGTGACTATTACAGCGCCATCTATCACAAGCGAAAAAAGTGGTCCAACTAAAACATTCATATTTCTTTACGTACTACACGAATATGTAATAAAAATGGGGGTTCCTATTTAAAAAAACGCAGTTTATATCCGTTTGACCTATGGCAGTGCCATCTAGCGGGGCAACAATAGCGCCATCTGGTTTCCCTCTTCAAACTCGACAAGTTTCGTTCTTTGTAGTTTTTTCATTTGATGCTTATTTCGTGATATATTTGGCCTGGTCACTATCAATGGACCACCCTGTAGATCAGCGACATTCCCAGTAGTGTTACTCATGGTGAATAACTCCTCTTCGCTGATGACAGCAATATTATAGTCACTGAGAAAACAAGAGAACTCCTTGCTGAGGAAACAAATGAAACTCTCAAGGAAGTTTATGATTGGTTAATAAGTAACAAAGTGACATTGAACATAAAGAAAACTAATGCCATGAATTTCAGTTTGAAAAAGAAAATGACAATGTTAAATTAAATGTAGATGGAATCTCTATTAACTATGTAACAAATGCAAAATTTCTAGGAATGACTATTGATTCACAGTTGAAGTGGTGTGAACACACAAAGGTACTTGCATATTATGCACTTAGAATCCTATCATCAGTGTGTAGCATGCAGTGTATTTTTGTTACATATTATTCATATGTACACTCAATTCTTGGCTGTGGTATTCTTTTTTTGGAAACAAATGCACAAAATATGAACATAATTTTCAAACTCCAGAAAAGAGCCAAAGAATAATAACCAAAAATACTAGTCGAGCTCATTGTAAAGACCTGTTCAGAACACTGGAGATTTTAACTGCTCCATGTGTATATGTTTACCAGGCAGTTGTACACGTCAAAAATAACATTGGTAATTACCGCACAAATAGCTCTGTCCATGACCATGCAACAAGAGATAGACTCAACTTACATTTACCAAGAAAAATAAACAGCATTTTCTACCAAGGGATAAAACTGTACAATAAATTACCAAAAGAGATTAAAGAAATTGCAAAAATACACTTATTTAGAAAGGTAGCTAATAAGTACCTGTTACGCAATAGATTTTATACATTGAAGGATTACTTAGCTATAACAGAGTAGGGGCTTGATAAAACTGATATGCAAATAAATAATAATAATAATGATTATAAAATATCCAACATTCCACATAACACCTTCAATTTATGTTTTTTTCCTTCTTTTTTTCCCTTTCTAGAAATACTTACCCCCAGGCTACGCATGACACAATACTAACACCTCTTCCTCTTTCTGAGCTCAACATCTCATACATTATGGAGGGATGCTGCCTAAGTTTTCAGGATAGCCAATAGGAAGTTGTGATACAGAAAATGACCCAGAGATTACCAGTGTGTGCATTATTTAATAAGTTATTCGTAAAAAAATATTGTATACCAGAAGTAAATCTAATGTTTGTCTCTAACTGTTGTTGTGGTGGTCTGCAGTCCTGACAATGGCTTGATGCAGCTCTCCATGCTACTCTATCTTGTGCAAGCTTCTTCATCTCCCAGTACCTGCTGCAGCCTTCATCCTTCTGAATCTGAGTGTATTCATCTCTTGGCCTGCCTCTACGATTTTTACCCTCCACGCTGCCCTCCAATACTAAATTGGTGATCCCTCGATGTCTCAGAACATGTCCTACCAACCGATCCCTTCTTCTAGTCAAGTTGTACCACAAGCTCCTCTTCTCCCCAATTCTATTCAATACCTCCTCATTAGTTATGTGATCTACCCATCTAATCTTCAGCATTCTTCTGTAGCACCACATTTCGAAAGCTTCTATTCTCTTCTTGTCTAAACTATTTATCGTCCACGTTTCACTTCCATACATGGCTACACTCCTTACAAATACTTCCAGAAACGACTTCCTGACATTTAAATCTATACTCGATGTTAACAAATTTTTCTACTTTAAGTGTCTCATTTCCTAATCTAATTCCCTCAGCATCACCCAACTTAATTCGACTTCATTCCATTATCCTCATGTTGATGTTCATGTTATACCCTACTTTCAAGACACTGTCCATTCCGTTCAACTGCTCTTCCAAGTCCTTCGCTGTCTCTGACAGAATTACAATGTCATCGGCGAACCTCAAAGTTTTTATTTCGTCTCCAAGGATTTTGATACCTACTCTGAACTTTTCTTTTGTTTCCTTTACTGCTTACTCAATATATAGATTGAATAACATCGTGGATAGGCTACAATCCTGTCTCACTCCCTTCCCAACCATTGCTTCCCTTTCATACCCCTCGACTCTTATAACTACCATCTGCTTTCTGTAAAAATTGTAAATAGCCTTTCGCTCCCTGTATTTTACCCCTGCCACCTTCAGAATGTGAAAGAGAGTATTCCAATCAACATTGTCAAAAGCTTTTGTCCAAGTCTACAAATGCTAGAAACGTAGGTTTGCCTTTCCTTAATCGTTCTTCTAAGATAAGTCGTAAGGTCAGTATTGCCTCACGTATTCCAACATTTCTGCGGAATCCAAACTGATCTTCCCCAAGGTCGGCTTCTACCAGTTTTTCCATTCGTCTGTAAAGAATTCACCTTAGTATTTTGCAGCTGTGACTTATTAAACTGATAGGTCGGTAATTTTCACATCTGTCAACACCTGCTTTCTTTGGGATTGGAATTATTATATTCT
Organism: Schistocerca piceifrons; assembly: GCF_021461385.2. Taxonomy (NCBI): domain Eukaryota; kingdom Metazoa; phylum Arthropoda; class Insecta; order Orthoptera; family Acrididae; genus Schistocerca; species Schistocerca piceifrons. The sequence continues at coordinate 317,392,947 of NC_060141.1, read as the reverse complement.
TATTGAAGTCTGAGGGTATTTCGCCTGTCTCATACATCTTGCTCACCAGATGGTAGAGTTTTGTCAGGACTGGCTCTCCCAAAGCCGTCAGTAGTTCTAATGGAATGTTGTCTACTCCGGGGGCCTTGTTTCGACTTAGGTCTTTCAGTGCACTGTCAAACTCTTCACACAGTGTCATATCTCCCATTTCATCTTCAACTACATCCTCTTCCATACCAATAATATTGTCCTCAAGTACATCGCCCTTGTATAGACCCTCTATATACTCCTTCCACCTTTCTGCTTTCCCTTCTTTGCTTAGAACTGGGTTTCCATCTGAGCTCTTGATATTCATGCAAGTGGTTCTCCTTTCTCCTAACGTCTCTTTAATTTTCCTGTAAGCAGTATCTATCTTACCCCTAGTGAGACAAGCCTCTACATCCTTACATTTGTCCTCTATCCATGCCTGCTTAGCCATTTTGCACAACCTGTCGATCTCATTTTTGAAACGTTTGTATTCCTTTTTGCCTGCTTTATTTACTGCATTTTTATATTTTCTCCTTTCATCAATTAAATTCAATATTTCTTCTGTTATCCAAGGGTTTCTACTAGCCCTCGTCTTTTTACCTATTTGATCCTCTGCTGCATTCACTACTTCATCCCTCAAAGCTACCCATTCTTCTTCTACTGTATTTCTTTCCCCCATTCCTGTCAATTGTTCCCTTATGCTCTCCCGAAAACCCTGTACAACCTCTGGTTCTTTCAGTTTATCCAGGTCCCATCTCCTTAAATTCCCACCTTTTTGCAGTTTCTTTAGTTTTAATCTACAGCTCATAACCAATAGACTGTGGTCAGAGTCCACATCTGCCCCTGGAAATGTCTTACAATTTAAAACCTGGTTCCTAAATCTCTGTCTTACCATTATATAATCTATCTGAGATCTTATAGTATCTCCAGGGTTCTTCCATGTATACAACCTTCTTTCATGATTCTTGAACCAAGTGTTAGCTATGATTAAGTTATGCTCTGCGCAAAATTCTACAAGGCGGCTTCCTCTTTCATTTCTTAGCCCCAATCCGTATTCACCTACTATGTTTCCTTCTCTCCCTTTTCCTACTCTCGAATTCCAGTCACCCATGACTATTAAATTTTCATCTCCCTTCACTACCTGAATAATTTCTTTTATCTCATCATACATTTCATCAATTTCTTCGTCATCTGCAGAGCTAGTTGGCATATAAACTTATACTACTGTAGTAGGCGCGGGCTTCGTGTCTATCTTGGCCACAGTAATGCGTTCACTATGCTGTTTGTAGTAGCTTACTGTACTCCTATCTTTTTATTCATTGTTAAACCTACTCCTGCATTACCCTGTATTCACCTGACCAAAAGTCTTGTTTCTCCTGCCACCGAACTTCACTAATTCTCACTATATCTAACTTTAACCTATCCATTTCCCTTTTTAAATTTTCTAACCTACCTGCCCGATTAAGGGATCTGACATTCCACGCTCCGATCCGTAGAACGCTGGTTTCCTTTCTCCTGATAACGACGTCCTCTTGAGTATTCCACGCCCAGAGATCTGAATGGGGGACTCAACTAGAAGTCTGTAAATATATGTGTACACGAATTAGCTTATTTGAAATTGATCTAAATTTGTAATTAATATAATGGAAGGAAACATTCCACGTGGGAAAAATTATATATAAAAACAAAGATGAGGTGACTTACCGAACAAAAGCGCTGGCAGGTCGATAGACACACAAACAAACACAAACATACACACAAAATTCAAGCTTTCGCAACAAACTGTTGCCTCATCAGGAAAGAGGAAAGGAGAGGGGAAGACGAAAGGAAGTGGGTTTTAAGGGAGAGGGTAAGGAATCATTCCAATCCCGGGAGCGGAAAGACTTACCTTAGGGGGAAAAAAGGACAGGTATACACTCGCACACACGCACATATCCATCCACACATACAGACACAAGCAGACAGTGTCTGTATGTGTGGATGGATATGTGCGTGTGTGCGAGTGTATACCTGTCCTTTTTTCCCCCTAAGGTAAGTCTTTCCGCTCCCGGGATTGGAATGACTCCTTACCCTCTCCCTTAAAACCCACTTCCTTTCGTCTTCCCCTCTCCTTCCCTCTTTCCTGATGAGGCAACAGTTTGTTGCGAAAGCTTGAATTTTGTGTGTATGTTTGTGTTTGTTTGTGTGTCTATCGACCTGCCAGCGCTTTTGTTCGGTAAGTCACCTCATCTTTGTTTTTATATATAAATTTGTAATTACTTTGACATGTCTTATATCCTTGTGAAAAGAGATTTACGGATGAATAAAGCTGCTACCACTACTACTACTACTACTACTACTACTACTACTACTACCACTGCTACCACTACTAGTACATCCCATCTCAATGATTTTTTGCTGAAGGGCTACAGGAAAACCACAGTAAGATAAGTACAAGTGTAATTTTCGTACTTATTAATGTGCAGTCTCTTAAGAAGAAAAAATGAACTTCAGTACTGGCTGGAAAACTTAAACTGCACTGTGATTTCAATAAATGAACACTGGCTTAGCAATGATAAACTGAAATTAAGTGTACCATTTGGATATGAATTGGCAACCAGCTACCGTACATCAAGTATGAAACGTTGTGGTGTATCTGTATATGTTAAAAATATTGAGAACCTAATCTATGAAGTTACAGATGTAAGTGGACTGTGCATAGAAGCCAAAAAGGAAATTATAATAGCTTCAGTATACCGTGTCCCAAACACAATGAAGACCTGTTTGTTGAGCTTCTGGAGAAACTGATACTCTTGCTTCTCAGATACAAAGATTAGAGAATACTAATAGATTGTGATAGCAATATTCACGGAATGGAATACAAAAAAGTACTTACATCACTGAAACTTTTTTTATTTTTCAATGTAGTCTCCTTGAAGATTAATGCACTTGGTTCAAGAATGTTCCAGTGCCTTGATCCCATCTCCAAAATGAATTTCCTCCAGGCCTGCAAAATAGTTGTCAACTCCAGCTATTAATTCTATGTTTGAAGTGAATCTTCATCCACCAAGAAAAATTTTCAGTTTTGGGAAGAAATGGAAGTCTGACGGAGTCATATCAGGTGTGGCAACATTTCATACCTTAGTTCGTGTAATTTTGCCGCGGCGACGGCACATGTGTTGTGCCGTGCATTGTCTTGATGGAAGATGACTCTTGTCATTGCTAAACCTGGCTTTTTTTTGCATACTTTTGTTGCAATTTGTCCAGGAGGTTAGTATAGTATTCTCCAGTGATTGTTTACCCAATGGGGACTTAATCTACAAACAGAATCCCCTTCACATCCCAGAGCACTGATGCCATGACCTTTCCTGCCAAAGGAATTGTCTTTGCTTTCTTTGGAGGCGGAGAATCAGCATTGCTTTGACTGTTGTTTTGTCTCTGGGGTATAGTAGTGGACACAAGTTTCATCTGTAGTCACAAACTTGTGCAAAAAATCTTGTTCGTTTTCCATAAACTGGGCCAAACTTTGTTCCGACATGTCCACTCTCATGCATTTTTGATGCAGTGTCAAGAGTCGCGGCACCCATCCTGCTGTTTTTTTTTTTTTCATTTCTAATTCTTCAGTTAAAATGTTATATACCCTTTCAGATGGCGCCAGGAAAGCATGAGCAATTTTGCGCATTTTCAATTGGTGATCCTCCATGACCATTTTGTGCACTTTTACAATGATTTCTGGAGAAGTGAGACATCTTGCCTGACCACTGCGCGGATCATCGTCTAAGCTCTCCCGACCAAATTTAAATTCATTTGTCCACTAGGCAACAGCTGAATATGGTACAGAGTCCCCCAGCGTATTCTGAACATGGGCATGAATGTCCTTTGCTTTCATACCTTTCTTTATGAAGTACTTAATCACTGCTCGAATCCCAATTTTTTCCATCTTCGCAAATGACTATGTGGGAACAACAACAGAGCCAAGTTACTGCCACAGTTCTCTTAAAAGAGGACTGACGTGGCAGATGTTTACAGGCATCATGCAATGAATATCACGTGAACAACTCGTTGCGCTAGCTCTAACCTCTCGTGGTGATTCCGAAAACCTTTCAAACCACCCTCGTATTTTATATCAGTACCAGTATTATATGGACACTATATCATGGCACTTTTAGGCTAGGAGTGTTTTGAACTACTTTTGTGTAAGATACTGGTAGAGGCCGGGCCTGAACTACAATTCCCAACCACAGCAAATAATTGCGCTGTAGCCACTACCAAATGCTTTGTTAATACCTTTTGCCTTGTGTTGTAGGTTGCTTTTTTTCTTATCGTGAAATGAGCGGACAGACTAATCCTGCTGCATAAAGGGATTCGAATGCAACCCTCAGCACAACAAAAGAAATCAGCCATCCCTATGACTGAGCGGATGTAAGATGGCAGTCCTACGAGTGGGAGGCGGGATTTATTTCCCCGCACCACTCCTCTCTTCACCTGCAGTGGGGCGCAATAAGCCACGTGCAGAGAGTAACGCATGTTCTGTTGTGAGCATGAAGTCAGAGAGGAAGCAGCTGCGCCAAACAGTACCTTAGTTCGCGTTGTGTGTAATAGTTTTTGCTGTATTTGGTGGAGTACTTTGATTGAGTTCTTCCCTCAAAAGTTCACAGTCAACAGTGGAAACTTTAACGGATTTGGTAGTGTTACGGTTTTTGCTGTTATTGCATAGAGATCTGATTCGGAACTTAAGTAGTTAACGAACAGTGGACAGCAGGATCAACATTGCTTCGCCAGCTGTATGGTTTATGGTTTGTCCTGTGAAATACTCAATGCTGAATGTACAAGTGAGTGTGGAAATTAATTTTGACAATGCCAGGCTGTGCTGTTATGGGCTCTTTTTCCTACAACCGAAGCACGAAGGGAACTGACATAATATATCACAGCTTCCCGCGTAATGAAACATTACAAAAACTATGGCTGTCCAAATGTTGTAGGAAAGACAGTGTAAATGTTGTGCATGCACGAATACGCTCTTGCCATTTCGCAGAAGCAGATTACAGGAGGGATTTGCTCAGTTTGCCCCAAAAAAGAGTTCTCAAGCCAGATGCAGTTCCGTCATGCAATTTGCCGTGCAGTCAATGTGTCACATGCAACAGAAGACACAAGCAAACCGTCACGAGAACTACATACAAGATCTCTCGAGGCTCTTCAAAAACTGTCACCAAATAAGAAACATCTTAATAAGGACACAGATAAAGTTTCTTTGATGTATGCTGTAGCGGCATTAGAAAGAAGGGATGCTGTTTTTACAAAGAAGTTTGTGCAACTTCATGCGCATAATAGAGATCTTCGGAGTCAGCTGTCAAGAACACGACGACTTCTGCGTGAGGGAAAAATTAGTAAGGTTTTTTTGTGTCTAATGAAGTTACTCATGTGTTGGGAAAGATATGGTTCAAATGGCTCTGAGCACTGTGGGACTTAACTTCTAAGGTCATCAGTCCCCTAGAACTTAGAACTATTTAAACCTAACTAACCTAAGGACATCACACACATCCATGCCCGAGGCAGAATTCGAACCTGCGATCGTAGCGGTCGCGCGGTTCCAGACTGTAGCGCCTAGAACCGCTCAGCCACATCGGCCGGGTGGGAAAAATATTTCCACCCAGCCAAATAAAGCTTTTGTCAAATGACTCAAAAACGGTCCGATGGAGTAATGAGGACATTTATAAATCAATTACTCTGCGTGCTATATCGCGGAAATGTTACAATTTTCCCAGGAAAAAAATCTGGTATCCTCTGCCGGCATGGGAGTGAAAAACATTTCTGTTTGGAATGAGCTTGGCACGACGCACGTAAACAGTTGTTTTCCTCATCCTAGCGATACACGGAAACGTGTGTGGTTGTTCGCTGACGTTCCACATTTGCTTAAGCTGTTAATGGAAATATTTACTGGATGAAGGCATTATTGTAGAAAATAAGGCAGTGACAAAATCCGTGTTCAGAAGACTTTTGCTGTTTGATAGTGGCGAGCTGAAAATGTGCCCAAAGTTAACTCAGCAACACATCACTGTTAAGGGCAGAGATCGACAGAGTGTTCGTTTAGCAGCCGAACTTCTATCTCACTCAACTTCTCAGGCCACTTGGTATTTAATGCCAGAAGAAGGACACACTAGAGACTTCATACAGCTGGTCGATGACACTTTAGATGTCCTCAATTGTCGGCCGAAGTGGCCGAGCGGTTCTAGGCGCTACAGTCTGGAGCCGCGCGACCGCTACGGTCGCAGATTCGAATCCTGCCCCAGGCATGGATGTGTGTGATGTCCTTAGGTTAGTTAGGTTTAAGTAGTTCTAAGTTCTAGGGGACTGATGACCACTGCATTTAAGTCCCGTAGTGCTCAGAGCCATTTGAACCATTTTTTGTCCTCAATTCAAGGACCTTGGAAAGTAAGAAACCTCTGGCATGTGGATTCGTAATTCATTTCGAAGCACAAGAACAATGTCTGTGCAAGTTCTACAAATACTGTGAGTGTATGCGCATTTTAAGGCCCCGGAGTAGACAACATTCCATTACAACTACTGACGGCCTTGGGAGAGCCAATCCTGACAAAACTCTACCATCTGGTGAGCAAGATGTATGAGAAAGGCGAAATACCCTCAGACTTCAAGAAGAATATAATAATTCCAATCCCAAAGAAAGCAGGTGTTGACAGATGTGAAAATTACCGAACTATCAGTTTAATAAGTCACAGCTGCAAAATACTAAGGCGAATTCTTTACAGACGAATGGAAAAACTGGTAGAACCCAACCTCGGCGAAGATCAGTTTGGATTCCACAGAAATGTTGTAACACGAGAGGCAATACTGACCCTACGACTTATCTTAGAAGCTAGATTAATGAAAGGCAAACCTACATTTCTGCCATTTGTAGACTTAGACAAAGCTTTTGACAATATTGAATGGAATACTCTCTTTCAAATTCTGAAGGTGGCAGGGGTAAAATACAGGGAGCGAAAAGCTATTTACAATTTTTACAGAAAGCAGATGGCAGTTATAAGAGTCGAGAGGCATGAAAGGGAAGCAGCGGTTGGGAAGGGAGTGAGACAGGGTTGTAGCCTGTCCCCGATGTTATTCAATCTGTATATTGACCAAGCAGTAAAGGAAACAAAAATTTGGAGTAGGTATTAAAGTCCGTGGAGAAGAAATAAAAACGTTGAGGTTCGCCGATGACATTGTAATTCTGTCAGAGACAGCAAAGGACTTGGAAGAGCTGTTGAACGGAATGGACAGTGTCTTGAAAGGAGGATATAAGATGAACATCAACAAAAGCAAAGCGAGGATAATGGAATGTAGTCGAATTAAGTCGGGTGGTGCTGAGGGAATTAGATTAGGAAATGAGACACTTAAAGTAGTAAAGGAGTTTTGCTATTTGGGGAGCAAAATAACTGATGATGGTCGAAGTAGAGAGGACATAAAATGTAGACTGGCAATGGCAAGGAAAGCGTTTCTGAAGAAGAGAAATTTGTTAACATCGGGTTTAGATTTAAGTGTGAGGAAGTCGTTTCTGATAGTATTTGTATGGAGTGTAGCCATGTATGGAAGTGGAACATGGACGCTAAATAGTTTGGACAAGAAGAGAATAGAAGCTTTCGAAATGTGGTGCTACAGAAGAATGCTGAAAATTAGATGGGTAGCTCACATAACTAATGAGGAGGTATTGAATAGAATTGGGGAGAAGTGGAGTCTGTGGCACAACTTGACAAGAATAAGGGATCGGTTGGTAGGACATGTTCTGAGGCATCAGGGGATCACAAATTTAGCATTGGAGGGCAACGTGGAGGGTAAAAATCGTAGAGGGAGACCAAGAGATGAATACACTAAGCAGATTCAGAAGGATGTAGGTTGCAGTAAGTACTGGGAGATGAAGAAGCTTGCACAGGATAGAGTAGCATGGAGAGCTGCATCAAACCAGTCTCAGGACTGAAGACAACAACAACAATCAGGCTGAATCGGGACTGCCTAGAAAACTACTTCTCTTTCGTAAGGGGCCTGGGACATTTTTATGACCATCCAACTCCTGTAGATGTAAAAAATAGAATACGGCTGTTTTGTAAAGTCCCAATGCTTTTGATATCCCTTTATCTAGTGCTACTTTTGTTGTACATGATGAAGAAGGAACATTTGTGGCTGAAGCAGTGTTCAGTAGCATTCTTCCCGATATGTCTGAAGCACTGTGGATGGTTGAAGGGCAGAAAGAAATTGAGGGGATAGAATTGAGAGCAGAAAATTATGAGATTCTCCAGCATCCGTGAGTTGCTACTGCAGCCTGGAAGCATTTCGGTACCTTGCCGGATATGTAGTTCATCGGTGCAGGCAGTAAGGCAGAACATTAGCCACACCTACTGAAGAGCTAATGTCAATCCCAGGAGAAAAACCTATCAGCTGGTTGTGATTTCTTAGGGAAGTTAACGTGTGCCTTCAGAAACATGGCTTGAGACAATAAACCAATTCGAGCTGACTTTTGCTCAACTTCATGGCAGTGACAATTTGTCTAGAGAAAGGGGCATGATTAGTAAGTTACGTGCAACACTTGGTGAACGTTCTTCCTATATACACAAAGAGATATTCAGAATTTACACTACAACTCGCACATTTATTCATTTGCGCTGTCTTTCATTAAAATACAGAGCAAGAATATCTGAAACAGCTCAGCGAAAAAAAGGGAGAAAATGCCGTATGTCAACACAATAATCAATTCAGTACATAGTCTGTTTTGTAAATAAAAGTTGTTTGACGGAACTATTGTATATATATTGTTGTTGCGTGTGATACTGTGTTTGCCGGCCGCTGTGGCCGAGCAGATCTATGCGCTTCAGTCTGCGCTGCTGCTACTGTCGCAGGTTCGAATCCTGCCTCGGGCATGGCTGTGTGTACGGTTCTTAGGTTGGTTAGGTTTAAGTAGTTCTAAGTCTAGGGGGCTGATGACCTGAGATGTTAAATCCCATAGTGCTTAGAGCCATTTGAACCATTTTTTGATACTGTGTTTGTAAACATCTCCCGAATTTTGTCATCGCGTTACAGGACTGATCTTACGCATGCTTTGGCATATTTACAACACAGCTTTGCAGCTTCACAGCGGAGGAGGAATGAAAAGTAAACTAGTTTTTTATTTATAATCGTAATTTACAGCAGGTATGCGGTTATGTAAATTTATTTCAATGTGATTAAGTGAACAGTTTCTGATTTATTTGAGTCAACGTTTCGTGTTTCAAATGTGTGTCCCTTTGGTTGTGGTCCGATATTTTACCGATACGTAAGGAATAAGCTACGATAGAATATAACTTATGAGTTTAAACTGTAATATTTTAGCACCAGAAAGGCAGTTTAGACTTCTAAATTCTGGTATAAACAAAATCTGTCGCCAAAAACTTAACGTAAACGCGCATGCCCTTTCACCTGCTTGTGAGTGCCTGCTTCCACAATGACGTCACAACGTCGGCCGATGGCACAGCAGAGCGCTTTCTGCCCAACCGTTTTATTTAGTAACCTTGCACTGTTGTCACAGTGGCACCAATATCAGTGAATTGCGGCGATGACCAACGTCTGCCGATAGTTTTAAATCAGTACGCCACTACGAGCTTGGTCACACTGTAGCCCATCTCATCGCCTGAGCATATAGAATTCAGACGACAATCGGTGAAATTCAAATCAATTTGTTTCCTTCTGTCAAATCGACCGACTTTCACACATATGAGTTGTGAGAAACTGATGTTTAATCCAAGAAAGAATGAGTCTGTGGCATTCTGAGGATAAAAAATCATAATCAGAATATAGCACGGAACCTACTGAAATCACAGTTTTGTTGAAAAGCGGAAATGGTAAAATCTTTATCGGAAATTTTAGTTGTAAATTACAACCTCATAAAATAATTGGTTCAAATGAGTAGGATGGGGTATCTCAAGCTTAAAGTTACTGTTGTGGATCTTTTTTGTGTCATGGTAGGTGGAAATTAGCTTTCAAGTTGTTGTTACTGCTTACTGACGTATTTACGCCAGTAGAGGATGAATCTGTTACGTGAAGTGGTTTGCAAATGTGGTGTTACGCGCGTCCACTATTCAATGCTTTACTTGTTCGAAGTATCTTCTTGTGAGCTATGTTTATCTTCCACACACGCCAAGTAAAAGTCATTGGAGGTTACAGTAATAAACGTATGCCTGCACAACTTCAGATGAGTTCAGCATAACATAATGGTTGCAATCTTCTTCTTCAGGGTCATCACTAATCATCTTGAGTATGTAAAGCCGAAGATTCATACCTGAAACACTTTCGGATAATGAAAGCTAATTTCGAGCACTTGTAGCGATGTGATTCGAGTTCAGTTAAAAAATCTCATTAAAGATGCATTTCTGGCTTAAGGAAAAGTAAACATGACACTTCGCTATTTGACATCTGGCGATTACACCTTTCCAATATTCAAGCCTATACCACGTTCTGAAAAGTACAATTTCAAAGTTTTTGTTTGATATGTTAGGTGTTATTTACGATTCCCTAAAGACTAATTTAAAAGCTAATATCTTCATTCTTGCACCCCAAATACTACGAAATGTTAAATTTATTCTGTACCGAATTGTGAAGCTTTGTTTTATGCAAGTGCACCAAAAAGACCTGTGATAAGTAGGACCAGATTATATGCATAATAAAAACCTTACAATGTGCATGCAAATATGTATGGGATCCTTTATATTTTATGAAGTAACAGCTTTTTCATGAGATGAGAAAACATTTTATTTTCCAAGCACAGATCAAAAACTAACAAAAATAAACAACTCGTAACCAAGCCGACTACGGCAAAGATAAATATCTATCAGCTGCAGCTTTTACCCGCTGTTTTTGGCGCAGTGGATAAATGACGTCGCCACATCAGCCTCCCTCCTTTTGAAACCGGGTGCCCCAGGTATGTGGGGAAACTTGCACTTGATTTTTCTACCAGCTCTCGTGAAAACATCTGGTGCAGGCAATGGCTGCTCCTGTTCTGCACTTGCTCGGCGAGACTATCTGCTGTTTCTTTGGCCTCCACGTTTGAGGGTGATTTTGCAGGCCGAGGAAGGAGTGTACCCTCTTCGGTGTAAGCAGGTTTAAGCCGCTCAATTGAGACTGTCTCTTCTTTACCATCCTTATCGAGTTTGAAGCTGTGGCTTCCTCTTGTGATTACCCTGTATGGTCCAGAGTAAGGCGAAACAAGCGGCGGGCGCACCGTATCATCCCTAAGCCACACGTGGGACGTTGCTTGCAGGTCTTCATGTACAAACACTCTCCGGTCTCCATGTCTGACAGGGTTAGTGGGTTTGATGTTTCTCATTCTAACGCTGAGTTGTCTCGCGAATTGCGTGCATAGCTCAGGGCCGAACGGCTGTGTAGATGCTGGAACGATAAATTCTCCAGGAACCCTCAATTGCTCGCCATAAACCAATTCTGCGGAAGAGCATTGTAAGTCCTCCTTCACGGCCGTTCTCAATCCGAGTAGGACCAGCGGTAGTGCTTCAGGCCATGAAGTGGAACTACACATTAATGCAGCTTTGAGCGTGCGGTGTAGTCTTTCCACCATTCCATTACTAGATGGATGATAGCTTGTGGTGCGTAGTTGGCTGCACCCGCACAGTAGTAAAAGTTCGTTGAAAAGTTGGCTTTCAAACTGCCTTCCGCGATCTGTTGTTATGTTTTGCGGAACGCCAAATCTGGAGAACCGTGAATGCAACAGTGCTTTTGCAACCGACTCCGCAGAAATGTCTTGTATTACAACTACTTCTAGCCATCTGGTAAAACGATCAATGATTGTGAGCAAATAGCGTTGTTCTGAAGAGCATGATAGCGGGCCCACAATGTCCACATGTATATGTGAAAATCTTGCAGATGGCGTCGGGAAGTCAGCAATAGGTGCAAAGAGATGTCTGCTGATTTTATTACGCTGGCATGTTAGGCATGCACGCGCCCATGCACGACACTCTTTTTGTATTCCAGGCCACACTACTTTGGAGGAAACTAACTTGGCTGTAGCTCGTACCCCTGGATGTGATAGGTTATGTAGTGCACTATAAATCTCGCGACGATATTGTTCTGGTATGTAAGGTCGCTCCTTTCCTTTTGCTACATCACACCAAATTCCGTCTGGAACATTTGGGACAGACACACGTCTGAGCTGGAGCGCAGTTCTCTGTTCCTCTATTAGACGGCGCAAGAAAGGATCTTCTCGTTGTTTAGACGCTAACTCGGTCCAACGAATTGAATTTAAACTGGAACAATTCCTAGACAGGCAATCTGCGACCAGGTTGTCTTTTCCTGAAATGTGACGCACGTCAGTTGTGAACTGTGCAATGTACTCGACTTGCCTGCACTGACGTGGTGAATTGAGCTCTGTGTCTCGTTGAAATATAGCTACTAACGGCTTGTGATCGGTAAAAATTGCAAAGTACCTCCCTTCGACAGACGTGCGAAAATGCTTTATAGCTAAGTAAATAGCAAGCAACTCACGGTCAATAGCACTCCATTTTTGCTGCTGTCGAGTCAGATTTTTAGAGAAAAATGCGAGCGGCTGCCATCTGCCATCAACTTCTTGCTGTAGCGCTGCACCCACTGCTGTTTGGCTCGCATCAACCATGAGCGCTAAAGGAGCGCTCAATCTTGGATGTCCCAGTAGTGTTGCCCGAGAAAGATATTTCTTCAAGTCATGGAAAGCTGCTTCAGTATCTGGACTCCATGGAATTTTACGATTTCCTTTTGTATTTTTACCTGCAAGTAACGTTGTGAGAGGCTCTTGGGCGGCAGCTAATTTAGATAAGTGACGTCTGTAAAAGTTGAGCATGCCTAAAAATCTGCGAAGTCCTTTGTAAGTTGTGGGAAGGGGCATCTGTTGTACTGCTTCAACCCGCTCAGGCAAAGGTGACCGGCCTGCTGCTGAAACCAAATAGCCCAGGAACTTAACCTCGCGTTTTCCAAACGTGCACTTTGTTTCGTTAATAATTATGCCATACTCTGTCAGACGGCGGAAAAGCTGCCGCAGATGTTCGACATGCTGATATACAGAACCAGAGAATACTAAAATGTCGTCCATATAACAAAATACGAATGGTAATTCTCGAAGCACCTCATGCATGAATCTTTGCCATGTTTGGGCAGCGTTTCTGAGGCTAAATGGCATAAAATTGTACTCAAACAAACCGAATGGTGTGATAACTGCTGTTTTTTTTAATGTCAGATGGAGCCATGGGAATCTGGGAAAATGCTTTGGCGCAATCAATCACACTAAATATTTTGGCATTGCTAATCGTACTGTTAAAATCAGTCACATTGGGTACTGGGTAGCGGTCGGGAATTGTGCGGGCATTGAGCGCCCTGTAGTCTCCACATACTCTCCATGAATTGTCTTTTTTACGGACCATGTGAATTGGAGATGCCCATGAACTGTCAGACCTACTTACAATACCTGTTTTTAGAAGTCTGTCGAACTCAGCTCGCGCCGCGAACAGCTTCTCTGGAGGCAGACGCCGCGGGCGGAATGCAACGGGTTGACCTTGTGTCGTGCTGATGTGGTGTTGAGTATTGTGTCTGCATTTCCTGGTTGCGTTGACGGGTTCGGTAAGTGCTAGAAAGTCTTGAAGCAGTTTACGAAAAAGTGATTCCTCCGACAGTGCTCTGATATTGCCTACAGTATACGAATCGTTACAACTGTCGGGTGTCTTCTTGCGTGACGCACACGTGTGCGCCCCGCGTAGTTGCGGGTACGAAATCGTATCACAATATCCCGACGCGGATGACGCGGTAGAGGAGCCGGAAATCTTCGTTGGTTGGTTTAAAGATTAAAGGGACCAAACTGCAAAGGTCATCGGTCCCTTGTTTCATAAAAACACAGAGCACAGTGAAACTATCCACCAGTGAGGCGAAGCACTAAAATAAAAATTCCGGGGGAAGAAAAGCCCCATGGTCAATGGTAAGACAACACGGAAAACGGAGCACAGCAACAAAAACGACATAGAGAAAAAAGGCAGAAGGAATTAAAACTGCACAGCAGAGGACTGTGGCTGGCTGATCACGAAAATAATAGGATGAGCCAGCCACTCTGCAACACGTTAAAATCTCCAGCCTAAAAGATTAGGGTGGAGTCGAATTACAACACAAAACTAAGTAAAAGATACAGCACAAAAGAGGGTGACGCAATAAAATTAGAGGGACCTATAAATGCCACTTGCTCGAATAAAACTTAAAACACAATCTGCCATAGAGACATTGTCACCTAAAAGAGATGATAAATCACCCAGGAGGTTAAAAGTTCGCCTGAGGGCGGTTAAAAGAGGACATTCCAACAATATATGGGCCACCGTCATGGTTTCACCACAGCGACAATGAGGGGGGTCCTCTCGACGCAGCAGATGACCATGCGTCAGCCAAGAGTGACCAATGAGGAGCCTACAGAGAATAACAGAATCCCTGCGAGAGGCCCGCAAGGAGGCAGACAGAGTGTGCCATTCGTCTGCCCACATCCCAAAGACCCGACGGCGTAACACCGATCGGAGATCAGTTGCCGGGAGGCCGATCTCCAACGGCAGTTTGCGGGTGGCTTCTTTAGCTAACTTGTCGGCGTGTTCGTTTCCCGCTATCCCAACGTGTCCTGGGGTCCATATGAACACCACTGAACGTCCACGCTGTTCAAGAGCATGAACGGACTCCTGGATGGCAACAACAATGGGATGGCGTGGGTAGCACTGGTCAAGAGCCTGTAGACTACTGACAGAGTCACTGCAAATGACAAAAGACTCTCCAGTGCTGGTACGAATACGCTCAAGGGCACGAAAAATGGCTGTTAGCTCTGCGGTGTAAACACTGCAGCCGTCCGGCAAGGAGCGCTGGTCTACATAGTCCGCATGAGCATAAGCGTACCCCACACGGCCATCAACCATCGAGCCATCTGTATAGATAGCCTCCGAGTCGCGGGATGCGTCGAGGAGAGCAAGAAATTGGCGGCGCAAGACTGCAGGAGAAACTGAATCCTTTTGCCATTGTGAGAGGTCCAGCCGAAGCTGCGGCCGACGAATACACCAAGGTGGTGTATGTGGGTGGACCTGAAAAGCAGATGGAAGAAGCAAAGACTCGAGGTCACTAAGGAGTGACCGAACACGGATCCCAATGGTATGGCCTGATCGAGGCCGCCGGTGTGGGGTATGAACTGCCGCATTAGCGAAAAGGAGACGGTAGTTAGGGTGACGAGGCGAACAACGAACGTGGGCAGCATAGTTGGCTAAGAGTTGTAGACGCCGAATGTGGAGCGGATGAACCCCAGCCTCAGCAAGTAGGCTATTAACAGGACTGGTGCAGAATGCTCCTGTCGCCTGTCGAACCCCATAGTGGTGAACGGGGTCCAGCAGTTGCAACGCTGAGGGCGACGCTGAGCCATACGCCACACTCCCATAATCCAGTCGGGACAGCACAAGGGCTTTGTAGAGCTGCAGCAGCGTGTTACGATCTGCACCCCAAGTTGTGTTGCTGAGGCAGCGGAGGACATTCAGATGCTGCCAGCACTGACGCTTGAGCTGACGAATATGTGGAAGCCAAGTAAGCCGGGCATCGAACAGCAATCCCAGAAAACGGTAAGTGTCAACAACCCTGAGCATGGCATCCTGAAGATGAAGCTCAGGGTGGGGATGGACAGTTCGACGGGGAAAGACACGGGCACATCACACTGCACTTGAACCGACGCGGAAGACGCAGTAGGCAATATCCCTTCTGTGGGAACTGTCACCAAACGACGGTTAACCAGGTCGGGCATAAGTCGGTAGTTCCGTAAAAAGTCCGCTCCAATTATAGGACTCGGCACATCAGCAACCACAAAAGTCCATTTTGGATGGAAGTTGGAATTCAGATGTAATGCCAACTGTTTCTCACCATAGGTAGATATTATGGAATTGTTTGCCGCAGTCAGCACATGTTGCGTTGTTGTCGTGAGTATATCACCTCTCTTTCTTGAATAAACACTGACTTCTGAACCTGTGTCAATCAGAAACTTCTCACCTGAAGAGAGGTCCAACACGAACAATCGGTGTGATTGGTTGACTGCAGATACCGTGGCGTTTTCACCTCTTTGAATCACGCTATGACTCGGGCGCCTATGTTGTTGTTGACGAACGTTAGCGCCCTTTAACGCCCGCCTTTTAAGTTTGGGTAGCTGCTGGGTTGAATACATTGACGGGCAGTGTTACCGAAGCGTCTGTGGTACCAGCACCATTGATCTGTCAAATCCTGTTAGATAGCATTTCTTCGTCTTTTCCAACTGCGACTTCGTAGCTGCTGGTGGTGTAAAGTTACTTGCACGTTGAGTTTTGCCACTTGTGCTGCCAGTTGCTGTATGGTGGGTTCGGTCGATGACCAGTGCTGTTGAGAAGTATTATTGCATGTTCCTGGCTCACTGACGTCAGATTCCATCACACTACACGTTCTTGGGCCTCTATCCTGGCTGTAGTTGAATTCGGAACACGCAGAAACTTCGGTTAAGGTGTTTGCGATGGTGTCTGTCTTTTTTGCTAAGACTTGCAATGGTAAGTCTGTTTCTGCTGCAATGACGGCACGGATGTTGGCAGGAAGTTTACGAAGCCATATTAGACGTAAAGACTCTTCAGGTAGGAGTTCCGGGATGGCTAATGTACGTAAGGCTTTGAGTACTTGTGACGGAGTCTTGTCGCCCAAATCTTCGCATGCGAAAATTTTTTGTACTCGCAAATCTGGTGACAACGTATAATGCTGTATGAGAGCTTCCTTTAGCACAAAGTAATTTTGTTGCGACAAGGTTTCTTCTACCTGCTCTATCACTTCTAAATTTAGATGTGCAACCACTATATTAAATTTGTCAATGTTGTTAGACACCCCACGCTGCCGAAATACGCATTCAGCCTGCGTAAACCAAAGCTGGGGGCGCGTCGGCCAGAACGCGGAAAGCTTAACATTTCCGTGTCGCGCGTAGGTACTCCCATCTTTTGCGTTAACATCTGTCGTTCCGTTTTGTGGCGAATCAAAGGGCGTGGACCGCGATCCTTGGTCGAACAGACTGTAGTCTTCAATCTTGATTCTACTGCCCCATGCTTTTGTCTCTGAATTCATTATTCTCGTCGATATATATATTTTCTTTATGCTTCTGCTACGATTTTTCGGGGTCACCACTATGGAAGCCTTTATATTTTATGAAGTAACAGCTTTTTCATGAGATGAGAAAACATTTCATTTTCCAAGCACAGATCAAAAACTAACAAGAATAAACAACTCGTAACCAAGCCCACTACGGCAAAGATAAATATCTATCAGCTGCAGCTTTCACCCGCTGTTTTTGGCGCAGTGGATAAATGACGTCGCCACATATGCATGAAAAATGCTTAAAATATGCGTGAAAAATCTTGAAATATGCAAGATCAAATAATTGAAAAAACATGATAGTTACTGCGTGCATTATATCTCAAAGTCGAACCTGTGCATATAAATTACGAGGAAGAGCGCCGGCCACGCGAAAACTCGTAGAACGCTGATATCGTTTTCTGAATACTATTTGGTAGAGGTTAGCGAGGAGGCCTCTCTGAGATTATTTTCTAAAAAATTGCAAAATGGAGACGCATACCATGTATCAAAAATTGTCCCTCTTTGCTATTGTAGTCGGTAACAAGCAGTTGCGATGCGAGTAGTCACAGCGGAGCAATCAATATGTACAAGACCAACTTCGAGATATATCGCAAGCAGATGGGCACGCTCAAAAACTCCGTAATATTTTATTTAAAAAACAACAGTAATTGTTAATTTTATTTTTGGACCTAACCATCATTCCCAATTTATTTTACATTTTTCTACTATTGTAAACATAAATGACTAAATATTGTTCCAAATGTTTGGTAGTAAGATTATGTCTTCGATCACTCAAATCTTTTTATAAGCAGAAACGGACCGTTCTACATCAACTGAGGTAACTGGCCAGTACTTGAATTTGGGTGCTATGTTGGTACTTGTTGTTTCTGGCAAAAGTTCACCCATCCCATTAATAAAACTATTAATTTGGCACATGAGATCAAAGCCTGGGTTGTTATTTAAAATGTTTCAGACTTTTCTTTTAGTTTTCTTGGGAATACCTCCGACAGTGAGGAGTTCACTACACTAATTTTATTCATTAACTTAACAGATTCATTCAGCGCGAAACCTTGAATTTTAACGTTTTTAATACTTGCTGGTATATGGGAAAAACGTGTTCTAATCGCAGCAATGTCTTTTTTTAATAGCAGAATCACTAGAAGCTTCCTTGTATTGGCAAACTACCAAAGCCTCTGCACTAGAGAAGTCGTTTATTACCCCTCTAATGGCCTCCAAATATTCATTGTAAAAAAACACAGCTTCGATCCACGTGGCCTTTATTTATTTATTTGTCCATATAAATCTCTTTTTAAATACATATATTGTACACAGAATATTGGACAGAAAACCTTTTTAGCTATTGGATTTTCAAATGTCAAACATAAATTTTATAAATTTTTTTATGACAAATAGGATCTATACAGTTAATAATTATGGAAATACTGTATATTTATAACTTATTTCTACAATTAAAGATACAAATTAAATTTTTTCTTGCATAAGATACTGTGAGATTGAATAGTAGCAGTTTTTCAGAAGGTAGACTGTCACAGACTTTTTAAATCTTTGTAGTTCAGTAAGAGATTTTATATGTCTTGGTAATCTGTTGTAAAGTTTTGTTCCTGCATGATATACACGTTTTTGGCATAATGTGGTGTTACAACGATTGACATGTATGTCACAGTCTGACCTGGTACTGTAATCATGGACACTTTTGTTTTGAGGAAAAAGGTTTTCTTCTCTCAGTATGCATTTTTTGACATGCATGACTACTTCCAGTATATACATGCAGGGAAGGGTTAGGATCTTTATATCTTTAAAGAAAGGTTTGCATGATTTTCTGCTGCTCACTTGTTTCATTATTCTTATAATTGCCTTTTGTTTCCTGAAAACTGTTGTGGCCTGATGTGCAGTCTTAGACAATAAAACTGACCGCCGGCCGGCCGCCACAGAGACTAAGTCCGAGTCATTCACTTAAGGTGACCAATAAAACTGACCGCCCCTGACAACTCTAAGTCCGGCCATATGCACAATCTGGCAACACTGTAAGATGCGGAAGTGTTAGGAGGAAGTGTTGTCTACTTCCGAGACATTGTCGGACTATGTGAGCTCGTGGTCTACTGACAGCCGGCACGGTAGCTCAGCGTGTTCGGTCAGAGAGCCGGTTGGCCTCTGTAATAAAAAACTGAGTGGAACGATCAACCACTGAACTTGAACAGGCTGTCTTGTGACGTCCGCAACGACCAAACACAACGATCAATAACGAACCAAAAAGAAAAAAAAAAAAGTGGCAAGCGTCGTGCGCTCTAAACTTATAGTCGCCTGTTCGCGTCCAACTGTATTTTTTTTTTTTTTTTTACCACAGTCGGTCGAAAGTTATGAGTCTGACTGAACATCGAAGATAATTCGCTTAACATTCTACCCACCAGCAATAACAAGTATTCCAGAAACAATTCCGCAGGACAGCTCGTGGCTGCGTCGCGACCAGTAGGTTTCTACTGGCGTAGAATTTGTAAACAACTTTAGCATTGTCAGATCGTTTTAAATATCATGAAAGAAAATTCTTTTGCTGATTAATTTCTCTTTGTTGATTACTGTTGCGTTTAGTAAACTAATGGAAAATCCAATTAAAATATTCACTGTACTAATACAAATTAAATTCAGCTTACTACAGAAACATCACGATGGCAGACTATCTTAATAAAGCATTAAGTATCTGTAAGACGATTGAGCCTATTTTAACACGAATTAGTAGGACATTACCGACTTTTGACTTCGAAAAGATCTGTATTTACTTCATTTCCTGTATCATTTATTATGAAAATGTGGCATTTCATAGATATAATTATGTATTCACAACAACAAAAAATATGTCGTCATTATGAATTTGGCAGTACCGTAAGGATTTCGCTCTGACACTAAGGGTTACTGAAAGTAGCAAGGCGCGTTGTCTTACGATTCCCTTATTGCGTTTGTATCTGCCTGCTTGTAGCTCTGCTACAAAGGAATTAAAAATCTGGCTTGCAGCGAGTCTCGAAAGGCGAACGAAAGCAGCTTGCACCTGGTAGCCAAACATGTTTCTTGGGAACAGGCTACTTCCTAAAGTGGGAAGACATTCTTTTGTGGTTGAATTGTTGGCAAATGTCAGTCAGACGTGTGCCGTTGGTCTAAGCGTTTCGGTGTGTTGAATTTGTACCAATGATTTTTCTACAGGTTTTTTCTGTCCCAAATAGAGAGTTGAAGTCTCCCATTAGTATTTTCACGTCATCTTGGTGAATTTTGCTCATAGTATTTTCGAGTGTGTTCCACAATTTTTCGACATTTTCGGTGTTTTCCTTAATTTCGATGTTGGTGGGGGCATGTGCATTTATGAGTGCATATTTTTTATAGGGGCTCTGAATGAGCATAGTCATAACTCGATTGTTGATGGGTGTGATTTCTTCGACAGAGTTGTTGACAGATCTGTGTTCGAGAAATGCAATGCCGAAGATTGGTGCGCGTTTCGCTACCTTTTTTTGTATTTTGCTCTTGAAGATGCCATGGTTTCCGTAATGCAAGTTTTAATTGTCAATTAATCGTGGTTCTTGAAGAGCAAGGATGAGAATTTTTTGGCGGACGATTTCTTTTGTGAGATTATTTAGGTTTCTTGTTTTGATCAATGTATCGATGTTTAGTTTTCAAATGAATGTTTTCTGCTTGTAGGGAAATTTACCAGAGATCTTCGATATTGTCTGCCGTGCTAACCTGGATTCCCCAGAGTGCGAAAATCCAACTGCCGCCTATCGGTGGCCAGGTTGTGTACCACCTGGGGTAAAGTTACCTTTGCTTGCATAGTTCATGTTTTCTTGTGTTTCATTGGTTTGGCCTGGGTAATACCAGGACCGGACAGGAGCAGAGGGTGTTGAAGCCTTTGGAAGCAAATATTTTCAGCCAAGCTCATTGAGCTAACAGACGGTGACCGGAGTAGCGGTGATTTTCACTCAGATGTGTCTGGATTTTGGGTTCAACGGATTGAGTAGCCGTTCAGGATTGAGTTAGTATTTGGTTCACCCCAAGTATTTGATTTCCTCGGTACCACCCATATGGGGGAGGGTTTCCCCTATCAGCCACACGGGATTTTTATTATTATTATTATTATTATTGTCATTATGTCATCGGCAAATCTGATATGGAGTATCTTCCCACCACTGAAATAGACGTGTATTGTTCGATTCAATATTTCCATCAGATAAATATGGGTTTTAATTACGTTACATTGCTGCTAGTCGACATATTTCTCACTTTTTCTTAGACAGTTGCTAGCTGTTAGTCCATCATAGGAATTTATGTGCGCAGCATTGTTGCAATACAGACGTTCAAATTATCCGATTTCTGTAATTTCATTTCGATACAAGATCGTCTTAATCGGACTCAGCAAGTCAGTCTTAATTTGGATATCCGACTACGACTCTCATCATATGATAGACTGGGTGAACCACATTCTTAATCGGACTGTTGAATCTAGATCACTTATCTATGACAGGGCCTGAATGCTTAAACGCTGTAGAAAATAATAATCCAATGTGCTTATTACAAATACGTTATTTAAATGTAAATATATGAACTAACGAGATAACAGTTTATTTACAGGAGCAGAGACCCATCCATCATAGCAGAGCAGTGCGAGATTGGTTTCAGGCCCAAGAGAGGATAAAGCTGTTGCCGTTTGTTCCACGATCACCGAACATCAACCAGATAGAGAATATGTGGGCAGAGGTAACAAGGTCATTGCCATGTGTCCCTACAAATGCAAGCGACCTTTGGACGAATATAGAAAACGTATGGTGGGAAGTAAACCATCACGCTAAACTGTCGACGACTTAATGAAATCAATTCCCCTACGCCCTCGAGAAATCTTACGCAATGATCGTAGGTGGGTTGGTTACTAAAAGTATACTCGTCCACAAAACCCACGTGGACAATTATCTGACAATCGGTCAAGCTTTGCTTTGTCGCAGCTCTTTAGCATACAGCAAGTCCATTTACTTTCAGTCCCCTCCTTACAATTCTTGCAATGCAATGTAATTGAAAAATCCCATCCACTCGACGCCATCTGAGGAACTGACTGGTGCATGTGTTGTTCAACACACAGTAGTTGTCACCCTCACTGGAATCAATGACTGTTTGTGTGTGAGTGTGTGCGTGTGTGTGTGTGCGTTTTCGTGTTAACGCACAATCTGAATCAATATTATTAACATTAGAGAGACAACCAACAATAAATATTGCATCAAATATGACTGTAAAGTATTTTAATGCGATTGGAAGTTACAAACTGAATTTTTACCCATCCCACGTCCTGCGTATTACGTTAAGTAAGATGTACAGGGTGTTTCAAAAATTACCGGTATATTTGAAACAGCAATAAAAACTAAACGAGCAGCGATAGAAATACACCGTTTGTTGCAATATGCTTGGGACAACAGTACATTTTCAGGCAGACAAACTTTCGAAATTACAGTAGTTACAATTTTCAACAACAGATGGCGCTGCGGTCTGGGAAACTCTATAGTACGATATTTTCCACATATCCACCATGCGTAGCAATAATATGGCGTAGTCTCTGAATGAAATTACCCGAAACCTTTGACAACGTGTCTGGCGGAATGGCTTCACATGCAGATGAGATGTACTGCTTCAGCTGTTCAATTGTTTCTGGATTCTGGCGGCACACCTGGTCTTTCAAGTGTCCCCACAGAAAGAAGTCACAGGGGTTCATGTCTGGCGAATAGGGAGGCCAATCCACGCCGCCTCCTGTATGTTTCGGATAGCCCAAAGCAATCACACGATCATCGAAATATTCATTCAGGAAATTAAAGACGTCGGCCGTGCGATGTGGCCGGGCACCATCTTGCATAAACCACGAGGTGTTCACAGTGTTGTCTAAGGCAGTTTGTACCGCCACACATTCACGAAGAATGTCCAGATAGCGTGATGCAGTAATCGTTTCGGATCTGAAAAATGGGCCAATGATTCCTTTGGAAGAAATGGCGGCCCAGACCAGTACTTTTTGAGGATGCAGGGACGATGGGACTGCAACATGGGGCTTTTCGGTTCCCCATATGCGCCAGTTCTGTTTATTGACGAAGCCGTCCAGGTAAAAATAAGCTTCGTCAGTAAACCAAATGCTGCCCACATGCATATCGCCGTCATCAATCCTGTGCACTATATCGTTAGCGAATGTCTCTCGTGCAGCAATGGTAGCGGCGCTGAGGGGTTGCCGCGTTTGAATTTTGTATGGATAGAGGTGTAAACTCTGGCGCATGAGACGATACGTGGACGTTGGCGTCATTTGGACCGCAGCTGCAACATGGCGAACGGAAACCCGAGGCCGCTGTTGGATCACCTGCTGCACTAGCTGCGCGTTGCCCTCTGTGGTTGCTGTACGCGGTCGCTCTACCTTTCCAGCACGTTCATCCGTCACATTCCCAGTCTGTTGAAATTTTTCAAACAGATCCTTTATTGTATCGCTTTTCGGTCCTTTGGTTATATTAAACCTCCGTTGAAAACTTCGTCTTGTTGCAACAACACTGTGTTCTAGGCGGTGGAATTCCAACACCAGAAAAATCCTCTGTTCTAAGGAATAAACCATGTTGTCTACAGCACACTTGCACGTTGTGAACAGCACACGCTTACAGCAGAAAGACGACGTACAGAATGGCGCACCCACAGACTGCGTTGTCTTCTATATCTTTCACATCACTTGCAGCGCCATCTGTTGTTGAAAATTGTAACTACTGTAATTTCGAAAGTTTGTCCGCCTGAAAATGTACTGTTGTCCCAAGCATATTGCAACAAACGGTGTATTTCTATCGCTGCTCGTTTAGTTTTTATTGCCGTTTCAAATATACCGGTTATTTTTGAAACACCCTGTATTAACTCCATAGTATCGTTAGCAGAGACAGTGCGCTCTTGTTGTCGAGGCTCGCGACAAGTGCAGCGATTAGCAGTGCCCAATGCCGCCGCGATTTGTTTATGTTGGCTGAGCGTGGACACTGCAGCAGACGCTTCGCCCTAAACAGAAAGAAATCACCTTGGCTCTGACTGCAGTAAGCGGATATCACTGCCTGCGTGTTCTTATAGTAACCAACGTGAGACTCTACTCACAGGTGCCATGGAGCAATTGCAACAGGTATCATGTCATTAGTCATCAGAATATTAACCAGTGATGAAATGTCCACTCTATTTGAATCCCAAGAAAATAGGAACCTTCTCACAAAGGAATATGAGGTGATATCAAAATTTATCCAACAGACAAAAATTAACTGCAGGGCTTTGATGTATGCAGTAGTAGCACACAAGGAAATATTATGTCTTGGAAGCGTATATTTCATTTCCTCTTCTCATATTAACGCTCTTGTTTTAATATGAAGTGAGAAAATAAACACGAAAAACTAAAGTTCCTGAGAAGCATATAATTCATTTCCTCTTCTCATATCACAACTTTTGTTTTAGTATGAAGTAAAAAAAATAAACAGTTTAGAGTTATGAAGCATAATATGACACCAGATTCTTATCGTAGGCGCTATCGGAAACGCCAAAAGCAGGGAGCTGTCCATTCTTTTGTCCAACAGTCTGTTTACTTCCATGTATTACTCCCGCTAGGAGATTCTTATTTAAGGACTTGTGGGCATCAAGTTCTTCAGCAGAACAAGCCTTATGTTATTGTGCTAATTACGGTATGGAAAAAATGCAACAAAGACGAGTTCCGCTAGAGCAGTGAGGATATTTGCACATGTGTGTATTCAGCAATGACTGCCAGCTGCCACAACACTTCACAGAATCCTTGCGGCAGGCAACACAACTGTGCGTGCACTTCAGACTTCATTCAGTGAGACGTCAGGAGATGGATGAAAACGTCAAATTAACGTCGCTTTCCGAGTCGTATTCAATCCAGAATGAAGTGTTGTTAAGGTAGTTGAGCGTTCTAGCAATTACACTTTTATGATTCCCATATGAGTATTTCGATAGCCAAAAGAACCCGTTAGTGTGAAACTATGGGGAACTGCATTATATCAAACTGCAAGAACTTGAGACAATGCGTGGACTCTTCTCTTCGCTGGGTGACCTATTACTGTTATTTAGCATTCTCTCCGTCCTAGTCGTAATGCAAATGGAACTTCAGAGGCGCTTTCCGCTATTCTTGACAAACATCAGCAACCTGTAATCACTGAGAGTCACAACTGCGTGATGATAATGGTTCAGGTTGTCAGTAGTTGTGGTGGTGTTATGCTGTCAAACTGCTTACAGTAACGTTAATGGTGGCGCACATAATTTAGCGCTGACTACCTACTTAAGTAAAGATAGTGTTGTGGCGTCATCGCTTGTCTTTATTTGGCCTCAGCTTGAGTAATCCGATTCAACGAACATAGTACTCCAATCGCGGGCTCCTAATACAGTATGACTGCAGAGATTATCGTGCGGATATTACATTAATTCTGCAATGAAATGCTTAACAAATCTTACCCTCAGCTATGCAGCTGGAATGACTCATTACACAGGTACTCCATGTTGCACTTGGTTAAGTGATCAGTTCACTGCAATCCTGCTTGTATTGTTCGTAAATACTCGTATACTTCAGAAATGGTTCAAATGACTCTGAGCACTATGGGACTTAACTTCTGAGGTTATCAGTCCGCTAGAACTTAGAACTACTTAAACATAACTAGCCTAAGGACCTCAGACACATCCATGTCCGAGACAGGATTCGAACCTGCGACCGTAGCGGTCGTGCGGTTCCAGACTGTAGCGCCTGGAACCGCTCGGCCACCCCGGCCGGCATACTTGTATAGTGACCATTCGTTATTTGACTAAATATGAACTACAATATGAGTCGCATATATATGACATCGGGTAGCGTTGGCACAAAGTAATCACTAAGGGTTGGATGCCGTTGAAGTCCTGTTACATTGATGGCAAGACAAATGTTCGCAAATCACCTCTATTGCCTCAAAAAACAATTGCATCTTAAATATCGAAGGACCGACGACCACACTGTCACAGCGCGTTGAAATACAGCAACGACGGCAGATGAAAATTTGTGACCGACTGGGCTTCGTACCCAGACCTCCTGCTTACTAGACAGACATTCTGATCACTGCACTATTATTTTTTTTTTTAATGTTTGAGAAGACTTTCAGAACCAGGTAGGCGGAGGCAAAGAGGGCAGGGGTCGAAGATCCGGTCCTGTCATTGTCCATCAACAAGTGTCGGACGACATTCCGCTCCCAGTTGCTAGTGGCCATGCGCTTGGGATTCGCCCTTAACCACAACCTGAGTTGGAGATTCTCTTCAGTTACATCAAACCAGTGCGCACCTATTGCACTACTGTAAGAACCGAGATGCAGTATTTTGGTATTAAAATTTTGTAAATTTGTGCTAAGAACCTATGAGACCAAGCTGCTTAGGTCATCGGTCCCTAAGCTTACACATTACTTAATCTAACTTAAACTAACTTACGCTATGGACAACACACACACCCACGCCGGAGGGAGGATTCGAACCTCCGACGGTGGACACTATGATGACACAGCAGTCAACCTCCCTGCAACACCTATTTACACACGCTCCTCGTCAGACGCGAATTCCCGTTTTTGCCGAATACCACATGCGCGGTACCCCCCCCCCCCCCCACCCCGGCCATTGTTCCACTAGCTTGCGACCACACTGTGTTCCCGCGAGGGTCGGACGATGTCGTGCGTCTAGCACTGAAAACTTTCGATGACCCGTGGAGACCCAAATAATTATACAGGATGTTTCAGGAGGAATAGTAAATATTCTAGGAGATGGTAGTATAGACAAATTGTTGAAATAATGACATATAACATGCATCCAATTTTTATTGAACATACAGATAACTGGGTTCAATGCATCTTCGTTTCGTATGTTGGTCCTTACAGGACCCAGTTTTCTACACTTCCCTGAAAATGAGATTCCAGCGTCATTGGAAGAGGTTCATTTGGCTGCAAGAATGCGTATGTTCCTCCAGCATGACGGGGCTCCTGCACATTCTAGTCGTCAGGTGACACATTATCCAAACCTAACATTTCCTGGAAGATGGATCATTAGATATGGGCACTTTTCTTGGCCTTCAAGGTCCCCGGACCTTATCTCTTTCGATTTTTGCCTGCGGGGATGGTTAAAGGCGAAGTCTACAAAGAAAAAGTAAACCCAAGAGCCGATTTGATTGTTCGGATTATGAATAGTGCAGCCCTCATAAAAGAACGCAAAGACGACCTACACGTGGTGTTATCAAGAGAAGTAAAATGTGCATTGGAGTTGGTGGGGGAATTTTTGAAAATCAACTTTGAATGTCCTCGTTGCCTTTGCTTTGAGTTTGTTAGGGTTATGTACTAACAGCTGTATCTCTGTACACAATAAAAAGTGGACGCATTTATATGGAATTTTTTTATGCAATTCGTCTGTACTACCACCTGCTAAAATATCTAATATTCCTCCTGAAACACTCTGTGAATGGATATATGTGTGGTGTCTGTTCTTTCGGACATGTTCGAAAGAAAATGCTTCATGGCATTCTGCAACGACCTTCGGTCCTAGGGGCTGATAGAGATTTCAGAGCTGCTTGGCTGTCTGAATAAAAGTAGATGCTACGATTTTTGAAGGGTCTACTCTAATTCTCCTCCGTGCACATGCTGATAGAAGATACTATGTAATACTGCGGCCATCTTCCCTAAAGAGATTCTAGGCAGTACACCAGACCCGGTGGTTTCATCTTACTTAACGTAATACGCAGGACGTGGGATGGGTAAAAATTCAGTTTGTAACTTCCAATCGCATTAAAATACTTTACAGTCATATTTGATGCAATATTTATTGTTGGTTGTCTCTCTAATGTTAATAATATTGATTCAGATTGTGCGTTAACACGAAAACGCACACACACACACGCACACACTCACACACAAACAGTCATTGATTCCAGTGAGGGTGACAACTACTGTGTGTTGAACAACACATGCACCAGTCAGTTCCTCAGATGGCGTCGAGTGGATGGGATTTTTCAATTACATTGCATTGCAAGAATTGTAAGGAGGGGACTGAAAGTAAATGGACTTGCTGTATGCTAAAGAGCTGCGACAAAGCAAAGCTTGACCGATTGTCAGATAATTGTCCACGTGGGTTTTGTGGACGAGTATACTTTTAGTAACCAACCCACCTACGATCATTGCGTAAGATTTCTCGAGGGCGTAGGGGAATTGATTTCATTAAGTCGTCGACAGTTTAGCGTGATGGTTTACTTCCCACCATACGTTTTCTATATTCGTCCAAAGGTCGCTTGCATTTGTAGGGACACATGGCAATGACCTTGTTACCTCTGCCCACATATTCTCTATCTGGTTGATGTTCGGTGATCGTGGAACAAACGGCAACAGCTTTATCCTCTCTTGGGCCTGAAACCAATCTCGCACTGCTCTGCTATGATGGATGGGTCTCTGCTCCTGTAAATAAACTGTTATCTCGTTAGTTCATATATTTACATTTAAATAACGTATTTGTAATAAGCACATTGGATTATTATTTTCTACAGCGTTTAAGCATTCAGGCCCTGTCATAGATAAGTGATCTAGATTCAACAGTCCGATTAAGAATGTGGTTCACCCAGTCTATCATATGATGAGAGTCGTAGTCGGATATCCAAATTAAGACTGACTTGCTGAGTCCGATTAAGACGATCTTGTATCGAAATGAAATTACAGAAATCGGATAATTTGAACGTCTGTATTGCAACAATGCTGCGCACATAAATTCCTATGATGGACTAACAGCTAGCAACTGTCTAAGAAAAAGTGAGAAATATGTCGACTAGCAGCAATGTAACGTAATTATAACCCATATTTATCTGATGGAAATATTGAATCGAACAATACACGTCTATTTCAGTGGTGGGAAGATACTCCATATCAGATTTGCCGATGACATAATGACAATAATAATAATAATAATAATAAAAATCCCGTGTGGCTGATAGGGGAAACCCTCCCCCATATGGGTGGTACCGAGGAAATCAAATACTTGGGGTGAACCAAATACTAACTCAATCCTGAACGGCTACTCAATCCGTTGAACCCAAAATCCAGACACATCTGAGTGAAAATCACCGCTACTCCGGTCACCGTCTGTTAGCTCAATGAGCTTGGCTGAAAATATTTGCTTCCAAAGGCTTCAACACCCTCTGCTCCTGTCCGGTCCTGGTATTACCCAGGCCAAACCAATGAAACACAAGAAAACATGAACTATGCAAGCAAAGGTAACTTTACCCCAGGTGGTACACAACCTGGCCACCGATAGGCGGCAGTTGGATTTTCGCACTCTGGGGAATCCAGGTTAGCACGGCAGACAATATCGAAGATCTCTGGTAAATTTCCCTACAAGCAGAAAACATTCATTTGAAAACTAAACATCGATACATTGATCAAAACAAGAAACCTAAATAATCTCACAAAAGAAATCGTCCGCCAAAAAATTCTCATCCTTGCTCTTCAAGAACCACGATTAATTGACAATTAAAACTTGCATTACGGAAACCATGGCATCTTCAAGAGCAAAATACAAAAAAAGGTAGCGAAACGCGCACCAATCTTCGGCATTGCATTTCTCGAACACAGATCTGTCAACAACTCTGTCGAAGAAATCACACCCATCAACAATCGAGTTATGACTATGCTCATTCAGAGCCCCTATAAAAAATATGCACTCATAAATGCACATGCCCCCACCAACATCGAAATTAAGGAAAACACCGAAAATGTCGAAAAATTGTGGAACACACTCGAAAATACTATGAGCAAAATTCACCAAGATGACGTGAAAATACTAATGGGAGACTTCAACTCTCTATTTGGGACAGAAAAAACCTGTAGAAAAATCATTGGTACAAATTCAACACACCGAAACGCTTAGACCAACGGCACACGTCTGACTGACATTTGCCAACAATTCAACCACAAAAGAATGTCTTCCCACTTTAGGAAGTAGCCTGTTCCCAAGAAACATGTTTGGCTACCAGGTGCAAGCTGCTTTCGTTCGCCTTTCGAGACTCGCTGCAAGCCAGATTTTTAATTCCTTTGTAGCAGAGCTACAAGCAGGCAGATACAAACGCAATAAGGGAATCGTAAGACAACGCGCCTTGCTACTTTCAGTAACCCTTAGTGTCAGAGCGAAATCCTTACGGTACTGCCAAATTCATAATGACGACATATTTTTTGTTGTTGTGAATACATAATTATATCTATGAAATGCCACATTTTCATAATAAATGATACAGGAAATGAAGTAAATACAGATCTTTTCGAAGTCAAAAGTCGGTAATGTCCTACTAATTCGTGTTAAAATAGGCTCAATCGTCTTACAGATACTTAATGCTTTATTAAGATAGTCTGCCATCGTGATGTTTCTGTAGTAAGCTGAATTTAATTTGTATTAGTACAGTGAATATTTTAATTGGATTTTCCATTAGTTTACTAAACGCAACAGTAATCAACAAAGAGAAATTAATCAGCAAAAGAATTTTCTTTCACGATATTTAAAACGATCTGACAATGCTAAAGTTGTTTACAAATTCTACGCCAGTGGAAACCTACTGGTACCAACGATATCATTATACCAGAGTAGTTTTAAGAGTATTTTCGTCTAGAAATGAATTGCGTTGACGGTTGATCGATCAAGAGCGGGAAAGGTAAAACTTTACGAATATATGACGAGAGGGACAAGTGCTTGAGAGAGGACTTATCTATCAATACAAGTGCCTGAGAGACGACTTTAATTTCAATCTCCTGCATAGTTTTGTTTCTCAAATCAAGAAGTGCGTTATCATGCAGTAGCACATGTGATGTAGTTGTGTTGCTCGATTTTCTTACTTTGAGAGCGAAAGGTGTCTCAGTTGTTGGCAACAAATTCCAGCTGTGTTGCACACAGCCCTTGGGGCAGAATTCGTAGCCCAAAACGCTCTTTTGGAACTATCATATGTAAAATATTATGTTCACACTAATCTTTGCTCGAGTTTATGTGTTTTGGAGGGGCTCAGCCTTTCATTTCTTCTTAGGAAGTTAACGATAAAGGCATCATAACACGTCACCAGTAACAGTACTGCATACGAATGCTCAATGAGCGACCTGATGACGTTCAATAATAGTCACTCCGTTGATTTTTGTTGTTTCGAATTAGACCATGCAGTACTCCTACACCAGACTTCTGAACTTTGCCTGTTGAATGCAAATGTCGCATGATGGTAAAATGGTAATCTATCACATATATCAGTAGTCGAGACTTCCTTAATGTGGAAAATCATTCATGCCAGAACGATCTTTGTTGAAACAAGAATATCTTTTTCTGGCGTATTTTTCCCAAAAGCACTCGCTCCACACACAGTTCAAATCTTTCTAGCTGCCTCCTCTGCATTCACCCCTCTGTTATACCAAAAGTAAACGTTGTGTTGCAGACGTTACACCTATTTCCACTTGCGACTCAATTTTACAATGCTTAACTGTAGTTCACGATTTTCAAATATGCAAAATCCAATGCTTAACTGCAAGATGATAACTAGAACTTCAAATTCGAAAATGACAGTTGATACATACACTGACAGCGTGGCGCCGCGTTCACATGGGCGGCGCCGGATTTCAGGCGGCGGGTGGCGTCTGGCCGGTGGCCGGTAGCCGCTGCAGCGCGAGGAAACGCCCGAGCTTAAGCTGCTATGATCGCGACGCAGCCACGAGCTGTCCTGCGGAATGGTTTCTGGAATACTTGTTATTGCTGGCGGGTAGAATGTTAAGCGAATTATCTTCGATGTTCAGTCAGACTCATAACTTTAGACCGACTGTGATAAAAAAAATACAGTTGGACGCGAACAGGCGACTATAAGTTTAGAGCGCAGGACACTTGCATTTTTTTTTTTTTTTGGTTCGTTATTGATCGTTGTGTTTGGTCGTTGCGGACGTCACAAGACAGCCTGTTCAAGTTCGGTGGTTGATTGTTCCACTCAGTTTTTTATTACAGAGGCCAACCGGCTCTCTGACCGAACACGCTGAGCTACCGTGCCAGCTGTCACTAGACCACGAGCTCACATAGTCCGACAATGTCTCGGAAGTAGACAACACTTCCTCCTAACACTTCCGCATCTTACAGTGTTGCCAGATTGTGCATATGGCCAGACTTAAGAGTTGTCAGGGGCGGTCAGTTTTATTGGCCACCTTAAGTGAATGACTCAGACTTCGTCTCTGTGGCGGCCGGACGGCGGTCAGTTTTATTGTCGAAGACTGTACATTGCCCCAGAAAATGATACCGTACTTCAGTATTGAATGTACATGAGCAAAGTATACAGCCCTAACTGTTTCTGCACTAGTACTGTTGCAGAGAATTCTTACCACATAGCCCATTTTGCTAGTTTTGAATTTAGGGCTGTGATATGAGTGTTCCATTTAAGATTTTCCTGGATATGGATCCCAAGAAATTTAGTTTCATTGACAGAACTAATGTTTTGGTTATCTATGCATATTACAGGTTGTGCCGAATTTTTATTTTGATCAGTGTGGAAATTCATGAGTACCTTTCTTTGGGGATTAACTATTAGCCGGTTTCTGGTAAACCGTTCAGACACTCCTTTTGTAATGTATTTTGCAAATGCAGTAAGATTTTCTTCATTATTCCCTTCAATCAATAGACTGGTGTCATCTGCAAACAGTACTGGTTCAGAATCCCTAACATGTGATGGGAAATCATTAATGTAGACCATAAAAAGAAAGGGACCTAAAATAGAGCCCTGTGGAACACCTTGCATTAGTTCACATGGTTCTGAAAGGTGTACCTGGAGTTCATTTCCTTCCGTGTACTTAATTTCAGTTACCTGAGAGCGATATTCCAAATATGATTTGATTCACACACCTCTTACACCATACCGTTCGAGCTTTCTCAGGAGTATAGAATGATCAATCACATCAAAAGCTTTTGTTAGGTTCAAGAATAGACCTGAGATATTTCTGTGGTTGTCCACTGCATTTAAGACATGGTTTATCAGATTGAAAGTGGCAGTTTCAATTGATCTCTGTGGTCTGAAGCCATGTTGACAGCCAGAAATAATATTATTCTTGTCGAAGAATGTAATTGGTTTTGAAAGGAACACTTTTTCAATAATTTTCGAAAACCCTGACAATAGAGACACAGGCCTATAGTTACCCATACATTGATGATCACCTTTTTTATATAGGGGCACTACTTTTGCCATTTTCAGTTGCTGAGGGAAGACACCACATGATAAGGATGAATTGCATATGTCCAATAAAGGTGAAAGTATTTGTCTCGCTGTTATTTTTATAATATAATCTGGAATATCATCAATACCAGTTGAATACTTACTCTTCAGTGAATTAATGGTATTTAGGAGCTGTGTTGGGCTTACTGGACTGAGGAACATGGATATATTACTTATTTCAATAGATGAAAGTTCTTTCCATGTTGTATTAGGTGGATTTCCGAATTTTTCCTTCATTAATTTCCCAGCAACAGTTGCATAGTAAGAATTGAAACTGTTTGCAACTTCCCGAGGGTCAGTGACATTCTTGCCATCATGTGATATCACAATATTTTTGCGAGTTGTCTTCTTCCCCGTAAGATCCTGCACAGCTTTCTACATGGACTTAGTTTTATTGGATGACTTCATAATATATTTGTCATTTTCCTTAATTTTTGCCTCCTTTATGATGCATTTCAGAACTAGCTTGTATTTTTTGAAATAATTAATAAATTCTGGACTGCTGTTAGTTTTTGAGTGCAGAAAAAGTTCCTGCTTCCTTTTACAAGATACTCTGATGCCTGGTGCAATCCAGTTTCTGAATCTATCTGTGCTTTTGGAAATAACTTTCCTTTGTGGAAAAGCTATGTCAAAATTAAGCTTGAAAATCTTCAAAAAATGTTCCATCTTTTCGTTAGTATTAGAAGTATCATATACTTCTCTTCAAGATTGTTCACTGATTAGGTACTGGAAGTATTCAATATTTTCCCCACCATAAATCCTTTTATGGATAATATTTTCTATACTGGTCCAAATGTGATTTACAGGTATGTTCAGTAATTGCGAAAGGTGGTCACTATAGCCGGTATCAAAGTTTTCTGATGTACACTTGTCCATGTTTTCACATACCTGATAAAGGAGAGTGACACTAGTTTTAGTTACATGTGTTGGAGAGCTAACAGTAAGACAAAGATTTTAGGCTTTTGTAATATTAAAAAACGTTTCCCTGTGAAGGCTATGGCTCAGAAAGTCAATATTAAAATCACCACATAGTACCACTGTTTTCCCAGTTGTCTTAAGTTTGCCTAAAGCAAGGTCCATTTTTTTGAAAAAAAAAACACTTATTTTGCTAACAGGAGATCTATACTCACATAAAATAATAGTGTTTTCAGACAGCTGAGATTTCAAAGTCTCTTTCACAACCAAGTTTGCAAACAGATGTTATACTCTTATAATCTACATTTTCTTTTACATATACACAAGTTCCCCCATGTTTTGATGCCATTCTACAAAAGGAGTTTGCAAGGTTAAAATGTAAAATTTTTAAGTACTGAAAATACTCATTTTGTAACCAATGCTCACAAAAACATAACACTGAAACATCTATCCATTCACTATTGAGGAGTACATTTATTTCATCAACTTTGTTTGTTAATGACTGTACATTCTGGTGTACAATCTTCAGTCTATATTTGCAATTTAATTCTGCATCACATGTTTTGTGATACAGTCTACTTCCCTTAAAAATGTCTTTCACCCTTTTTATAAGACATCGCATCTTTCTTTATGACCCATAAGTACAAAGTACTTTGGACTGCTTCTATATTAGGCCTATTGTGATTCAAATTTGCTAGACGACAGATTTCTTCAACCAAAAATTGTTTCCCACTGTGATTTGAATGAAGGCCATGGCTGGTGTGCATGGACCTGTCTAACATGCTTACATTTATTAAGTTCACATACAGAAACTTTTTGCATACAGTATCTATCTCTTTGTTTACTCTTTCTATTAATTTATTCACACATGACCAAGGAGGAAGGTCGAATCTGTGTGGTTGATTTACAACAGCTACATTTGTGTTGCCTAATTTGGGTAGCACACTTTGAAGAACAGTGATGAGTTCACTAGCTTTATCTCTGGCAACATCATTCGCACCTACACAAATTACGACACAGTTTTTTGGATTAAGGTTTTCACACGATTTTACCATTGTTTTTCTCACTTCTGCAATGCCTGCTCCTGGTTTGACAAAGGCTTGGACACTTGCGTTAGTTTGTGTATCTGCTACCTTTTCTGCAATCTGACGTCCATGATTATCGGCCAAAATCAAGACTTTCTGTTCTTTTTTGCACACTTGAGGCCAGTCAACTGATTTTTAAATCACATTTGTTTGTTTAGGATGCGACATGCGCGAAAAATTTACAGTGCACGGCTGTTGCTGTTTGTAATTATTATCTGGACTCATATGTTCCTGATTGACATTGTTTGTGGAATCACGTTTGTCATTATAACTATTTGATGCACTTACTTTATTATTTCCAAGTTTTGTACTGGTTTCCACAGTAGTGCTTCCTTTGATTACATCACTCGTAGCCGATATCTTCCAGGTTCAGACAATGCTCTGTTTGTTGAGTTTTACACCAAAGATGTTGCAGCTGTTTCTCCAATAAGCCTACAGTCCCTTTAAGTTCACTGATTTCACAGTATTCTGCAGCTAAATTGAGACGAAAATCATCGCAATGTTTACATGTCGATGCCACTGAATTGGCATTTGCTAAGGTTTTTTCACTAGATTTTGATCTTGTAATGATTTCGTTTGCGTTTTTTGCTTTAACTTCGCAGCAGTAATATTTTCCAGGTCGAACAACGATACTTTTTTTTGCACTGAATACATAAAGACTCATTCTTTTTTACGTTTTTCGCGAAACTCGATTTTCGTGAACCTTTTTTCACCGCCATCTTGAATGTACCTAACGAGGTACCACTGGTTCTGGAGGTAAAGGCACATTTGATAGTTTTTCTTTGTAGATCTTGATGCTAGCGAGAGCCTTTAGAAACGGTTTCTTTGTGGATGACATCAGTTTATTACATTCACAAACATGGATCGTACTTCTTCAATCAGGCGATGTCCTCCGTGAGCATAGCACGTCACATGAATCAAATTGCGATAAAATACTCAGAGGAACTTTCCTGTTTTGATCATATAGGGAGGAGCATTTGAAATAAACACAAACAGCCTTTCATCTGCAGAAGATTCTGGAAATATTTTTGAAATACCCTCATTCATAATTCTGGCGATCGTGGAATGACTTACTTTTTCAAGTTCTTTGCAGACCGATAAATAGGAAGAAGAAAGCTCTTCTCTTAAAGCACCAACAATTAAATTTGCAATGTAATGTCCACAAGTGTAGACTTTCATCAACTCAAATCCAGATAATGCTATCCTTGAGTTCATTGCGTATTTCTTCCAGAACATTTACGTAAATGGTCGGTATGTAATTTTTACGCAACGTTGATTCATCTGGTATTGTCGTGGTCCTTTCTTCTGCGTTTCTGCAATATGAAGACTTGTCTTAACATGCTGGTTTATTTGAAACTTTTTTTTGCACGGAAGCTTTTTCTCGCAAACTCGACAGTATAAAACAATTCCGTCATATGTAAATGTTCCAGGATGGTCAGCTATCCACGAAACGACGTTTCTTTTTGCGGGCAGCATGGCACGCAACACGTTACACACTACACATCATAAATACGTTCAACTGTGTACAAATAAAGCTAAACTGAAACAATGGAGGTGCAACTAAAAGCTAGCTTAGTTTAATTTACTTGTTGTTGAGGCATAGGGTATGACAGCGGAGGAGATAGACCGAGGGCGCAGGCGCAGGAGCATTGACTGTGTCTGCCTTTTCCTGTTCTTCTTCTGCAATGATTTCGCTAGGCTTTGGCCTCTCGGTTAGCGATTGCATGCAGTTCTAGGTCGCGGTCAATCTGTGAGAGATGAAAACTAGATCGCGCTAGAGATTTTTAAAATACTGTAAACACAGAGAAAAAATATGCGTCGTCACTAGTTTTTAGTTAAAATATGGAATAACCAGCGAAAAGGAGCAAAACATGCAAATGCATTTAATCTGGTCTCTAGTGACAAGTTATAGATGATTTCCATTACTGGAAGCTAGATTGAGTCTGAAATAATACTGTCACCAGAAACCTTGTTACTTTCATTCTGCAATTCACTGAGCAAATTTTTAAAGAGCACTGAGCAAGTGTTAAAAGAGCATTAAGTTTTCGTGTACTAGAATCTGATTATCTGAATATCCTGCCACCACTGTATTAATTTTCACGATATTTAAAATAACATGAGCTGCTGTGAAACTACAAATCTATCTTTCATTAATTAAATAATTCTTCCTTACTCTCACACAAATTTTAAAACAGCTTCTACTTTCACCATGTAACTTAACCATTATGTGCTCATAACCTCATTGGCAAATCCTTTACACACAGAAGTTCCACATCATGCCACTGTAAACCACCTTCGGAACAGGGTGTTTGGGAGAGAACCTTAATGCTGTGTATCATTTAAACTATATATTTTGGTAATATACATGTATAAATATGAAATCTATGATGAGATAAAAGAAATTATTCAGATAGTGAAGGGAGACGAAAATTTAATAGTCATGGGTGACTGGAACACGATAGTAGGAAAAGGAAGAGAAGGAAACGTAGTAGGTGAATATGGAATGGGATTAAGGAATGAAAGAGGAAGCCGCCTGGTAGAATTTTGCACAGAGCATAACATAATCATAGCTAACACTTGGTTCAAGAATCATAAAAGAAGGTTGTATACTTGGAAGAAGCCTGGAGATACTGGAAGGTCTCAGATAGATTATATAATGGTAAGACAGAGATTCAGGAACCAGGTTTTAAACTGTAAGATATTTCCACAGGCAGATGTGGACTCTGACCACAATTTATTGGTTATGAACTGTAGATTAAAACTGAAGGAACTGCAAAAAGGTGGGAATTTGAGGATATGGGACATGGATAAACTGAAAGAACCAGAGGTTGTAGAGAGCTTCAGGGAGAGCATTAGGGAACGATTGACATGAAAGAAATACAGAAATATGGTAAAGTTAAAATTTATTAAAAAATAAGACAGCAATATCGACAGACTCAAAGAACGACTATAAGTGTTGGCAAAGGCATTAGTTATGAATGCGCAGTAAAGTGCAGACAATTGACCACAAAACATCATTCACTTTTTGTAGATGATTTTGATTCTCTCTCTCATATGTAGAACTTGTGTTAAGCTGTACTGCTAGGAGTATGCCAGGCTACGAGTGTTTTGTATCATATGTGTCTCTGAATAAGAGAAGACTTAAGTGAAACAGAATCAAATTAAGAAGAATTTCTTCATATTTTATATTATCTTGAGAGACACTGGTGTTCCTGGAGTCGGCTGCCTGAATTTACAATTGAAATGGAGGAAAAGAAGTCCACGGCCGTAGCTTCATAAAATTAACAGAAAGAGAAGCTTTCAGAAGCTACAAATATAATTAACACATACATAGTGATGGACACAGAAAAAGAAACGATACAAGGTAAAGTGAATGAACAGTAGCATAATTTCGTACACACAGAACATTTCATAATAATGCAATAGTACTAATATTCTCTTTTTATTGCGAGTGAAAGGACAATTACCAAGCAATTCCTTTAATTATTTTTTATTGTAATACAACTGGCGACCTAAGTGCCACAACCTCAGGACACCAATTGTAAGTAGGTTTTGTTAACTATTGTTATAGTAAGAAATTTCTGTGACTTGGTTATTAGTCATAAAAACTAAGTTTCTGTTTGCATGAATAACAATGGGGAGCAAGTAATGCAAAAAGGCAAAAATTGAAGAGAAAGTTCGGAAAGAAATAAGAGTTGGTCCCAGGTTACGTAAAATTTTCTATAGTAAGATGTTTTGTTCAGCGCATCAAAGGTAGGATGGCTACCCAACTTGCTTGCGTGGTTACCCTTGGTAGTGCCTTTTTTTATGTAGATACAAACCTTTCCCTTATTATTTCCTTCCTTGAATTTTAATGTGGAAAATTTACAGGAATTTTTCAGTGTGATACATAATGTCAGTAAAACATAAAGAATTGCAATACAATAGTTTGCGTGTCATAGTAGATGTGAAACAGGCTTCGACGTCGCGAAAATTACAATCATCAAGTGTAATAATTAGCATATTAAATTATTTCATTTTTTGTGAAATTTTTATTTTTGGCATATTCATACAATATGGCAGAAAAATATATGTTCATTGTTGACAGCAATAGCGAAAACCCAATTTGCCAAGATGGTATAGAATTGTACGATCGAACAATTGAAATTCGGGCGGCTTTCATGCCTACCACAGAAAGTTTAAGCAGGTCGCTGATGAGTGTCGCAGGTGTGACAAA
This sequence comes from Schistocerca piceifrons, assembly GCF_021461385.2. Taxonomy (NCBI): domain Eukaryota; kingdom Metazoa; phylum Arthropoda; class Insecta; order Orthoptera; family Acrididae; genus Schistocerca; species Schistocerca piceifrons. The sequence continues at coordinate 317,353,307 of NC_060141.1, read as the reverse complement.
TGATAGCGACGCTCAGCAGTGAAGTAACTTTGCCGACACAATGTTTTAAATTGACGAGACAATGTCACACATCTCCCAGAGCACTATACCACTCATGAATACAAATATGAATGTTGACAACACGTTACAAACACCACTTGTTCACAACAAAAACATTAACTTGGAAAGTACAGCTGATAGTAACCACAGTAGTACAACTAACGCATTGCTATGGCAGTTATTATGTAACATAAACACGAAATTAGATAATATGAACACCAATTTCAGTGATTTGAAGACATTAGTTATGAATCCGCAGTAAAGTGCAGACAAATTACTACAAAACATCATTCACTTTTTATAGGTGATTTTGTTTCTCTCTCTCATATGTAGAACTTGTGTTAAGCTGTACTGCTCGGAGTATGACAGGCTTCGAGTGTTTTGTATCATATGTGTCTCTGAATAAGAGAAGACTTAAGTGAAACAGAATCAAATTAAGAAGAATTTCTTCATATTTTATATTATCTTGAGAGACACTGGTGTTCCTGGAGTTGGCTGCCTGCATTTACAATTGAAATGGAAGAAAAGAAGTCCACAGCCATACTTTCGTAAAATTAACAGAAAGAGAAGCTTTCAGAAGATGACAAATATAATTAAAATATATATAGTGATGGACACAGTAAAAGAAACGATGCAAGGTAAAGTGAATGAACAATAGCACAATTTTGTGCACGCAGAACCTTTCATAATACAGCAATTATACTAATCTTCTATTTTCATTGCAAGTGGAAGGACAATTACCAGTCAATAACTTCAATTATTTTTAAGTTATTTTTTTATTATAGTACACCTTGACACTCATTTACATTGCGCTTGTAGTACGAAAAGTACTTAAGAAGCTCCCCCAACGCTAAATAAGTGTGCTGATTGTGCGAAGTATATTCGAATTTCTTCCTTTGAAAGTGAGAATCCCCAATTACCTACAACTTATTTACTTAGTGGTATGTATTACGAAAATTACTTAAGGAGAAGTTCACCTACTGCTAAATAAATGTGCTGGATGTGTGAGGTAAGTTCCAATTTGTGTTAAAAATTACAATTCACTTGCAGGAAAGTAACCTTATTCCTTTGCTCTTGAATGTAACTGAAACAACGAGAAAAAATATCAGCAGAAATATGCAGGCATCAGCAAGGGAATATATTTTGTCTGCATACATGCTTAATTTGAAGACCTTCTTGTTTGCAAAGGAAGTCTACTAAAATATATAGCTCGTAAATTTTCTTTTTACATGTCATAGCGACTAACAGTGAGACTAAGTCACCTTTTAATTCTTTCTCGCATGTGTCGATCTTTTTCATGTTTTTTGTTCTGGCGATGAGTGGTAGTTTGTTTTTATCAGATAATCAATGTATTTTTAATACTCACTGGCATTTCCGTGTTTCATATTTGATTCATAAACTACTGATAACGACAAGTCGCAAAAGATGTAAGAAACGTGAAGATGAATAATGTCGTAACTCTTATGTGTGCAGCGAATAACACATGGAAGGGGTGGGCGATTTAATTAAAATACGCACATCTTTACTGTTGATGAATGTGTTACAGAAAACACACACACAGAGACACACAATATACCGAATGGCACTACCGTCACACTACACTCTTCCCACAGAGATTATTTTTTCGCACCCTACTCGAATTGCGCCAAAGGAGCACATAAAGAGAAGTGAAGCATACACTAGAAACCCTTGGCTTCCGAGTGCTCTGGACACGGAGCTGAATTCGAATGATAGTCACTGCATTAAATAAACCTAATTACAACAAGCAATAAAATTTTTGCAGATGACAGGACATGAAGCAAAATTACTACATCTCCTCATTCACTGCTGATGTTCTTACCCACTACACCACGGTGATAATTTGTCGCTGATTACTTTGTCTTGTGTCTTACGCCTACTGAAACCTTTAAACGTCGATATATCATTGTTTGACGTTTAATATCAATAAATTGTACATTTGCGAGATACCCTCAATAAGCTAGTATTTTGTAACACCATTTATTTACAGCAAATAAGTTACAAGTTGGTTGCAATATAAAACGCCCCAGATACGATCTTGACGAAATCCAATATGACCTCATCTGTGTTCTTCAGCCAAAGTATATCTTTAAAACAAACACAGTCACAATATGTCTCATAATGTATCCTGACGCTGAATGGTGTGCTGTTCTAACGCCACTTCATCCACCTTTGTTAATACCTTTTGGGTATGATCAAATTCTGAAGCTGAATTAGTTGGACTTAGCTATTTGATGATGAAGTTTTGACGATGGTCTCCCAGGCTGCTGTTTCTTCTTCTTGTGCGGTCTTGTAAAAATAGATTCTGGTAAATAGGATTAAGTTGATGGTTGCATTTAAATAATAGTCTTGACCATAATATAATTTTCCACAAGATAGTTTATTTGTAGATTCTGATACACTTTCACAACTGATTACACTTTCACATATATTTGTGATGAAAGCAGTTCACAGAGCAACCCTTAACATACATTCACTTTTGAGCATCCCTGACAATCAAGTACATTGTCTGCATTGATACATCAAAGACCTCATAAGACCTCATAAAACCTCCAAGTCCATGTTGGAGTTATTATTCCAGTTTTAATTTATACACTTTTGAGGCATATTAATGTCATTTTAAAAACTAAAAAAAATGTTAAATATACAGACAGATAAAAACACTTACAATATATACTGGTAATTGTTTAAGGGAATATGATGTTTATATTGTGTTCACAATTGTATACATATCTTAATTTGGATGTGTTTTCCTGCCTGATTGCCAAATAGATCTTTTGCAATTTTGTGTTTCCAACGAATAGGTTACATCTGTTTCACATTCCTGTCAGGATTTGTTGTTGTTGTTGTGGTCTTCTGTCCTGAGACTGGTTTGATGTAGCTCTCCATGCTACTCTATCCTGTGGAAGCTTCTTCATCTCCCAGTACCTACTGCAAGCTACATCCTTCTGAATATGTTTAGTGTATTCATCTCTTGGTCTCCCTCTACGATTTTTACACTCCACGCTGCCCTCCAATACTAAATAGGTGATCCCTTGATGCCTCAGAAAATGCCCTACCAGCCAATTCCTTCTTCTAGTCAAGTTGTGCCACAAGCTCCTCTTCTCCCCAATTTTATTCAATGCCTCTGCATTAGTTATGTGATCTACCCATCTAATCTTCAGCATTCTTCTGTACCACCACATTTCAAAAACTTCTATTCTCTTCTTGTCTAAACTATTTATCGTTATTCCGTACTTAGCTACACTCCATACAAATACTGTCAGAAAGGACTTTCTGACACTTAAATCTATACTCGATATTAACAAATTTCTCGTCTTCAGAAACGCTTTCCTTGCCATTACCAGTCTACATTTTATATCCTCTCTACTTCGACCATGCTCAGTTATTTTGCTCTCCAAATAGCAAAACTCCTTTACTACTTTAAGTGTCTCATTTCCTAATCTAATTCCCTCAGCATCACCCGAGTTAACTCGACTACATTCCATTATCCTCGTTTTGCTTTTGTCGATGTTCATATACAGATTGAATAACATTGGGGAGAGGCTACAAACCTGTCTCACTCCCTTCCGAACCACTGCTTCTCTTTCATGCCCCTCGACTCTTATAACTGCCATCTGGTTTCTGTACAAATTGTAAACAGCCTTTCGCTCCATGTATTTTACCCCTTCCACCTTCAGAATTTGAAAGAGAGTATTCCAGACAACATTGTCAAAAGCTTCCTCTAAGTCTACAAAAGCTAGAAATTTAGGTTTGCCTTTTCTTAATCTAGCTTCTAAGGTAAGCTGTAGGGTCAGTATTGCCTCACGTGTTCCAACATTTTTACGGAATCCAAACTGATCTTCCCCAAGGTCGGCTTCTACCAGTTTTTTCATTCATCTGTAAAGAATTTGCGTTAGTATTTTGCAGGATTTACAAATAACAAAAGTAATTTTAACATGAACAGTTCTGAGAATCAACTATGTTTTTGAATTCAAAATTATGACACAATTTTCATATTTCAAAGTTGTCTATTTTCTATTTGGGATAGAACTGGCAAAAACTAGGAAGCATTTCAGTGTCTCTGTCTCCTAAGTTTACAGATGAGACACACCCTTAAAGTTCCAAAAGATAATTTAATTAATAATTTAACAACTTGTAATTTCTGTCTTTTGGTTTGTTATTGAAATTAACATGGCTATTTCTGTGATGTTAGTGCTCAGAGCTTTGTTTATATGTAGTATGCATTTTGTCTGTTTCAAAAATTTATGTTTTCTTGATAACTGTGTGGTTTTAAATTTGGTGTAAGCCTACATTGAGGATAATGTTCGATAAGCTATAAAATCTGTATTATATTTCTTGTCTGTAGAACGTATAGGGCATCTACAGATGTTATCTGTCGAAACATTGTGTGAACTGTTGAACAGATGAACTGGGATATTTTACTAAATCCACCAATACCATATTCATAATGTTATATTGTGATGTCATGGGCTATTGACATCTAAAGTGAATCAGCACTATTAGACCAAGAGGATGCCAACTCCATTTGAGGTTAAACTTTGATTTTATTCATTTAGTGAAACCAGTAACTGGCAAACCATGGTTCTTTAAGAATCTGAATTCTATGTGGAAAACAGCTTAAAACGTCTGATTACTTTCGAAATGAGTCAAGCCCAATTTACACAAGATGTCAACAGGATGGAATGACAGGCGACATCACCATCAAATAGTGGTATGTTAGCACTAGATGGAATGTACACAAGGTTACTTCATTAGCAGTCAATACCACAGACAAGTAGGCTGTGCCCATAGAGCATGGTGAAAGAAATAATTCAGTTGAACTGAATTTATTTTATTGCTAAAAAAATACTTCAGTGTAACCAGTGTATGAGTAATATCAAAACATACATATAATGTAGGCAAAAAATGCATTATAATTGATCTATAATTAGAACTTGCAGTAAGAGGAATCTTCCATAATACAAAAATAATTTTGAATTAGTAGTTCCTTATAGGTTTCTTAAACTCCTTTCTCTCTGAACATTAACTGTGTGAGTTTATAGTGTAACCTAACTGATGTGAATTTAAAGCTGCTTTTTTGTACCAGTACAGTATCATGTGCTAGAACTCCATTTAGTACAATTTAGATAGCAGCTAGATAACCATTTATTAATGGAAAAGAGACATTAAAATACTGGTATACCATATTTTCTGGGAATTACAATGCACTTTTTCATTTGAAAATAGGCCCAAGAACTGGACGTGTCTTATACAGCAGTAGCAAGTTAATGTAGGTACCTATAACTTCCATTCCTTATAAATTTCTATTTGGCTTGAAGCAATTTATAGTTAACTTCCTTATGAACTTTGAGCATTCCAGTTATATAGAGTTTAATGGATGCAGATATAGTGTGATACGGATACAGGGTACTTTTCTAGCTCAATATTATGTAAAAATCAACATCTATTTCTTTCAGGCACTGTTTATAATGTATATGTTTTACAAATTTTTTGTTGATTTCAGGTAATGTAGTACACTTTCTAAATAAAATAGAAGTATTTCGAATATTTTTGAATCTGCTTAGGGTTATTAAAAAAATTACAAAATAAATTTATGCATGTTTTATTCCAACACGCTTTCTCAAATTGAGGTACCATTTAATCCATTGTTATACATTTGAAGGAGACCAAATGTTTACCATATATGCATGACATGATGGCTGGGGTACTAGACCTATTTAATTCCACCTATTATCTATATTACAGGGATAAAAAATATCACATCTTACATTTTAATTTTTTTCCTAATAAAAATGTTATTTTATCTATAATTTAGTTGAATCTGCAATAAAGCGAAGGTATACTACATAAATATGGACTATGGCAAGTTCCAGAAGAAAATTAGAGCAATGCTTTATAAACTTTAGGAAATATTTGTACCCGAATTCTGAAAAATGCAACTTGTGGGAAATTGCAAATGAAGATTTGAGTCCAATGAAACTGTGTCTCAGAATATTCCTGAACCATAGTCTTCATCCTGCAGCATTTCATCATCTTCAAGCTTCCTCTTTGCATTCCTTTTAGCACTTCTTGCTTCTTTGGTAACTTGAAAAGCGAATCTTTCAGCTTCATGCACTCATTGTCTGTCATACACAAGCAATTGATCTTCCATATTAGAGCCACATCTTATACCTAAATTTCTCAGGACCTCCAACCTTCCTATCACTCCATCATTGAAACATATCACAACATCAAGTTCACCAACTTTTAATGTATTTAGTCCTACAAAAACATTGCAATGGCTGAAACTTTCATTTGTATTCTGAGTGCCCCCATAACGACATTTACTAAGAAGAACAGGGTCACTCAGATCTCTCAAAATTGGTTATATTTCATTCATAACGGACTCAGGAAGAGAATGCTTATGATGCTATATTTGATCACTTTCTTTTTGCTTTTTGGTAACCACACCAAGAATCTGCTCCTTTAGGGCAAATTTCGTGAACAGGGTGGTCATCTGTGGACAACTTATGAAAGTAGGTAGCCCATACAGCTTTCCTCATTGCTCTAACATCATTCAGAGGTGCAGTTCGTCTAATGGCCAGGTCATAATAACTCTGAAGAAGGTCTATTTCTGTCTCTTTCAGTCTGCCTCGGCCAGACAGAAATTTTCCATCAGATAGCAACTTACCTTTCATTTCTCTTCGTAGCTTCCTCAGTCTAGCACCCATCCTCTTTGGCAGATATCCACAACACTAGAGTTTTTTTTTTACCAACGTATCAGTTTTATCAACATATCACCATAAACATTGAACTCATTAACTTTAATTTAAAGCTTTAGAGCCTCATCACGCAGGTACTTTGTATATCTAACGTTATAAATGGGCACCGACCTCTTAAATATTTTTAGAGCTCCATCACACCTCCACTGTACCCATCATAATTCTTAGAAAACTGATGTTCAATATATCCTTCAGTGTTACCATGACAGGTGTGGCAGTACTTAGATAATTACTCAACCTCAACAACTTTTTCATTCTCCAGAAAAGTAGCACTTACAACACCATTCAACGAACAATGTCCTTGATGTTGCCATGTCCCATCAAGTGCAATGGCAATGCTCCTGGCTCCACTAATATTTACAGTTTCTTATACAGCACATTTCATAGCTGCTTTAGACACAACTGTCAAGGCACCTAAAAGTATTTTTATGTACTTGTTGATCCTACTGGGAGGAGGAGGAAGGTCCATCAAACCACAAAACTTATGAACAACATTTTTTCTTTTCCTATTGCACACATGGCGTACACTAACTTCTAATTCATATCATATGAATCATGCACAATGTTCGAAGTCATTTTCGAGGTAGATTTATTGGAGGATCTACATAGAACAACTAATTCTGACGCTAAACCCTTCCTGCTACTTTATTGTTCAGTTATTTCCAGACAGCCTACACCATCATATTGTTTGCATTTCGCTACTTCCTTTGTCAAAGAAGATGCTCACATGAACAACAACAAATCCACTACAAACAGGTTCATTGTTAACACAACAATTTGAATCACTAGGTGGCATGCCATGTAGGAGTTTCTTTCCTGAAGAACTGATACATAGTGTGGCTTGCTTTGTTCGTGAACTGGCTACCACGGAAGTTCCTTTTATTGAAATTCATGATGCGTGGCATAGTTCGTATTTATTGCACACTAAAGGATATGTACTTCCGCAACTATATCTAGCACTTGGTACCAAACATTCAGTAACATGTGAACAAGCTGCTTCAGTGAAACAAAAGTAAATACTAGCAAAGATAATCACTTACAGACACTAGAAACCTGCACTGTTAGCAACATATACAATGTATCATGTAATGTATATCGCTGGAAACAGAAAGTTCCTAGTTCTTTTCGAGATAATATTGGTTTCTGTAATAGATATAAAGGGGTGTGGTGGCATACATGAATGCAATTTTAAAATTTGGTATATATAGGTCATTTTTCATTTGAAACCCTATAATGTATATATTAATGTTATCAGGAGAGACTTTAATAAAGTCATAAAAATTTCGATTTTTTCCACCATTTATAAGTACCCTGTACCCTTAATGGTTTTTATAAGACTTTTTCAGTCTTCAGTTATTGTTGTGTTTAGTGTGGAGATCCACTTGTGTCGTACCTATATTGTGGTTTTATTTGCAAACCATGGCTGAAAAAAGGCGCTGCTATACTGTTGCATTTAAGCTGCAAGTGACTGAATATGCAAAGAGCATGGGAAATGGCCTGCAGAAGGGCATTTCAGGCCACCTCCAACTGAAAAAAAGATAAGAACTTGAAGGCATTATGATGTTTTAAACATAGCACCTCACAGTAAACATAATGTGAGATGTGGAACTATTAAACTGCCACTACAAGAAGCGGAACGCCATACTTGAATTTTAGAGAATGGACAAGTGGAAATTTCAGTTTTTGTAAAAATGATCATTCATCAAGTGAAAGCAATATCTACTAACGAAGGGCTCATCAACTTTACTGAATCAACACCACGGTGTTCATGATTTATGAAAAAGGATCAGTTTCGGAAGCAGACCAAGACAAATATGCAGCAGAAGATGCCAGCTGACTATGAAGAACACATTCTTGAATTTCATCGGTTTGTCATTAATGCAAGGATGAGAGGAAAGCTTGAACTTTCCCAAATTGGAAACATGGATGAGGCTCCCCTAACCTTTGCTGTGCCTTCTAACAGAACTGTGGATTCCAAGGGCACAAAAAGCATTATTGTTAAAACTTCAGGGCACCAAAATAATCCTTATGCACTAGTTTTATCCTGCTGTGCTGGTGGGGCAAAATTTCCGCCACTTTTGATTTTTAGAAGAAGAATGCTTCCTAAGGAACATTTTTCCATGCACACAATAAAGGCTGGACGGATTGAGGAGGAATGAGATTGTGGATAAATAAAATTTGGTCTAGGTGACCTGGAGGCGTACTGAAGAAGCTTGCCCTGTTAGTATGGGATCAGTTTCATTCTCACAGAACAGAAGAATAAATTAAAGAGACAGTTAGCCGTAATTCCAGGAGTCCTGACTAATTTACTTCAACCATTAGATGTATGGATCAACAGACCATTTGTGGTGTACCTAAACTGGGACATGTGAAAGACTGTAATTTTTTAATTGTTTATCTCTCTCTTTCTCATGATTTATAGAAAGATAAACCTAACAGGCCTATACTACAAATGGTGTAGAATCAATGTTATCTCAGCATTTTCAATTTTTTAAAATTTTCTTGCATTAATTACTTCTGTCGTCTTGGACGCCTCCATAGTAGGATGTGTTATGAAGACACTCCGTCTTTTGTGTGAAGAAAAAGTGTAAACTTGAATCAGAAAGTATTCAATATAATGTTTATTACAAGTTTCTAGTGGTGTTTTATTTAGTAAGAGGAAAAACCTACGTCCATTACAAGTCCTTCTACAAAAATTTTATATCACAAAGACGATACCTTATGGATGCAACACAGTCAGAAGAAATTTATTTGTCTTGTAAGAGGAAGACCGCAGGAGAAGATTCCGGAGTTGCTGCTAGCAAGAAGAAACGAGGTAAAGCGATAACTTCCGCTGATATCACTTTACAAGATGGTAATGAGAGTTGGTAGTGTTTTAGGTGAATGTAACAATAGCAGCTGTTCCGTGTGCCGCCCTCCACAGATATCTTCAGAGACGTAACACTATTCATACTGAGAGGCACCCACATGCCTTGCTCATACTGTGGCATCAAGCAGACAAGCCTGCAAGATGAATGGTCTGCCAAGCGATTGGATTTAATCTAATTTATCGAGTAACATCAATGACTGATTATGAGCTCTAGTACCCACAATTAAGCTACAAATTATTCTCCTGTTTGAATATTACGCAACGGAAATGGATAACGCACATCTGACTATTAGTAATTTACACAACTCTGATTGTTCACTATGCTCTGGCAATATCACATTTTCTTTCTTACCCAATGGCTTTGACCAACACGTGGCCATCGCACTGAATATGAATGGTGCACACATAAATTCTGGGTATCATGACTACACACTATTCGAATATCAAGGCCATCAATCTTTCTCTTTTCACTATCTTTTTTATTCCGATAAATTCTATTATGATTCAAAGATAACCTAAACACACCATTACATTTTATACAACGATTACACATGAGAAACTCCGCCCAATGCACATGGCTATACATTGGTGATTCTCTATCTTATGGTCTCGAAATTATCTAACGCTACAGTGCACTTTCTGGATAGGATGGTGGATCTTTTGCTATCTCACACTTCGACTCTCACACTCATCGTCACGAAAATTTTCTCCAGACCGAGCAGTACAAAAAGGAACATGCATAACCCACTGCCTCTGAACCTATCTTCCTACTCTCCTATACAAACCACACATACTTAAATTACATGAAATACATTACACTTGCAACATAGAATACATCACATAGAATAGTCACGTTAGAATCACTTCACTTTCAGCTTTCCCACTTCAATTAGTGTCACACGACACTGCCCCACTAAATAACTTTTATTTCCTACTACGAACTCTGGAGGATATATGCACGTCTTCCTGTGCAATGTATGCCAAGTGGCATTTCTGGATAGACGGCTGACTCACCTCGCTTCTCTCTCAGAGTATTAGAGTTTGAATCAAGCGTCACACAGAAACATAACACGCAAAGTAATATTAAGATCATATTCGTCACACGTGCGAGTCCTCAACTGATACCTTGGACGAATACTTCTCTTTATCCTTTGTCTCATACACAGATTGAGACTCATACAGTACTCACCACATGGATGTGCTCGTCTCTAATTTCAAGTTCTGCACACGCCATTTCTTAAATATTTCCAACTTATAGTACACACGCCAGTAATTCAGCTTAACTTTAGCACTCGGAAGCATTTCAACTTAGTACTAGCACTCACAAGTATTTCAACTTATTGCTACATGTGATTTCATTGTGACTGTTGGTCACTTACTAAGATTACAATGATCCCCTTAATATTACCTGCCTGTCATTTAATTCTCCCCCCAAAAGTTCCTGAAATAGAGAAATAATTATTCCAAACTACTCTTAAGTATTTTACATGCATACCATCCTCTCCACTCTTTTGTCTTTACGGAGCACACCTAAGACAGATCTTAGCAACACAAGATCCAGCGCTAGAGTGCTGAAACATGGCCGTTCTTCAGGTCATCTCGCACCTCTGCCGAGGTGCAGTTAGCAGACGATTCATTTATTCATTCATTCATTCATTTCACAGATATCACCAAATTGGATGTAAGGATTTATTTTGTGGGAGTGGACATGTGATCAATTAAATAAATAAATTGACCTTCTTTCCTACACTGATATCCAGCTTTGGAGTATTAAGTGAAATTGAGTTATTGTAACAAAAAAGATGTTGTTCTGACAACAATAACGAAGAATGTTGTACATATTTTAAATGTCAGGTGGTACTGTACCCTTTCAATACAAATTTTAAAAAATTTATAACAAAATTACGTCGCCCCCATTTCAACAAGCTACCACTGACCGGACAGTGCTGAATGAAGCTGTAAGTGAGTAGACCAAAGTGTTATATTGCATACACTGTAAATGTATTAATCGTGATTTATTTCTCTGTTTCATTTTTGCAACTGTTGCTGATGAATGAGACGAGCAAAGGCGAGGATGTAAAAAAAGCTACAGAGGAAAATTATGTCAATAATATACTGGTGGTAAACTGCAAAATATGTAGACAACCATTTTGCAACAAAGATAGGAACCATCCAGTTATTACGCTGGCACGATTACGCTTAGTCTTAAAAAATGTGGAACTGTGGTTATTATTATCAGTAGCAGTATTTTTGTTTTAAGAAATTGCTGTATTATTACATAAACCATAACGCAGACAACAATTAAGCGGCATTTAGACACAGTGTAAATTGCACTTAACGATTTTAAAAGTCTCGTAATACATTTTAACGAAAATAGCTATATTATTTTTCCAAAGAGTTTTATTTTTAATTTGTCAACATGGAACTAGTCAGTAAAGTTATTGTTAAGGATAGTAAAGGAAATTTAAATTTAGAAAATGTAGCTGCGCATAATCGACGAAAAATGCATGTGAACCACAAGATGTTGGATATCAGTGGAATAGTCATGAATTTTTTTAAATCTGAACTCATACAGGGGAGAAAAATGTATCCATGAGTGATGTAACATTATTCACAGTTGATGAATTCAACTCACAAGCGACCCCAGAGAGTATTTCCCCCAGAGATTACAGCGGAAGATGCACTAGCGTGGGTTCCGAAAAAATCTGTTTGTTTGACGTCACGTGAATAGAACCCGATCACGAGCGAATAAAATCTGAAAGTACACTAGACACTAACGCTCCATCAGTGTCCGAAATGAAAAGTAATATTAAAGGCCATTTGTGACCTAAATACGAACATGCGCAATTTGCGTACAGACTTGAACAATCCGTTAACGGAGAAGTATGACGATTTGAGAGCAAAGTTACACGTAGACTTGTGCAGAGATTTGGCGAGAGGCTTACGCACATACCTGTCCACTGACTTAAATAAGCTAGATCAGAAGTTATCGCCCGTAATTCAAGATGACAAGGAACCAATGGCCAGGCTTAATAGTATAACCGAAGTTCATAATAATTTGCAAACCGCGCAGACCGAAATTACAGACACTGTGAAGAGAATGTCACGAACTGCAGTTTGATTACGAGGAATTACCGGATGAAGTACAAAAACTATCAGGAGAGGTGGAACACTTGAAACTAGGTCACGAATTCGCGAAAAAGTACGAAGAACTTATGGACAAGCATATGAAGGAACTAATTTAAATAGCCGAGGTTGGGTTATTAGATAGCAACACTATGGTAGTACAGAGGTTCATGCAAGAGAATAAAACGTATGTAGATGTCGTGGAAAACGTAATGATACAGAAGGAAAGCATAATAATTACTAAAATCGACTCAGATATTAAAGCAGCATAAGAGCGAACACACAAAGAACTCATGAATGGTAGCTGTAGCTCAAAGTGGCCGACTGCAGTCTGCAATCAAAGCTGAATAGATATGTCAGGAACCGGAAAAGCTTACACGCATTCACCTGCGACTATACCTGGCGGTAAAGAAAGGGAATATATTTTTTCTACAACCAATACCAATGACAACACTGTCCCATATTACGTACAACCGCATGCAGCTGGAGACGGTGCCACTGCCTGTGAGCACAGTACCTTTTTTGTCATCTATTTTAGCAGATGTAGGCCTAATTAGGCATAGGTAATCTCCAGTATATTCGACGGAGGGCAAGAAAACAAACCTTGTAGTATTCATAAGGTAATTCCGGAAAGTGCTGTGACGTAACTGGATGGAAGCACAAAAGATCAGACTCGCAGTGGTTTATATTCAAGGTGACTCTTTGCTTGGGCTACCGTCATGGCTGACCGTTGCCACACGTACTAGCAATATGAGTAAGCGTTTCTTGACAAATACCTACTGGTCATTCGCTGTACAGAAGAATTATGTTAAACATTAATAGTAAAAAGGGGGATTGCGTCGATATTTTGAAAAATACCTTAATCAAGATGCGTTACTGGACGAATCCAATCTCAAATGAAGACGTCTGAAAGATACTCAATTGGTGACAATACCAGAGAAACATCTCTAGTATTTCTTCTCTATTCTCGACTCGATCGATATCATTTATGAAGAGGGGAAACCTCCAGCTGAGAACAGGAATATACAGCCCGATAAATCGTGTAATTGAAATCACTGTAACAATAAAAATAACACTGGAAACAACCAGCATGGTTGGCATCCTTACGCGCCTCAGTAAAGTAAGAAAAATAAGAACTACGATAATACAGAAATCTACAGATACCAAAGATGGGATATGAGAGATCAGGTTACCATGACCCAGTACCTACGAAACAGAGGGGTTCACATACCAAATATCAGGTCCACCTTCAGTAGACAATAAAAATCGATATGACAATTGGCCAAGACATACCGACAACAGAAAGCACCCTAACATAAATAACAATGGTTACAGACAAAATAAAACAGGGTTTACTTAGAGGAGAGAGGACAAGGTCAGTGGGAAGCTGAGTCGCGACCTGGCCAGGATACAAACTGGAGAAACAATGATCATACTGTACATATAATAGAGGTAATGAAAGCGACGAAATTACTCCATCACTCCCAAAGGAAAACAGTAGTCTGTCGCTATAAGCCCTTAGTCGCAGACTGAGGAGAGGAGCGGGGCCATGCATTTATTTACAAACTGTTTTATACGCTATGATGAGGATAGTGATATGAAGGAGGAATTATGTTTGAAAGAACATATATCAGTTCGACAGTATGTAAATCACAAATCCTATATATGAGGAGACACCATAAATGCACCTTATGTACGTACCATATATTAAACACCTAATCAGAGCAGTAAGATCACTATCTACATCTACATCTACACTCCGCAAGCCACCCAACGGTGTGTGGCGGAGGGCACTTTACGTACCACTGTCATTACCTCACTTTCCTGTTCCAGTCGCGTATGGTTTGCGGGAAGAACGACTGTCTGAACGCCTCCGTGCGCGCTCTAATCTCTCTAATTTTACATTCGTGATCTCCTCGGGAGGTATATGTAGGGGGAAGCAATATATTCGATACCTCATCCAGAAACGCACCCTCTCGAAACCTGGCGAGCAAGCTACACCGCGATGCAGAGCACCTCTCTTGCAGAGTCTGCCACTTGAGTTTGTTAAACATCTCCATAACGCTATCACGGTTACCAAATAACTCTGTGACGAAACGCGCCGCTCTTCTTTGGATCTTCTCTATTTCCTCCGTCAACCTGATCTGCTACGGATCCCACACTGATGAGCAATACTCAAGTATAGGTCGAACGAGTGTTTTGTAAGCCACCTTCTTTGTTGATGGACTACATTTTCTAAGGACTCTCCCGATGAATCTCAACCTGGTACCCGCCTTACCAACAATTAATTTTATATGATCATTCCACTTCAAATCGTTCCACACGCATACTCCCAGATATTTTACAGAAGTAACTGCTACCAGTGTTTGTTCTGCTATCATATATTCATACAATAAAGGATCCTTCTTTCTATGATTTCGCAATACATTACATTTGTCTATGTTAAGGGTCAGTTGCCACTCCCTGCACCAAGTGCCTATCCGCTGCAGATCTTCCTGCATTTCGCTACAATTTTCTAATGCTGCAACTTCTCTGTATACTACAGCATCATTCGCGAAAAGCCGCATGGGACTTCCGACACTAGGTAAGTGTCAGGTAAATACAATGGTAAGATTATTTTTAAAGGATGATTAAGGACATAGTTTGTAAGTGACCATTAAATAAACAGCAACTAATCAAGCTAAGCACAGGACAATAGAGTTGACAAGCGACAGACACATTCCGACCTATAGGACCTGAGAGCACATAGGAATAGTAGTGAGAGACACGCAGATACTGCAAACATTACGGCGCATGTTGCAAAACTTGACACTTGCACAGAACGATATGGCTTAATTAATGAACCTCACTGCTAATGTAATACCGTATGCATAGCAAAATCCTTAGAATAAGCAACTGTACTGACATCACCATAGAAATGAAATTTATAAAATAACATATAAATATGTATGTAATAAGATTAATGTAATTTAAAAGGAGAGTTTGCAAGGAATAGGGGATTGACAAAAGTATAAAGCTAAAGTAAGATAAACACAACTACACGAAAGGGTAAATGAACGAAAGAACATCTACAGGAAAATGAAATTCAACATATAATAAACTTAACTACCAATTACACTAGCATTTACAATATATACCGTGAGTTAAAGTTGGAGTTATTTATTGCATAAGCTAATTACAGTATTTTGACAACACTACAAATTATATGGAAAAGAATTGAAAATCGGGTACTGTACATTTATAGAATATTTTCTAGCTTATTTACACTATGCATTAGATAACAAAATGTTGCATGTGAATTCATTTACTTAATACAGCACATATAAATGGAACAAGCGACAGGTAAGCTGAGGGGAACCATAATAACGATATTCGTGTTCATATTAAATGCGGAACATGAATGCCCACTAACAGAAGGTTTAGAAGATAAGAATACTTTAAGAATTTAACTCTGATGAATATAAAAGCAAATAAAAAAGAAAATACTCCCACTTACTGAGCAAGAGAGTGACTGAAGGATGATTGTGATGTGAGCTGACCCACAGGCAACTACATACTTAGTAGTTTAATTAGTGATAAGAATATATTTTAGGGAATGATGCAAGGCCACATCTCAACTAAACAGAGGAATAATAGGGTGGTAGGTAACTTTGAAGATTGGCCCCACCAAATCGCAAATGTTCTGTGTATGAATGTATAAGTGCCGGTATGTATGTGGAATGGGTGAGTTTTTTGAAGAGCAAAGTATGTGAATGAATCTATGAGATAAAAAAAAGATTCAATACCATAACGAATGAGTTTAAAGTTAATTTACTATAAGGCACCCGACTGGAGACTGCATTATATGTATCATGAAAACTTTCAAATAGTCATTCAAAATGCTTTTAAAATACACGAAATGTGTCGAAATATGGTCAAATAATAAGAAAACATGGTGGTTACTACGTGAATTATATCTCAAAGTCGAACCTGTAGACATCAGTTACGAGGAAGAGCGCTGGCTACGCAAAAAATCGGTACATTTAGGTAGCTGATACAATTTTCTGAATACTTTCTGGTAGAGGTTAGGGAGGGGGCCTTTCTGGGCTTATTTTCTAAAAAATCGCAAAATGGGTATGCATAACATGTTTTAAGAATTGTTCCTTCTTTGCTATTGTTATCGGTACATGCGATGCGAATGAGTCTCAGCGAAACAATCGACATGTACAGGACCAATTTCGAAATATATCGCATGCATGGGGCACGCTGAAAAACTCCCTAATATTTTATTTAAAAAAGAACACACAATCATGAATTTTTATAACAGCATTAACTTTTAATTATTACTATTGGTCTAAATTTCCAATTTATTTTACATTTTTCTACTATAGGAAACACAAACGACTAAATACTGTTCCAAATGTTTGGTAGTAAGAATGTGTCTTCGATCACTCAAAAGCCTTTTATAAGGAGGAAAGGACCGTTCCACATCAATTGAGGTAACTGGGCAGTATTTTAATTTGTGTGTTGTGTTGGCACTTATTGCTTCTGGTAAAAGTTCACACATCCAATTTATGAAACTATCAATTTGCACTGGGGTTCAAAGCGTGGGTTATTGTTTAAAATGTTTGCAAACTTCTCTTTAAGTTTTCTTGGGAATACTTCTAGAATGAGGAGTTCACTAGAATAATTTTATTCATTAACTTAATAGATTCATTCAACGTCAAACCTTGAGTTGCAAGTTTTTTAATACTTGTACGTATATGGGAAAAATGAGTGCTAATCACACCAATGTCTTTTTTAATAGCGGAATCATTAAAAGCTTCCTAGCACTGCCAAACTACCAAAGCCTCTGCACTATCAAAGTCGTTTACTACCCCTCAAATGGCCTCAAGCTGTTCATTGTAAAACAACACAATTTCAACCCATGTACCCCAATGAGTTAACACTGGTTCGGGAGGTAAAGATACATGTGGTAGTTTTTCTTTGTAGGTCTTGATGCGAGCAAAAGCCTTTAGAAACATTTTCTTTGTGGATGAAATTAGTTTATTTACGTTCACAAACGTGGAGCGTACCCCTTCAGCAGGTTGATGTATTCCTTGAGCAAATCACATCACATGAATGAAATTGGGATAAAATATTCGGAGGGCTTTTCCTACTTTGATCGTATAGGGAAGAGCATCTGAAATACACAGAAACGCCCTTTCATCTGCAGAATATTCTGAAAATATTTTTCTAATAACCTCATTCACAAATCTGGCGATCATAGAATGATTTATACTTTTTTAAGTTCTTTGCAGGCCGCTAATTAGGATGAAGAAGGCTTTTCTTGTAAAGCACCAACAATTAAATTTGTAATGTAACAGTCACAAGTTTCTGTAATTTTGTCAACTGAAATCCAGGTAATGCTGTCCTTGAGTCCATCGCGTATTTCTTCCAGAACTTTTAAGAAAATTGTCGGTATGTAATTCTTACAGAATGTTGATTCATGTGGTATATTTTGATTTAAGCACTATTTGCGCAGGAAGGCTTTGAGGATAGGGTTTGTAAGTTTGTGAAGAGAAATATTGCCTGCAGTGAATGCTTCACATAGATGCATGTTAAACCGACATTTTAGATACCTTTGGACAAATCCCTGCTACTGCAACTTGCTGTTGTCAGAAATTGTTGTCATGGTCCTTTCTTTTGCATTCCTGCGATATGATGACTTGTCTTGACGTGCTGGTTTATTTGAAACTTTTTTTTTTGCACGAAACGTTTTTCTCACAAACTCGATAATATAAAACAATTCCTTTGCATGTAAATATTCTAGGATGGTCTGCTATCCACGAAACGACGTTTCTTTTTTCAGGCAGCATGGTGCACAACATGCTACACACTACACGTCTTAAACATGTTCAACTGTGTACGCGTAAATAGAAAGCTAAACTGAAACAATGGACGTGCGACTAAAAGCTTGTGTAGTTTAATTTAATTGTTGCCGACGCATAGGGTGTTATAGCAGAGGGGATAAACCAGGGGCGCAGACGGAGGAGCATTGACTCTGTTTACCTGTTCCTGCTCTTCTTCTGTAATGTTTTCTCTAGGCAGTGGCCTCTTGGTCAGCGATTGCACGTAGTTCTAGGTTGCAGTCAATCTCTGAGACATATAAATTCAGTCAAGCTAGAGACCGCCCATCTAAATTTTTAAAATATTGTAAACATACAGCGAAAATATGAGGTGTCACTAGTTTTTAGTTAAAATATGTATTAACCAGTGAAAAGGAGTCAATTATGGAAATATATTTGCAATGTGCAGATGCATATAATCCACACTCTACACATGACATACAGTGTGAGTATCAAATAGCGTTTTAAATGGCTGATTATACAAGCAAAAATGCCTACCCCTGGAAAATGGCTCTTTGGGTATGTACATCAGTTGTAGGAAGTAATACCAAGAATCAAACTTCACATCAGTGTGGTATTTGAAAATAATTACTGACAAAATATGAGGTAAGTAAAGAATGAAGAAACTAACTCCAGGGAAAACAATAACACGAGGAATGCGAGGCTGAAATGGAGCAGCATTCTGTATCCATGTACAAGGGGATGAATGAAAAGATACATACTGGAACTTCTTAAGCTTGGAGACTTCATACATTTAAAGAAAAATTTTCTAACAGTTTACACTAATACATGATAAGAATACATGAAAATATCAGATAAAACTAAATGCTTGATTATGATACGACGATTTTGGACAAAGTTTGGACATAAACTCGCATATCTTTCCTTAGTTCAGATGCCACAATTCCCTGTAGATGGTAGATCTCCTTCCTGCAGAGTTGACAGCGTTGTTGCTGAGTATAGTTGTGTCCTGCCTGTGTTGGAAGATGCAAGAATGACAGAATATTTCGTTTCTTGACACCCTGTAATTAAAGAAGAATATGTAAATAAATGAAATTAAGGGTTAATTTTCCTGTATATAAATAATATATATAAAAAAGGTGAAAAGACATACACATGTCAGCTCAAGAATGTTAAGAAAAATTAAGTTAGCTTATAATATAAAATGTATGATTCTTGTATATAATCTTGTAATTATATGTAATATTTCACGTGTGCTAAGAGAAGACAACTAGACGATTGTGATACAAGATA
The DNA here is from genome assembly GCF_021461385.2 of Schistocerca piceifrons. Lineage (NCBI taxonomy): Eukaryota > Metazoa > Arthropoda > Insecta > Orthoptera > Acrididae > Schistocerca > Schistocerca piceifrons. The sequence goes on along the minus strand of NC_060141.1, from coordinate 317,333,370 downwards.
TACCTGAACTGTGTGGAGCGCAAAAAGTGATACAGCATGTGCTTATGACAAGGATAAAACAAGGACAAACCTTCTATAGTGGCGCAACAGCTCAGTCCGGGATACAGCAGGAAAGTGATGAAAGAAAAAAAGGTAACAAATTTATCTTGTACTCGCCAGATATTCGTCGTGGTGTCGATTGTACAAAGTGGCTTCTTCGATTCTAAAATGGTGTAGGATTCATCATAATGTACGAGCTAGTAGACAGGAACTTATATGACTCCCCTGTTGCAGCTCCAACAGGAATAAGAGGCACACGAGACCACAATGGTGCATGGACATACTGACTGGTTACAGTATTGTACTATGGCTACACACTAACAATGCAGAGTGCAGACTGGACTTAAACCATCATTACCTGCACTGTAGGGACAATATGTAAGAAAATATCAAATGAACTAGGCCCAGAGGAGAGGAAAAAGGAAAAACATGCATATTAAATATTGTACATAATATTAGTGTATAACACAATTATGTATGGAAGTGAAACATGGACGATAAATAGTTTAGACAAGAAGAGAATAGAAGCTTTCGAAATGTGGTGCTACAGAAGAATGCTGAAGATTAGATGGGTAGATCACATAACTAATGAGAAGGTATTGAATAGAATTGGGGAGAAGAGGAGTTTGTGGCACAACTTGACTAGAAGAATGGATCGATTGGTAGGACATGTTCTGAGGCATCAAGGGATCACCAGTTTAGTACTGGAGGGCAGCGTGGCGGGTAAAAATCGTAGAGGGAGACCAAGAGATGAATACACTAAGCAGATTCAGAAGGATGTAGGCTGCAGTAGGTACTGGGAGATGAAGAAGCTTGCACAGGATAGAGTAGCATGGAGAGCTGCATCAAACCAGTCTCAGGACTGAAGACCACAACAACAACAATAAAACAACTTTGTAAAATGAATATTAAATAATGGTCGAAATTTAAAAAAGATAGAAAAAACTTACTACTAAGTAAATTATTATGTGTAATGCAGCAGGTAATATTTAATTGTACTTCATAATAATATTATAAATGTGAAAGTTTGTTACTTACCCTTTTCTGCCAAAACTATTGGCTAGATTTTGATGAAATTTTGTACACAGATAGAATTCGACCTGGGTAGGGCATAGAATACCTTCATACCTACAAAACGACCTTGTGGTGTAATTTTCAGTGTTGCTCCACACTAGGCGCACGAAGCTGCAGGCGGAAGGTAGTAAAAAATAAACAATGGAGAAGTATTACTCAGTCACAAAAACATGGTCCCTTGCTAAGAAGCACACTGGGAACAGTCAAGTCAGGACTTGTGCATCTGCAGTGGCACAGGGTGTGGGGAGGTGGGCTGTTGTCAGTGCCGGCAACTCACTCTCGTATAGTGGGCTGTGAGCTCAGTCCGCTGTACCAACCTTCTGATTTCGTTTACAGCTACGATTTCCAACTGATAATTGTCATTAAGCGTCTGAGGCAGGGACTAAATTTTCGCGGCTCTTGTAGATTACAGTTAATGATATAAGTAAACATAAAGTGAAGTAGGCCATTTAATTTTAACAAATTATTTTACAAACTTTTCCTGGCTTTACTTCTTGCAAAATCATCAATAAGTTCCGTTCAATCGAGACTTTATGTGGCTTTTTTTTCGATTGCTATGAGTGTCAAATATCAGAGTCAAACTTGACTCATACTATTCCTTAAATAAGTTTTGATTATTTTAATTTGCTGAATGATCTTTCTGATATTACAGAAGTGTGAGGTATTGTATAAAGTAATAAAATAGCGGTAAACACTTCCATCACCTCGCATTCTAGCACTGCATATTGTGTAGCCCCTCGTTACGTATCTGGTCTTTTTTTCAAACTAAAATTCATTCGAACTGCCCATGAACAATTCCCATATTTCATACAAAATCATCAATTCTCCTTTTAAAGCAGAAAAATTAGGTGCAAAGTAGCAAGGGTCTTTATTCAAAGACTTTCTAATGAGTGTCCCTTTTTGTTTCATAACTATTATATAAAATTGAGTTCATGGTTCAGAGTAGTTTCAGGCGTAAGACAAGACTGCAACCTGTCTCCACTGTTGCTCATATTATTTATGGATCGTATGTTGAAAACAATAAACTGGCTGGGTGAGATTAAGATATGTGCACACAAAATAAGCAGTCTCGAATATGCAGATGACTTATTTGTGATGGCAGATTCGATTGAAAGTTTGCAAAGTAATATTTCAGAGCTAGATCAGAAATGTAAGGACTATGGTATGAAGATTAACATCTCCAAAACGAAAGTAATGGCAGTGGGAAAGAGATATAAACGGATTGAGTGCCAAATAGGAGGAACAAAGTTAGAACAGGTGGACGGTTTCAAGTACTTAGGATGCATATTCTCACAGGATGGCAACATAGTGAAAGAACTGGAAGCGAGGTGTAGCAAAGCTAATGCAGTGAGCGCTCAGCTACGATCTACTCTCTTCTGCAAGAAGGAAGTCAGTACCAAGACTAAGTTATCTGTGCACCGTTCAATCTTTCGACCAACTTTGTTGTATGGGAGCGAAAGCTAGGTGGATTCAGGTTACCTTATCAACAAGGTTGAGGTTACGGATATGAAAGTAGCTAGGATGATTGCAGGTACTAGTAGATGGGAACAATGGCAGGAGGGTGTCCACAATGAGGAAATCAAAGAAAAACTGGGAATGAACTCTATAGATGTAGCAGTCAGGGCGAACAGGCTTAGATGGTGTGGTCATGTTACACGCATGGGAGAGGCAAGGTTACCCAAGAGACTCATGGGCTCAGCAGTAGAGGGTAGGAGGAGTCGGGGCAGATCAAGGAGAAGATACCTGGATTCGGTTAAGAATGATTTTGAAGTAATAGGCTTAACATCAGAATAGGCATCAATGTTAGCACTGAATAGGGGATCATGGAGGAATTTTATAAGGGGGACTATGCTCCAGACTGAACGCTGAAAGGCATAATCAGTCTTAAATGATGATGATGATGATGACTATTATATAAACCCATCACATGTATTGTTAACGTATTTGGCGTCTTTTAGTCTTTCGCATTTGTTAGTCTCTAGTGTCAGTGAGTCTTTAGTGTCTGGGAGTGTCCAGCTTTTAGCGCTGTAGTTCTAAATATTCACGACTCTTAAGTTCATGCACCACAGCGTGAAATAGTCACTGGAAGCCACGCTAATTAAAAGTAAATTTCGCTCCCTTTCGATTATAGCCATTTATTATCAGGCTTAAATATATACAGGGTGAGTCACCTAACGTTACCGCTGGATATATTTCGTAAACCACATCAAATACTGACGAACCGATTCCACAGACCGAACGTGAGGAGAGGGGCTAGTGTAATTGTTTAATACAAACCATACAAAAATGCATGGAAGTATGTTTTTTAACGCAAACCAACGTTTTTTTAAATGGAACCCCGTTAGTTTTGTTAGCACATCTGAACATATAAACAAATATGTAATCAGTGCCGTTTGTTGCATTGTCAAATGTCAATTACATCCGGAGATATTGTAACCTAAAGCTGACGCTTGAAACCTCTCGTTCAGTTGCGTGTTGTAACAAACACGGGCCACAGTCGGCGAGCAGCATCTGCAGGGACATGTTTACGATGACGACCGTGTTTACGAGTGTGGCTGTAGTGCACTGTTGTGGTTTGGTCTACCTGTCGCAGTGTCCGCATGTAGCGCTTGCTGCTATTGTTATTCTGCATTCGGCTCCGCACGCAGACCAACTGTAGTACACTGTGTTACCAGACGTCTGTGATAGTGTAGTGTTGTAGGAACTGTGACCATGGTGTATTCGAACTTTGAAAAGGCAGAGATGATACTCATCTATGGCGAGTGTGGACGAAATGCAGCTGAAGCCTGCAGGGTGTATGCAGAACGGTACCCGGACAGAGAGCATCCAACGTGCCGCACATTTCAAAACATCTACCGCAAACTGTATGCAACAGGTATGGTCGTAGCACGCAAACGGGTCCGTAACAGGTCCGTCACAGGAGAAGCGGGTGCAGTTGGTGTGTTAGCTGCTGTTGCCATGAACCCACACATGAGTACACGGGACATTGCGAGAGCCGATGGACTGAGTCAAAGTAGTGTCATGTGCATACTGCATCGTCACCGCTTTTACCCATTTCATGTGTCGCTACATCAGCAATTACATGGTGATGACTTTAATCACCGAGTGCAATTCTGTCAATGGGCATTAACAGAGAATGCGTTGCAGTTCTACCTGTTTACCGATGAAGTGGGTTTCACAAACCATGGGGCAGTGAATCTACGGAACATGCATTACTGGTCCATGGACAATCCTCACTGGCTCCGACAGGTAGAGCGACAGCGACCGTGGACTGTAAATGTATGGTGCGGAATCATTGGCGATCACCTCATTGGTCCTCACTTCATTGCAGGGGCCCAAACACTGCAACATACATCGCGTTTCTACAGAATGATCTACCAACGTTGCTCGAAAATGTCCCACTGGAAACGCGTCGACGTATGTGGTATCAGCATGATGGTGCACTTGCACATTCCGCAATTAACGTTAGGCTGACCCTTGACAGGATGTTCGACGGGCGTTTCACACTGGCTGGGCATAGAAAGAGGACATTACAACTTTGCTGATCGTGGAAGTGCCAATAGGTAGCAATAGAAGGCGACACAAATGGCGCACAACGTGCGGTGAAAAGAAGCAACTAAATAGATCGCTTTTTTCCGATTGCACAAGGAACCCATCACGAAATCGATGTCAATGTAACTCGTACAGGTAACAAACTATGGTTGCCTTGCATTCCGCTACCTAATTTCGGCTACTTTCCAATGTCCATCCCATACCCGTAGTTACTGTAAGTAGGAGTTTTTTGGATTTTTGTTATGTTACCGAATAAGAGAAGAAATACGGTCGTACAAAAAACTTTACCAACATCTACATATACATTTGCATACAGAATACAGTCCTTCCCTTAGGTTTGTCTGGCCAAGTTTTAATAGCACCCACAATAATTTTTAACTTATAATTTAAATCTACGTTGGAATCTTCTATTTCTTTCCCCATCCAGGAATTTGAAAGGTACAAAGAGGGTATGTTCTCGAGGTCCACTATATATCTAAGCTTCTGTCTGTTAACTATCTCTTTCATGACTTCAACAATTAGCACAGTTCGTTCCAGCAGTTCTTCCAGACGAGAGATTTCGGTGGTCTTAATCTTGCCTCTTATTTCTTGCATAACTGTTGCTATAACACTACTGGTCTTCCTTGGTGTACGCAATCAACTCTTCTGCCACACATTCTTGCGGAATTTCCTTATAGTTCTTCAAGTTTACAACTTTAGCGAACGAGTGATCATTAATGTTGTTATGTCATCGGTTTTAAACTCTGCAAAAGGTTGTTCTGTTGCTAAGTGAGCAACATTCAGTCCGGTACACTACGATACAATGTAACCATCCTTTTTAAGCAGATTCAGGTGGGAATAGAGCTTTATTAACAGGTTTCTTGTGTGCCCTGTAATGTAGTTAACGTGCTCCCATCAATCCTTTTCTGTCAGGACTCCAGCATAGGCCACTTACCACTGCTATTACAGTAAATGCAGATATTTTATATTCCCCAGTGAAAGTCAGATTTCGCCACACACCATGTTTAAAGCAATATGTAAGCCTCGCCCATACATTTACAATCGCTTCTTTTTCCAATTGCAGTTTATATTATTTCTTTATGGCAGTTGTCTGCATCAAATATTCCAGTTTTCGTTTCTCGACTTCGATCTCCTCTATTTCCAATTTTCTTTTTCGTAGACACACGAAATTAAATGCACTTAAAGGTGTAATTTCTTTAATGTGGAATAGCACAAGTCTGTTTGACGCGTTGGTTCTTTCAATTAAGGTTTGTCGAATAACATTGTTTGTGGATATCAGTCCAAATTCGGCGACATCTATATCTGATGGTATTGTGAAGAACAGTGTCTTGGATTGAGAGAAATATGTTTCTCCTGCTTTAACATAGGTTTCTGTGTAATATTGACTTTGTCTTTGTTGGAACCTGTGTTGAGAATCTCCACGTGGTTTACAGGTAGATAATTAAAACTATTTGCAAGCAGCGCATAACTTACAAGATTTCTCGGTCTTGAGAGTCTGCCAGACTTACTTGCACACCAGTCAATTTTTGGTTATTTTTATTACCCCAGTAGACAGACGGTAGAACATTGTTAAACATCACAGAGCAGCTGTTCTGTAAAGTATTAGTTAGCTGAGACCACATGGATGTGACTGGCACAGAGCACAGTGGAGCACACTGTAAATGCTGTTTATTAGACCTGAAACACTTAAACAGTCTTGCACAGGGCCAATCACACGATCCGTTCTGTAGTTGTGTATTGGAACCTCCAGACTCCTAATACCATGTTGTTTACCAAAGGGGGACGTAAATGTTTCTCGTAATCGCATGTCTGACCACTTAAAAAAATCTATAACGTGGTTACCGATGACTTTGTCCATACCTGGGCTTGCGATTTGACATATAAATTTGTTATACATCTTTACTCCACAGCTGGAGATAATCCACATTAAGCAGCTTATTCTGATTGCTTTAGCGTTGTCCATAGTGACTTTGCTGCATCCCAGGTGGTCTCCTTCCATGCAGAAGTCCTTGTTTGATATTAGATGGTTGTACATCTCGATCTCATTAAAAATCTCGGCGAAATCTTGCATTACGTCTATATCCAAAATGTAATAGTAACCTGCACACAGCTATTGCAACATTCCAGGATGCTCTACCATTCGAAAATCAATTTTAACGCCAGTAATTCCACTTTATATGACATAGCAATATGATTTTTATATTTCTTCGATATAGTTTCCATTGCTTCCTTCCCGATTTTATCTAATATTCCTCTTGCTGTCACAGTATCGCTCCCATGTAGGAGAAATGGTAGCTTATCCCTGACAGCCTATCTTGCAGTGACGAAATTAGAGAATTTACTACGTAGTTGTGGTTATCACATAGGATTAGTTGAGGCGTAACACACACTAAGTATTCAATACACATTTATTAATAACTTGTTTATAACAAATATAGCTGTTGGACATGTTATGCACTGAAAGTTAACACCGGAAAGAGCAGTCCAAAGAAGCAAAGTCACAAAGATAGTCTGCGCCAGAGACGTCACAGAGCCCCCCTCCCTCTTCCCTGCCTCGGTAGTGCGGAGCACGGCGCAGCTAAGCCTCATTGCCCGAATTCGTAATCTTGGTGCCAACGTGGGGGTCGTAGGCGGCGGTTGGCATGGGAACTGGGGGTGTCAAGTGTCGGCAGTTCATACTGTGACATAGCATGCAGTGAGGCCTCAAATATGGCGGATGCAGGGCCACTCGCATAGTCATCCTGGAGCATAATGAAGTCGCATGTAGCTAGGTACTTGTGGACAAACACAGGCAGGGTGATGTGGGGCGCTGCAAGGGGGTGCGGAGGTGTGCGACGTGCGTGTGTACCTGCACGACCAGTGTGGGGAGATCTTCAGATGCAGCTGAAGGTGAATCCTCAACGAACCCGGCAGGGAGAAGAAGAGGCTCACCCTATAGAACCTTGGCGAGCGAGGCATTAAGATCTTCTTTATGGGTCGAGCGAATACCTAGCAGGACCCACAGAAGAGCTTCTGACCACAGATGTTCTTGGCACATTAGGGCGTCCTTGAGTGTGCGGTGCCACCGCTCGACCAGGGCGTTCATGTGAGGGTGGTAGTCTGTGGTATGAAATTTGGCGATGCCGCACAGTTCACAGAATTCTATAGAAAACTGTGTTAATGCAGCAAACAGTTTCTTGTCTTTTTGTTCCTATTCTTGATTTCAAAATAGCTCCTGACTCAGCTTGGAAAGTGAACAAGTTCGTACCAGCTGTGAACTGCATGCCAACCCAGTCACCACTCACCAACCCGCTTATTGCTCACTGCTCACCAATGCCCTAACAATTCACCACTTGCCAACCCACCCGCCACTCCCTGTTCAGTGTTTGTCAACACACTCACCAGTAACCAACCCACTCACACTCACTACTCTCTAATCGATGCACCTTTCGTCTCTCACCAACACCACCCTGCTTTGCTAATACTCCCAATCTGAACAGAGTGAACAGAGTGAGTTGCAGGGAAACTCACGAGTCTTGATCTTGATACAGCGTTCACCATTTGAATTCAGCTCACCGTGGGTAGTGTGCCTCATCAAACCTGAAGAGGTGCCTGAAGTCCAAGCATCAAACAGTACATTGAAACAATGTTGGTCAGGAAGCCAATCAAGACTGCAATCAACTGATCATTCTTCTCCAGACATTTAAGAAACTATTTCCCATGAATCGTCCTCGCCAATGCCTGCTTCCACTTCAGATGAAGATCTCCTTCCAGGGAGACAAGAAGGGTCTCAATTTGTATCCAGCCTGCCATTGTCAACTGATTCCTTGCATGATGCTGATTTATTATCTTTCTTGATGCCCTCACCTCCAACCGATTTTCGTTTGCAACAACATATAAGTAAGTTTTCCAGTACCATAAAGTTGATCATGTTAAATAAAATTATAGTACTATGAACAAAAACTCAAAGAAAACCTTGCATGTGCTTTGTCGAAATTTTAATTTACAAATTCGAAAAACTTCAGCTGCTTCAAGCATGAAATCAACTGCCATGCTTTTGAACCATTTATGTGTCTTATGTTTTGTACATTTTTTAAATCTTCTGCAACACTCCATAAAAAGGTCAATACAGAGAGCCGATGATGAGGTCAAAGGAGCAGAAATATTTTTGTATAGAGTAAATTTGGCTGAAGGAAAGTTTCTGAAATAAAATATTATAAAAAGGTACTCTCATCAACCAATTGCCATCATAACATGTGCTAATTCTTTGGTTTTAGAGGAGTTCCACGTTACCATCACTCAGCTCCAACAACGTGATGACCCAGGACCTACTGAGATTGTTGAACTAGACAAATATTTATCTGAATTGTATTTGCCTAGAAATAGTGATCCTTTAGCTTTGTGGAAGTGCAGATAACTGCTGCACCCAAAACTTTACCAGTTGGTTCCAAAAGGATTATGTATTCTAGTGGGTGCCCAGTGAGTGTATCTTTTCAAAAGCAGGACACATAAGCACTTAAAAAGGAAACTGATCCACTCTGAGTAAAACTGGTCATATTTTGTTTATAAGTCACAGCATTAATTAGGTTCTTCTTCTTAGGCAGATGTATTGTCATGTTGATTGTAAACAAAATCAGTAGATAATTTCAGGAGTTAAAATTAACTTCATTCATGCTATAGTTTTATATTATGTTATGTTTTCAATAACGTTATGAAAAATAACAAGCATGACTTTTATTTTTATAATTTTCCAACTTGATATAAAAATTCAGAATTTTGTTATGAAATTTTTGATTTTTGCTGAGGACAAAATGTAGAACTTTTCAGAAATTTTAAAACTAGTGAGGATGTAACAGAAAATTAATCACCCTCTTTTTATGTTCTTTTAAATCCAGTTAAAATAAGGTAAAAATACAGGTATACTGACAATCAGTTTCATGTATTGAATAAGTGACTGATGAATGGTGAGTCTAGAAAAAGAGCTAATGTGATCCATTAAATGAACAGTTCTGATCTGATTCCTGAAAACAAAGGTTTTGGCCATATCTACATCACACATGATGTAATTTGTGGGGTGAAGTGATGGGGGATGGGCTATCCAGTGATCAGACCATAAGAACCACCCAATAAGCAAAGTTGATCTATCAGTTGTCCAATAGTCCCAAACATATACAATTTGTTGGTTACTCAAACGATAAAGCAGAGTGTGTATATAGCAAAATCCTGTAGGTGGAAGTACAATACTACTTTAACAATGAGTTAAATTTTTTGAGCTTGCTTCTTAAGAAATGATTCTTAGAGAATAGTATTTAAAGAGTGTTTGGAGAGACCAGTTTCATAACCCAAATGTGTGTAAATTATTGAAAGATATATGAACTTGTCTCATCTGATGCCTGCTGTTTTCAGAATGCGTTATTAGCTGTATGTCACCATTTGTATGAAATCTGTTCCAACACAATATATCATGAAGCTACCTCTAGATGTTCTAAATTTAATTCATCCAGCTGTTTCGGTTTCTGTTCAGAGGAGGACTATGTAACATCTGTTTCACCCAAGGGCTACTTAAATTAATTTGTAAGAATGACATGTTTCTATTAGTAGGGCTCGTTTGTGGTGTGTCATTAAAAGAAGATACATCCCTCTAGAAACTATCATCAAGAAATATGCTGAAATATTTGCGAACCCAAAAGTTTGAATTATGAAGCATGGACTTCAAACAACTTGTGAAAAATCTGGAGGACTGCAGAATTACACAGGTGTCTGGTCAAATATAAGGACAACAGTGAGCTTCTTGGGTGTAACTGTTCGTATCATTGATAAAGGGAGAAAGATTAGATTTTAAAGTCCCATCAACCATTGATGAATCATCACTTCAGTCACATTTAAGTCAGACCAATCGCACACCATGGATTATTTAAGCTACCAGATCTTGTCTGCACTGAACCAATTGAATATTCCAATCAAAAATAGATGTTGGCTTTCTTCTTCCATCTCATGAACGTTCAGCAGGGTTGTGCCTGCATTCATGCCAATGCCTATACTCGCTAGGGTGGTGCCTTCTGTATACCACTGCAAGGAAGTGAGCCTGTAAGGAATGCTTGGTAAATGATATCCGTGTGGTTGTGTGTCTGTGGCCATCTGAACAAATTATTGTGTGTGTACTATAAGCCATCGATATAGGGAAAGAGACTCTTCACATCAGAGTCAGAAACACTTTAGTCAAGTGCAAAGGTAGTTGGCTAATGACCAATGTTAGATCGAGGGAAGTAGAATCGACTCATCAACACGCAATAGTAGAAAACAACTCTGTAACTAAATAACAATGGAACTCTAAAGCTATTCTAAGAGTAAAACTCATTGAATACAGTTCTTCTTGTGGATGATGCAGAAGCACTTTGATAGTGTTAAAAAATTAAGCATGAACACTAGACGACCTGCACTGGACTGTATTATCACTTTCGTCTGCTACATCAGCCTCCATTGGGAAAGCGGAGGTTGTCCTGGGAAATGAACTTGACCTGATCTTGTTGTGCTTCCAGAGGATTTTTTCATGTCGCCAGTTGATGGTACCAGCTGTAGCGAAGCAGCTGGAGCCTGGTCTGGATTGCGCTGTGTAGTCCTTGATTTTAGGAAAGTCTTTTTAAAGAGGTATGTGTATTTCACGCAGTCGAGTGAGACAGCAGTGGTTTTTCCATTAACGATATTTTCGAGCATGCAGTCTCCTCATTGCATCACTTTATGTGGTCCTGAGGAAGGTGGTCGTAAGGGGGTTTGATGCTGTGAGAGCATACAAACATACATCCGTAGAACCAGTGCCATGTCTGGACAGTTGCTGGAGACAGATTTGGGAAATGTCTTCTCTCAACTGACAAATAAAATAATAATCTGTCAAGTTGGGTAACTGCAACAGCTGTGGTTCCAAAAACTCCACTGGCAGGCATAACATATCCTTGTACACAAGTTTGGCAGCTAAAGCATCCAAACCTGACTTGTAAGCGTTTACCATGCGTAGCAAAACCAGTGACAGGGCTGTGGTGCAACTTGCTTGTTGCGTGTCAGGGCTGCTGCCAGTGATTGATGCCTGCGTTCTGTCATCCAACTGCTTGTGAGGTGATAGCTCGTCTTTCTGTGATGCAGTACTTCGGAAGTTAGATGTGCAAACAAGTCGGACTCAATGTGGCATCTGCACTCTATCATGACATGCGAAGAGCAGCCAAAGCACGACACTCAACTAGAAACAAAGGCAGAAGCTTAATTCTCTGCCGAAATGTTGTCCTCCCAGTGGCTGAAGCGGTCTATCGTTAGTCGTGTGATGGACGTAAGGGGCCGACCACATGATATGAACATCTAAAATCGAGCTGTTGTATCCGAAAGTTGCCCACTGCTGCATGCACATATTTGTTGACTCTGGTGCGTTGGCATTTAATACATGTCTGTGTGCAGTCTCTACAGGTTTTCTTGTCTCCTGGCCACACGAAACGGTTGTAGGCTATTTGTATTGTCGCACGAACTGCCAGACGGCAACGTTATGTATATTATCGAAAGCACACTTCCTGAATGCCATGGCTGTGAAAGGGAGAGGTTTTCCACTGGACAGATTGGAGTAAAACTTAGCGTCAGTGCTGGAAACCTCTACTATCTGAAGTGTGAGCGATGATTTCGAATCTTCAAGCAGGTCATGCAGCTCCTGGTCTGATTATTGTGCTGTTGTGAGTTCTGCGAAATCCGTCAAAAAAAGTGATGCTGCTCATGTGGGGGAGGCAGCCAAATACTATATCGTCTGTTCCAGAAGTGTGTTTTATGTCTGTGCTGAACTGAGAAATGTAGATCAACTGGCTGTGCTGGCAAGATGAGCAGTTCATGTTGTTTTATCGGAAGGCATATGTGAGCAGCTTATAGTCAACAAAGATGGCAAATTCTCTGGCCCCCAGTCGAGATCGTAAATGTTTAAAGACTTCATAGGTTGCTAAAAGCTCTCTGTCGTAGGCACTCCATTTCTTTTGAGATGGAGACAGCTGTGAGAGACTAGTGCTAGCAGCTGTCATGCTCCATCAAGAAGCTGTTGCAAGGCTGTAGTGATTGCCATTTGTCTTGCATCAGATACCAATGCCAGTGGTGCGCTCGGCTTTGGGTGTGTGAGTAATGCCACGTCTGCTATACTCCACTTGGCCACTTCGAAAGTCGAGATCATTTCATTCATCAATGTAACTGGTGAGTTTCTATTGCTCTTCAGGCTGGTGAGTACCGCTATTAAAGATGCATGAAACTTTACTGCAGGAGGTAGGACACCGAGGAAATGATGCAGTTTCTTGGAGGTCTTTACCAGGATCATCTGAAGGATGGTTTGAGCTTTCTTTGGAAAGTGCAATGAGCCCAAAGACATGATCCTGTGGCCCAAAATATTCACGTTGTGCCTGGCCAAAGACACTCTTGGTGGTGTTGAGGACGACGCTATACCTTTCCAATCTTCTGAGTATTTCGGTAAGATGCAGTTGATGTTGCTCCAGAGAGATAGAGAAGACCAGAATGTCATCAAGATAAGTAAAGTAAAAGTTCAGACCTTGTACTGTGGAGTTGATGAACCTATTCCACAACATTTGTGCGGTATTTCGCAGACCAGACGTCTTGAATGGTCTCTCAGAAAGGTCAAAAGGAGTGATAAAGGCTCCCTTTTGTGTGTTTACTTCTGCCACTGGAGTCTGCGTATATGCCTTTGCAGTCTAAAACACTGAATACTGTCGCAAAACATAATGCATGATTATAGTCCCAAAGTAATGGTATGGGGCAACAATCAGGGACCATTCCAGCACTTAGGGCCCAATAACCACACAAGGGAGCTACGCAAATTCTGCTTTCACTATGGCAAACCAATCTGGTGCCAAGTGCCAAGGTCGGCAGGAGACTGTATGTGATGCACCGTGTCGTGTGGAATCTCCTTGTATGCTCACTGCTGGAAATCTCTGCATTAGGTCAGCTACACGCCACTTGTGTCTTACACGAGTTTAGCTTTGTGCACTGTCACATCTCGACGAAAACCTGCAGCCATCGACAAGTCAGATATTCGCCATGCCAGGCAGCAATTCATAATGTGCTAAAAAATCCGCGCTGATTATCGGTTCTTACATGGCTGCAACCATGAAATCCCACATAAAGTCGAGCTGTATTCCAAGGTCCAGGCTGATTCACAGCATTCCGATGCCGATATAGTTGAATTGTTGGTGGCAGTCAAACAGTAGCGGGCGTGCAGACGCTTGCTGTGCCACTTCGTAAGTTAGAACACACATAAGTCAGAATCAGTGTCTATGAGATATTCCTGCCTGGACTTGTGGTCACTGAGGATTGGGCACTAAGACGACGCCCGACAATCAGCCGACACGCCTACATCCGACTGCCGCCGGCATTTAGGTGTGAGCAGGGCACTGCACACTTCCTTGCCTGATCCATAAATCTTCTGTGATACTAGCAAATGATGGGCTTGTTAGGAAGTGACATCGAGGCAGTGGTAGACGAGTGACTCCTTGAAAGTTTGCGATAATGGCCCCTGTCTCTACTGTGGTCATGTCAAGTTTATTCTTCCATCTTCTTCGTCAGTAAATCCACTTTGGTAGACAGCATGTTGTAATCGGCCCATGTGTGACAACAAGTTCTTGGACACTGCCATCGCTGTACTCACTGGCGCAGGCATTATAGCTCAAATCTTTTGTCAGCTAACCCTGCTACAGCATCTAAGGGCATGCTTGTTTGTGAGGCACCAGGGGTGGCAAGCGATTACTCGATATTATGCACAAAAGTCTACCAGGCATGGTTCCTGTATCCGAATTACTCTCAGCTGTCGCAAATATTGTGAGTGCCTCCTCTTGCCAATGTCTTCTTGGGTTTGGACTTCTCTGATGTGTTCTTTGTGTGAAGTGGAAAACTGTAATATCAATTCTATTTTCAACTTCTCACATATGTCTGTCGTAGATGGAGTGGCGATCACATTTTTGATCTCTGCTGCATATTTCTGATCCAGCTGGCTGACTATGATTGCAAATTTGGTTCCAACCGCCATAATTCCAGCACAGAGTTAAGGTCACTTCCATATGTGCAAACTGTAAAGCTCAATTATGTGGCCAAAAAGTTTGCATACATGTGGTGAGTTGTGAGACAGAAGGCTCCTTCGATGCCATCATGTTGAACGTGTGTCCTTCCTGTGGTATAATGCAGCTAATTCTGTCACTTCGAGGTCAAGAGTGTCTGTGTGGCTATGTTTCTGTGGCTGCTTGAACAATTTACTGCATGTGTACTATTAGTTGCCAATATAGAGAAAAAGACTCTTCACATCCATATCAATAACACTTTATTCAAATGCACAGGGAGTTGGTTAGTGGCGAATGTTAGATCCAAGTGTTTTAAATTGAAGTAGTATCGCCTCAACTACTAGAACACACAATAGTCAAACACAGGTCCATAACTAATTAACAATGGAACACAAAAACTATTCTAAGAGTTAAGGTATGTCCACACAATATCTTTTTTGTGATCAACTTTGCTCATGTGTATAAATTTCCAATAGTGCTATTACGCATGCACGTTTGTGCATGCATAATTTCCTGGGAATGGAGGCCTTGCCTAATGCGCATTGCTACCTCCCTTTGCGCATCTTAGCAGATGACAGGCAGCTGGGACTCATATGTGTTTCATTTTGTAGTGTGTTGAAGTTATGCTGTGATGTGATCTATGTGCAATAATGTCTGTTGATTCCAAAGGAAGCACGCTTAAGTTTATAGATAAGTACAGACAAGAAAGTTGTATGGAATACGCCTGATGGAGATTATTTGAACAAAAGTTCGAGACTTGTTGACCTGAGAACATTAGATAAAAAGTCTCCAATAACATTTCTGTAAAGAATAAGATACGCTAAGTTTCGAAATAGGAAAACTGGGAAGAACAAGTAAAAAATTTACGAAAAGTATACGAAAACTGTGGACGAATATTCATGCTATGAATTAAAATCACAACAACTGAGGAGCCTGACTTCTGAACAAAAGAAATAATGAGGTATGTGAAGCTCCTCAACATACTACAAAAAATAGAAATGAAGCGCACAATGATGCAAAAAATACGAAAGTAAAAAACACTGCTTCTGTTGTAGTGAATTCTGGCGTCTATGATATTCCCAGATTTGTCTAGTCTGAGGATGTAAGACTAATCTACATATCATATTTCATGATTAAATTAAAATGATGCATTGAAAGATAATTAACTTTCGCATAACGACTAAAGAACCTCCCTTAAGTATTTTTCAGGTTCAGTTATAATCACTTTTATTTTTATTTATTTATTTGTCTTCTGTTGATCCAGTATATAAGAGAATTGCGTGGATATGGAACGAGACTTAATTATACACGAGAGTAGTTATAGATGCTAATAGATACAAATTGTAATATGTGTATAGGAACAAAATATACTAATAATTACAAGCTTAGGTATTTCCTACAGCGAACAGTGGCATGAAACAAGCAAACAAAAAATTACAATTATTCCACAAGTTACACATTTGATGGAACTGAAATGCTATATTTTAAAATGAGGAATAAATAATTCAAACGAGTATATAAGACGTCAATTACTAGCTAGCAAAATTTTACTTGCCAGCTTTATCACTACACTTGTCCAAGTAGAAAATCTACAATCTCCTTGTGACTTCCTTGTGAAATTTGCAGACAAAACATTGCCATCACTTTGTATTTCTTTTACTTTTGTTGTTTATGTATTTCTTTTGCGTTTTCTTTTTGTGTCACCTTTTCATCACAATAAACTCAACACAAGATTCCGAGTAAAGAAAGGGATTCCTAGCAGACTGCTTGCACAGTGAGGCAACGTCTGGACACGACAGCACCCATGTGAATATGCGTTCTTTCCACAAATTTTTGTACATGTCCTCTTATTTCCGTGTGTCCGATTGCGCACAACGAAAGAGGCATCACGTGGATAAGCCCACAAGCGTCATAGCAAACAGTTCCTCTGGCAGCTATAGTGAAACGCTTTGTCAGCTTTACAAAATTACGTACGAAAGCCACATGACTTATACTTCACCGTAGTGTCACTTCAGTCTGCTACATCAGTTCCCCAGGAAAACGGAGGACCGTCCAAAAACCTTGTAGGGAAATGATGAGTAATTTATTACGAAATGGCTTGTCTGCCCCGACTATAACCAATTATGGCCAATGGAAGTAATGGCTGTATATAGAACAAAACACAGCCTGTGGGCGGTGGTAGTTACGACGATAAATAATCAGTCACACTCCCATCACTCACAATGTATTTTCTTGCAGCGTATACACAATGTGTTTAGCATAGATTGCGTACTACATAGAACTGATCCTGCAAAGATACAGTTGTTCTTGATGCGGTAGGGCAGCGACATTATTGAGGGGTAGAACCACCGGTTCTACGTCCCCACCATCTCATGTCCACACATAAAATATCACAGAATGGCATTCTTTGGCTCATTCTACACTCTAATAATGTTACCATATTTAACCAAAATATTGGTGGATTAAAGAAAAAAGCAGATTCTCACAAAAGTAAAGTAAAAAATAATGTTACCATTTTTCACCAAAATATTCGAGGATTGAAGAATAAAGTAGATGAGCTCCTGGTTTGTTTAGATGACATTGAATCTGATAATGTAATAGATATACTATGCCTGTCTGAGCATCACATTGTGTCTGATATGGAAAAGGTAAATATCAGTGGTTATGAACTAACAGCACATATGAGTAGATAGAATAAGGTAGGAGGAGGAGTTGCCATATATGTCAAAAGTTATCACTGTGTAGAAAGCTTAGATACAAAAGAGTTTTGTCTAGAGCAACATATAGAAGCATGTGCCTGTCAAACTAAAGGAGAGCTCTTTTATAATTGTAAGAGTATATACATCGCCTTCAGGAAACTTTCATTTATTCCCGGAAAACTTGGATGCCTTGTTGTGCTATCTGTCAGATAGGGGAAAGCAAATTATTATTTGTGGGGACTTCAATGTTGATTCACTGAAAGAGTGTAATAGGAAGAATGACCTGGAAGTCTTGCTCGGTTCTTTCAATTTGTCATCTGTCATTAATTTTCCTACTCGGGTAGTAAAGAACAGCAGCACATTGATAGATAACACTTTTATAGACCAAGATAGGTTTAAAAATATAAATTCTTGTCCTGTTGAGAATGGGCTTTCTGATCATGATGCACAGCTAGTTACAGTATATGACATAGCTCCATTCAGTAATTGAAAACTACCCTCCAAATTTGCGCGTTCAATTAATGACGCAATAATTAGAAATTTGAGAGAAAATCTGCAGCAGTTAGACTGGGATGAGGTGTACAAGGAACCCGATGCTAATTTAAAATATAACTTATTTCCTTATACACTTGTAAGAGAATTTGAAAACTGTCTCGCCAAGAAAGTAGTTAAATCTAATTATAAGAAACCATGCAAAAAACCTTGACTTACTAAAGGAATAAAAATATCTTGTAACCACGAAAGGGAACTGTATCCAACAACAAGAAAGAGTAATGACCCAGAAACAGCCAAATATTATAAAAACTGCTGTGCTACATTAAGTCCAGAAGCATGTGCATCATGTCTGAGATTAATACCTCTGATAACAAAATCAAAACAATTTGGAATATAATTACAAGAGAGACAGGGCAACCAAGAGTACAGGATGATGGCATCACCATCAAAGTGAATGGAAACTTGATAAACAACAAGCCAGAAGTCGAATACATTATGAATAATCATTTTTTAAATGTTGTAGAGAAAATAGGATCTAAATGTTCATTAGAAGAAGCAAGGAAGTTAATGGAAGAGGCCTTACCCACACCATTTGATACAATTGAAATTCCACGCACATCTCCTTCTGAAATTAGGAAGATAATAAACTCTCTCAAGAATACAAGCTCACATGGAATTGATGGCATTTCCAGTAGGATAATAAAAGCTTGTTTCTAAGAAATAAGTGGGATTCTTAGCCACATATGTAATAGCTCTCTGAAGCAGGGTATTTTCCCAGATCGACTGAAGTACAGCATTGTTAAACCACTTCATAAAAAAGGGGATACGTCTGATGTCAACAACTATCGCCCAATCTCTCTTCTGACTGCCTTATCCAAAATTCTTGAAAAAGTAATGTATTGTAGAGTAGCTTCACACCTTTGTAAAAATAAAGTTTTAACAAAATGTCAGTTTGGTTTCCAGAAGGGTTTTTCGACAGAAAAAAGCTATACATACTTTCACTAATGAAACATTAAATGCTCTTAGTAACTGGAAGTGACCCGTTGGGATTTTTTGTGATCTATCAAAGGCTTTTGATTGTGTAAATCATGGAATACTTCTAGATAGGCTCAAGTACCGTGGTATGAATGGGACAGTGCTCAAATGGTTTAAATCATACCTAACTGGAAGAGTGCAGAAAGTTGAAATAAACAGTTCACATAATATGCAAAAAACTGGTGATTTCTCAAGCTGGGGAACAATCAAGAATGGGGTGCTGAAAGGTTCGGTCTTGGGTCCTCTGCTGTTCTTAATATATATTAATGACTTGCCATTCTATATTCATGAAGATGCAAAGCTGGTACTTTTTGCCGATGATACAAGTATAGCTATCACACCCAACAGACAAGAATTAACTGGTGAAATTGTACATGAAGTTTTTCAGAAAATCATTAAGTGTTTCTCTGCAAATGGACTCTCATTAAACTTTGACAAAACACAGTATATACAGTTCCACACAGTAAATGGAATGACACCATTAATAAATATTGACTTCGATCAGAAATCGGTAGCTAAGGTAGAATATTCAAAATTTCTAGGTGTATGCATTGATGAGGGGTTGAACTGGAAAAAACACACTGAGGATCTGCTAAAACGTTTGAGTTCAGCTACTTATGCTATTAGGGTCATTGCAAAGTTTGGCGATATACATCTGAGTCAATTAGCTTACCACGCCTATTTCCATTCTCTGATTTCGTATGGCATCATATTCTGGGATAACTCACCATTGAGAAAAGAGTGTTCATTGCACAGAAGCGTGTAATCAGAATAATTGCTGGAGATAATACAAGATCATCTTGGAGACATTTATTTAAAGAGCTAGAGATCTTCACTGCAGCCTCATAAAATATATATATATATATATATATATATATATATATATATATATATATATATATATATATATATATATATATTCACTCATGAAATTTGTTATTAACATTCCGAACGAATTCAAAAGTAATAGCAGTGTACATGGCTACAACACTAGGAGAAAGGATGATCTTGACTTCTCAAGGTTAAATCTAACTTTGGCTCAGAAGGGGGTAAATTATGCTGCCACAAAAGTCTTTGGTCACTTACCTAATAGCATCAAAAGTCTGACAGATAGCCATATGGCATTTAAAAGGAAATTAAAAGAATTTCTTAATGGCAGCTCCTTCTACTCATTAGATGAATTTTTGGATATAGTAAGTGGGTAATTTCCCCCCCCCCCCCAAAAAAAAATTAAAACTATTGAGTGTCATGTAATATTTTGTGTAATGTAATATCTTGTATAGACACCTTTTATTAACCTGACACGTTCCGCATCATTACGTAGTGTCGTATTCAGATCTATGGAACAAGTACTAATCTAATCTAATCTAAGGTCTATCTACCCTTGTACGCCGTATATGTCAAATGTATTGTTTGATACTTTACTACTACAGATAATTAAATATACGTCCTGCATGGAAGCGGCTCGACTTTCAAAAGTCAGTATGCCACGTTTTGTGTTTTGGCTACTAGACATTTTTGGATGCATTTCTACCGCGGGGAAATCTCTGGATTGTGTTGTACACTTTGGAAGTTCAACAGAGATTCTACACTGTTTCGTGGTAGCTGTCAAAAATTGTTGACAGTTGTTATGTCTTCAGTCAGGCATCTTTGAGCAAAATGGGGGTGAAGAGTGTTTTCTGCATGTGATGGGAGTATGTTGATTAACAAATGTACCTTGTCCAGCAGAATGAGTGCGGAATTTACTCAGCCTAACACACGATGGGTTCACGAATAAGGTATAAACTGGAGCAACGGACTGTAATCAAATGTTATAAATCTTATAGCATATTTTTTGTGTTACTTTCTACTGTCGTGAACTGCTTGGTGAAAGCATAGATTATGCGAATGTAACATTAGATAACCACGTACAAACAATTTATTTTCATTTGATCAAATTCACACCAAAAGGTGTAAGCGATTGTGCGTAGACTATTTGTATATTATAAACAAATTCTTTGCATTTAGGACGTCGACCTGACAATTTGGGTTACTTGGTGTATTAATAACTTTATTTGTGTGATACGGGACAGAACGTGTAGCATGAATCAAAGCACAAACATTGATGTTGTATTTGTGAAGTTTAGTTTTCTGAATTATCTGTAAACAAACATTAGAAGTAATGTTGCCAGACGATGCAGTTTTCACTGTGTAAAGTGGCACAGTGATGTTATATTCGATGATTCGATCCCTGACAGGTATCCTGGGTGCAGTTTTTCATTGTTTGTTCAATGAGTTTCACGCAAATATAAGGACTTTTAATCCAGGTCGAACTTAGTGTATGTAATGACCTTGGTGTCACACAATTCTAAACTCTTCTCTTATCAAAGCTGTTCCGTTCTCACATCTTATCATATTTTAGTTTGATTCATTACTCCAAGTAATGAAACTACTTCTTTGTTTGCTTTTCTTCTTTGTTGTTTAAAATTTATGATACTTTTTGTTATAATGTTTTGGAAACAGTGTAAATAAAATAAGCCAAAGAATGGTAGTTATTGGTAGGGACTGTTTTATGCTGTCAAATGAGTTTAAGATCATTCCTTCCGGCGTTGTAATAATTGCTTACACTGATCACGTATGTTCCCTAAGGCATTATGTTGTCCTACTCAAAGAAAATAATAGCATCAGGGTTAAGGCACTGATAGGTTTCAAACACCTGTTAAACCATATTCTCAGTATATCATATTCCAGATGCATGTTGTGGATCTGTTGAGAATTATCAGTAGACTATCACCATCAGTAGTACCTAGAAGACAGATCAGTGGGGCTCCGAATAAATTCGTAATTCAGTGATTATAGTCAAACCCTCATCCTCTGTACTTGTGAAACACATCACGTTAGTAGTTCCTGCAAAACATATATACCTTCCGCCAGATTGTTGAAATTGCAGACAAAGCAAACTGTCGCATAGGACCTAGTCAATGTTCTGACTTTGTCATTCATGTATCACTGTCCATAGTGTAATTCTGCTGAATGGTCATATCAGTAGAATGTGTAGCATCACCACAACAGTTAATGGTTACAATTTACTCTCTAATGAATACAGTGTAGTGGAGGTAGATAGGAGGAATGTTAAGCAATGGGCAAGACTTTGGGCTGGTTCAAAAAAATGTCCTTCAAATAGCCTATTTAAAGGGATGAGAAAAGTACTTCTCCCTGAGAAGCATTGAGTCTCACTTCTGCTATTCCTCCACTATGAAATTTTGTGTCTTTTACGCAAACTGTGTGTTTCCAAATATTTACCTCACATGTGATCTGTTAGCCAGTATATTGACTTTGCACCTTATTGGATATCAAGTGTCACAACTACAATGAAAACCAGTGCCTCACTTGAATTGGTGTCAGTCTTAGGAGCATGAGCAATTCATTGCAGTCTGTGCACTGATTTAATGGAACTTACTGCAGTCTCAAGTACCTGATGCTGACTCTGTATTTTGTTACATTATTGTATGATGAAACTTCCAGGCATAGTAAAACACTGTACCTGACCGGTGCTCTACTGACAAGAGTTATCCAAAGACAACTCATGACCTTCCTTCACAGCTTAACTTTCACCAGTCACTGATCCTCTACCTTGCAAACTTCACAGCGATTCTCCTGCATACCTTTTAGGGTTAGCACTTGTTGAATAAAGGATATAGTGGAGACATTGCTTACCCACAACCTAGGGAATTGTTTATGTAATGAATTTTGACAGTATTTCCTATCGTTCAGGAGTCCATGTTCGCTGCCACTATAATTGGCCTTGCGTTGCCACTTAAACAATTATTTTTTTTAATAGAATCTCAAGCTGTATTGCTAAAAGTAAAACACACACACACACACACACACACACACACACACACACACACACAATGTTAATTATGGTGGGAGCTAAGCTGTCTAGAGGTGAAATTGTCACAGTTACTTATAGAACAAAAAGCTTCTGGAAATTTAAATAACCCAACGAGTAGCTTACAGTGAAACAAAAAAGTCAAATAAGGCGCAACCGCTTACCTTTGCAATGGCAGTTGCAACCAAATTGAAATTGTTGTCACAGACTAAGAAAATAACTGGAAAAAAAAAATAAAGTTCCCCAGACGTGCTTATAGAAGTGCAGTAGCTACAAAACAGGTGACATTCTCCAGCCAGCTTACAGTCCCTTATGAATAGTGCACAGCAAACCGCTGAAGGGTCAGACAAATCTACTAGCATTTGTGTGGTAATTATTCACTACTCTAATCACCAAACGGTAAGCTGAATAGAAAAGCAGAAAAATTAGAGACTTTGAGTCCAAAAGCTGTCAAACCATTCAAATTAGCTAAATGTGATGGATTAACGACACTTTTACTGTTTCCAAACTTAATATAAACCTCACGGTAAGATAATGCCAGTATTGCAGTGGAACATTAATTATATAAAAACAAACATGGAGGAACTGAAATTCCCATTATTTTCTTTATATTATAACTCCCTTGACCAATTCTCATACTGGCATTTTTAATGCAGAAAATGTATGTTGGGTTCAGGAGCTCTATGATTCATGACTACAGTTTTAATAGATGCTCATGATGTCTTAGGAGGTATACGTTATCATACTGGAGACCACACACATTTCAGCACTGCACTTTCGCCATCATTGGCCATAATCATTTTGTTCTGCTCCCCAGCCCTTGCTTATTCTACTCAGTGGAAAATTGTTGACAACCTACTTCGTAATGAGCAGTTCCCAGTCTGCACCCATCTACCAGATGGAGCAGTCTTCAAAAGGAAGCTACCAGGATCAGTAATTAGCAAAGCAAACTAGATGCTACACAGCAAGCTGGCAGTCATTAAACACTAGACAGTGTCAAGGTGTGGATGGACTACATCACAAGAATGACCCACCATGTCGCTGATATGTTTATTTATTCAGGTTATTTTAATTGGCAACCTATACCTTGTTGGAGTGGTGGCTGCTACTCAGCTGTCCAGATGAGGCAAACGACTGTGGTTATTTAAATTCAAACCAACAGCAGATAACCTCACAGCCTTGCAGCCCTCTTCAATGGGGCTCATGGTTCTTTTGTGAGTTTGTGCGTGGCGGACACGGGGCCCCGAGCTATTGCAGCCAATTCTTTCTTCCCCCCTGCAGGTCTGGGGGTAAGAATAGGCCCGAGGTATTCCTGCCTGCCTGTAGGGTTTGACCTCTATTTTTCAAAATTATCCCGAAGAGCGAGCCAACTGGGGAAGGGCACCTTACATGGTGCATCGTGTCCATCGTGCATTGAGATCTTTAGCCCTTTTCCTTGTCGTCACATTGCAGTCCCGCCCATTCTCCATCTCTTGGGCGAGGACAGCTTCCTGGGTTCGTTTTCCACCACGCCCTATGCAGTGTTAATTTCTGTGCCAATGATGACCATGGACTTCTTTGTACCTCGTATCCAGCACGGTAGCCAGTCTGTTGCGGTGGGGCCACCATGTATCCTGTTGGTGGTAGCCCTGACAACATAGAGATCGCTCTGCTGATGCCTGCACCACTAACTCCCTACATATGCCAAGGAGTAGATGCCCGTCATCCTGGGGCATCGAGACTCCCGGCAATGGTCATCCTGCCAGGTGGCCTTTGCTGTGGCTGGGTGGTGCCCGTGGGGAGAGCCCGTGGTCGGAATGGGTGGCATCAGGGCAGATGACACGCCATGAAGCGTAGTACGTAATCTCTTGCTGGTGGTCTGCTACCAGCAGGCTCTAAGCGGGCAAAGTCTAACTTTAATGCTAAGAAATATGATGCCAAGTCATTCCCCTCCCTGGTCACACCATTGGAGGAACGCCAGGCTGAGGATGGCAGTGAAGCTTATTCGGCCTGGTACCTCATATGTACGAGAGTTTATGGGGAATCTTTCATGTCCTTGAAGCCTCAGTTTTTTGTGGAGCATTTGGAGGTCAAGTTTGGGGAGGTGGAGGGCTTGTCCAAATTTGCTCTGGGTCAGTTTTGAAAAAAAAAAAAAAAAAACACACAGCATCCTCTGACCAGTCACAGGCATTACTTGCTTGTGGCAAGGTGAGAGATGTTTCTGTTACCATCATGCACCATAAAAGCTTAAATATGGTCCAGGCTATTATATTTCACAGGTACCTTCTTTTGCAATCTGACAATGAGCTGCACACCAATTTAGAGCGGTGAGGTGTTCATTTTGTCCGGCGCACCCATCGGGGTCCGAGGGATAACCAGGTTACCACCGGTGCCTTCATCTTGGCCTTTGAGGGTTACACATTGTCCGAGAAGGTCAAGGTGATGGTCTAACGTTCTGACGTCGAGCCACATATCCCTCCCCCGATGTGGTGTTTTAAGTGCTGGAAGTTCGGCCATATGTCTTCCCGCTGTACTTACAACCCCACCTGTCGAGATTGTGGACGTCCATTGCATCCCAATACTGCATGCGCCCTGCCTCCCATCTGTGTCAACTGCAGAGAGCATCATCCACCTTGCTCGCCAGACTGCAGTATTTTACAGAAAGAGAGGAAAATCATGGAATATAAGACTCTGGACCGACTGATGTACACTGAGGCTAAGAGGAAGTTTGAGCTCCTACATCCAGTGGCTATGGCCTCCTAATATGCTGTCGCTATTGAGAATAGTTCTCGCCCCATCAGTTCCTCGGATTCCTGTCGCCTCTCATAACCGGGAGACTACACTGCCCCCTTTATAGTGGGGACACACTTCCTCCCTGTTGCCCCAGCACCACCTGCTTTGGGAGAACTTCCCCCGAACCATTGGGGATTTCAGTCCCCACTTCTGAGTCAGAGAAGCGTAAGGATTCTTTGGCTCCTCTCGCTAGCAAGGGGTCCCTTGGGTCACTCCCTTCCCAGGTTTCTGCTGCTGCGAAAGATGACACCCACCAGCGGCTGAAGAGCCCAAAAGCAGCTGGTCATAGGGCTTCATGCTCCTCCTTGGTCCTGGAGACTGTCAGTGAAGTCCTCCCAGCCAGGAAAACCCAAGAAATAGCATGAGAAATAGAAAAAGAAAATCCTTAAGAACAAGGAATTTATGGTGACACCCACACCACCTCTACCTACAAGCTCTGCGTCTGAGGATGGAGTGGAGATTCTGGTGTCCGCTGAGGACCTGGATCTCGCCGGACCCTCAGACACAACGGATGTAGACTGCTCAGGCAAAAGTCGGTGCAGCAGGTGACCCTGAGACGTAAACTGCCTCATTGATGTTCCTTGCCTTCCCGGTCTCTCGATGATGTCATCCTCCAGTGGAATTGCACCGCCTGGCTGAGCTACGGCAACTTTTAAACTTTACACCTGCTTTCTGCGTTGCGCTCCACGAAACCTGGTCCCCGGCAATGCGGACCCCTGCCCTCCATGGCTATAAGGGATGTTACAGGAACCGTAGCGACTATGATCGAGTGTCAGGTGGAGTTTGTGTTCATGTCCTAAACTCAGTCTGTAGTGAACCTGTGTCCCTTCAAACCCCTCTTGAATCTGTGGCTGTCAGAATACGGACGACACAGGAAATAATTGTCTGCAATGTATGTCTTCCTCCAGATGGTGCAATACCCCTGAATGTATTAGCTGCACTGATTGATCAAATCCCTAAACCTTTCCTTCTTTTGGGAGATTTTAACACCCATAACCCCTTGTGGGGTGTCACCATGCTTACTGGCCAAGGCAAAGATGTCGAAACTTTACTGTCTCAGTTGAACCTCTGCCTCTTAAATACTGGGGCTGCCACACATTTCAGTGTGGCTCATGGTAGGTACTCGGCCATTGATTGATCAATTTGCAGCCCAAGCCTTCTCCCATCTGTCCACTGGAGAGCACATGACGACCTGTGTGGTAGTGACTGCTTCCCCATCCTCCTATCACTGCCCTGGTGTCAGACCCATGGACACCTGCCCAGATGGGCTTTAAACAAGGCAGACTGGGAAACTTCCACCTCTGGTGTCACTGTTGCTTCTGCTCCACATGGTCACATCGATGTGATGGTTGAGCAGGTGATTACCACAATCATTTCTGCAGCAGAAAAAGCGATCCCTCACTGTTTAGGTTGCCCCGGGTGAAAGACAGTCCCTGGGTGGTCACCGGAATTTGCTAAGGCAATTACAGAACATCAGCGAACTCTACAGGCACACAAGTGACACCTTTCCCTAGAACACTTAATAGCCTTTAAGCGGCTCTGTGCCCGTGTACGTCAGCTTATAAAACCTTGGAAACAGGAGTGTTGGCAGCATTGGGTGCTGCACATCACCGTCCCAAGTCTGGATGAAGATCAGACATCTTTTTGGGTACCAGTCCCCAACAGGTATCCCTGGTGTTACCATCAATAGCGTCGGAGAACTATCCCCCAGCCTTTTGTACTTACAAACGGCTGATGGAAAGGAAAGTCCTCTTGTTCACTACATACCACAGTGAACCCTATAACGCCCCATTTACAGAGTGGGAGCTCCTCAGCACACTTGCACATTGCCCTGACACAGCTCTTGGGCTGGATCAGATCCACCATCAGATGATTAAACATCTCTCGTCTGACTACAAACGCCATCTCCACATCATCTTCAATCACATATGATGCGATGATGTCTTTCCATCGCAGTGGCAGGAGAGCACCATCGTTCCGGTGCTCAAACCTGGCAGAAACCCGCTTGATGTGGATAGCTATCGGCCTACCAGCCTCACCAACATTGTTTGTAAGCTGCTGGAATGTATGGTGTGTCGGCAGTTGGGTTGGGTGCTGTAGTCACTTGGCCTACAGGCTCCATGTCAGCGCAGCTTCCCCCAGGGTCGTTCTACCACTGATAATCTTGTGTCCCTTGAGTCTGCCGTGCGAACAGTCTTTTCCAGACACCAACACCTTGTTGCTGTTTTTTTTATTTACAAAAAGTGTATGACAACACCTGGCGACATCATATTCTTGCCACAGCATATGGATGGGGTCTCTGAGGCCCACTCCCGACTTTTATCCAGAATTTACTATTGCCATGTACGTTCTGTGTCCATGTTGGTGCCTCCCATAGTTCCCCCCATATCCAGGAGAATGGGTTCCTGCAGGGCTCTGTATTGAGTGTATCACTATTTTTAGCGGCCATTAACAGTCTATCAGCAGCTGTAGGGCCGTCCATCTCACTCTCTCTGTATGCAGACGACTTCTGCACTTCGTACTGCTCCACCAGCACTGGTGTTGCTGAATGGCGCCTACAGGGAGCCATGCACAAGGCGCAGTCATGGGCTCTCACCCGCGGCTTCCAGTTTTTGGCCACCGAGCCGTGTGTTGTACTTCTGTCTGTGTTGTACTGTTCATACAGAACCAGAACTTTACCTTTGTGACGATCCACTCATTGTAGTGGAGACATATCGATTCTTAGGACTGGTTTTCGATGCTTGATTGACTTGGCTACCTCACCTTTGTCAGCTGAAGCGGAAGTGCTGGCAGCACCTCAATGCCCTCAGCTGCCTGAGCAACACCAACTGGGGTGCAGATTGCTCTATGCTGCTGCAGCTCTACAAAGCCCTTGTTCAATCCCGCCTTGACTGTGGGAATCTGATTTATGGTTCAGTGGCACCCTCAGTGTTGCATGTACTCTACCCAGTGCACCACTGTGACGTTCGCCTAGCGACGGGAGGTTTTAGAATGAGTCTGGTGCCCAGTGTCCTGAGGGAGGCTGGAGTCCCTCCATTGCAGATCCGATGCGCACAACTGCTCGCTAGTTATGTTGCACACATTCATAGTTCACCTGAGCATCCGAATTATCGTCTCCTTTCTTGACCTGCGGCACTTCATCTCCCGCATTGGCAGCCCAGGTCAGGGCTAACGATTGCGGTTTACAAGCGATCCCTTCTGTCTGAACTGGAGTCCTTCCATTTACCACCTCCCATCCAGGTCCGTCCACATACGCCTCCATGGTATACACCTAGGCCGCAGATTCATCTGGACCTTTCACATGACCCCAAGGACTCAGCTACTCCTGCCGCTCTCCGCTGTCACTTCCTCTCAATTCTTGACGTGTTCCAGGGCTCTGAAGTGGTTTACACCAACAGCTCGATGGCTGATGGTCATGTTGGCTATGCCTACATCCACGGAGGCCATTTTGGACAGCATTCCTTGCCTGATGGCTGCAGTGTATTCACTGCAGAGCTGGTGGCCATCTCTCCTGCACTTCAGTATATCCGTTAATGCCCCAGGGAATCGTTTCTTCTGTGTACTGACTCCTTGAGCAGCCTACAAGCTATCAACCAGTGCTACTCTCGCCATCCTTTGGTAGCGTCCATCCAGGACTCCATCTGTGCCCTGGACCAGTCCCATCTTTTAGTGGTGTTTTCGTGGACCCCAGGACACATCGGCATCCTAGGCAATGAACTTGCCGACAGGCTGGCCAAACAGGCTAAGCGGAAACTGCTTCTGGAGATAGGGATCTCCGAAGGTGACCTGCATTTTG
This sequence comes from Schistocerca piceifrons, assembly GCF_021461385.2. Classification (NCBI taxonomy): domain Eukaryota; kingdom Metazoa; phylum Arthropoda; class Insecta; order Orthoptera; family Acrididae; genus Schistocerca; species Schistocerca piceifrons. The sequence continues at coordinate 317,303,979 of NC_060141.1, read as the reverse complement.
TCTTACACCGCAGGGTTTTCCAGCTTTGGGAGACGGAATGGAATAACAGTACACACAACAAACTGCGTGTCATTGAGGAGACTGCAAATCTGTGGAATTCTTCCATGCGGACCTCTCGGAGGGAATCAGTTGTCCTTTGCCAGTTCCGCATTGTCCACGCTTGGGTGATCCACAGTTACCTCCTGCACTGTGAAGACCAGCCTGAGTGTTGGTGTGGCACCCAGTTGACAGTGCCCCATCTTCTGGTGCACTGTCCCACTTTGACTGCCCAGCGACAAAATCTTGGGTTACTGGACTCGTTGCCACTAATTTTATCTAACACCACCTCATCGACTGATTTAGTTTTACTTTTTGTTCATTTTATCATTTGATCAACACCTCATCGACTGATTTAGTTTTACTTTTTGTTCGTTTTATCATTTGATCTAAGTTTTAGCAAATGTCCTTTGTCCCTCTGTGTCCTCCACCCTAGTGCTTCTGGGGTGGAGGTGTTAATGTGTCGCAGAGCGGCTGACGTCTCATTTTTTTATTCTCATGGTCAGCCAGCCATGGTAATCTGCTTTGTTGTTTTAATCTCTTCATCCCGTTGCTTGCATTTGTGTGGTTTTCTTGTCCCCTTTTGTCTATTTACATGTTTGTTGCCCTTCATTGTTCTTGTGATTTTTCCTTTCATTCCATTTTGAGTTGTAAGTCACGTTCGTTTTATTCTCACCCTTGTGGGATTGTTTTATTTGGAACAAGGGACTGATGACCTCGTAGTTTGGTCCCTTTCTCCCTCTTGTAATCCAACCAACCAACCAACCAATTCTTCCTTCACTGGCTGCACTTCCTTCAAGCTACCCTCCCTCCCTATCCTACTCCTTCCCCTTTGCCCCATCCTTTCCCTCTCGCGGTGTTCTGATTTATATTGACCTGCATATCCAGTTGGTACCCTATCTTGCTTGCAATTTTGTTCCTTCTGCATGTTCTTTTATCCTTTTTGGCATTTAGGTCCCCACATTAGGTTTGACCTTTACTTCTAAATTTTCTGTTTTAGTGTGACCCATTTGGGGAAGAACTCCCTCCCTAGCATTTACAGAGCGCATTCCAGCCCCCTACCAACCTGCTAGGTCACCAGCATGTAGCCAGTACATGTGGTGGGGCTGTTATGTTCCCATCTGGCTGAGCCCACTGACAACACAGGGATCAAATTACTGATACCTGAGCTGTTCCCTCATGGTGTACGCCAAGGAGTCGTTGCTTCTCTTCTTGGGGTGTCGCTGCCATGCCAGGTGGCCCTTTTTGTGGTGGGGTGGTGCTCATGGGGAGAGCCCCTGGTCAGAGAAGGTGGTTCAGGGTAGATGATTAGCACATGAAGCATGTCAAGCTGCAAAAATTTGGCTGTTCTCAAACGGCCGTCTCTTCGAATGGTGAAAGATGATTGAATTCTGCTTCATATGACACAGCAGCCTTCCCTTCCCTGCCTACCCCATGGGAGGGGCGCCAGGCTTGCTGTCTTCGGATGAAACATTTTCCCCGCTAGCTCATCTGTATTAGGACTGGTGGGGACACATTCACTGCCACAAAGACACTGTTTTTGTGGAGAATATTGAGGACAAGTTGAAGTCTCTTAGTAAGATGTGGTCGGGCTCCCTATTGATCAGAGCCTCTTCTGCCGCCCAATCTGCAGCTCTTCATGCTTGTGATCATCTTGGCAATATCCCAGTGTCTGTTGCTCCTCACCAATCTCTGAATATGATCCTGGGAATGATTTTTCATTGAGACCTCATACTGCAAACTGAGGAGGAACTCTAGGCTAATCTGGAGCAGCGCAGTGTTCATTTTGTTTGACGTGTGTAGAAAGGTCGCAAAGACAGTCGCACTGATACTGGCACTTTCATTCTGGCTTTTTAGGGGATACCCTCCCAGAGGTGGTCAAGGTTATGTCCTACAGACGTGACGTGAAGCCGTATGTCTCACAATGTGATGCTCGTGTTTTTAGCATATGTCTTCCCGATGTACGGTGGACCCTCTGTGTGGTGACTGTGGACACCCACTCTTCATGAGGGAAGCCCTTGTGTTCCGCCACCTGTGTGTGTTGCTTGTCGTGACCACCACTCCCCTCGCTTGCCAGATTACCCGGCCTGTCTTAAGCTGGGGCTCGCCAGAAGTGTGAGAGACCCCATCCAGTGACACTATCTTCCACTTTTGCCTCTGTTAAATCCTTCCCCCTCCTACCTCTTTCTTATCTCAGCCTGTTGTCCTTTCCCCTCCCCCTCCCCCTGCAGTTCCCACAACCTCCCATCCAGGAGCTGCTCCCCCTCCCTGACCGAAGAAGTGCCCCCCTTTCTTTGGCATCTGCCCGGCATGTCTCAGGCTAGAAGACTCCTATCACCACTTGGCCACGAGACCCACCATCTGTGTGCCCCAAGGTCGCCTGCTCTGTTTCAGTTCCAGATCTTGCAGATGCCTGTACTCCCTCCTGCCCTCGTTCACCTCAGAAAGAGGAGAAGGAGGAACATAAGTCCCAAGACAATGCCCCTCCCCCTCCCAGTGTCCCTGGAGGTGCCATCTCCCACCTCGCAACCTGAGTCTGACACCTTGTTTATGGATGTCACCCCATCCTTGTTGGTAACGACCACTGATTGAGTGACGTGATCTTCTCTCGGCTTCTTTATGTTTAACCTGGACTCGTGCCACATTATCATCCAGTCGAATTGCAACGGATACTATTGTCATCTACTGGAAATACAATGTCTTGTCTCCTCCTGTTCTGCGTTCTGTCCTGTTCTTCAAGAAACACATTTCCGTGATGACCCCTCTCCCACACTTCGTGGTTATCAGGTGTTCTGTCGAAACTGTGCTGGCCTCGGGGTAGCACCTGGCGGGGTCTGCACTTTATTTGGCTCCGATGTCATTAGTAACTTTATCCCCCTACATACCAACCTGGAAGCAATAGTGGTTTGAGTGCAAAAAACTTCAGCAATCACCATTTGCAGGGTCTACCTCCCTCCAGGCAGGCCACTTCCTTACGTTGTACTGTCTACCTTAATCCAACAAGTCCTGCCCCTGTTACTCTTCCTTGGGGCTTCAGTGCCCACCACCCACTGTGGGGGAGTGTCACTTCAACAGATAGGGGTCTCCTAATTGATCAACGTATCACGGGCCTCGATTTGTCTCTCCTCAATGGTGGTTCCGCCACCCACTTCAGTGCCGCTCATGGCACCTTTACTACTATCGACCTCACAGTCTTCTCCCCGGCTCTCGTGGCATCCCTACTTTGATCATCCCATGACGACCTTTGTGATACAGTGACCACATTTTGGTGATTCTATAATTTCCCTTTTGCCACCAGGCTGACAGGCCGCCATGTTGGACATTCTTCAGGGCCAATTGGCCTTTATACACATCTGCTGTGCACTTTGATACCACCCTCTCTAATTCCATTGATGCAGTCATGCAAGGTGTGTCTGCCACCATTCTTCATGCTGCTGGTGTTGCTGTTCCCCTATCCACAGGTCCACCTTGTCTTCGACTGGTACCATGGTGGACCAAGGATGTTGCAGTCACTGTCCAGGACTGCTGACGGTTGCTGCAGTGATTTAAATGACTCCCTTCCCAGACCAACCTTCTCACTTTTAAGCATCTCCATGCTAAGGCTCGTTATCTTACTAAGTAGAGTAAAAAGGAATGCTGCGAGAGCTATGTTTCCTTCCTGGGGACATATGCCTCTTCATCACAGGTTTGGTCCGAGGTCCTTAGTCTTCTGGGCCGTCAGTGACAGTCAGCTGTCCAGGGTCATAACCTCCATGGTTCTCTGTGTACTGATCTATTGGTCCTTGCAGAATACCTCACAACATGCTTTGTGACAACATCGGCATCCTCTTCCTATCCTGCTACCTTTCTCTGTCAGGAACGCAGAGTTGAACAGACTCCCCCTGTTTTATCCTGCACCATGCTGAGCTCTATAATGAACACTTCACTGAATGGGAATACTTGCAGGCAATTACCTTTTCATGAGACACAGCCCCAGGCCTAAATTCCATCCACAATCAAATGATCCAACACTTGGACATTCCCCAGAGGCAACATCTCCTCAGGGTCTTCAACAGCATTTGACTCACAGGTACATTTCCGTCACAATGGCGAGACAGTATAGTTATCACCATCCTTAAGCCCAGGAAGAACTCAACATCTCTCGACAGCTACCACCCAATTAGCATGATGAATGTATTTTGTAAACTGCTTGAGAGAATGGCTAGCTTCAGATCATGTTGGGTACTCCTATCTCAGGGCCTTTTGTCCTCTTATGAGTGTGTGGCCTCTGGGCGGGACGATCTCCAACTGACCATTTACTCACATTGGAAACAGACATCCGACCTTCTTTGACCTACATAAGGCGTACGAGATGGCTTGGCGCCATCACATTTTAGTTACCCTCCATGATTGGGGCTTCCGTGGTCTCCTTCCAATTTTTATCTGAGAGTTTTTATCTCACCAGCTCTTCCTGGATTGAGTTGGCACTTCACTCAGCACCTCTCGGACTCAGGAGAATGGTATCTCACAGGGTTCTTGTGCTTAGTGTCTCACTCTTCCACATAGCCATCAATGGGCTTGTGACCTCTGTTGGGCCTCTGGTTACCCTGGCGTTGTACGTTGACAATTTTTGCATCTGATGCAGGTCCCACTTGGTAGCATTTGTTGAGTGCTGGCTCCAAGACACCATCTGATGGGCCCCTGCATGGGCTGCCTCCCAAGGCTTCCAGTTTTCTCCCTCCAAAACGCAGGTTATGCATTTTTATTGTTGACCCACAGTACACCCCGACTCCGAACTTTATTTAGGCAACCAGCTCCTCGATGTTGTAGCACAGTTGAGTTTCTTGGGCCTCATTGGTGATAAAAAGATGACATCGGTGCCCCGTATTCGCCATCGAAAGACTACATACATGTGGAAGCTCGATGCTCTCTGCCTCCTGGTCTACACATCTTGGGATGCAGGCTGTACCATTCTTCTCCATCTTTACTATGCTCTGGTCTTGTCCTGAGTAAATTATGATAGTCAGGTTTATGGCTCAGCGACTCCCCCCACTTTGCAACTGTGTGGGGTGCATCCGGCTGTTGGTGCCTTTCGCACTAGTCCCATTGACAGTCTCCTCACAGAAGCGAGGACCCCTCTACAAATACTACAGAGCCAACTCCTGGTTTTTTATGTAGTTGCCATTCACAAATTCCCGGACCATCCTATGAACCCAGTCATCTTTGCCAATGAGAGATGTCTTCCTCCTGACACCCGCCCTCAGGTGGGATTGCTAGTTGGCATGTGTCTCACTTTCCACTGTCGGGATCTCCATCTCCACTGACTGGAATGCACCTTGTGTCTTTCCTCCCATAATCCCTCCCCCCCACATCCCCTTGGATGGTGCCTGGAACCTGGATTAGGACCGATCTATTCCAGGGTCCTAAGACCTCTGTCACCCCTAAGGTTTTCCAGCATCTTGTACATGCCATACTTGCAGAGTTCCAGCGTACTACTATCTTCTACACTGATGGTTCTAAGACAGTCGATGAGGTGGGATAAGCTTTGACATCTCCTACTGGCCCAAAACACCATTTATCGCCAGGATCATGTAGTGTGTTCACAGCAGAGTTTCTAGCCATTCACAGAGCCCTCCATTTTGTTTCTCGGCCTCCCTCCGCAGTTTTTTAATTTGTTCAGACTCAGTGAGCAGCCTGCAGGCTATCAACTGATGCTACTCTTGTCACTCTTTGGCCTTTGCTATCCATGACCTACTCTCTGACCTTGGCTGTGCTGCCTGCTCAGTTGTCTTTTTCTGGGTCCCAAGTCATGTGGGCATCCCAGGGAATGAACTGGCTGACCATTTGGCTAGAGCAGCAGATACTTACCCCACATTCCTTTTCATGATTCCAGCTGCGGATCTGCAGACCTACATCAAATCTCTCTTTGCCCAAACATGGAATATGTAGTGCGCTACTGCTCATGGTAATAAACTTCGCACAATCAAGAAGTCTACAGCAGTCTGGCACTCTTCCTTGTGCTCCTCTCGGCAGGAGTCCTCTGTTTTATGCTGTTTACACATTGGTCATACCAGGCTCACCAAATGTTTCCTCTTACATAACAAAGCACCCCCACAGTGTGTGGTTGTGGAGCCAGACTGACAGTATCCCACATATTGGTGGAATGTCCCCCTCTTTTGGAGCTTTGTGCTAAGTATAATATTCCCAGTTCCTTAAATTTAATATTAGCAGACGATTCACAGAGGAGTGAATTGGTCCTCAGATTCCTTCGTGAAAGTGGTTTTTATTTCAAGATATAAGGTTTTACTGTACTCATGGAGCAGGGGAAGAGTGGTTGTGGGACCCCCATGACCACCCCCCCCCCCCCCCCCCCCCCCCCCCCCCCCCCCCCCGTGGAAATATCACCCCCCCTTTTTTCCAGTTTTTTGAGCAGTTTGGTTTCACCTTTTATGCCTTTTACTGTGAGTGTGTGTGTTTTAACTTCATTATTTTATAATTTGACTCCCCTTACTGAATCCATCCACTTTTAGCATACTTTCTTTCTTCTGTGACTACCTTTGGAATTGCAGGACTGATGATCTCACTTTTTGGTCTCAACTACCCTCTCAATTAATCAGCCAGTCAATTAATCACAGCCTTTCAGGCAGAGACAGGCAAAGCTCGATGTATAATATAGGGGAGCAAAGAATAGTTATGGTATGTATTCATAACCTCAATCAACCATACCATTTATTCCACCCAAGTCTAGGAAGCTGTCAGGAAAATTTCTGGCCATGCGGTTGTCCACCTATAGTAGCTATGCTGAGGTAAAGATACTCCAAAGAACATCTGAGGACAGTGCCGAGGCAATGGGAGAGCATTTTGCAATGGCTGCTGCCACTGCCACCCATGATCTGTGGCCCAAATCCAACAATTCCAAGTCATAAAGCTGTTCTGTCTGCATATGGGAACTGGAAGTGCTAGAATCACTACTGTCAGAGGCTTGTGGTACTTCGCGTTCTAAAATTGAGTCGAACACATCATACTGTAATACTTTCCAACAGAATTCAATTAAATTCTTCTAAACTGTCTTCATTTGGTGGAGCAGACATGATAATTTCACAGCTCGTGAAAGGAAGCAGTTTTGATACCTATCCTCACATGAGGATAGGACCAGACATACACCATTAATTACAGAAGAGTTGCCTTAATGTGTGTGTGTGTGTGTGTGTGTGTGTGTGTGTGTGTGTGTGTTTATGGTCAACCCTTGAGTAGATGGTTATCTGTTGCTTGGTTTGTGTACTGGAAACCTAGCAGTTCCTTAGCTGACCTCAGCCTGGCTAAAGTTGGTGTTGGTCTGCCGTTGACAACTGGTCTTCCAAGTGCAGCTACACAACAGGCTCTCCTGGGTGGACAGCATTGTGTAGAAACATTTCCTGATCAGGATAAGGCATAAGACACTACTGGGAGGTCCAATATTCTATGACGCTTTCACTTGTATGTTGCACTTTACAATTGGATTGTTGGAGGTGTGCCTGCTAACACAAGTTTTCATGATTATGGGTGCACAGTGTATGGATAAGTGAGATCTACTTGTCTGAACATCACTGATATTGTCCACCATAAGGGGATGGGGTTGACCACAGGTGTTTCCAGGAACAACCTTGAACACAGTCTCTATACTGAGGCTGGAGAACCACCACTTCTCATTTGAAGGAAAGTTCTCATTGTGTGTCAGGTACATAAGATCCTAGCTGTTCGGTTTTCATTGACTTAGCTACTGTTGCTTACCCTTCAATGGAACAAACTTTGTCAAATTGTTTGTAATCAACCACGCCATTTTGGACCCATGTGGACCAGGAGGTAGAGACCCAGTGTAATTTTGTATTTAGTGAGGTACAAGAGAGATTACTCTTCTGCATATGTTTGTAATACAATATATCCTGAAATTTTAAGTGAGTGTTACAACCATATAGCTGTCGTCATTCGTTGGCTGAAGGATGATGGCTCTGTTGGCTATACTGTGGATTCCCTCTACCTGAAGAATGTGCTGCTGAGGGCACTAGAGCAGATGAGATGTATTCAGCTTACAAAATTTCTTGTTTACTCTTAACTCTCTGAATGCCCTTTAGTGTCTACAAAAGCTTGTACCCAGAAGATAAAGCATTCCAGAATATTCAGGATGCCGTTCTTGACCTGAAAAGGTTGAAAAGGAAGATTCATTCTCCTGGGTATTGGGAAACAAGGGACTTGGGGTTGTGGTCTTCAGGCGGATGACTGGTTTGATGCACTGACCACAATACTTAGTCCTGTGCAAGCTTCCTTGGCTACTGCAATATACATCCACATGAACCTGCTTACTGTATCCATCTAGAATTTTAACACCCCCCCCCCCCCCCCCACTCTCTCTCTCTCTCTCTCTCTCTCTCTCTCTCTCTCTCTCTCTCTCTCTCTCTCTCTCTCTTCCCTCCATTACCAAATTGACACTTCCTTCATGGCACAAGATGTTTTATGAACTGATCCCTTCTTTTAGTCAAGCTGTACTATGAATTTCTTTTCTCCCCATTTTGATTTACTGCCTTATTATTTATTTACCCATCAAATTTTTGACACTGTTCTGTAGCACTACTTTTCAAAAGCCTATAATCTCTTGTCTGAACTGCTTGTTGCCGACCTTTCACTTTTTTTTCATAGGAAACTACATCCAGACAGATACCTTTGAAATAAATTTCCTGACAATTTGTATTCAATGTTTATAAAATTCTCTTTCTGCAATGCTCTTAGTGCTACAGCCAGTCTGCATTTTGTGTTCTCTCTCTGTTCCAGCTACCATCAGTTATTTTGCTGCCCATTTCCCAACCTGACTCCTTCAGCATCATTTGATTTAATCTGACAACACTCCATTTCCCTTGTTTTAATTTTTTTTGTTTTCATCTTACAGCTTCTTTTCGAGACACTCTACAGTCCCTTCAACTGCTCTTCCAAGTATTTTGCTTTCTCTGACAGAATTACAATTTCATCAGCAAACCTCAAAGCTTTTATTTCTTCTCTGGTCATTAATTCCCTCTCCAAATTTCTCCTTGGTTTCCTTTACTGGTTGCTTCACTTACAAATTGAATAACATTGATGATGGGAGACATCATGTGTCATTACCTCATCAATCATAGATTTGATTTTATGCCATTAGATTCATAGCTGCAATCTAGTTTCTGTAAGCATTTTGTTCCCAGTATTTTCTCATTGCTACTATCAGTATTTCAAATAGTGATTTCCAGTCAGAATTGTCAAAAGCTCTTTCTAAATCAACAAATGTTATGTATGTAGGATTCTCTCTCTTCAGCTTATCATTTGTTTAGTATTGCTTGTGTATCTCAAGATTTCTCCAGTATCCAAACTGTTTTTCCTGAGGTTGGGCTCTAGAGATTATTCCATCCTTCTGCAAGTAATATGTACTTGTATTTTGCAACTATGGATTATTAAACTGACCGTTTTGTAATCACGTGGCAGCACCTGTCCCTCTTAGAACGGAGGTTTTTACAGTCCTCTTGAAGCTGAGGTATCATATTTTACACACCATGTGGAGTAGTTTTCTCCTGGCTGGCTCTCCCAAGGATCTCAATAATTTTGTGGGAATGCCTTGTTTCGACTTAGATGTTTCAGAGCTGTGTCAGATTCTTCTCATAGTGTCGTACCTCTAATCCCATCCTCATCTAAATCCTCTTCCCTTTCTATAATATTCTCTTAAAGTTCATTTCCCTTGTAGACCCCATCTGTACATTACTGTCTTTCAACCTTCCCTTTCTTGCTTAGTACTGGCTTGCCATCGGAGCTCTAAATATTCATACAGTTGCTTTTCTTTTATCCAAAGGTCTCTTTAATCTTTCTATAGACATTGTCTATCTTACCCATAGTTAAGACATGCTTCTGCAACCTTGCGTTTGTTCTGCAGCCATTCCTGCTTAGCCAGTTTGACTTTCTGCCAGTCTCATTATTTCAGAAGTCCTTATTCCCTTTCACTTGACACATGCTGCATTTTTAAAATATTTTCTCAGTTTGTTAGTTATAATCAGTATCTCCTGTGTTATACAAGGATTTCTACCAGTTTTTGTCCTTTTGGCTATTTGATCCTCTGCTGCCTTCACGCTTTTCATCTCTCAAGGCTACCCAGTTGTCTTCTGTGGCATTCCTTATTCCTGTTTCAGTTAATTGTTGCCTAATACTGCCATTTAAACTCTCCAACACCTCTGTTTCTTTGAAGTTGATCTGTATCACACTTCCTTAATTTCCTTCCTTTCTCCCCCTGCGGTCCGGGTTTATAATAGGCCCGAGGTATTCCTGCCTGTCATAAGAGGTGACTAAAAGGAGCCTCTCACTTTTCGGCCCTGTGAGTTCAGGTCCCATTCTATGGTTTGACCTGCCACTTTCAAAATTCTACAGAAGTGCGGGTCATATGGGGGAAGAACACCTTCGTTGTGCACGAGTTATCCATAGCACCCTTAGATTCAATCTCCTGGATCTCTTGCATCTCCATCTGCGATTCAACTATTTGGGCGAGGACACTTTCCGGGATATGCCGTCTTCTTCCGCTGTCTCCTGTCCTCTTTCACCCTCACGACATTATTGGATTTCTCCACGCCCAATATCCAGGACGGTAGCCAGTCCATTGTGGTGGGGTGTCATGTACCCATTTGGTGGTAGTGCCCTGACAACACAGGGATCGCACTGCTGATGCCTGAGCTGTAAACTCCCCATGTATGCCATGGATTAGACGTCTCTCTTCCTGAGGCATCAGGACTCCCAGCAATGGCTATCATGCCAGGTGGCCTTTGCTGTGGCTGGGTGGCACCCGTGGGGAGAGCCCCGGATTGGAGTGGGTGGCATCAGGGCGGAGGACCCTCAATGAAGCGGACTAAGTCATCTCTTGCTGGTGACCGTATGGCACCAGCAGTCTCTAGGAAGGGCAAGATCGAATACAGTGTTGTCAGGTATGACCCTAAATCGTTTCCCTCCCTTGCTACACCATGGGAGGAACATAGGGCTACTGAATTTAGAGAGCCACATTTGCCTCGGTTTTTAGTCTGTAGCAGAATGGATGGGGACTCCTTTCTACCTACAAAGCCTCAATTTTTTGTGGACCACTTTGAGGATAAGTTTGGAGAAGTGACAGCACTGTCCAAGATGCAAAACGGCGCAGTCTTGATTCAGACAGCATCTCCACCCCAATTCCGAGCATTACTCGCCTGTGACAAGCTGGGTGATATTCCTGTTTCCGTCACTCCCCATAAAAGCCTCAACATGGTCCAGGGGATCATTTTCCATTGCGTTCTCCTCTTGCAGTCTGACAACGAGCTGCGGGGTGTTCATTTCATGTGGTGCATTTACAGGGGACCCAAAGGCAACAGGATTGCTGCTGGTGCCTTCATCTTGGCCTTTGAGGGTGATTCATTGCCTGAAAAGATCAAGGTGATAGTTTGTTGCTGTGACATTAAACCATACATCCCTCCCCCTATGCAGTCTTTTAGGTGCTGGAGGTTTGGCCATGTCTTCCCACTGCACTTCCAGCGCCTCATGTTGAGACTGCAGGTGTCCACTGCACCCAGATACTCCATGTCCACCACCTCCCACTTGCATCAGCTGTGGAGAGCACCACTCCCCCTGCTCGCCAGACTGCCCAGTACTCCAAAAGGAGTGGAAAATCATGAGCACAGAATCCTGGACCAGTTGACTTACACAGAGGCAAAACTTAAATTTGAAAGATTACACCCCATTAGGTTGATGTTGACATATGCTGCAGCTACATCACATCGCTGTCCCAAGTGCCAGTGGTTCCTCACTCTGTTCCACGAACAGTAGGTCCTCCGGGCCACCAGAATACATCTGCCCCCTTGGTGGTAGAGGGCAAATCTTCCTCTGTTGCTCCCAAAGCACCTACTTCGGGAGCAAGGGCCCCCACAAACGCAGTGGACATTGGTCCCCTCCCCCCTGCCGGAGAAGCAAAAGCCTCCTCCGGCTCCTGTCGTGCAGAAGGGGTCCCTTGGGGCCCTCTCTCCCAAGGCCTCCACTAATGCCACGACAGACACTCGCCAGTGGCTCAAGGAGCCAAAAGCTGCTGGACAAAGAGCTTCACGGTCTTCCTCCGTGTCTGAACCTGCTTCGGAGAAATCTTCTCAGCAAGCCCCTAAGGAGAAGTGAGAGCGCAAGCAAACTAAGTAGTAGTCTGCTAAGAAACAGGACCTTCTAGTGGCTTCAACACCACCACTCCCTATCAGTTCTGCATCTGAGGATGCAGTGGAGACCTCAGTGTCCCATGTGGATCTCATTGATGCATCATCCACCATAGAAATGGCTACAAATACTCAATTAGTGGTGAAGTGTCGGCAGAAGTGCCAACACGTGTTGTTTGAGGAAGCCGAAATGCACACTATAATCTCACGTAGGATGGCGTGAGGTCTGAAACAGGATACGTAATGAATGCTATAAAGAAAAGTACGTAGCTGCTGGAATACTTAACTTTAATCCGCAATTGGTGAACATTGGTCTTGTTACTGTACATGCTTCATTAGATACATAGCAAAGGATAAATGGTGCCTTGCTAGGTCGTATCCATTGACTTAGCTGAAGGCTATTCTATCTATCTTCTCTGCAAATAAGCGAGGCTTCGTCAGTGTTGCATCGCTAGCTAAGTCGTCCGTACAACTGGGGCGAGTGCTAGTAAGTCTCTCGAGACCTGCCGTGTGGTGGCGCTCGGTCTGCGATCACTGACAGTGGCGACACGCGGGTCCGACATGTACTAATGGACTGCGGCCAATTTAAAGCTACCACCTAGCAAGTGTGGTGTCTGGCGGTGACACCACATTCCTCCCCCGCAAATCGGCGAACGGTTGTGTTATAAGGCTTCCGCCTGCCGTGGGGAGGACCCCATGTTGGCGTAAGCGATGAGGTGGGGAGCCTAACAACAGGCGAGGCTGTGCCACCCGCACCCGGCCATTCGGTCCGAGGGGAGCTAGGAAATGCCTGAAAACCTAGTCCAGGGTGCACGCCAACATGCGGTGTATGCGCCCGTAAAGAGACAGGAGGGGCCGAAGGGTCGACCTCCATCGCGTCGGGGTACCCGACGTGCGAAGACGCCATGTGGTCCGGAGCGGGCAAGAGTTCCATGGCGGAGGACTGCTGGTCACGGGAAGCGATCGGTGGCGCGTGACCCAGGGAGGCGCTTGGCGGCTGCAGCGACGCATCCACTGCGGGCGGCGTCGGCGGGAGAACAGGCGGTGGCGGCGCGTCGCCATGGGGCAAAATGGAAGGCAGCGTCGGTAACACCTGGGGATGAGGCGAGCCAGTACATGGGTCCCCAGGGCGCTGACCGGACGGCACCGTCGCTGAAAGCAGACCATACAAGAAATCATGAAACTTTGTAACACCAAATACGAGAGCCAAAGCTTCTTTCTCGATCTGTGAATAATTTCTTTGCGCAGACGAGAGCAATTTGGATGCAAAGGCAATAGGGCGATCATGCGAACCATCTTTGTGCGCAAGCACAGCACCGATCCCGAAATCCGATGCATCCACCATCAACAGAAGGCGTTTCTGGGGATCGAATGGCGTAAGGCAAGTATTTGAAAGCAACGCCAATTTCAACTGGTGAAAGGCGCGTTCGCATTCCGTCGTCCAGACAAACGGAACACCTTTACGGCGTGAACGATGAAGCGGAGCTGAAATGGAAGAAGCGCGCGGCACAAATTTATTGTGATAGTGAAATTGTTTCCCTGATGCGACGTAGCAACTCTGTCCTACGACGAAATTTTGTCTGCTTTAGATGCCTATTTCAAGGAATCAGTTAATGTAGTTGCAAAACGGTATACGTTCTTTCGTACAAAACGTACGGCAGGTCAAACTAATCGGGAGTGGATTGCAACTTTGCAAGGCCTTACAAGGGATTGTGCTTTTGAGTGTGAATGTGGACTCCCTTATTCAGATACTGTGGTGCGTGATGCAATTGCACAGAACGTTTCTGATGTTCGGATGCGGGAGCAAATTTTGAAACTAGTCAATCCCTCCCTTCAACAAGTGATAGACATATTGGATAGGCAAGACACACTTGACTGTGCTCAGGAATCATTTGCAACTTCGCCAACTGTGTGTCACATTAACCGGCCTGCCGGGCGAGCTGCACGGAACTGTAAACAGCCCGCGCGCACGTCCGCGCAGCCACGTGTGCCGCGCAAGCATGCAAATGCAGTGAAATCATGCCCGCGGAGTGCTACTAGACATTCGCGTGAAAATTGCCCGTCACGCCAAGCAATTTGCTTCTTCTGTAATAAAAAAGGACATGTTCAGAGTGTTTGCCAGAAAAAGCTCAGATCGGACATTCACAACCTCTCCCGGCCCTTTGCTTCGCGCCGGAATCGAACCAAGAATACTCAGGCTCGTGAACCTTCGCCCATGGACATTCATGTAGTTCAATCCACTCCGCCCAGTGCCACTCTCTCTAACAATGACTGTGTTCGTCCCACAAAAAGAGTGCGTCAACATCGACGGAAATCACGTCAAGTCGCAAGCGCTTCTGTACCAGTGTCTGTTCACGTTGCACACAACAGTCGCTCTTGTCAGCAGGACAATAAACTTTTTGCAGACTTGGACATTAATGGCAACATGATCCCATCCTCGTCGCCAATATGAAGTGTCGGCAGAAGTGCCAACACCGTGTTGTTTGAGGAAGCCGAAATGCACGCTATAAGCTAGGTCGTATCCATTGACTTAGCTGAAGGCTATTCTAACTATCTTCTCTGCAAATAAGCGAGGCTTCGTCAGTGTTGCATCGCTAGCTAAGTCGTCCGTACAACTGGGGTGAGTGCTAGTAAGTCTCTAGAGACCTGCCGTATGGTGGCGCTCGGTCTGCGATCACTGACAGTGGTGACACGCGGGTCCGACATGTACTAACGGACCGCGGCCGATTTAAAGCTACGACCTAGCAAGTGTGGTGTCTGGCGGTGACACCACAAGTGGCAGCAGGTGACCCTGAGGCAAAACCTGCCTCCTCACGCGCTTCATGCCTTCCCAGCCTCATGATAATGTCATCCTCCAGTGGAATTGCGGTGGTTTTTTTTCCACCACCTGGCTGAGCTGCAGGAACTCTTAATCTTTACACCTGCATTCTGCATTACCCTTTAGGAAACCTGGTTCCCGGAAATGTGGACCCCTGTCCTCTGTGGCTATAAGGGATATTACAAGAACCATTGTGACTATAGTAGAGTGTCAGCTGGAGTTTGTCTCTATGTCCTGAACTCAGTATGCAGTGTACCTGTACCCCTTCAAACCCCTCTTGAAGATGAAGATGTGGCTGTCAGGATAAGGACGATGCAGGAAATAACTGTCTGCAACATTATCTTCCTCCAGACAATGCAATACCCCTGAACGCATTGGCTGCACTGATTGATCAACTCCCTCAACCTTTCCTACTTTTGGGAGATTTTAATGCTCATAACCACTTGGAGGGGAGGGGGGTGGCACTGTGCCTAGTGGCTGAGGAAGAGATATCGAAAATTTACTGTCAACTCGACCTCTGCCTCTTAAATGCAGGTGCCCCCACACATTTCAGTGTGGCGCATGGCATATATTCAGCCATTGATCTCTCAGTTTGCAGTCCTGGCCTTCTCCCATCTATCCACTGAAGAGCACATGATGACCACATCCCCATCTTCCTGTCACTGCCCCACCATCAGACTCACGGACGCCTGCCCAAATGGTCTTTAAACAAGACAGACTTGGAAACTTTCACCTCTGACGTCTCCATTGACTCTGCCCTGCTTGGTAACATCAATGTGATGGTTGAGCAGGTGACTACCACAATCGTTTCTTCGGCAGAAAATGTGATCCCTCGTTCTTTAGGGTGCCCCCGGCGAAAGACAGTCTCTTGGTGGTCGCCGGAAGTCACTGTGGCAATTAAGGAGCATCAACGAGCTCTACGTCGGCATAAGTGGCACCCTTCCCTGGAGTACCTCATAGCCCTTAAATGGCTCCGTGGCCGCGTTCGCCAGCTTATCAAACGACGGAAACAGGAGTGTTGGAAGAGAGAGATCTTGACCATTGGGTGCCATACGTCGCCTTCCTAAGTCTGGGCAAAGATCAAACAAGTTTTTGGGTACCCGACAGCAACAGGTGTTCCCGCTGTTAATGTAAATGGCGTGTTATCTACTGACGCAAACGCGATTGCCGAGCACTTTGCTGAGCACTATGCTTGAACCTCTGCATTGGAGAATTATCCCCCAGCCTTTCGCACTCTCAAACAGTGGATGGAAGGGAAAGTCCTCTCATTCACTACATGTCTCAGTGTACCGTATAACGCCCCATTTACAGAGTGGGAGCTCCTCAGTGCCCTTGCACAGCTCCTGGGCCAGATTGGATCCACAGTCAGGTGATTAAACAGCTCTTGTCTGACTACAAGCGACATTTCCACGTGATCTTCAACCGGATCTGGTGCGATGACATCTTTCCATCGCACTGGCGGGAGAGCAACATCATACCAGTGCTGAAACCCAGCAAAACCCCACTTGATACGGATAGCTATCGGCCCATCAGCCTCACCAACATTCTTTATAAGCTGCTGATACATATGGCGTGTTGGTGGTTGGGTTGGGTCCTGGAGTCATGTGGCCTACTGGCTCCGTGCCAGGGCGGTTTCCACCTGGGTCGCTCTACCATTGATAATCTTGTGTCTCTCGAGTCTGCCATGCGAACATCCTTTTCCAGATGCCAACACCTTGTTGCCATCTTTTTTGATTTATGAAAAGCGTGTGATACCACCTGACGACTTCAAATCCTTGCCACATTATATGAGTGTGTTCTCCAAGGCCTACTAACGATTTTTACCCAGAATTTCCTGTCGCTTCGAACTTTCCTTGTCCAAATTGGTGCCTTCCATAGTTCTCCCATAGCCAGGAGAATGGGGTCCCCCAGGGCTCTGTATTGAATGTATCTATATTTTTAGTGGCCATTAATGGTCTAGCAGCAGCTGTAGGGCCGTCCATCTCACCCTCTCTGTATGCAGACGACTTCTGCATTTCACACTGCTCCACCAGTACTGAGTGGCGCTTACAGGGAGCCATCCAAAAGGCACAATCATGGGCTCTAGTCCATGGCTTCCAGTTTTTGGCTGCAGAGTCATGTGTTATGCACTTCTTTCTGTCAGCGTCGTACAGTTCATCTGGAATGAGAACTTTACCGTACTGACGATCCCCTTGCTGTAGTGGAGACATATCGACTTTTAGGTTTGGTCTTCAACGTCTGATTGACTTGGCTTCCTAAGTGTTTGTTGCCCTTCCATCATTCTTGTGGTTTTTCCTTTCTCTCCGTTTTATGGTGTCAGTCTCGCTTGTTTTATTCTCACCCTTGTGGCATTGTTTTATTCGGAATAAGGGACTGATGACCTAGTAGTTTGGTCCCTTCCCCCTCTTTTAAACCAACCAACCAACCAACCAACCAACCAACCAACCAACCAAGCACCCCTGCCTTTCTACAATTTCTTCAGTTAGTATCTAGTGTTCATAACGAACAAATTATGATCCTAGTCCACATATGCCCCTGGAAATGTGTTGCAGTTTGAAATCTGATTTCGGAATCTATCTTACTATTCTGTAATCCATTTGAAACCTTCCTGTGCCTCTAGGTCTCATCCACATATACAACCTTCTTTCATGAGTTTTAAACCAAGTGTTAACGATGATTAATTTATGCCATGTGCAAAATTGTACCAGGCGGCTCCCTATATCATTCCCTTCCCTCAGACCATATTCTTCTATAATTCTTTCTACTATTACTTTTCCTACTATTGAATTAGAGTCCCTTGACATAATTTAAGTTTAATCTCCCATTACTATCTGATTAGTTTCTTTTCTGTCATCATTCGTTCTTCCAATCTCTTCATCATCGGAGAGCTAGTTGGCATATAAACTCATACTTGTTGGCTTTTGTCTGTAAAATTCCACACTCCAACCTTAAGAAGAATACCAGTCTTGTTTTTCCTGATGACATCCTCCTGAGTAATCCTCACTCCATCATCCCCAGTGATCCAAGTGGCTCAGAGAAGAAGCCATCATAGTTTAATCATAGAGTAGGGATGCATACCCGCAGAAAAAAATAACAGCTATGTTTCCCCGTGCTTTTAGCTGTTCGCAGTACCAACATAGCAAGGCTATGTTGCTAATGTTATAATGCTACATCAGTCAATCATGCAGACTATTCCCCTGCAACTGCTGGAAAAGCTACTGCTCCTCTTTGGGAGCCATAGGTCAGTCTGGCCTCTCCACAGATACCCCCCTGTTGTGGTTGCAAATATGGTATGGCTATCTGTATTGTTGAAGCATGCAGTTCACCTCAACTCGGCAAGGTCCATGGCTCATGGGGAAATTAAGGACAATTAATTAGCTGATGTCACTGCCAAATTTCTCACAGTGCTATCCTTCTAGATGCTATCACCTTACAGTTGAGGCACAGAGTCCTGCGCAGGTAGGAAAAAGTGTGTATGGAAGTGACAGACAATAAGCTGCGGCTGGTAAAATCAACAATGTGCCCATAGTGTACCTCATTCCAGCTTGCCCTCCTATTAATAGGATCTAATCACAACATTCGAATAGATCCTCCAATGTATAGTGCTTTGGCATATTGATCATAGCATGGCACATTTTAGTTTAATGTGTTTTATTTTTTTAACAAGAGGGTAGAGGCAAATTTACCTGCAGACTACCCATGTATTTTAGCTGGAAATAAGATTAATACAAATTTTAAGATTCTGTGAAATGTGTGACTTGTGCTCAAAAACTTGCTAGTATGTTGCCTACCATGGAGGCTGACACACCAATATTTTTTAGGAGTTATCAGCCAGCCACACACCTTAGTGTTAATTTGGAATTCTTCTTGTATTATTCATGTCTTAAATATGTAGGCTTGTTTTGGTGGATTGTAGATGCTTTTGTGTGTGCAATACCCATGTGTATATGTGCATTTTGCTATCCCATGACTTTTGTCACCTTAGTGTATTGGCAACCTTATTGTTGAGCTGAAAAGCATGAACATCAGTCTGAGATGGATCCTGACACAAAGTCTATCTTCTTTAATATTTGTTAAGGCTTTCTATGTCCAGATCATCAGTGTATCCAATTTTTTTGCTTACAGTGTAAGGCATATTGTTTGTGTAGAAGGTGAAGAATAATGGTGCTAGAACTCGTGTTCTGCAGGTTTGTTGTGTGGTCGAAAGCTTTCTGTACCGCACACAGCTAGGAGAATAAAGCAAATACATACAACAGGTACACAATAAACAGTGCAAATCGTCTTTATACAAAGATTCATATTGTGCATTTCCAGGCAAATAAAAATAACTTCCAGGTATCTGAAGCAGAGATCAAAGAGGACATCCTAAATGACACTCCATGTATGAAATTTCTAGGCTTCCAGATTTATAACATACTGATATGGTACCATTACACATATGTTGCTGTTGTGGTCTTCAGTCCACGGAGTGGTTTGATGCAGCACTCCATGCTACTCCATCCTGCGAAAGCTTCCTCATCTCCAAGTAACTACTGCAACCTGCATCCTTCTGAATCTGCTTAGTGTATTCATCTCTTGGTCTCCCTCTACACTGCCCTCCAATACTAAATTGGTTATCCCTTGATGCCTCAGAACATGTCCTACCAACCAATCCCTTTTTCTAATCAAGTTATGCCATAAATTCTTCTTCTCTCCAATTCTATTCAGTACCTCATCATTAGTTACATGATCTACCTATCTAATCTTCAGCATTCTTCTGTAGCACCACGTTTTAAAAGCTTCTATTCTCTTCTTGTCTAAACTAGTTATCATCCATGTTTCACTTCCATACATGGCTACACTCCATACTTTCAGAAATGACTTTCTGAAACTTAAATCTATACTCGTTGTTAACAAATTTCTCTTCTTCAGAAACACTTCGTTGCCATTACCAGTCTGCATTTTATATCCTATATACTTCAACCATCATCAGTTATTTTTCTCCCTAAACAGCAAAACCTATCTACTACTTTAAGTGTGTCATTTCCTTATCTAATTCCATCAGGATCATCTTATTTAATTCGACTACATTCCATTATCCTCATTTTGCTTTTGTTGATGTTCATCTCATATCCTCCTTTACACATGTAAGTTAACCAAAAAGCTCAGTTTGCTTGCTTCACACTTAAAAATCACACTCATTGTGTACCAGCAGATGGGATTCGTAGCATTCTTTGCATATGCTATCAGTGCTTTCCTATAGCATAATTTTCTGGGGTAGTGCAGCTCTGATCAAAAACTTATTTTTGCTACAGTAGTGTGCAGTAAGAAAATTGTTTAATTTAAAAACCAGACATCTCGCAGAAGCCTCTTCAGGGACCGTAGGATCTGTTCACTCAACTGCCAGTATGCCAGTACGTTTACTCTGTGAACTACATTTATTCTATGACAGTGTTTGTAAGAGGGAATTTAGTATGAACTGTAAATCAGCAGTGTTAGAAGGAAAATTTATTTCCATACAGACTGTTTTTCCCTTTGTGGGGGTTCAGAATGTAATATTATATTCTGGTGCAAAAGTATATGGTAGTAGACATGAGGTGGGAAATCAGAAATCTACAAGTACTCGAAAACATAGTAAAATGGTATCTTATTAGCCATTTCTTCTCTAATTTACCAGGTTGTTTGAATTTAATAATGGATAATTCAATTAACACTGATGTTCATATCAAACAGATTTTAATTGTAACTCTTCCAGTATACGACAGTTGATAGTGTTGTTACATAAATGCGTAGTATGAGGTAGTAGATCGAAACAGCAGCTGAGTAGTGTAAAAGGAGTAGTAGTGGTCAGTCCCCTGTCCAAAGTAGCTGCCCCCCCCCCCCCCCCCCGCTTCTCTCTCTCTCTCTCTCTCTCTCTCTCTCTCTCTCTGTGTGTGTGTGTGTGTGTGTGTGTGTGTGTGTGTGTGTGTGTGTGTGTGCGCGCGCGCTTGCTCCACCCTCTAAACTCCTGTAGTCATAGTCAATCAAATTCTTCTGGGTATGTGACCTTATTGTCAGTGAGTAAAATTTTCCATCTTGGCTACTGTTGCAAACGGCCTTCCTGAGAGTGTTTATGCTAATGCTGAATGAGAATAATTTTGCGCATTATATACTGATGGAAGCAGCTGTTATCGAACTCTGATAGGATATTGAAGATGAGCGGGGGGAGGAGGGGGTGTTAGATGTCCTTTGTTGGTTTTTTTATTATTTCTTTTCATTGGTGGAAATTGATGATCTCGATTGGTGTTTGCTTTGCTTGCCACTGGTAGATATAGGCAAATGGGAAATGGGAGGCAGTTGTGACTTAGCGCTATTTACTTGCTGCCTGGTGCCAGTTGAGGTGTACCAATACTCTATGTACCTTCAGCCACTGTGGTCTCTCGCATGCCTGTGTGCGTTGCTTCACATGAGCTGCCATTCCATAGCAAAGTTACTGCTGGAAGCCAAAATGCCGAAAGTCAGTATCCATCGCCTCTATTCATGTTCACAGGCAAGCGACCTACAATCGTGAACGGAGTGGATGGGTACGGACTTGTGGCATCTTAGCGGCCAGCAGTAAAAGTGACACGAAATGGCAACTCATGCAAAGCAACACAAACACAGGCACATGGTAGACCACAGTGGGTGTAGGTACACAGAGTACTGGCACACCTCAGCCTGCACGAGACAGCAAGTAAACATGGCTGCATCATAACTGCTGCCTGTTCCCCATTTTCCTGTCCATCAGTGACAAGCAATAAGCAAACACAAATCAAGAACATCTATTTCCACCAATGAAAATAAACAATGAAAACACCAATAAAGGACATCTGACACCCCTCCTACTCATTCTCAATATCCTATCAGAGTTTGATAACAGCCGCTTCTGCCAGTATATAACAACCAAAATTGTTCTTGTTATGCAGTGAGCAAAAACACCCTGAGGAAAGCCATTTGCAACAGTGCCCGGAAAATTGGAGAATTGTACTCAGTGACAGTTTCATCACATACCGAGAAGAATTTTATTGACTGTGACAATGGCCGCAGAAGCCTACATGTACATCTTATTGTTCAACCCCTTAGTCATCTGTCAAAAGACCTGCCTCACTCTATCCCACTACCTCTCCCTGCCTTTCTTGGTTCTCCAGCACCCTCTCACCATCTCTGCCAGCTCAGGCAACTGCTTTCAATAACCATAAATTGGTCTGACAGTAACTGCAGGAGTGTATGCTTGGGTGTCTGTGTGACTGTGTGTGTCAAAGTGCGCAATTTTGATGGAAAAAGAGCAAGAGCTTGAAAACTAGTGGGAGTACAGTTTCCTGTTACTTGTTGCTATGTGCCACACATCAGTCTGCTACAGGTGACTAGTTGCCTTTCCCATATTTTATGTACTGTTCCAGGAGTTCCCATTAGTCCTCTCGCTGAAGACTGCATATAAAATTCAAAAAACCTTTTTCTCCCTTATTTCTGTTTATATTTTTATACCTGATAAATAAATTCAGCCATAGTTTGTACAGCAACTGTACCAAAGGTCATCTGAGTTACCTTTTTGTACATTAAGGCTATAAATGAACTCAACATAAAATTTATAGGCAAGTCAAAACATTTATAAAAGGTTCAGTTTTTTCCCTTACCATATTCAGTTTGCTATTTATCTGCTACTACATGCTTACCCTTTCCATCAGTACACTGGCAACTGTGAAAAGATGTTGCTCATGTACTGTAACCATGGAGGCTTGTTCATATTAACAAGCAGTGACATCTGCTGTAGTATTTACAGAAAATTGCAGTATTGAAATGTGACTCTTTATCTAATTTATAAATGGACTACTTAATATGTGCTTTTAAAGTACTTTTGAATACACAGTAGTTCTCAATTTCTTGCTTATGTTGCATGCAGTTTGTTAGATTATATACCCTAGACAGGAGCATAAAAGTTGCTCAAAACTATCTTTGCCTAATCTATAGCGTATTAGTTTATCATACACAGTTTATCCAGATTTAATTTCTAGTACTAGTCAGAAATAAATTGTGTTTGAAAGTGAGACAAAGATTACAAAGGTCATTGAAGAGTTTTTCACTAGACATCTGTCTGCTTTATGCAATATCCTTAGAGATTTTTATTTACATGAAAAATTTCACTGGCTAAATTTATTTTACACCAGAAGTTAGTTGAATAGGACAAGATGAAGTGGAAATTTGAAAAAAAAAGCATTTTAATTTTTAAATCAACTCAGCAAGGGATATTTCTGAGTGCTAGTCATGCCCAGATTGATGTTATTAGACTGTCAGTGTGTTAATGTAAGCTTGTTAATCACTTAACTCTAAGAAATATTACCAATACCATGGAGTTTCATTGATGAGGGGCATTCAATAAGTAATGCAACCTTTTTTTTTCATGGGTTGGCTTTATTCATGATTCCAGTAGACCATATTATTCCCACTCTTTTGGTTACAAAACCCTATTTTTCATTATGATCTCCATTTGATGTGGTGATCGTACTCCATTTTACTGGGAGGGCCTGTATGCCCAAATGGTCTCGCTGTATTGGTCAATGTTCGAGCCAACATCTTGATGTATCTATGACCTCCCCTTCACCCATATACTGCTTCCTGTGGAGTGGATCTTCATTGAAGTAAACAGAAGTCAGGAGGTGTGAGATCTGGGCTGAGATGAACAACAACAATCCAGCGAAATTTTGTGAGCTCCTCTTGGGTGTGCAGACTTCTGTGAGGCCTAGTGTCGTCATGGAGAAGGAAAAATTAATTTGCATTTTTGTGCTTAAGTCATTTCTTCAATTTCCTGAGTGTAGCACGATATATTTCAGAGCTGATCATTGCAGCATGAGGGTAGGTACCAAACAGGATAACCACTTCAGAATCCCGGAAGACTGTCACCATGATTTCACTGGCTGAGGGTGCGGCTTTGAACTTTTTCTTTGAGAGATGCTGTTGCCCTACTCCAGGGATTGCCGTTTGAAGTGATGAACCCTTTTACATCCCCTGTGATGATTATTGGCAAAAGGTTGTCATTCCCATCCTTGAAGTAAGCAAGCAATTCTGCACAGGTGGTCCTTTGTTGCCCAGCTGCACACACCTTTGATTTCCCCCCCCCCCCTCCCCCCCGCTTTCCCTTCCCCAGGTGGAGGAGTGTGTCAGCCAAACCAACAGAGACATCCAGTTGAGCAGCGAGGTGTTTGAGTGTGATCCGTCAGTTACTTCGAGTGAGAGTGTCCGCACATTCCAGGAGACACAGCTGTGAGTGACCAGCCAACAATGAGGGAGGTTGGGTAGGTGTGCATGACCTCGCTGCAACGATACGACGCCTCGCCCAATGATTCCCCATGCTCTTGTTCACTTCCAGGTATCTGTAGGTATTCTGCAAGTGCCTAAAAATATCTGTGGTGCTTTGGTTTTCCGCCAGAAGAAACTCAATGACTGTTTTCTTCATGGAATGCACCTTTATTAGAGATGCCATTTTGAAGGCTATGTATAGTGCTGCCACATATTGGAAATTCACAAAACTTTGGGGGCTTGTACAGAAATATTCTATGATGTTTCACACAATTTTGTCAACCAGAATTTTTCAAGTGTTGGTTAAAACTTGGTACATCTATTCTTTTTCATATATGGAAGAAAAAAAAATTGCTACCTTATAAGGCAAAATCTATTACAAGAAACAATAATTTCATGAAATTTTTTGTGTTAACTTGTATCTACCAACAGCGGTACAGGAAAGCAAGACTTGCATGTGACGAACAGAAATATATTGTTCTTTTTAACTCTTCTTTATGGTTTTATATCCAGCTTATCTGTAAAAAGAAAAGGAAATAATCACCATTTGTATAATTAAGTTAATATCTCATACTTCTGTCTGTAAATACAATGAAATTACCCAGTGATCAAATTCTTTGCTTGCATGTTTCAGTGTGTCTCTGTCTGTCATTGAATAATGTCCCATAGAGAATGTATGTATCAGCTAGCTCCATATAGTAAATTATTGTGCCTACTCACAGAAAATATGATGATGACATGAAAAATAAATGCTGATGACCTTACTATAAAGTGCTCTAATGTCTACTGGAAAAAAATAAACTTCCAGGAAATGTCTTTTAAGAATATTGGTAAAAGTATAACAATATTTTTAAGAGGAGTAATAATTTATATTCCTAATATTACCAATTTGTGTTTGGCAGGGACAACATCAAACATTTGTTCCAGTGTTTCTGTGAAGTAGTTGCACCAAGAGGTGACAAAGAAGCATGGATAATACAAAAGTTTCCTGACAGCTACAGAGATGAAGAAGTGTTGAAATCTGTTCCCAAGTTTGCATACCCATGTGAATTTCGAAAGTAAGTATTAGCTCCACAAATTGCACTAAAATCAAATGCAGTCTGTCTTTGTCAGCTTAGTTGTAGTATATACAGCAATATTTTGAACTTTGCTATTTAACTTATGGCATTATTATGCACTGGAACATTATTGGAAAAACCGTGAACATTCATTATTGAACCCAAATTCGTTGACAGTTTTCTTGAGCTGGAACTTTCCGAACCATCCCATCCTCTTCCTTTCAGGAGCTCAACACATTCACTCAAATTTTTAGGTCCTCTTTTCCACCTTATGCAATATTCTAGAATATGGTTATTGATTCACCACCACTGTCACCACTTACAATCACCAATCAGCGTTATGGCCCAGTTTCACCCTTGGCTGGTACTCCTAATCAATAACACTAGCAATTCCATTTGACACTGCAATACACATAGAACACCTCATGAGCAGTCCTCGTTTCTTCAAATGTCTCTGAACATGCCAAAACCAGGACTGAAAGCATCTTTCTGACCTTACAAGAAATACTTGTAGACTATTGGGAGAGACATTTGAAGACTATTGGAACAGACACCTCTAGACTGTTGTGAGAGATACCATGTACGTGTTCACAACTGGATGTTGTCTAGCTGTACTCCAGATATATTGTGACAGAATATGAAATGGAATTATTGATGTATAGCAGCATGGTTTTGTTGCATGTAATGCTTGTGTTTACAGGCCCACTTACATTCACAGTGCTAAATATTTATGTAACGCATTTTAAAATTGTACCTATGTGGTATATGCACAATTTTAAAATTTTAAAGTCTCTCAGATGATGACATTCTGTTGAAACTAGTTGCATAACATTAAAGATTTTAGCAGCTTTGTGGTGATTCTACATAAAAATATCTAACAAGGTTAACCCTTTGCACTCTAAAATGCAGACACAAAGTGTCTCCATGCACTCTTATTTAAATTATCACCACCTAGGCAGCGAGCATTCTACAGAAAATTGTGCAAGTCTTTTTGTGGAAACAATAAGGCCACAAAACAACAATTAGTAGATACATTAAAACAAAAAGTTTGCTTCCATTCAAATATATTTACGTAAGCATTACAATACTGAACTTATCACACTGCAATATTTTTTGAAACTTGTGGTTGGACTGTTTCCTTTGTCATTTCAGTCAGATTGTTTACAAATGAATCATTGTCATCAAAAGCATTGTCACTCTCATATGCACTTAGACATTCTTCTAAAAGCTCTACAATCTCTTGCTCAGAAAGGACTGTGGGCGAAGAACTAGCCACTTCGCACATAGTAATTTGAACATAATAATTACATCATTTCTTTCAACACAGCTGGTACAGTTAAACAGTGAGTTAACACAGGTCTCCCTAGGTGACAGTGCTGTGCAGCATTGTTGATACCTTTTACAGTTAAATTTGAGAGTGGAGAATGAGTGCTGTGAAAAATTGTCTCAGATGAGGCATGACATCGGAGTGGAAAAAAAATTTGTAATGTCGAGTACCACTCCCCTTTAGAGAGAGGAAAGGGCTAGGTGGAATAATTCAGGGCAATTAATTTATTCATGAATTTGAGTCACTAGCATTAAGATGATTTGTCTGATATTTGTCCAATATGTGCCTTTGAGTATCGCCTTCACCATGGTATCATGAACTAACTGATGAAAAGTTATTACTGCTTGCAAATAGAGAATACAGGGAAGAAAACATAAGGTTTGTTGTTCATCATCCTGACACAAAACTTTCACATTCTTCCTCTTAATATGCAACTTTATTGTACTTTGTCATAATTGTTGTCACTCCTATCTGTTTTCTTCTAATGTTATGCATACACTTTCCACTCAGTCTTCCATCTCAATCATCTCTTAACTCTTGGAAACCAGTGAAGAAGAACTCTACACACACACACACACACACACACACACACACACACACACACACACACACACAACAGCAACTTTATCTGCACTTGAGACAAACAGAACAATCTGGTTTCTGTCTCGGGTTCTTCGGCCATCGTTCATCTAATGATTTTTCTGACGTTAGATGAACGTTGGCAGAAGAACCCGAGACAGAAGCCAATAGGCAGTTTGTCAACAAGTGGCCACAAAACCCTTAACAATTTTGTAAACAGAACAATATTACCACAGAAAACTGGTTCAGATATGTTCAATTAACACATATTCCTCCTTTGTTTCCTCACTTTAAGGATCTGAAAACTTACCCTATGACTATCAATAACAGTTTTGAAGATATGAAATATCCTTGGCTTACTAATCTTTCAGTTTCAGACTTCTCACTATTGTGATGGAATTTGGTGGAAACTGTAGTATTTGTGAATATACTAATGGAGAAACCCAGTTTTGCCCAGGTGTTTATATATAGCTGTCCATGTCTATACCACACAGTATCTGGCTTTGCGCTTAATGTTTGACATTATAACTCCTGTACTAAGTGTCACACAATGATATAATTTTCCAGGTACATTCAGTGATATATGTAGGTACTGTCTGCAAAATGCGTTGCAAATGGAATTATAGCAATGAAGCAAAAAAATTTATGATTTCATGCCACACGTGGTGTTTTTACTGCATGAACTGGGGTAGTAAGAGACATTAAATGTTTGTCATTTTATTGGGGTTGTCAGTGAGGAAATTTGTGTAAAGGCTTGAAATTATGTGTAAAGTTTGTTGCATGCCCCTGGGCATTTATTCTCAAGCATTGAGAATAGTGATTTTGTTGACATTGAGTCAAAAAGCACACTGAAAATACATTAAACCTAAAGAAGGTGGTAAATAATTTCAGGGATAAATGCGTCAAACTTACAAAACAGTTGAGTCACTGAGTTACCGATAGGCA
This sequence comes from Schistocerca piceifrons, assembly GCF_021461385.2. Lineage (NCBI taxonomy): Eukaryota > Metazoa > Arthropoda > Insecta > Orthoptera > Acrididae > Schistocerca > Schistocerca piceifrons. The sequence continues at coordinate 317,275,743 of NC_060141.1, read as the reverse complement.
CATAAACAAGACTGAAAATGTTACTAGCTTCCAGATGAATCCTTCTTCAGAACTAGAGGACACATACGCATGCATATGCCTGTGGACCCCCCATGAACCATGGACCTTGCCGTTGGTGGGGAGGCTTGTGTGCCTCAACGATACAGATAGCCGTATCGTAGGTGCAACCACAACGGAGGGGTTTCTGTTGAGAGGCCAGACAAACGTGTGGTTCCTGAAGAGGGGCAGCAGCCTTTTCAGTAGTTGCAGGGGCAACAGTCTGGTTGATTGACTGATCTGGCCTTGTAACGCTAACCAAAACGGCCTCGCTGTTGTGGTACTGCGAACGGCTGAAAGCAAGGGGAAACTACAGCCATAATTTTTCCCGAGGGCATGCAGCTTTACTGTATGAGAATTGGGGAGAAGAGGAGTTTGTGGCACAACTTGACTAGAAGAAGGGATCGGTTGGTAGGACATGTTCTGAGGCATCAAGGGATCACCAATTTAGTACTGGAGGGCAGCGTGGAGGGTAAAAATCGTAGAGGGAGACCAAGAGATGAATACACTAAGCAGATTCAAAAGGATGTAGGTTGCAGTAGGTACTGGGAGATGAAGCAGCTTGCACAGGATAGAGTAGCATGGAGAGCTGCATCAAACCAGTCTCTGGTCTGAAGACCACAACAACAGCAACAACAACATGCCTGCGGAGATACGTGGTGCTAACACTGCAGTTTGACTGGTCTGGGGCCTGTGTCTGATGGAGTGGGTGAAGGGAGGAAGGCATGAGGTAGGAATGCAGCACCACTGAGGCGATTCTCGCCATGGGCACGGAAGTTGTGTGCAATGCACAGTTGCATGGTAGAGTGGATGGGAAGGAGGAAATAAAACAGGGAAAGGAGGCGGCTTTAGAGAAAAGGGTACAAGTGCAGGATGAGTGAAGTTAGGAGCATGGGCCAAGTATGGAAGTGGATGCTGAGGGAAAAGCTAACGAAGGTTTAGGTTAGGAAGATTAGGGGATCAAAGGGTGTGTTGCAATACCTCATCGATTAGCTGAGTTGTTACCTTTATTGATTAAAATATTTATACTCCTCGAGAACTTTCCATGAGCAGAAAAAGAAGTAATTCATACTCCTTAGCTCTGTTCTACAGTTTTCTTCATGAAATTTTAGTGGCTCATTGTGCTACATTCTCTTAAAGCTTGCTCCTTTGCTTCATTAAAATCTAATGGTTTTTTTTTTTTTTTCCCATCTCTCTCCGCGATTTGTGATAATTTTAGTGAACATCTCATATGTTCTGGAGAAAAGGCTTAAAATTCTTCTTTGTTCCCTTTTTTATGGAAGAGGTTTGGCGAATTGTCTTCCCGTGCAAACAATCTTTAACTAGAAGTCAGTAGAGCACTTGCCCATGGAAAGCAAAGGTTCTGATTTAGAGTCTTGGTCCAGCACACAGTTTTAATCTGCCGGGAAGTTTCAGACTCTAAATAATATTGTTAGTTACTTCTATATTACTTTTCCTCCAGCTTTAATCATTTCTAATACCATCTGCCAAAGTTTAAATTATGATAACTTTAGAATCTAAAGTGGTTTAGGGATATTGCATCCTGTACAATTTATTTATTTCATAGTAAAATAATCAACTTCATTTTTAGATCTATTTGGTACATATAAATTCTGTATTCTATTTCTTTTTTTCTGAAATAGCGTGTTAAGAACAAACTTGTTATTCCTTTTAGCGAATTTTACTCACATGCGTTTTCTGTAATTTTTGGTATAATTTCAAAAGTTTACTCCAGAAGAATTGTTGTTTAGTTTTTTCTCTACTTCCACATTAAAATCCCCCATTATAATCTTGAAATGTGATTCCTGTGGGTTATTTACTTCTACCTCTACACTTCATACTCCGCAAGCCACCGCGTGGTGTGTGGCGGAAAGTATGCTGTACCACTACTAGTCATTTCCTTCCCTGTTCCACTTGCAAATAGTGAGTCTTAGGTTTAGTTTTAGTACCAGTTGTGCTATTCTGAGAATGTATGTATGACTGTTGAAGCATTTGTAATCTTCGTGTTTACTGTAAAACTTACCCCTGAAATTCTTCCCTGCTCTCTCTCTCTCTCTCTCTCTCTCTCTCTCTCTCTCTCTCTCTCTGTAGTAACATATCTTATTTTTAATTCCAGATGGTCTTCATTTTTTCACTTCACTTCTTTTAGTACTTTGTCATATAGTCAGCAGTTCATTGTGAAGTACTGTAGGTGGGAAATCTCACCTGATTCTGCTGTATCGTAGACTGATGGAAAACAAAGACATACCCAGAAAGTAAATGGCATAACTGAACTGCTATTTATGTGGTTGGAAAATAGCATTCATTACAGTGTTACTGTTACAGCTGCAGATATAGACAAACACAACATATATATAAGGTGACAGTAACCAAAGAGAGTGAACTTTTAATACAAAACTGCAAGCAATGGAAAGGTACACTTGAAAAATTGAGAATTTTCCCAAATTTTAATTGTCAATTTGCACTGCCTCTGCATTGTTTAAAGTTCACTTGCAGTGACTTTTATTTCTAGTAGGTATGACAGCCAGCAGGGTGAGTTTTGGATGTTAATTCCACATAAGTTGTGGTAGTGGAAAAAAATATTTAAAATATTGTCTGGTCAAAAGTTTAGTAAGTACAGTGTAAGTTCACATTACAATTGTGCTTGCAAGTAGTGTTCCAGACAGTTTTATAAGGAGAAAGACTGCTGCAGAGGGGTGTAATTAAACAATGAAATTTAAATGATGTCAGACCAGTTCTACTACGAGCTATTACACACATCAAAGTAATACTATTGATTCTCAGTGACCTGTGTGATTACATCAGACATTTATTAGGGTGGGATATTTGTGATGAGGTCTGCCCAGACTCAAGAGACTAAATGGGGAGTTGTTTCATTAAAAAGGCAAGAAAGACAGGCACTCAAACTACCAAAGTGGCATCAGATGGAAGGCTTACATTTTCTTCACCCCTCTCCACCTCCATCCCTCTCCTGCCCCCTCCCCTCACAACTTAATTAAGATGACCAATCCACTCAGGAAGATGCTTGTGATGTAATAAATCATAAAGCGAAGAAGATTAAAACATTAATTAATTATCAATAAAATGCAGTCATGTGACTTTTTTTATTTTAAAAGTAGTTCACTCTGTGCATAAGAATATGGGGTGTAAGGTAATAGTTCATCATCCTAGCAGTCTAGGATATCATGCCATGTAACTTTCTGTGTTTCGCCTCATTGTGAAGGACATGTTGAAAGGGAGAAGGTTTAGTTATTAAAGAACAACCTGTGAATATCTCATGGTGCCTGGCTGATTTCGGGAGAAATATCAGAGTTTGTATAGCAAATGCTTATGAATAAATTGTGATTGTAAATGTTCTGAAACAGTGGGAAAAATGATAATGAATTCCAACAACAGATTGTTGAAGGGGTTATGTGCAACAGCAGGAAGAATAACATAAGGTGTGTGTCAGTGGACCAAGGTGTCAAGAAAAGCCCAAAAGCAAAGCATGATGAAGAAGCAGTTCAGAATACAGGCAGAGTTTAGATAGAAATGAAAAATGGAAAAGACACAAATATAAAGTAAAAGTGAGGAAGCAGAAACATACTGTAAGAAAATAACAAAGAGCTCATAGATATTGCGGAGATTTGAAAGGTTCATGATTATGTAATACATTTGATAGTTAATATGCAGCTATTTGCCTGCAGTTAGAGGTAACCTGAAAGAGACAAAGCATCGTGAAATGTGCATTGGGTGAAAGGTTCTGTATGTGCATAAGGGATTTGTGGTGGGACACTATTGAAATGAGGAGCAATTTATTGAATGGTACATCCATGAATCTCTGTTTTTATGTGGATTTTCAGTTTGTACTAAAACAGTTTTATTGAACTTTAAAGTGGAAGCTCTGTTGCTAATAGTACAGAAATGTACAAAGACAACCTATAATTGTAGTCATTATAGGCTAAAACAAAATGTGGTGTAGGAATGTTCAAGGGTCCCTTAGTATAAGATACAATATCAGAGTCTAGAGTCACGACCAACAGCTAACAAGTCCCTGATTATGACCTGAAACTCTGGAATAGTGGGATAATTGTGATGACATAAAAAAAAGCATTGGCTGGGCTGTATACTGCAGAACCAGCTCCTACACTTCCAAACTGAGGCTGAAGGGATTGCATGAAAGAGACAATGGGATTGGCACTTGGTGCAACATCTGGAGTCTCCGACAGGTAGTGGTCGGAGCAGTGTGAGAATAGCCCCAAGCTCTTTCAAATCAGTGTCTGACAGGTATGCCAAATACCTCTCCTGTATAACAGGCCTATGGGGATGATATTACCCACGATGGAATCTGGACGGTGATAAGAGGCAGGAACTGCTGAGATCCCACCATACAGTATTACATGGAAAATGCTACCAAAGGTAATGCTGGCAGCTTGTGAGGGTTGTATGCAGAAAACCTCTAGCGCATTATGGCAATCACTCTGTTTCCATCAGAGTTGAAACCTACTGTGGTGGGTCACTGGACTTAAGGCAGTGTCAGAGAACATAGCAGAGGTGTCAAGGGGTAGCTCGTACTGATACTTTGATGGAGCCATCAGTGGAACAGTCTGGCATGTGGGCCACCTACAGTCATGAAGTTGTGCTGGATGCATTGTTGAGGCACCCTCTGATGGTTGTTTCCTCAGCTGGTTCTGGTGGCATACCGGAGCTCTGTCTCTGGGCACAACAGAAACATCTGATGGCTTCGATGAGTGGTGGACATGCCTGGTAACCATCCAGATTTGGGTTTACATGTCCCCACACGGACTAGCACCCCAGCTGAGAGAAATGTGTCCTTAATGTGTGTTACTGTAGTTGAGGGAAGCAAGAAGTCAGGCAGGAAGCTATGGCAATGGTTATGTAAAATATCAGGTCGGCTGTGCCCATTGACAGGTGTGAACCAATAGGGGGCAAAGAAGCATGTCAAAGCCTTGTCTCTTATAGTCTTCTGTAATTCCTTTTTCATGTGTGGTTGACAGGTCATCACCAGTCACTCAGTCTTCAACTTTGAATCACTCAGCCTCCAAATTTGACACAGGGTTGAACAGAGTTAATGCAGGTGTGGATTACTGTTCCTACAGCAAAAAGATGCAAACTAGGTTGGCTTAAGGTCAGAAGATGAGATACTGGAGGAAATATAGCTGTGAAGATGGGTCGTAGGATATGTCACAAAAGGCAAAGGTCCTGAGTTGGAGCTTAAATTAGCCAGGAAGTTTCATATCAACACGCATTCCACTGCAATGGGAAACTTCATTCCAGGTTGACTTAAATTAAGGACTATTATCTGAAACTATTGGGAGCTCTTTTAGTTATGAAAATGGTTACCAAAATTTTGATTGTCCACGCAATTATGGTGATTGCAATGCTAGCAACATACACTGAGGTGATAAAAGTTGTGGGATATCTCCTAATATCATGTCTGACCTCCTGTTGCCTGCTATATTGCGGCAACTCGACGTGACATGAATTTAACAGCTGGAAACCTTCTTCAGGAATATTGAACCATTCTGCTTCTATAGTCATCCATAATTGGGAAGGTGTTGCCAGTGCAGGATTTTGTGCACAAACTGACCTGTCAATTACATCCCATAAATTTTTGAAAGGATTCTTGTTGGGCAATCTGGGGGCAAAATCATTCACTCGAATTTCCAGAATGTTATTCAAACCAGTCACAAACAATTGTGGCTCAGTGACATGGTGCATCATCATCCAAATAATTCCATCATTGTTTGGGAACATGAAGTCCATAAATGGCTGCAAATAGTCTCCAAGTAGATGAACGTAGTCAGAGGACCCAGTCCACTCCGTGTAAACGCAACCCACACCATTCTAGAGCCATCACCAGTTTGCACAGTGCCTTGGTGATAACCTGGGTCAGTGGCTTCATGGGATCTGCGCCACACTCGAACCCTACCATCAGCTCTTACAAACTGTAATCAGGACTCGTCTGACCAGGCCATGGTTTTCCAGTCATCTAGGGTCCAACTAATATTGTCACGAGCCCAGGAGAGGTGTTGCAGGCGATGTCATGCTGTTAACAAAGCCACTTGCATCGGTCGTCTGGTGCCATAGCCCATTAACACCAAATTTTGCTGCGCTGTCCTAATGGATATGTTTGTCGTATGTTGCATCTTGATTTTCGTTATTATTTCGTTCAGTGTTGCTTGTCTGTTGGCACTGACAACCCTACGTGAATGCCGCTGCTCCCAGTTGTTAAATGAGAGCCGTCGCCCACTGTGTTGTCCGTGGTAAGAGGTAATGCCTGAAATGTGGTATTCTCTGCACACTCTTGACAGTGTGAATCTCAGAATATTGAATTCCCTAATGATTTTTGAAATGGAATGTCTCGTGTGTAGCTACAACTTTTATTCAGTGTTCAATGTTAGTTAATTCTGATCGTTTAGCCATACTCGCATCAGAAACCTTTTCATGTGAATCATCTGAGTACAAATGACAGCTGTGCCAATATGCTGCCCTTTTATACCTTGTTTACGCGATACTATGGCCATCTCTATATGTGCATTTCGCTACCTCACGAATTTAGTCACCTCAGTGTATGGAGCTGACTTGGGTACAATGAGTAGTGATACAGTTGTGAAGACTGGTTTCATGCACGGCTGTGCATGTACAGATTGTCTTCCCACTTTCTGTGTCAGCCAGTATGCATAATGGTTGGCTAAATTCTTCCTGTGTGCCATGCATGCATCAATGCAGTGGATGAAGTAGCTGCTGCACCAACTGGTGCACTACAGTTAGTTGCTTCAGTACACAGCAGGAGGCTGCTTGCACAGTGAATTGAGGTGATGCTACAGCGAGTAGGAGCTCAGTAGAAGAAAAGAAAAAAAAGACGACATTTTTAGGTAGATTCTCTGGTCACCTCCATAGGTATATAATTGACTACCCATCATAGCACCGAGTTCTTGATAGCTCCACCACTTTGCTTGATGGCAGAGGAAACTCGAGTAACAGCCATGAATTTTGGACAAAGTGTTTTCAAAGAGTCCAACAACATTTATAGCCCATTGGAAGGCATGATAAAGCATCAATGTTGAAGTGTTCTGCTATCGTGCAATAATGAATTGCATATTGAAAACAGAATTTTTAGATCCCATCAGAGAGGAGGCATCTAGAACATATATGCATTAGGATTTTCTGCAAGTAATGTCAACTTGACTAAAGTTTTTAGGCAACCAAGACCATCATTTGCCCAAGTAAGGAAATACCCCTCTCACTGTAGGTAATAAGCCTACACTTTATCAGCGTTAGTTTGGATGAGTCACTATGTCTTGATTATGAACAGGAACTGTGTTGTTTGACAGCCAGCCTGATGGGACCATCTGATTTCTAGACCTGCCATAAGCACACTAAGGCCTGTATGAACAATTTTGTGAAAGTGAGAAGAAACCGTTTATTACCACCTCCGAGGTGGCTCCATAAATATGTCCATTCATATTGAGTGCACCAACCACCAACAGTACCTCCACTTCGACAAATGTCACCTGTTATATATCAGAAAGGCTCTTCCATACAGTCTTGCTACCAGTGGATGCCTCATCTACTGTGGAAAATGGGAGTTGTCAAAATATACTGATAACCTTACCTCAGCCTTTGTTGACTGACTGTATTCCATCCACCTAATCCATAACAGATCTCCCATGCCATCTCCTCCTTGAATCCCAGAATCCCAGTTAACTGACTGCTGACCAGCTCTCCTCTAATTACTCAGTATTATCCACGCCTTGAAAAGCTTAACCTCATCCTTCACCAGGGCTTTGACTATCTGTCGTTATGCTCTGAGGTGAGAGATATCGTACTCAAAATCCTACCCACATCACCTGAAGTAGTGTTCTTCCACACACCTGACCTACAAAACATCCTTATCCAATCCTGCTCCCAGTCGTGCACCCCACAGGTCATTCCCTTGTCATCAGCCCTGATGCAAGACCTGTCCCATACATTCACCTACCACCTCTTACTGCAGTCCAGTCACAGGCGTCTCCTGCCAAGTAAAAGGCAGAGCCTTGTGTGAAAGCAGCCAAGTTATGTATTAGCTATACTGCTATCAGTGTACAGCTTTCTGTGTGGCCACAACAAGTAACCAACCGTCCACTTACATGAATGGCTACCGCTAAACTGTGGCAAACCAAAATATTGACCTTCCAATTGTCAAACATGCTGCACACCACAACACTACAGACTTCAAACAACTGATTCACTACATGTTCCATTTGGATACTCCCTTCCAGTATAAATTTCTGTGAACTACACATTGGGAATTCTCACTCCAGTATATCCTGTGCTTTAGCAATCCCCTTGGCCTTAAACCTCAGCTAACTTGTTTCCCTCTGCCTCACTTTACCTTCTCCCTTCTCCATATTCTTCCTCCCTCCGGATAACATATTGCCTTCTCCAACCACTCTCCCGCCGCCCCCCCCCCCCTCTCTACCCTCCCCTCCCCCAATGTGGGCTCCCTGACTCCCTCAGCATGGTGCCAAGTGACTGAACAACAATACACTATCTGCCAAGTCTGTTGCCCAACACTTATATCGACAATTGTAACATATGGTGTTTTCTGTTGTCCAAAACCCATCTTTGGCAATACCACACGAGATGACACAATGCATCAAAACTCATTTACCTAGTTTGGGGCATATGAAGTGGACAAAACTTTGGATGTGAGTAATACCCATGAACTTTGTGACATCATATGCAATCCTGTTTCAACATTAGTACATCAGGTTACTCAAGAACAACAACCATTCAAAACAGAAACATTCTGATCTTCAAACCAACAAACTGGTGCAGACAAATGGAACTGCAGTGAAATTAGTATGGAAGGTTATTTGACATGGGTGAAAGAGAAAATCAACATTTTCCTTCCCCACCTCACGGAATGTATAGTATGTGTCTGGTTCACAGGTGCTACATCCAATCCAAGAAAAATCTTTTACCGACTCTGACATACACTGAAGCGCCAAAGAAACTGGTATGGCATGCATATTCAAATACAGAGATATGTAAATAGACAGAATATGGCACTGCGATCGGCAATGCCTACATAAGACAAGTGTCTGGTGCAGTTGTTTGATCAGTTTCTACTGTTCCCATGGCAGGTTATCAAGATTTAAGTGAGTTTGAATGTGGTGTTATAGTTGGTGCATGAGCGACGGGACACATCATCTCTGAGGTAGCGATGAAGTGGATTTATTCATACAACCATTTTCACGAGTGTGCCCTGAATATCAGGAATCTGGTAAAACATCAAGACTCAGACATCGCTGCGGCCGGAGAAAGATCCTGCAAGAACGGGACTGACAACTGAAGAGAATTGTTCAACGTGACAGAAGTGCAACCCTTCCACAAATTGCTGCAGATTTCAATGCTGGGCCATCAGCAAGTGTCAGCGTGCAACCCATTCAACAAAACATAATTGATATGAGTTTTCAGAGCCGAAGGCCCATTCGTGAACCCTTAGTGACTGCCTGCCACGATGCTTTACACCCCACGTGGGTCCGTGAACACCAACATTGGACTGTTGATGACTACAAACATGTTACCTGGTCAGATGAGTCTCATTTCAAATTGTATGTGGATGGATATGTGTGGGTACAGAAACAACCTCATAAATCCATGGACCCTGTATGTCAGCAGGGGACTGCTCAAGCTGGTGGAGGCTCTGTAATGGTGTGGGGTATGTGTAGTTGGAGTGATATGGGATTCCTGATACATTTAGCTACAACTCTGAGAAGTGGCATGTACATAAGCATCCTGTCTAATCACCTGCATTCATTCATGTCCATTGTGCATTCTGACAGACTTGAGCAATTCCAGCAGGACAATGCGACACACCCCACATCCAGAATTGCTACAGAGTGGCTCCAGGAACACTCTTCTGAGTTTAAATGCTTCCTATGGCCACCAGAATCCCCAGACATGAACATTATTGAGCATATCTGGGATGCTTTGTAATGTGCTTTTCAGAAGAGATCTCCACCCCCTTGTAGTGTTATTGATAGGATTCATGGTGTCAGTTCCTTCCAGCACTACTTTAGACATTAGTTAAGTTCATGACATGTTGTACTGCAGCACTTCAGCGTGCTTGCGGGGGCCGTACACAATGTTAGGCAGGTGTAAGAGTTTCTTTCGCTCTTCAGTGTAAGTAGACTGTGGTATGATGAATCCAAAATCCTCATGAGCTATTGATTTATGAGGAACAGTATTATAAGAATATAGACATCACCCCACACAGAAAAGTGTCCAAAACACACACAAATCAACACTAAGGTCAAGCAATCCTTTAAGCAATGCAAGAAAATTGCTCGGAAATTGTTTTAGGCCTTTCTCAATTGCAGTGCTAATATGAGAGAATATGGTGTAAAGGTAAGGTTTTAGATACAGGAAGCACTCTCACAACTTCAGAGGCATAGTCACATACAGAATAGAAAATGTAAGAGAATACAATTATGTCTCAAGCACTGAAGGAATTTAATGTTAACTCAGTGTAGAGGATCAAATTTTGTGCATCGCTATTATTATTAAGGATTTTAACTGACAATAGAGCAAATCACCAACACCGCCCATGTCATTGACACTATTTTTTACAAATGATAGTACATGCATTATCAGAGGAATTAAAACACCTGAAATGTCTCCTCGATGAAATGTGGCGCACAGAATTACTCACAATGATGTGAGTTTGACAAATAATTATGCCCATACTGACGTAGGGAAAAGAGCCCTGTTAAACTGATATCCAAATTTTCCCAAGCTACAGCATCATAAAAATTCTAGAATGGATTGTTAAAACAAATCTGTAATCATTGCTGGAACATGAATACTTGGTGCCCATCATCTAAAAGAACTTCAGAAAAGGAAAGGGGACTTAAAATAGACTTGTAGTTTAACCCTCAATTGGATACATGAATTTTACATATGTGTGCTTCAGATAATGAAATGGTGTATTACAACTTACTGTAATTATACGAGGGCAGTTCAATAAGTAATGCAACACATTTTTTTTTCTCGGCCAATTTTGGTTGAAAAAACCGGAAATTTCTTGTGGAATATTTTCAAACATTCCCGCTTCGTCTTGTATAGTTTCATTGACTTCCGACAGGTGGCAGCGCTGTACGGAGCTGTTAAAATGGCGTCTGTAACGGATGTGCGTTGCAAACAACGGGCAGTGATTGAGTTTCTTTTGGCGGAAAACCAGGGCATCTCAGATATTCATAGGCGCTTGCAGAATGTCTACGGTGATCTGGCAGTGGACAAAAGCACGGTGAGTCATTGGGCAAACCGTGTGTCATCATCGCCGCAAGGTCAAGCAAGACTGTCTGATCTCCCGCGTGCGGGCCGGCCGTGCACAGCTGTGACTCCTGCAATGGCGGAGCGTGCGAACACACTCGTTCGAGATGATCGACGGATCACCATCAAACAACTCAGTGCTCAACTTGATATCTCTGTTGGTAGTGCTGTCAGAATTGTTCACCAGTTGGGATATTCAAAGGTTTGTTCCCGCTGGGTCCCTCGTTGTCTAACCGATCACCATAAAGAGCAAAGGAGAACCATCCGTGCGGAATTGCTTGCTCGTCATGTGTCAAAGATTGTTACAGGCGATGAAACATGGGTTCATCACTTCGAACGCCACACCCACTCCCCTACCAAGAAAAAGTTCAAAGCCATACCCTCAGCCGGTAAAGTCATGGTTACAGTCTTCTGGGACGCTGAAGGGGTTATTCTGTTCGATGTCCTTCCCCATGGTCAAACGATCAACTCTGAAGTGTATTGTGCTACTCTTCAGAAATTGAAGAAACGACTTCAGCGTGTTCGTAGGCACAAAAATCTGAACAAACTTCTCCTTCTTCATGACAACGCAAGACCTCACACAAGTTTTCGCACCCGAGAGGAGCTCACAAAACTTCAGTGGACTGTTCTTCCTCATGCACCCTACAGCCCCGATCTCGCACCGTCGGATTTCCGTATGTTTGGCCCAATGAAGGACGCAATCCGTGGGAGGCACTACGCGGATGATGAAGTAGTTATTGATGCAGTACGACGTTGGCTCCGACATCGACCAGTGGAATGGTACCGTGCAGGCATACAGGCCCTCATTTCAAGGTGGCGTAAGGCCGTAGCATTGAATGGAGATTACGTTGAAAAATAGTGTTGTGTAGCTAAAAGATTGGGGAATAACCTGGCGTATTTCAATGCTGAATGAAACAACCCCTGTTTCAGAAAAAAAATGTGTTGCATTACTTATTGAACTGCCCTCGTACATTGTACATTTCAAAATTTATATTACTATTGTTTATTGCAAGTTAAACAAATGTCCACTCTACGTTCATAGCAAACAGGCATAAAACGCTTATTACAGGAATTTTTTATTTTCTTGTCTTTACTCTGCTACACATGAAACAACCAGAAGATTTTGATTTGTTTTGGTGATAGTCCATGTACTGCAGTTTCCTTATTTAATTTCAAGATGCTTTCTATGCCAGTTTGGAGTTCCAAACACAAGTTTTTTGATAAGCAATTTAGCACATGTCGGCGAGCTAATTATAAGCCAGTTTCTTTCAAAAATATTTTTCTGATGGTCTTATTCATGTTTTGGCAATGTTAAATAACACCCATAAATTAATCATATATGAAGGTAGTATCTGTTCCTGCCCCCCCATGAACCATGGACCTTGCCGTTGGTGGGGAGGCTTGCGTGCCTCAGCGATACAGATAGCCGTACCGTAGGTGCAACCACAACGGAGGGGTATCTGTTGAGAGGCCAGACAAACGTGTGGTTCCTGAAGAGGGGCAGCAGCCTTTTCAGTAGTTGCAAGGGCAACAGTCTGGATGATTGACTGATCTGGCCTTGTAACAATAACCAAAATGGCCTTGCCGTGCCGGTACTGCGAACGGCTAAAAGCAATGGGAAACTACAGCCGTAATTTTTCCCGAGGGCATGCAGCTTTACTGTATGATTACATGATGATGGCGTCCTCTTGGGTAAAATATTCCGGAGGTAAAATAGTCCCCCATTCGGATCTCCAGGCAGGGACTACTCAAGAGGATGTCGTTATCAGGAGAAAGAAAACTGGCGTTCTACGGATCAGAGCGTGGAATGTCAGATCCCTTAATCGGGCAGGTAGGCTAGAAAATTTAAAAAGGGAAATGGATAGGTTGAAGTTAGATATAGTGGGAATTAGTGAAGTTCGGTGGCAGGAGGAACAAGACTTCTGGTCAGGTGACTACAGGGTTATAAACACAAAATCAAATAGGGGTAATGCAGGAGTAGGTTTAATAATGAATAGGAAAATAGGAATGCGGGTAAGCTACTACAAACAGCATAGTGAACGCATTATTGTGGCCAAGATAGATACGAAGCCCACGCCTACTACAGTAGTACAAGTTTATATGCCAACTAGCTCTGCAGATGATGAAGAAATTGAAGAAATGTATGATGAAATAAAAGAAATTATTCAGATTGTGAAGGGAGACGAAAATTTAATAGTCATGGGTGACTGGAATTCGAGTGTAGGAAAAGGGAGAGAAGGAAACATAGTAGGTGAATATGGATTGGGGGACAGAAATGAAAGAGGAAGCCGCCTGGTGGAATTTTGCACAGAGCACAACATAATTATAACTAACACTTGGTTTAAGAATCATGAAAGAAGGTTGTATACATGGAAGAACCCTGGAGATACTAAAAGGTATCAGACAGATTATATAATGGTAAGATAGAGATTTAGGAACCAGGTTTTAAATTGTAAGACATTTCCAGGGGCAGATGTGGACTCTGACCACAATCTATTGCTTATGACCCGTAGATTAAAACTGAAGAAACTGCAAAAAGGTGGGAATTTAAGGAGATGGGACCTGGATAAACTAAAAGAACCAGAGGTTGTACAGAGATTCAGGGAGAGCATAAGGGAGCAATTGACAGGAATGGGGGAAATAAATACAGTAGAAGAAGAATGGGTAGCTTTGAGGGATGAATTAGTGAAGACAGCAGAGGAACAAGTAGGTAAGAAGACGAGGGCTAGTAGAAGTCCTTGGGTAACAGAAGAAATATTGAATTTAGTTGATGAAAGGAGAAAATATAAAAATGCAGTAAGTGAAACAGGCAAAAAGGAATACAAACGTCTCAAAAATGAGATCGACAGGAAGTGCAAAATGGCTAAGCAGGGATGGCTAGAGGACAAATGTAAGGATGTAGAGGCCTATCTCACTAGGGGTAAGATAGATTCCGCCTACAGGAAAATTAGAGACCTTTGGAGATAAGAGAACGACTTGTATGAATATCAAGAGCTCAGATGGAAACCCAGTTCTAAGCAAAGAAGGGAAAGCAGAAAGGTGGAAGGAGTATATAGAGGGTCTATACAAGGGCGATGTACTTGAGGACAATATTATGGAAATGGAAGAGGATGTAGATGAAGATGAAATGGGAGATACGATACTGCGTGAAGAGTTTGACAGAGCACTGAAAGACCTGAGTCGAAACAAGGCCCCCGGAGTAGACAATATTCCATTGGAACTACTGACGGCCGTGGGAGAGCCAGTCCTGACAAAACTCTGCCATCTGGTGAGCAAGATGTATGAAACAGGCGAAATACCCTCAGACTTCAAGAAGAATATAATAATTCCAATCCCAAAGAAAGCAGGTGTTGACAGATGTGAAAATTACCGAACTATCAGCTTAATAAGTCACAGCTGCAAAATACTAACACGAATTCTTTACAGACGAATGGAAAAACTAGTAGAAGCCAACCTCGGGGAAGATCAGTTTGGATTCCGTAGAAACACTGGAACACGTGAGGCAATACTGACCTTACGACTTATCCTAGAAGAAAGATTAAGGAAAGGCAAACCTACGTTTCTAACATTTGTAGACTTAGAGAAAGCTTTTGACAATGTTGACTGGAATACTCTCTTTCAAATTCTAAAGGTGGCAGGGGTAAAATACAGGGAGCGAAAGGCTATTTACAATTTGTACAGAAACCAGATGGCAGTTATAAGAGTCGAGGGACATGAAAGGGAAGCAGTGGTTGGGAAGGGAGTAAGACAGGGTTGTAGCCTCTCCCCGATGTTGTTCAATCTGTATATTGGGCAAGCAGTAAAGGAAACAAAAGAAAAATTTGGAGTAGGTATTAAAATCCATGGAGAAGAAATAAAAACTTTGAGGTTCGCCGATGACATTGTAATTCTGTCAGAGACAGCAAAGGACTTGGAAGAGCAGTTGAATGGAATGGACAGTGTCTTGAAAGGAGGATATAAGATGAACATCAACAAAAGCAAAACAAGGATAATGGAATGTAGTCGAATTAAGTCGGGTGATGCTGAGGGAATTAGATTAGGAAATGAGGCACTTAAAGTAGTAAAGGAGTTTTGCTATTTGGGGAGCAAAATAACTGATGATGGTCGAAGTAGAGAGGATATAAAATGTAGGCTGGCAATGGCAAGGAAAGCGTTTTTGAAGAAGAGAAATTTGTTAACATCCAGTATTGATTTAAGTGTCAGGAAGTCGTGTCTGAAAGTATTCATATGGAGTGTAGCCATGTATGGAAGTGAAACATGGACGTTAAATAGTTTGGACAAGAAGAGAATAGAAGCTTTCGAAATGTGGTGCTACAGAAGAATGCTGAAGATTAGATGGGTAGATCACATAACTAATGAGGAAGTATTGAATAGGATTGGGGAGAAGAGAAGTTTGTGGCACAACTTGACCAGAAGAAGGGATCGGTTGGTAGGACATGTTCTGAGGCATCAAGGGATCACCAATTTAGTATTGGAGGGCAGCGTGGAGGGTAAAAATCGTAGAGGGAGACCAAGAGATGAATACACTAAGCAGATTCAGAAGGATGTAGGTTGCAGTAGGTACTGGGAGATGAAAAAGCTTGCACAGGATAGAGTAGCATGGAGAGCTGCATTAAACCAGTCTCGGGACTGAAGACCACAACAACAACAACATCTGTTCCTGAAAGAGCAGATACCATTGATGACCGTGCAGCTTCTGTAGAATGAAATGATAATTAAATTGACACCCTAGCTGCTAACAGGTGTTGATATACATCATTGGGGACATGTTGAAATGTGTGCCCCGACCGGGACTCGAACCCAGGATCCCCTGCTTCCATGGCAGATGCACTATCCACTGAGCCACCCAGGGCACAGAGGATAGTGTGCCTGCAGGGACTTATCCCTTGCACGCTCCCCATGAGACCCACACTCCCAACATGTCCACACCACTACATTTGTAGTGCGCCCAATAGATGTTTGCCCATCACACTCATTTCTCGTTTCAGAAGAACCTACCAAGTCTTATACAAGTTGGGCCATAGCGTGTGCATTCGCACAAGAAGGTCAATGGCCAGGTAGCCATATTTTAACTATATATGAAAGTAGTATCTGTCCTGAAAGAACAGATAATCTTGATGACCGTGCAGCTTCTTTAGAATTCTGAATGCAAATTGAGATTATAAAACCTCAATTTTCCTGTTTGGTAAAAATGAAACAGGGGTCTGACAACAATTGTAAATTTGTATTTTTTTATACATTTCATCCACCAATGGGACTGAAGTAAAATAATTATCCATTGTTAGGTGTACCAGTTTTAGATCATCTTCCGTAAATGGAAGTAGATAATTTTTTAACAATTTGACTGGCTTATGTTTATGGCTTGGAGAGCCGCGATTATGAATGTAAGGTTATGCACTTACAGTATAGAAGTTCTACTGTCTAACATGGTATTAATTTTAATGCTGTCCTTAACAAGCCTGCATGCTGTGTAAATGATAAATGGGCAGTGTTCTCACAAACCAAATAGCTGCTCATCAGTTGTGCAGTAGGTGTGAGGGAGTAACTCTGGGTACAGTTGTCTATAAGTGCTTCCCAAACTTTGCGAATTGGAGGAAACTCATCTTTATTACTTAAGGCTTTGTCATTAAAATGAAGGCATGGAAGTAAAAATTTAATTTGGGGTTTGCTCATAATAGCTCTATATATATTTTGGCTCTTCTTTGGAAAACATGTCACTCATAGAAAAGTGAGAATCTTTTCTAACACCAATGATATGCAGGAGGCCTTAATGCAAGTATCTCATTGAAATCTGTGTCACTTACATACCTTGTATCTTGTCCACAACTCAGTTTTTACCCTCAGCTTTCTTGTTTTGTATAAAATGTTTTTTATTATTTCTTAAGCAAATAAGGCTTTCCATGCATCTACCTCCTGACCTCCTGATTTACATTTGTTGCTTGCCCACAAGCTCCAGGCATTCTCAAAACTATATTAAGACAGGTAGTTTTGGTTGAAGGATGTTCTAATGTACTCCATTGACAACCGTTGTGACCGGTAATAATATTATTTTTTACCTGGCTTACTTATTCATCAGTTGGATTATCATAAGATATTTCATCATTGTGCTCTGATAAAATTTCAACATTATCCTCAACTTCACTCACAATTTCATCCTCTTCTGATTAATATTTGGCTAATCCTTGTTGAATAGTATTTTTGAAGTCATCATCTATTGTATTTTCTGTTCTTTTGCTCGCCATAACTGGAAGAAAAAGAATGCACTATAGTTTTTTCTACAATAATACGTGTATGCAGTAGTATTTGATTACCTCAATATACCTTTTTCACACCTTCATGTTGGAACAGTGAGATTGTACATGTGTTTAGCTGTAAGCTTGTAATCTCACGGGAGAATAGCAAGCCTACCAAGCACTACCAGCCGAACAAGAAAAACTTTTCTGTGGAAGTGATATTGTGTGGGGTAACAGGTTACACCTGTATCCTTTGGAGGTCAACAACTGAAACCTTGACCATGTACAACTTCCATACTGTAGACTCCTTCACCATTCACTTGTGTGTGAAATGTACTAAGTTACATACTGTTTCATAAGCTTTGTGTTCTTAGAATTCCAGATATCCAGTATCATGAGGCCAGCTCATGGTACTACAATCTTCACATATGACTGCTAAGAAGTAGGCTACCGGTATTACTTTCCAAGTTCCAGTAGCATCTTGCTTTACAGATTAAGTTGGGATACTGTACTACAACAGTAATCTTGACTGCATGATTCTTGGGACTATTAGCTGGTATGGTATGCCAACATCAAATGTCTTCTCTCAGGTCTAGAACACACAACAAACATTCTTATCGGCACAAACATGTTTTCACACAGTACCACCACAATGCTCATTTACACAGACGTATGGTCCATACAGTACCACAATGCTCACCCTATATTGATTGCTAATAAGGCTCCAACTACATAAAGGTGCAATCTTTTGCTACAGTAACATCAAATTAGGACCCATAAAAATAAAAAAAATGATAGTAACACTGCATTGCAATCTGCATTGGAGCGATCTCTTCACTACTGACTAATGCTCTATCGTAAGTAGTGGGAATGAGACTCTACATTTTGTCAGTTCATGGCAAATAAGTTTATGTTGCACTGAACCTGAGTTCTGGAGCTCCCAGACATTCTAAAATAAACTAAGCTTCAGGAATTCCTTTGGACCATTTACTGTTTCACTATTGAAACAAAAAGCAAACCAGTGAATAGGAACTGTTACTTAACAGAAATACTTCCTTAATATCCAGTTAACAGGAAGAACCAGAACTTCAGAATGAACTTTTATAAGCTACAGTGAAACCTCTTTATAACATTCCTCCATATAACGTTTTCCTCTATGTTACATCCATTTTATTCGGTCCCGACTAACTGCCCATATAGACTTTGTTAAATTTTCCTCTTTACTGCGTTTCCTCTATATTACAATTTCCTCCATGTAACACTCGTATTTTTGGAACCCTGGTCAATTATTTACCTCTTTATAACATTTAAGTGACTGAATGTAGTCGCATCATTTTCCGTTCTGTGGATTCACAGTTGGCACCGGCTTGGAAAGCGGCAGAACCTGGTCATGTGATACGTGATGCACATTCTGCTTGTGCTGCTGTTTGTGGACAGATGTGTGGCACATCCACCAGACATATCCTTTCTGAGAAATGTGAAAGTATTTAACAGGCAATGAATTTAATTATGTACTTGTGGAGGGAAGTCAGTGCTGAAACTATTAAAAACTGTTTCACAAAAACGGGATTCTGTGAAAATGAGATGGCAGCTCCTGTGAAAGATGTTGCAAGTGATTTGCAAGAGTTTCCGGAATTAATAGGCTGTGATTCTGTCACTTTTGAGGACTTGGTGGTTGTGGATGACAAGGTGGCAACCACAGGAGTACAAAGTATTGAGGAGCTGACTGCAGAGAGAAGCTTGGAGAATAATAGTGTAGTGAAAGTGACAGTGACAAGGAAGATGACCCTTTGCCCTCATATACTAAGGCAGCTGAAGGCTTTGAAACATTCAGGAGATACATGATGGCCCACAGACTTGAGGACGGAACAGTAGATCAACTTGTTCATTTGGCCATAGAGTTTAGGAGAAATAGAAAACAAACATGCTCACTTGAATATTTTAAAAATCATAGGTATGTGATTTTCAGATTGTAGGTTCCTAGAGTTTTGTGCAAATTTAAGTTCCATTTCATAATTTAATTATTAAAGTAATTTTTTTGTAACTAATTCTTTTTTAATCTGTACCATTTACTGTGTTTTTATGTAATATGTTCAGTATATCATAAACAAAATTTGGCTCATATTCTATAATTGGGTCAACTGAAGAACGGGATACCACCTGTCAGCTTTGGACAATGATGTCATATCTTAAGAATCTGTTATAACTTTTTACAGTACAAACTGATCCATTTCCTTTCACCCATCCACCTACCGGACCCCATGTTTTAATTACAAAAAACTAATCATTTGATACATTGATAATTTGCAATGAATATCATATTACAGTGTTTTGAAAATTTAAAATGTCATCTATGGCACCATTTGTCAAAGCTGATTAGTGGTATCCCAATTTCAGTAATGCCCTATAATTATTATTTGGAAGCCTTCCTCTTTATAGTGTTTTCCTCTATACAGTGTTCAGAATTTGTGGTCCCTTGAAAAACGTTATATAGAGGTTTCACTGTATTCACTTTGTGTGACACCCATGACTTGCATTCCCATCCTGGCTACCACTTTAGGTGTTTTTGGTACTTTGAGTAGCTCAGCTGTATATGACAAAGAGCCACTGACGTACAAAAAGTGGAGGTCAGTTTTCCATTCTTTGTCTGGTGCACCGTACTAACCTGTCTGAGTTTCATGGTAATGAAAAGTGAAAGTGTCATTCTGCATAAAAAATTCTAAATCATGATTGATTTTTCCATCACTGCTTGGTATAGGACAACTTCATGTGTATAAATAAAAAGTACAAAAATATAAATGTTTTACAGTATTAATGTATTTAGTTAATTGTTTTCTTAGTTTACAAGAGAATCATCTTGTAAATTGAAAACTGGTTAATTAAATAATGCTGTAGAATGTCCACATTTTTGTGCTTTTCATTTGTAAATCCAAATCATGATTCCAGTGAAAGAGCGACAGTCTTGACACACTGCACGAGTGATAGTACTGTTACAGAGAGAAAACTTTTATATTTACAAAAAATATTTTTGATTGATTAGTCACTTTTTCAGAAATTTTATTCTACTTCTTTATTGTGCAACATTACAAGAGTTCACATCATTAGGTCATTATGTAATGATGAAACACACTTTTTTTTTTGCAAATAAAGATCTTGTAACAAAAATCAAAGTCTGTAAGTGGTTTTATTTGCCTTTTGTTTCAGCACTGTTGTTCAACACTACTCATTTGTTCTTACAAGCATAGACTCAAAATGGACATTTGGCTTTTGTCGTCATGATCCAAAAACAGAGACTGCACTTGTGATATTAAGCTTTTTACCATGGCATGAATCATTTTATAAGTGAGTATTGTAATTTATGTTTTGTTAAATATAATATCAAGTGTGACAATAGCAAGTGTGCTGTGGATGATTAGACCACTTTAATACTGTGTTGATTTCATCTTCTACTGTAGAACAAAATAGCTATATACTTTCCCATATGCCAGCAATAACCTAAACACTGCAAAATCTCAGTACATTAAGCTGCTATCTTGAACCATGTTATCATTGTCATTTGAATCTGTTTTTTAATGTAAGTTTTACTGTCACCAGTTACAGAATTAGGCTTAGGGACTGCTGAACCAGTGGTTTTTTATGCCTGGCTGAGAAGCATGACAGTCAATACTGTTTTAGGCTTAATGATGCCTGTAGGCAACTCTAATATAGAAAAATTGGTGTGTGTGTGTGTGTGTGTGTGTGTGTGTGTGTGTGTGTGTGTGTGAGTGAGTGAGTGAGTGAGTGAGTGTGTGTGTGTGTGTGAGAGAGAGAGAGAGAGAGAGAGAGAGAGAGTAAAATGATGAAAAAACTGGGGTGGAATGACAACATGAAAAGAATGAATTCCTATTCATCACCGAGAGGAGGCATTGAGGTAGACAGGAACAATGAAAAAAAGAAAACCTGCTAGATGTTATTAGCTAACAGACTAAGCCTTTCATAGGATGTAAACACCACACACACACACACACACACACACACACACACACACACACACACACACACAATGTCTCAATGTACAGTCAGGCCTTAGTGCCCAGAAATAACAGTGGCATTGTGTGTGTGTGTGTGTGTGTGTGTGTGTGTGTGTGTGTGTGTGTGTGTGTGTTTTCTCTACATGCACGAAGTCTGATAGCTAATAATGTATAACTGTCTCTTTTTCAGTATGCCTGTCTACCACTCAATGCCTCCTCCTATGTGGTGAGAAGTGAGGAACAACCTGTCGTCTGTGTATGTTCTCCCCCCCCCCCCTTCCCCACTCCCCCCCTTAAAAACACACACACACACACACACACACACACACACACACACACACACGGAGCTTATGTTGTGATGATCCTTTCTGTATCAAGTATTTATAGAATTGTATTTGCTCAGTCTACACGTCATTAACAAAATGATGAAAGCACATGTAAAACATTACTGTTATTGTACTGAATTATCTTTAGCTGGTGTACTAATTTGGTTGTACAAAAGCAGATGCCTACATTAGCAAATCATGGGTGGTGGCAATGGTGGTTGGGGCCAGGTGAGGTGAGGTGAGGTGAGGTGAGGTGGGGGAGGGGGAATGGGAATGGGATGGGGGAGTGACAAAAGAATGTACTGGTTTGTCAGGACTGGAACAAACAACAGGCATGGGTCATCATCATCTTGTTCATAATTACTTGTCAGTTAATGGTTGGAATACACATCCAGACACACAAACTTCTTTAAGCATGTATCAGAGGGAACACACAGAAAACACTGTGCAATGAAAAAGTATAACTTGCAAATGAATTTCTGCAAAAACATATATTGTGTTTGTGTGTGCATTTCCACAATGGATGAGAAAAGAACTGAGTATGACAAACTACCAGTATACTATAATTTTATGAGGGTCCTATGGAACTCAAAATATAGAGTAATTAAGAACTGAATAAAAGTACCCACTGATGGTGGCGTAAAGATGCTGAAACTTGTTTGGCCATTTATAAACAACAGTTGTTTGCATAATAAGTGGACCTGAAAATCAGTTCTTTTTATCAGCAAACATGGCTACTGCTTGAGCTTCAAAACCAAATTAAGAATAGGTATTCTAAAGGTTCAAATATGTGTCACTGGGGAAGTATCGAGTAAAAAAATATTCCTAGGTTTGCCCCCATGAGTCATTTGCGAACCTTAGTAGTTGATGGAAGTAGCTGTACGTTGAATGGCCTTGCTAAGTACTAACAGTTTTCTTGCGTCAGCCAATACTTTCGACCTGAACCAGCAGATAACACTGTGGTCATTATGTCAGGATAACTGTAAACAAATGCAGATGTATTATGATGTTACAAGATACAGAAATGTAATATTAATTGAAATAGTGTAAATTTATTGATGTGTTCATTAATGATGTATTGAATTTTATGGTTGATAGTGACCAGAAACTAGTGAATATATGAAACTTCCTGGCAGATTAAAACTGTGTGCCCGACCGAGACTCGAACTTGGGATCTTTGCCTTTCGCGGGCAAGTGCTCTACCAACTGAGCTACCGAAGCACGACTCACGCCCGGCCCTCACAGCTTTACTTCTGCCAGTATCTCGTCTCCTACCTTCCAAACTTTACAGAAGCTCTCCTGTGAACCTTGCAGAACTAGCACTCCTGAAAGAAAGGATATTGCGGAGACATGGCTTAGCCACAGCCTGGGGGATGTTTCCAGAATGAGATTTTCACTCTGCAGCGGAGTGTGCGCTGATATGAAACTTCCTGGCAGATTAAAGCTGTTTTAATCAACAACAAGGAAAGTGAGAGGTCAAACAACAGATTTTTAAGATACAGGAGTGGAGAACTATCCTAGTATCGGAATCTGCTGTTTCTTGTAGCTAACCAACTTCCATGAAACCTGTGTGAGTGGATGGGAGCCCAAATCCACATACAGCTGTGCGTTTACTAAAGTCGTTGCAGCTCCTGTGTCCATCTGCATTTTTAGCGGTTTATTAAATACACATAAGTCAGTAAACAATTTGTTTGGGGAAACAGTCATTGTAGAGGTTGAGTTTATGAGTCATTGTAGAGGTTGAGTTTATGAGTCATTGTAGAGGTTGAGTTTATGAGTCATTGTAGAGGTTGAGTTTATGAGTCATTGTAGAGGTTGAGTTTATGAGTCATTGTAGAGGTTGAGTTTATGAGTCATTGTAGAGGTTGAGTTTATGAGTCATTGTAGAGGTTGAGTTTATGAGTCATTGTAGAGGTTGAGTTTATGAGTCATTGTAGAGGTTGAGTTTATGTCCATTGGTACTACTGTGTCTTCCACGTTTCAAGAGGTGTTACAGCCTGATGCAATGTGGCCTTCCTTTTGACACTTCTTGCAAACCACCCAACACTTAGGGCATGGAGCATGCTCATGTTGAATGAAG
The DNA here is from genome assembly GCF_021461385.2 of Schistocerca piceifrons. Lineage (NCBI taxonomy): Eukaryota > Metazoa > Arthropoda > Insecta > Orthoptera > Acrididae > Schistocerca > Schistocerca piceifrons. The sequence goes on along the minus strand of NC_060141.1, from coordinate 317,251,736 downwards.
CAGTAAGGGCAAAATGGAAGGGAAGCACGCAACTGTTGCTGTGATGTGGCCCGTTGCTACTGTGGCTGTAATTGACGCTGCCCAATGTGACGCTGAGTTGAAGGTTGTACTGCTGCAATGGCTTCCTTGTTACCCTGTGGACTTGCAGCATGCCTAATAGACTGATTGAGCAACTTCGGATAACTCTCCCCGCACAGTAATCTGATCACCTGTGGTCCGTGACATTTCAAAGGACTGTGCTGAATTGAGCACATCCGTAAGCATTGGATTCTTACATTGAAGTTCTTATTTGTGGACTTCCCTATCTGGGTCCAGACGAATAACAACAACATGCACCATGTGATCAGCGTAGGATTTGTGATGGGTACTAATGACAAATTTATGATGATGGCTCAACCCATGTAGTTCTGCAGCCCAGGCTTTGTAAGATTGATTTGGGTATTCCTGGAAATGGTAAAATTCTACACATGTCACAATGACGTGCAGTCTGCCACAGGTTGAGAGAAGCTTGAAAATTTCATCAAGTGATAAGCTGGTCGGTTCTTGCAAAGGCACAAGTTGACACAACAACTGATAAATGCATTGTAAAAGCCAGGAAAGGAAGAAAGCCCTCCTAAGGTTTGCATTGACCATGCAAAAAACCTGGAAATGTTGGTCTCACAGTCTCTTGTAGGAGTCCCAATCTTTGGATGGTTCATCATATGCCAGAAAGGGTGTCAGTTGCACTGACTGGAGAGTAATCTGCCGCGATCATACAGACAACACCTAATTGAGAGTGGTGGCGAGATCCTGCTGCTGTGCTGTGAAAGCGTGCTGCTGGGCAGTGAGACACTGGAGTATTTCTTCTATTGAGATGTTTGTTGGGCGATTTATCACCGACACTAAAATGTGGAGAAAATGTAACCCTCACTCATCACCAAGTTTGTTACAGCAGGAACAAACACATTTTATCGAACATAGTACTTTTTAGAGCAAATGAGATATAGGTTGTGCGTGGCACTGAACACATTGACTAGACAACAGTAATACAGTGTAAAGAATAGGCCAAGCACTCGTTTGTGGTCGTGTAAATAATGCTGTTTCTTTGGCAGCTCACCAGAGTGTACGAGGGAGCTGGCGCAGGTGTCCTCTATAAGCACGCCTGTAACTGTATGGACATGCGTATCTGGAATCGCACATGTCATGAGTGAAGGTACAAGGATGGTCCCATAAGCACCCAGCCTGACTGAGAGATGGCAGTCATTGTTGAAAAATATCTCTGGATTAGAAAGTATATGATCTGTGAAGCATAAGTTTCAAGTGTGAAGACGCCACATTGTTTAGTATTTGTTTGGCAGCCATCAATAGTGAAAATTGTGAATGAACTTGTGAAAATGGTGGAAATTGGTCATTGTTATGTGACACAATACTTTTTTGAAAGGCCTCAGCACAACCAATTTTAAAGCTGAGCCATAGTCTACTCCTTTGTTGACAACAGCAAAATACTGGGTAGCTGAGTTTAAACGAGGCCGTACGAGCTGCCAAGACACATTGCAGTGGTCGACCAAATGAGGTGACGACTCCAGAAATGTTGAAGAAAATCCACAAAAAGGTGCTGGATGATTGTCAACGAGAAAACTTTGTGCAAGGTTTGTGCTGTGTTTGCTCACACTTGAGCAAAAACGGTGTTGTGAAAATGTTTCAATTGAGTGTTTAGCGAAGTTTCGCTGCAACAAAGCTAATTTTTTGTGCCGTTTCATAACCATAGATGAAACGTGGGTCAACCACTTCACTCCTGACTCAAAAGAACAATCAAAACAATAGACACAAATTGGAGAACCGATTCCAAAGAAGGCAAAGACCGTTTCATCTGCAGGCAAGGTGATGGCTTCGGTTTTTTGGAGGGTGCACGTGGGATAATTTTCATTGACTACCTCGAAAAAGGATATACCATCAGTTAGTATTATGTGGACTTATTGCAATGTTTGGGCGAAGAAATCAAACAAAAACAGCTGCAAGAAAGAAGAAAGTGTTGTTTCTTCAGGAAAATGTACCAGCTCACAAGTCCATTATTGCAAAGGCCAAAATTAATGAATTTAAGTTTGAATTGCTACCTCGGTGACCCTACTCGCCAGATTTAGCCCCCTCAGATTATTTTCTGTTCCCAAATTTGAAAAAATGGCTTGGTTGTCAAAGATTTTCAACAAATCAAGATGTGATGTCTGCAGTTAATTGCCATTTTAGGAGTTGGACAGTTCTCATTATAAAAAGGGTATCAAACTTATTGAACATCTCTGGGAAAAGTACACTCCTGGAAATTGAAATAAGAACACAGTGAATTCATTGTCCCAGGAAGGGGAAACTTTATTGACACATTTCTGGGGTCAGATACATCACATGATCACACTGACAGAACCATAGGCACATAGACACAGGCAACAGAGCATGCACAATGTCGGCATTAGTACAGTGTATATCCACCTTTCGCAGCAATGCAGGCTGCTATTCTCCCATGGAGACGATCGTAGAGATGCTGGATGTAGTCCTGTGGAACGGCTTGCCATGCCATTTCCACCTGGAGCCTCAGTTGGACCAGCGTTCGTGCTGGACGTGCAGACCGCGTGAGACGACGCTTCATCCAGTCCCAAACATGCTCAATGGGGGACAGATCCGGAGATCTTGCTGGCCAGGGTAGTTGACTTACACCTTCTAGAGCGCGTTGGGTGGCACGGGATACATGCGGACTTGCATTGTCCTGTTGGAACAGCAAGTTCCCTTGCCGGTCTAGGAATGGTAGAACGATGGGTTCGATGACGGTTTGGATGTACTGTGCACTATTCAGTGTCCCCTCGACGATCACCAGTGGTGTACGGCCAGTGTAGAAGATCGCTCTCCACACCATGATGCCAGATGCTGGCCCTGTGTGCCTCGGTCGTATGCAGTCCTGATTGTGGCGCTCACCTGCACGGCGCCAAACACGCATACGACCATCATTGGCACCAAGGCAGAAGCGACTCTCATCGCTGAAGACGACACGTCTCCATTCGTCCCTCCATTCACGCCTGTCGCGACACCACTGGAGGCGGGCTGCACGATGTTGGGGCGTGAGCGGAAGACGGCCTAACGGTGTGCGGGACCGTAGCCCAGCTTCATGGAGACGGTTGCGAATGGTCCTCGCCGATACCCCAGGAGCAACAGTGTCCCTAATTTGCTGGGAAGTGGCGGTGCGGTCCCCTACGGCACTGCGTAGGATCCTACGGTCTTGGCGTGCATCCGTGCGTCGCTGCGGTCCGGTCCCAGGTCGACGGGCACTTGCACCTTCCGCCGACCACTGGTGACAACATCGATGTACTGTGGAGACCTCACGCCCCATGTGTTGAGCAATTCGGCGGTACGTCCACCCGGCCTCCCGCATGCCCACTGTACGCCCTCGCTCAAAGTCCGTCAACTGCACATACGGTCACGTCCACGCTGTCGCGGTATGCTACCAGTGTTAAAGACTGCGATGGAGCTCCGTATGCCACGGCAAACTGGCTGACACTGACGGCGGCGGTGCACAAATGCTGCGCAGCTAGCGCCATTCGACGGCCAACACCGCGGTTCCTGGTGTGTCCGCTGTGCCGTGCGTGTTATCATTGCTTGTACAGCCCTCTCGCAGTGTCCGGAGCAAGTATGGTGGGTCTGACACACCGGTGTCAATGTGTTCTTTTTTCCATTTCCAGGAGTGTATATAGAGCTGAAAGGGGATTATGTTAAAAAATAAATACATTTTTTTCCAAAATTATTGTGTTTTCTTTGTTGGTTCGGGTACTTACGGGACCATCCTCATACATCACGAGTGAAGGTACATCAATATGCATCATGCAGTTCTGTCACCATTGTGCTATCCACACACAACCAGAACTCTACATCAACAAACAATTGCTCAATGTGGTAGTCTTTTCACTTTCTAGGACTGGTCTTAGGTGCCTACTTTACCTTACTACCCCACCTTGGCCATCTTGAAGGAATAAGCTGGTCAAACCTCAGTAACACCAGCTGGAGAACAGACCAATTGTCATTTTTGTAGCTTTACAAAGCCCTGCTCTTGTCCCATGTTGATTCTGGGAGTCTGACATATGGCTTGGCATTGCCTTCAGAGTTGTCGGTGCTGGACCAAGTACACCATTTGGGGATCCATCTCGCAACAGGTGATTTTCAAACCATCCCTGTGAACAGCCTATTCGCAGAGGATGGGGTCTCTTCACTACAATCAGGTGCCAACAACTCTTGCTCAGTTATGTGATACACATTCATTGCTCTCCTGAGTATCCGAACTGCCATGTCCTCTTTCCTGGTAGGGAGATCTGCCTCCCACAACAGTGGCCCAGGACTGGAGTCATGATTGTGGTTCGCATATGGGGTCTCTGAGCTCCTGACTTCCCCCACTGTTGCGTCTTGTCAGGGAGCAATTGCGTTTGGTCCCATGGTGTGTAACACATCTTTGCATCGGTCTCTGCCTACTCTTTGGACCAAAAGACTGTGTTGATCCCATGGATTTTTGCCGCCTGTTCCTGTCCATCATTGGTTCATTTTCCAGGTTCACAAGTGATGTAAACTGACAAATGTATGCTCAATGGATGAACTAGTTTTGCCTACACACATACAAGGAGCAGTGAACCATGCTCCTTGCCAAAAGAACGCAGTGTATTCACTGCAGAGTTGGTGGTAATTGTTTGAGCCCTCAGTCACATTTGTTCTTGCACCGGACAGACATTCTTAATCGGCAGTGATTGCCTGAGTGGTGTTGAGGCTATCAACTAGTGCTACCAAATGGTTGTGACTACCCATGGTCTCCTTTCTGACCTCCATCAAGCTGGATGGTTGGCCGTCTTTGTCTGGACCCCAGGTCACATAAGGATCCCAGGGAACAAACATGCTGACTGGTTGGGCAAGTTGGTTATCAGGGTGCTGACTTTGGAGATTGGCGGGGCAATGGGGTGGGGGCTACTGGAATGAGACCTTAGTTTGACTCACCACTGTCAGTTGTTGGAGGCTAGGAACAAGAATTGTTGTGCCCTTGTTTCCTCCAAACAAGCTGTGAGCAATAAAGGGGACCACAACCATGTGGCGGTCTTCCTTTCATGCTTCTCACAGGGAGTCTACCATTCTGTCAGCTGCACATTGGCGACACTTGGCTGAACCATGGCTACATTCTATGACCTGAGAATCCACCCTTCTGCCAGTGTGGTGCCCATCTGACAGTGGCCCACATCCCTATTAGACTGCCGTACTTGACCACCTTATGGTGAAATCTTAAACTTGCTGACATACTGTCTCTGGTGATAGTGAACAAGCCAAAGCGGCTGATCTTGTTTTACCTTTTAACTGTGAATGTTGTTTTTACTCCTCTTTGCAGGGTAAGGACACATTGGCCTTGTCAGCCGCTTGAGGCATTTGAGGGTTGCGCCCCATTACTTGCTCTGACCCTGGCTCCATATGACTGCCCTTGCCACCTTTTTAATTCTTCATATTCTTTTATATCTGTTGTTGATTTACTGTCTCATCATTGTTATTCCCTTTCCTAAGATCTTATTAATTTGTCTGTGTTGCTGGTTTCCTTGTTGTTGTGGAGAGTGAGGGAATGCTGATCAGATGCAGACGGTGTGTCACCCATTGCATACTGTGTCCCAAAAGTCCCCAGCTTCTTTCTGGGTGGAGCAACTCACCCACTTGCCCCTCTCTCACTTCTAGTTACTACTTCTTTTTGGTTTTAATGATTCTCGGTTACATTAGAGTTCGTCAATATCTGTCTTCCTCTTTGAATTCTCTTCCCTGCTGAATGTATGGAGGCTAGGGGAACTGATCACCATGTAGTTTGGTCCCTTTAATCCTATCAATCCAGTCCATCATATTCATGCTATTCATTTGTCAACCAGGCCATGAGAATGAGCTCTGCAGCAAGTCAATAATTTTGGCAGTGTTTCAGGACCTGCGATGAAGCCATATGGCTGAATACCACAGATAACGTGAACATCCTCTTTGGAGTCATGTGTTGTAAAATACCAATGAATCAGACGTATGTATGCAATATATGGTACAAACACACATACTCAATATCTCCTCCTAACTGATTTCAACCCTAATTGGTACACATATTGTTTACTGTCTGGATATGGACAGAGAGAGAGGTGAGGAGAAGGTGGACAGAGACTGGGGGTAGGAGGAGGTTGACTATTTGAAGACTGTAATAAATAAATACCCAGGCAACATGGGGTTACTCAGCTAGTATCAACACAAACCATACATATTATAATAAAATGTATGTATGTATTATGTATGCATGTTCCACATATCCTCCTGAACGACTGGACCAATTTGAACCAAACTTGGTACATATATCACTTACCGTCTGGAAAGAATCGCTGTGGAATAAGGACCATCTATTTATGAAAGGGGTCTGGGTGGGTGTGAAAAAGGAAAATAGCCCATGTTCATTGAATATCCATACTTTATTCATCCAGTATTTCAGAAAGAGAGCACTTAGTCTTGCAACAAATTTTACACATAATTTCAAATTTTTATCTTTTTCTTGCTAACAAGTCTCACAAAATGATGATAGGAAAAAAGTTCATCGCTTATTACATTTCCGCTGTTCATTCAGTTAAACCGCCACATGGAGCACAACATTTTAATTTATTACTGCTTTACTACTAACTGTATTCATGACATATTTTTCAGACAGTATTCACACACCACTGAATATACCAAAAAAATTATATTATTGTATGAAACACAGTTTAGGAGATATGACGTCATAAACCCTTAGATGTGTGAGAAACTGCTGCATCATGCAAGATGTTTAAAACTGTTACTTCACTGCAACTAAGTCTATTCACAACACTTTTTTCAGACATGGTCCACATATGCTGCTGAATGTATCTAGAAAAATATATCATTGAGCAACACAAACTTCAGGTGGTGTGGTGCCATAAACCCAGATGTGTGAAAAACTGCCAAATCATGCATGAAGTTTTAATTTATGACTTGTCTACTTCTAACTCTGTTCACAACACATTTCACAGATTGTAGCTAAATATACCAATGGATATACCTGCAGCATTATATTATTGTATAGAACATATAATATGGATTACTATATGTTCTATACAATGATATGATGTTGCAGGTATATCCATTGGTATATTTAGCTACAATCTGTGAAATGTGAGATATGTCGTCATAAACATTGAGCTGCATGAAAATGAAACTGCAGGGCCAAATTTGCTACAGGTGCAGGTGAAATTTGTTGACACATATGTGTGAAATATCTTAAATATTTGTGAAATATATTAGACATGTTTGTATGCAGACAAAGCCACATGCAAGAAGCTTATCCTAAACCCCTGGAATGATTTCAACCAAATTTGGTGCACATATTAGTTACAATGTTTAAAGAAATAATGTGGCAGTAAGAGTGTGATAATGAGGAGGGCCAAGGGGGAGGAAGAGGTGGGCACAGGGCACAGACAGGAAAGGGGGGGGGGGGGAGAAGATATTGGGCAGACAGAGCGGACAGTAAAATGGACACAGAAATGGTAGAGGAGGAGACAGACTGAGAAGAAAAGAGGAGGAGATGGATAAGGGCGGGGGTGGAAAAGATGGGTAGAGAGAAGGGATGGTAGAGATGGATAGACAGAGAGGAGAGGAGGAGGAGGAGGAGGAGGAGGAGGAGGAGAAGGAGAAGGAGAAGATTGAAAAGGAGAGTGGGAGGAAGGGGTTGACGGGGGGGGGGGGGCGGGCGGAGGAAGTTGATGGAGGTGGGTGGGGGGGGGGGTGATGGACAAAGAGTAACGGGGACAGAGTGTGAGAGCTGAAGGAGGAAACGGACAGAGGGGGAGGGGGAGGGGGGGTGGAAGAAGGAGATGGGCTAATAAAAGATTAGAATAAATACATACCTGGGCAACATCAGATAATCAGTGAGGTTCAGAAACATGGAAAGTACACTAAGAAGGTACACTTCACATTACTTAATTTTTTATTTTGGATGTCTACACTGTGCCACTAAAAGAAAATTATTTTAGGTCACTTCTGTTTGCTAAAATGTCTGTCTTCCCTTAAATTACTAAGGTACCCTACCGTACTTTTTATTTTGAAGCACAATTAACAACTGGGTAATTCTCCAAATTCTTTGCACTTATAGAATGTCACTGCTCAGAAATAATTTTTTATAGGAGGAAAATGAGCTGTCTACTTCACAGCGGAATTAGAGTGCAAATTTTAGGAAATGAAATGTACCTGGAGTGATGTTGGCTGGAGCATCTTTTTCTTTCACACTGATGATATTGCACTTAGCAGTAAAAGACAAATAGCTGACTTTTTGCTAAAACTGCATCACACTTATTCACTACACTCTGCCCAATCCCACCTATAATGTCACCCAACTTGCTTTTATGTTTTCAACAATTTCAAATGATTTCTGCAAAGGCAGCCCAATAGATTATAATTCCTTAATGCTACTGGCAAGGAAGCTGAAGTTACTGTTAGGTTCAGTGGAAGCATTTCATGCCTCTTGTACTGAAACTGAAGATTCTCTCGGAAATGAATCAGTCATAGATTTCATGGCTAGTAAATGTTCTTTATAAAAACTGACAACTTAAACCCAGTTACCCCATTGCATTAGAACTGGCTTAGATGGAAATTCTAGATTTGGTAGCAGTTCTCTATAAAGTAACATACAATGCAGGGCTTTTAAGAAACACCTTCTTGGCATATGAAATTATTTTGTTTACTTCTGGGTGGCTGCTGCACACTTCTTCGGTGGTGTATTGCAGTTCCTGGACCAGAAGGGAAATGGATTCAATGCTGATGAAATACACAGAGGGTAGTTGCCACCACCATCTTGTAGGCCGCAGCATGTGAATACGATACGCAACAAAAATTTTTTTTGGAAAATTGGAAATTTGTGGTAAGATCGTATGGGACCAAACTGTTGAGGTCATCAGTCCCTAAGCTTACACAGTACTTAATCTAACTCAAACTAACTTATGCTAAGGGTGACACACACACACACACACACACACACACACACACACACACACACACACACACACGCCTGAGGGAGGACTCGAACCTCCAATGGTGAAAACCGCGTGGACCGTGACAAGGCACCTCAGACCACAAAGCTGATTTTGTTTTTCCTTGGATTCCCTGTAGCCACAGCACTTTAAGCTGTCATTCGCAGCATGAGCTCCTATTGAATGATTTGTGCACTCCCAATACTTGGGCAAGAAATCGGTACAGGCTATGAGCATTCTTCTCCATTGAGTTTGCCAGCAACAAGATTGCCTGAAGAATTTATTACAGATCTGTCACAGTTGCAGTATGTGTATTTTGCTAACTAGTTTTGAACCACCTGGTTTATTCTCAGGCCTGCCCTCTTGAGGTAAGGCTTGAGTATGAGCCACTTGGTTCGAAACAAGTAGCAAAATATATGTACTGCAATTGCAACATATCTTCATGAAATAAAAGTGTTGTCTGTCCTACAGCAACAAAAATGTTGAAATTGCACAATGAGATTGCCAGTGAAACATTAATGTACGGCTGTTGATGTGTCGATAGCTTCCCAGATGTGGTGGATACTTATATAGCTCCACATACTTTTCGGTGCATCCTGGTAATTAAAACCAAAATAGTTCTTCCTTAATGTCAGTTCATGCAGACTCTGTTGCCAATTGTACTTTTGTGGAAATATCATATTCAAGCACTTGAAGCTCGTACTATGGAACGTTCACAGCAGCCGTAGCAGAGCACATATAAAAAAAATTCATTTGTTGGGTTTGGAGTCTTTTGCATCTGTGACAATAAAATTTGCTTAATAGATGATGGTACTGCTTTATTCTTTGCATGTGCATCACTATGCATATGTTGCTGAAGTTGGGACTTCGTAGACCAACTGATCTGCTTATTGCTTGCTCTGAATAGTATGATCTCTCAATCAGTAGTGAAAGCATCATTCTTCATAAACCAAGATCTTAATTGAGATGATAATTCTGATGCAACACGAGGCATCATCAGAACAAAAATGTTGTGAAATTTTTAAGAAGTACTCTCTGGTAAACTTTCCTTGGTGCACACAGTCTCTTGTTCTGAATCAGTAGAAGTTGCTAGTAGTCGGAAATCTTGGGGCCGCTAGTCTTTTGTTTGCCCCACTGCTGATCTCTACAGCACACAAAGCTCTTTACTACATACTGTGATGGCTACAACAATGCTACGTATGGGATTGTTATTGTATCTACTTTGCTTTTGAGAACTGAAATTTTGAATCTTGGAAAATGGAAGGGAATCAAGGCCTTCATAATCCAACTTAAATTGGACACACTTGCTGTACGCAGAAATAAAACTCTCTTCACTTCTAAGAAACGTTTCTCGAGGAGCAGGTTAACAGATTCTGATAAAATTTTATGTAATTGATTTTTAATGAGATTAAACTGCGGATGTGTACCTTACACATCAACAGGGCCTCCTTTTTTTTAGGCTTCTTAGACTGTGCATCACAGTGGAGTTACCTAGTGACTGGAGTTTTCTGCAAGATTCCTTTCAATAATTTCCTTCTGGGAGTGACTATGTCAATGAAGATAGGCTGCCAGCAACTCTTAATTAATTACAAGATTAAGATCTATTGTAGCCCAGGACATCCCTTTTACACAATTCTCCTACAGAACATTATCTGTCTCTTTATGAATTCTTTAGAAACAGAGAGAACAGTCATGGTTAGAACAAAAGACATGCGTTGTGCACTTTCCCCCCACAGTAACTTGCCTGCTTACCCCACTGACAAAGTTTATTTTAGTGGTATATTTCTCGACCTGTTGTACAAATGGACCTCCAGTGTGCCATCAAGGATCACACACACTCTTAATATTTGTTGCCATAGATTCTGTTCAGTCCCCCACAACTATGCAACATTTATTCCGGCATATACTAATGGGTCCAACAACAGCCAGAAAACTTTTAGGTACAATGTACCTTTCACACTATATGCAGTATTTACATGAGGAAATTAGTAACAATGCCCAAAAGACCCACACACATAAAAACTCAAAACATGAGAGATCTTTTCGTCGACAGTGACTTCCTCAGTAATGTGACTGACAATCACCCTCCAACTCATCTGCTGATGTCTGCCATTCACAAACTGCTGCATGAGCTTCACAGTACAGTAACCTCCATGTCATTCCTGTGGACATCAAGCCACATAGACATCCCAGGCAGTGACTGTTATGATACATTAGCTAAGAAGTCTCCTCTGTTGACCTACTGCTTTGTAGTTGTATCTCAGATGTCATATCATATGAAAGTGAAAAGGAGATTGGATGACCAATGTCCGACTCAGCAAACTCCAAATGATACAAACCTCCACCAAGAAATGGAATATCGTACAAAAGAACGTACAATCGTACGGCACATCTGTATTGGTCACGCTTACCTCACTCAAGACTACATACTGGGGTAAGAGAACATTGCACAGTGCACCTGCACAGCAACCCTGCCATTCTGCGACATCCTTGTTGCATGTCCAGACTCACTTGATCGATGGTGTGAATTAAATCTCAACCAATCGTCACCATTTATCCTAGCAGACCATGCAATGAAAGCAACCCACATTTTAATCTTCCTATGAGAAAGTTGTTATTACCAAATGATTTATAAGAACCATTGTCAAAGTTGACATAAAGCATGGATGTGGAGAGGTGACATTTTTTGCTGCTTGTTTTGCGCTAAGTGTTCCTCACTCAGCTCCAAATCTACCCTCAAGTAAACTCCAAATGTTATCTCCTTATACTGGTGTTCTATCTAGGCGTTACTTGTCCTGTGTCATTATTGCTCATAATATATTTAATGTGTGAGTTTTTTTTTAATATTCTCCTGCTGTAGGGGGGTTATCTGAGGATTTATATCTTCAGTTACAGTTCTTGTTGTAGGGACCCTTACCTGCACACTTTTTCTCAATGCTCTACCTTCACCTGTGCAAATCTTTCCTCTTCTACCAGTAACCTGTGTACTTTTCTTCATAGATCACAGCTTGTGGTAGCATCAAAGCTCTTGATTCGTCTCTGCCCTGTATTACTCTCAACACACTACTGCTGGCTTGTTGATTATGAGGCTAAAGGGACTAATAACCACACTGGTGAGTCCCTTGGTAACCCGATTGACCGTCACCATGATTTTCCATTCAATCTTTTTTGAAGCAGTGCAATTGCACAGACAGCTGTCTATATGAGTGCTTTGTAATCGTTTTTTAGGTGTTGAGTATTTGTTGGCAGAGCAGGTTCAGGTATCAGCGAGTAAGGCTGATAAACTACTGTATTTTTAGATTACAGTCTCTCACTGTTCTGGGTGTGAAAACAGAGGAGTTATATGTAATTTTCTGCAACAATGAATCAGTATAGTTAAATACAACATGAAAATAATTTTCTTTTACAGATTACTAAATCATGTAGCAGAAATAACACACAATTCTAACACAGAAGAGCTGTACAGATTTTTAAATGCAGTTTATGAGGGTAATGTACCTGAACCAGGGACTGTTATGCAGGTGCCTTTTAATAATGGTGAAAGTGTGAGTTCATAAGTTCATTTTTTTGATCATCTTTAGCTAATTATTTGTGAATTTTGTAGATTTCTATTTTCTACTACTTTGTGATAAGATGCTTTGTTTCAGATTTTCATCTGTAAGTGCCCAAACCAGTTTCAGCTGCCCAGTATTCCAGAAAATGTGAGTGTTCTTATTGTTAATGAGCCTTGATTTATTTGATGTAGCCATTTTTCCTGTTAAGATCAGGCTCTGTTAAAACTAAACAGACAGGCTTTTTAATTGCAATACATTATATATGATACTGTATGCGTTTAAACAGACTGTTAAGTCACATTTACCATGCGTGTAATCACAAGACTAACAGTGCTAACAGAAGAAATTATAATAGAAGAAGAGTAGGGTAAGGAGAGTGAATTGTGACTGAGCAACAGCACCAATGAACATAAAGGAAGATATAAGAAATATCAAAGATAGAGGCTTATGTGGTCAAAGAAAATCTGGTGGTAGGACAAATGATTTTTGAACAAAGTGCACTGATTGTGTTTATCATGAGAGTGATAAAAATTTTCTCTTAGCAGCTGAATGTTACAGAAGATGGAATTTTTCTCCCTTTGATGATAAATGTAATTGAAGTAACAACTGAGGAGGAATAGCTCCAAGTATTAACAACAGGAAGAGGTGTGTGTGTGTGTGTGTGTGTGTGTGTGTGTGTGTGTGTGTGTGAGAGAGAGAGAGAGAGAGAGAGAGAGAGAGAGAGAGAGAGAGAGAGAGAGAGACAGAGACAGAATATGTAAATACTAGAGAAGAGAGGATAAGTGAAACTTGTTTTGTTAATGAATGAGGAGCAAGATCCTGTTCACTTAATGCAGTTAGTGTTACTGTTATTGTAACACAGTATTTCAGCTTCAACATAATTTGCAGTACTGGATTATGTGTAGACTACAGGATAGTTGGTTCCAAACAGAAAACAGCTGTGAGGTAATCATTTTATTTCATTTCATTTCATTGTCGGGTATTATCAAGGCACCAGACAGTTGTTACACCTGTGGTAAGATAATAGTACAATAAATTTTTATTCTGTAGTGGAGTGTCTACTGATTTGAAACTTCCTGGCAGGTTAAAACTGTATGTTAGACTAGAACTCAAATCTAGGACCTTTGTGTCTCGTGGACAAGTGCTCTAGTGACTGAGCTATCCCAGCACGTGGCAACACTGTTTTCTACCAGCTGAAGGCACCAAGCAAATATTACAACCAGTCATTTATTTGTTGGTTGGTGCTGAGGGTGCTCTAGAAGGGTGCGAGACATGCTTGCAGACTAAAAGGAGTGATTAGCTATTACTGTGATATTAGAATCATGTGGGCATTGTGTTCTGAATCTACGCCCCGAGAACAGCCTTCTGGTATCACTACCATTTCCGCCTTTCCTGCTCCATTCATGCCTGGTGCATAGGAGTGATGACTGTCAATAAGTATCTCGTATGAGCTGTACTCTCTCTGATTTTCTGTCATGATAATTTTGCTTTATGTTCGTAAGAGATAGTAATATGTTGCCCAACTGTTCTAATGAAATATGCTCTTGGATTTTCACAGTAGACTTCATCCTGATGTAAACCACCTCTTGTAGTGCCTGCCACTTGAGTTTTATGATCATCCTCACTGTCAGATTTATTGACAAGCTCCTGAAAAAATGCAAACTCTCTTCTTTGCCCCCCCCCCCCCCCCCCGCTCTCTCTCTCTCTCTCTATCTCTCTATCTCCTCCCCCCCTCCCCCTACCCCCCTCTGGCATTTTTTGTCTCCAAAGTATTTTTTGAATTACTGTTGTATGGTTATTTATCTTGAGATTGATCTGGACAGTATTTCTGTGTATTTTACAGCTGTTACTCTTTTCAGTGATTTATCACAAATTGTGTACTGTAACAGTAATTGATATTTCCTCTTATTTATGGCCAGCTCATTACATTTACTTTAATTAACAAATTCCACTTCTTATGCCATTGACATCAGTGCTATTAGGCCCATAATTATTGCATCAGTCCAACAAAACTTGTTGAAAATGGAAATAGCTTTTGCTTATTTCAAACCGCTTGATTGCATCATTGCTCCAGAGATCTATACAAACTGCTGCTAGAAGGGAGAAAGTTCTTTTATATGATCTTTGTAGAATGTCATAGATATTTCATCAGATATGAATGCCTTTCCACTGTTGAACAGTTTTAGTTGACTTTCTGTTCCACAATAACATCTCAGTCTCTGATATTTTGGTGCTTGTTTTATGATTGAAAGGACAAACTGTATCATGATGTTCCATAAAGAAACAACCTAGACAAAAAATTCATTCAGGTAGTTATGGGAGATGAAAATTTAGTTGTTGTGGAGGACTGGAATTAAATAACAGGAAATGAAAGAGAAGGTAAAATAGTAGGATAACATGTACTGAGGGGAAGGAATGAAATAGGGAGTCGCCTGGCAGGATTTCACACAAGAGCACAATTGAATCATTGTGTACATGGAAGGGCAGTGAGGACACCAGACACTGTTACATCTGAATTCACCATCATGTCACTAGTATGGGCCCGTTCTATGTTTTCAACTGACTTTTTATTTTTTTTGACTGTTTTTTCCATGTTAACACCTCAGTTATTACAGTGACTCCTGTGAGGCCATTGATGGGCACAGCAGAGTCTCTCGCTTGACAGAGATTCCACATAGATTATATGATTGTAAAACAGAGTTTCCACAAACAGGTTTCAAGCTGCAAAACATTTGCAGGAGCAGATGTGGACTATAACTGAAATTTATTACAATATGTATTTTCATTCAAGGTATGTCACAGTTGTGAACAGTCATTTCTTTGTGGTGACTAGTTTTGGACAATCGTGTCCATTTTCAAACCATGAAGCATGGCCTGAATTGTACAGTTCCCGCCAGTGTGCAGTTGAGTGACCGAATACGCATTGTTTCTCATTATTAACCATTAAATGTATACAACATGATAAACCTTATATGACAGTACAATGTGTATTGTACAGTCATATGAATGCAGTTTGGTAGAGAAAGGAGAGAAGGTGAATGAAGATGAGATACAGGATGCAATACTGTATTAAAAATTTGATACAGCACTGAAAGACCCGATAAGAGAATAGAATATTGTGAAATGTGGTGCTTCCGACTCACCCATATAGCTGTGTGCTGCTGCTCTCCACTTCTGGGATTGGTGGAGGTGCGCCAGCCCCGAGTTGAATGAGTCTGGCAGATTAATGAATGGGGCAAGTGTGTACCCAGCCTGGATGTAGTTTTTAGGTGGTTTCCCACATCTGAGTAGGTGAATACTGAGCTGGTATCCATGTCGCACATCAGTTACATGATTCACAAGCACTTTGAAAATGTTTTTGCACTTTCACATGAGATAACACTGGACACAGTGAGTTGGGATACACAAATTACATTCCGGAGGTGGAAAGGGTGGTGACAGGAAGGGCATCCAGCCATTCTCAACCACTAACATTGCCAAATGAAGATTAACTTGCCAATCCCATGAAGGTATGCAGTGCCAGGAAACATAAGAAGAAAGAAATGTGGTGCTCCAGGAGACTGCTGAAGATTAAGTAGGAGAACAGTTAGTTAATAAAAATTAGCGAATCAGATCAAGAAGGAAAGAAATGTATAACACAGATGTGTGTGCACATGTGGGATTTATTATAACCCTCGTGTAGCAACCTGGGTGGAATGGTGCTGCTACAGTGCAGAGGTGGTGGAGTGGCAGGTAGTGGAAGTGGAAGTACTGATCGGGGTGGTTGTTGTTGTTGTTGTTGTTGTTGTGGTGGTCTTCAGTCCTGAGACTGGTTTAATGCAGCTCTCCATGCTACTCTATCCTGTGCAAGCTTCATCATCTCCCAGTACGTACTGCAACCTACATCCTTCTGAATAACGACATCCTCCTGAGTAGTCCCTGCCCGGGGATCTGAATGGGGGACTATTTTACCTCCGGAATATTTTACCCAAGAGGACGCCATCATCATTTAACCATACAGTAAAGCTGCATGCCCTCGGGAAAAATTACGGCTGTAGTTTCCCCTTGCTTTCAGCCGTTCGCTGTACCAGCACAGCAAGGCCGTTTTGGTTAGTGTTACAAGGGCAGATCAGTCATCCATCCAGACTGTTGCCCTTGCAGCTACTGAAAAGGCTGCTGCCCTTCTTCAGGAACCACACATTTATCTGGCCTCTCAACAGATACCCCTCCATTGTGGTTGCACGTACGGTACAGCTATCTGTATCGCTGAGGCGGGGGTGGCTAGGAAAACTCTACTGCAAGATAAATCAGATTTTATTTTTGCTGGATTACAATGTCAGGGTCTATGGGTGATGCCAATGAAATTAGAGAGTCGTGTTGGTATGGTGGCTGTTGGTATGTCCTGCTTTTACCTCACTCAGCAGTGGGTGCCGGAGTTAGCACTATGCAGCCCCATGTGAGCAGTGCCAGTGCTGTGTCTGCCATGGTTACTGGTCAGCAGCTCACCCTGGTGTGGAAAGATTGCAATAGTACTGACCTGGTTGCAAACCTCTGTCCTTCAAGGCAGAAATTTGGTGCTGCTGCGGTCCCTGTGGAACGATTCGTCGTTTTTCCCAAAGTTTGTCACAGTGGGGTTAGAATTGTGAGCTGGTCTGGAGAAGCTGGCTGCCCAGACAAGCATCGGCTGCTGGTTGGCCCATTGAAGGCTGGGAACTGATGTGGACCCTTTGTGGAGGGTACTGCCAGACTGCATATAACTGTGGTAGAATCAGATGGTATTTTTGGCAATTATTTGCACACTTGATGTGCTGTTACACTGCTTCCAGGCTCATACAGATCAATGCCATGGTGGCACATATGTAAGGAATAGGAGCAGACCCAGTAGTTACACAGATATTATGAGGCTTGGGTGTTAAGATTAGCGTGGAGAACTGCATCAAACCAGTCTTCGGACAGAAGAAACCTGCGTCAGCATATTCTTGTGTTTGAAATCTACAGGATGTGTTGTCACTAGTCATTGTTCTGTGACTGTTGACTGACCTTGTATCAAACCTGTGAGTGGTGGTAGATAAGTTTTTCCAACATTTCGGCCATTTCTTCTGGAACTTGATTATAAAAGAGGTCATTGAAATTAAAATAGCAGAAAACCAATTAATTGTGATTCAGGTTATTACCTCGATTAGCCTGGCATCCCACATTGCACAGCTTAAAAAAGTGTAGAACAAAACTTGGTTTTGGTGATAAAAATGCAAATATAGAACACTAAGATAAATATCAGAATTCCACAGTTACTGGACAGTAATTGTGAGCCGAGCAGTGTCCTGTGCTGCAGACCTAGAACGTAACAGTCTTCAAACTGTAGCACATTGGAGGATAAAAGGATATGGGAGAGTACACCAACTTGAAGGCATCAGTCCATCAGAACATATGATAACTCAAACTGTTATCAAAATGGTTCACATGCAAACTATGAAGATATTTATACACCTGAGAAAATTTTGTGAATAGTGCTCAGTGATTGTGTACAGAGCAGCATAAGTGATGCAGAAACGGGATGTAGCTGTTGTGATGTCCTTATATCCCTATGGGATGTAATTCAGCAGACTTAATATTGCTGTAAGGTAGTCTTGAGACTATGGTGAGTTGTTATTAGTTTTGAATAATCAAATCAATTTCTGTAATTTATGCAATACATTCTCATACCACATAAGTGAAACTTAATTGGAATCGTCATATTTTCTGAACAAACAAAGACACATCTTCTGTTTTATCCTAACTTACAGATTCAAAAGTAATGCACACTTGAAGTACAGTGTATGACTAACAAATTGCACTATCAATAACTGTGAATGATCTGCTGCTGCTGCTTATATTGGCTAAAAAAATTTTGTCAAGTCCATTGTTTAAATAAAAGTGTGAATTATTTAAACGAATCCTATCCAGCCCAGCCATAAACTCATATATTATACACAAGGTCTCTGAAATTAAAGTTTGTTTCAAAATGCTATAGAAAGAGAACCACTGCTCAGAATGACATCAAATTTAAAGAGCTTATTATTGAAACGGAGGGTGGGGGAATAATGAAAATTTTACCAATAGATGATGCTGTAAACATCTTAATGTAAATGGAGTCAGCCGGAAATGACAGATGAATCACAGTACGAGCTGTGTATTGCATGATCCATGCTGTTCAGTCTGCATGACTGCACAAGTTTGACAGTCAACAGGTGTGTGACACTGTTAGTTAGGTAAGCCTATCCATCATGGCAAGATCGTACCACACTGGATGGGAAGAATCACTTTTTAAGTGTCCTGAGGTGAAAAACTGTGTAAAAAGCATAATGACATTAATTTCTAATTGTCATGAGACTGTGGAAGATATGTTCGTTATGCTGCCCACTGTTTTCTGCCATAAGCTGAAATCCAGAAACAGCATGATCCACAGCAGATCGGAGTGTCTCGAGTATCGAGTTTAGAATGTGTTGCACAGTGTGTGCCTTAAATTCAGCTGCATTCATAATTGGAGCACTGAACCCAACATCTTTCAGGTAACCCCACAGCCAAAAGTTCATGGCTTAAAATCAGGTGATAAGGATGGGCAGGCTATAGGGAAATGACGGATGATAATTCTAGCATTTCCGAAATGCCTATGCAGCTGCTGCTTCATTGGCTGTCGAATGTGTGGAGGAGCACCATCTTGCATAAAAATGATCCACCCACTCACCCACATTGTTGAAGTGTTGTACTGATGTTGGTGTGCAAAAGAATCTTACATTGTTTACTAGTGACAGTAAGGGTAACAGGCTCCGTAGGACTCACCTCCTCAAAAAAATATGGTCCTGTGGCAAATGATGCTGTCAACCTACACCACAAAGTCACCTTTGCAGAATGAAGTGGTATTGGTTGATGTGCGTACAGGTTTTCTGTTGTCCGTAATCTGCAATTCTGCATCTTGACACGTCGTTGGTGATGGAGATGGGCTGCATCTGTCCACAGTATGTTCCATAACCTTCATTGTCCACTTCCATGTGAGCAAGAAATTCCAGAGTGAACATTTGTCTTGCTGGCAGCTCAGCAGGAAGCAACTTGTGAACAAGGGTGATTTTGTATGAATAGCAGGATGGAGCAATGCAGGCTGTTGTTTCGTAGTATTTCATGCACCAAGCTCCTGGGCATGTCCATTATTCAGGCAATTCCCTGTGTACTGCATTTTTGCACATCTCCACTGATCAACCAATCCTGCAGTGCTGTGGCCTCATCTTTGACAGCCATTGGATCAATTGATTTTCTCCCTCTGCCTCGCTGCACTTCTGAAGAACACATCTTTTTGAATTATGTAATCATTTTCTCCAGACTTTTAGCAGACATAGGACTATTGGCTTTTTTCATCTTTGTAACTTCTACAGGGCTACTGGTGCACTTTGACTTTTTGCCAGCTGTGCACTGTCCTTCATGGAGACATTTATGTTGGGCATTCTGGACACAAACCGAGGAACAGTAGTGTGCCGAATGTCTTTTGGTGTGCATATTCTGATGTTTACAACACCATTTGTTGGTCAAATTTTTGTTAAATTTTTTCTTCGGTGACATTCCCTCCTTTGTCAATAATATGCAATTCAAATTTGATGTCATTATAAGCAGTGGTTCTCTTTTTGCAGTGCTTTTAAACTGGAACTTTAATTATGGACACCGTGTAAATTGCGCCATTTAATATATTTCTTACGCTCCCACCAAGTAAAATGAAGGGAGGAGAAGGGAATGTAACATCATATACTGATAAGTTAGTCACAAGAATTTCTGCTTCTATGTTTATGTATCTCTGTTATTCTTGTGTGGCTTGACTTTACACTGTTAAGCCAAAAAAAAAAAAATTATGACCACTCAGGCTTGCCAGAAGTTCTGGAAATCGGGGAGTATCAGGGAATTTCAAACAAGTCAGAAAAAATCAGAGAAATTTCACAATCAGCATCTACGAAATGTAAACATAATGAGGCTAATCATTCAAAGACCCGTCCTGCTGCACCACAGTTCCTCGTGGTCTCACATATTGAAGGCGGTAAGTCCTTCGCCACAGTAAATCCATTTATTATTCAGAAAGGTGTTGATGCAGTTGCTGGCTCTGTGAAATCATGCTCTCCTTTACGGAATGGCACTTTGCTTTTGGAGACTACTTCTGATCCTCAAGCACAACAACTTGCTGCCTCGCTTCTCCGTAGCTACCGTATTTGTGTTGAGGTCCATAGAACTTTGAATTTTTCTCATGGTGTAATCTACACCAGGCTGCTAGGCAGTCTAACTGAGGCCGAAATCCAATCTTACCTCTCTGATCAGGGTGTCATTGCCGTCCATCGTGTAATGAAAAAGGTAGATTCCTCCTCAGTGCCCACTTGCACTCTTTTCCTCACCTTTGATAGAGTGGTGCTGCGTCCAAGATCAGAGCATGCTATGGAATTATCACAGACCAGCTGTACATTCTGAACCTGATGCACTGCTACCAGTGTCATCCTTTCAACCAGACTAGAATGTCTTGTCGACACCCAGCCAAATGTGTAACCTGTGGAAGGGATGAACACGAGGGTGATTGTCCGCCTCTTCCTCCCTGCTGTATCAACTGCAATGGCAGCCGTGCCTCAGTCTCTCAGGATTGTCAAGTGCCTTACCCAGTCACTCACAAGTTACTGACTAGTCGGAAACCCTGTGTTCCCTCGTCTGGCACCTATAGTTCTGTTCATGTTACCCCTCACTCCATGAAGGACATGGCCACGCAGACATGTGACCTCAAATTCAGCTCTGAGGCTGTGAAATCGCCCAGTGTCAAGGTAGCATTGCCATTCCTCTGTCCACCTGTGCAACAACCCGTCGAACTCTCGCCTCAAGGGGCAAAGCCACAACTGGTAGGCCGGAGAGGACAGGAGGAGTACTCCCTTGTAGACTTCCTCCGTCCCTCCAGCCAAACAACACTCAAGTCTTCCTCTAACTGTAAAGGCTCGAAGAAGTCCACTGAAGACAAACGGTCTTCTCCTTCACCAACTCAAAGATCTTCTTCGACAGTGTCACCACATGATACCTTAGCCTGGCCAGCCTCTGTATCGCTGGTGTGCACACCAACCATTTTTCAGCTTTGGACTCCACAGACAGACCCCATAAGCAAGCTGATGCTTCTGTGGACCCCTATGGAGCAGGATCCTCCTGCTTCTGTGCCCTGTAGTAGCGATTCTACACTGGCTTTCACTCGGTCGCCAAGTTGATACCCTTACATCTCTTCCTCCTCATGACTGTACTCGCATGGAACGTTCGCGGCCTTTGGTCCCACAAAGAGGATTTATGGCTGCTTTTAGCATCACAGCATCCCCTTGTAATCTGCCTTTAGGAAATGAAATTGCAGCCGGCCGGTGTGGCCGAGCGGTTCTAGGCGCTTCAGTCTGGAACCGCGCGACCGCTACGGTCGCAGGTTTGAATCCTGCCTCGGGCATGGATGTGTGTGATGTCCTTAGGTTAGTTACGTTTAAGTAGTTCTAAGTTCTAGGGGACTGATGACCTCAGATGTTAAGTCCCATAGTGCTCAGAGCCATTTTTGAAATGAAATTGCACCCTCACGACTGCTTTGAGCTTTCACATTACTTACTGATTCATTTTGATCTTCCTCTGAGGTCGGCATTCCATCTCATGGGGGAATAATGCTGCTTATACAGGATGACTACCTGTCTTCAAGCTGTTGCAGTTTGCCTTTTCCTTCCTCACCTGACTTTTTCCTCTGTACCATTTATGTCCCTCCGTCATTCGATGTCACCAGGGCAGACTACCTTCAGCTTATTGGGCAACTACCTCCCCCATTTTGGCTACTTGGTGACTTTAATGTGCATCATCCCCTTTGGGGTTCTCCCAGGACCTCTCAGAGAGGTGTCCCCTTGGCCGACCTTCTTAACCAACTTAACCTCTTCTGCCTTAATGCTGGAGCACCCATTTTCCTTTCCAACTCCTTGCACACCTATTCCCATTTGGACCTATCCTTTTGCACTGCCCAGCTTGCCCATCGTTTTGAGTGGTCAGTTCTTTCTGACATCTACTAGAGCGACCATTTCCCGTGTGCTCTCCATTTGCTGACTCCCACCCCATCCACCTGCATGCCCAAATGGCAGCTTACTAAGGCTGACTGGCAGCTTTACTCCTCCCTGGCAACCTTCGAAGAACAAGATTTCCCCAGTTGTGATGACCAGGTGAAATATCTCACCAACTTTATCCTTACTGCTGCAAAACAATCCACTTCTTGCACTTCCTCTTTAGCACGTCATGTCCCAGTCCCTTGGTGGACTGAGGCGTGCCGAGATGCAATTCGTGCAGGGAGACGTGCTATCTGCCTTTTTAACCATCATCCTATGATGGCAAACTGCATTTGTTATAAACAGATGCGTGCAAAGTGTCATCATGTTCTTCGGGATAGCAAATGAGCTAGCTGGATTTCATTCACTTGTTCTTTTAACAGTTACATCCCTTCCTCTGCTGTGTGGGCCAACCTCCAACGGCTCTCTGGGACCAAGATCCATTCCCCAGTTTCCGGCCTCACAGTAGCAGACGATGTTATCGTGGACTCTATTGCGATCTCCAACACTTTGGGCCACCATTTTGCGGAAGTTTCGAGCTCTTCCCACTATTATCCTGCCTTCCTCCACCAGAAATGAGTGGCGGCAAATCATGAGTGCTACAATGTCGCCTTTACTATGAGGGAGCTAGATCATGCTCTCAGTTTATCCCGAACCTTTGCCCCAGGGCCAGACGCTGTCCACATTCTGATATTGCAGCACGTTTCTCTTGCAGGCAATCACTTTCTGCTTGACACGCACAACTGCAATTGGGCAGAGGGCACATTACCCAGACTTTGGTGTGAAGCCACTGTCATACCCATACCTAAGCCCAATAAGGACAAAAACCTTCCTTCTAGCTACTGCCCCATCTCTTACCAGCTGGATTTGCAAGTTGATGGAACATATGATTCATGCTTGGCTGGTATGGTGGTTTGAGTCTCACAATTTACTGACAAAGGTACAGTGTGAATTTCGAGCACAGTGTACTGCAATTGACCACCTTGTTACTTTGTCCACCCACGTCATGAATGGTCTGCAATAATCCCAGGCTGTGGCTGTGTTTTTTGATTTGAAGAAGGCATACGACACCTGCTGGAGAACCAGTATCCTCCGTACACTTCACATGTCAGGCTTCCATGGCTGCTTGCCCTGTTTCCTTCAGTAATTTTTAAAAGGCTGAGTTTTCAAGGTGTGTGTGAGTTTTGGCTTGTCGGATGCCTTTATGCAGCAAAACGGTGTGCCTCAGGCTGCCATTCTGAGTGTCATCCTCCTTGCTCTCGCCATTAACCGTGTAATGGCCTGTTTCCCTCCGGGCATCTCCGGTTCACTTTTTGTTGACAATTTTACCATCTATTGCAGTTCTCCACAGACCTGTCTCACTGAGTGGTGCCTTCATTGATGTCTTGATCATCTTTACTCTTGGAGCATCGACAGTGGCTTTCGTTTTTCCACTGACAACACGATCTGTATGAATTTCTGGCGACGCGAGTGGTTTCTCCCACCATCTTTACATCTTGAGCCTGTTGCGCTTCCGTTCACTGAAACTACAAAATTCCAGGGACTCGTGCTCGATAGGAAACACTCTTGGTCTTTCCATGTATCATACCTGGCAGCCTGCTGTATGCGGTTCCTCAGTGTCCTTTGTGTCCTCAATGGTACTTCCTGGTGTGCTGATTGAACCACCCTCCTCCATTCGTGCCAGCCCCTTGTCCATTCGAAACTCGACTATGGGTGCTTTGTTTATGCGTCTGCACGCCCATCCCTCTTATGCTGTCTCAACACTATCCACAATCATGGCATCTGTTTGGCCACAGGTGCCTTTTACACCAGCCCGGTTGAGTGTCTTTATGCTGAAGCTGCTGAACTACCACTGTCCTACTGCCATGACTTTATCCTCAGCAGGTATGCATGCAGTTTGTCTGCCATGTATGGCCACCCATCCTGTGCCGCCTTCTTCGATGATTTCTTTGGTCATCAGTATGGGGCTTGTCCCTCTTCTGTTACTTCCTGGAGTTCGCTTTTGGCACTTGCTACGGAGGCTTACCTTCACAGTACGTGCAACTTTCCCGGTGGGTGTGAACCCTTCACCAACTAGGCTTTGTGAAGCGGCCCATGTTAACCTTGGCCTTCATTTGCTTCCTAAGGACACTACTCTAGCCTTGGTCTATCGTCTACATCACCTACGGTTTCACGACCTTTGCATGGAACTTCGCGATAGTACCTTTGTATACACTAATGGCTCTTGGACTGACCTTGGGGCCGGGTGTGCCTTCGTCATTGGCACCTGTGTCTTTCAATAACAATTTCCAGCACTTCTCAGTATTTACAGCCGAGCTGTTCGCCTTTTATCGGGCCACGGAGTACATCTAGCGACACAGCATTTTCAGTTGTGTCCTCTGCTCAGACTCACTCAGTGCCCTTCAAAGACTATGTGCGCAGTACACCGCCCATCCCTTAGTGCAACAGGTTCAGGACTGTCACTTGCTCACTCTTGGTGGAGCCAGTGTGAGGTTTCTGTGAATTCCTGGTCAGTCCATCTGTCATGAAATGAGGCTCCTGATGCTGCTGCCAAGCCTGCAGTCCTTGTACCTCAGCCTGCAAGTATCTATATTCCCTCCAGTGGTCTCTTTTTTGCCGTCTGTCAGGAGGTAGTGTCCCTTTGGTATCGCCAATGGTCCTCCTCTCACCACGGGAATGAGCTCTGGCTTATTAAGCCTCTCCCAGTGCCTCAGACGACCTCCTCTCGGCCCCCTGCCGGGAGGAGGTTATTTTAACTTGGCTGCATATTGGGCACTGCCTTTTTAGCAATCACCATTTGCTAAGTGTCGCTACCCCACCACTTTGTGCACATTGAGCCCAAGTTTTAACTGTCCGCCACTCCCTGACGGAAAGCCCATTTTACAACTGTTTATGTTCCCGCTTGGGTTTGCCATCTGATTTATCTACCATTTTAGCAGATGACACACAGGCTGTCGACCGCATTTTACTTTTTATACTCCAAAGCAATATGATGAAGACCATTTAATTTTAGTTTTTGACCTCAGTTTCTGCATGGTGTCTTTTTTGCCCTTTTCTTACACGCCTGTGTTTAGCTGTCCTCTATTATGCCAATTGGGACAGACGTATAGTTGTTTTTTAACTCCTCTCTGTCTTCGTGTTCTGTAGTGTTGACTTGGTCATGTGTGACCCCAGTTGTTTTCTGCACGCGCCCTAAAGCAAAACAAAAACAAAAACAAAAACCAATCAGCCTGTGGCACTATCTGTAAGCTGGTGCAGTTTTGTGATAGGCGGTCTCTAACAATGGTGTTTCTACCTGATACGTGATGCATGTTGTTATAAATTGGGCTATATATTCTGCTGCCGGCCTGGGTGGCCGAGTGGTTCTAGGCGCTACAGTCTGGAACCGCGCGATCGCTACGGTCGCAGGTTTGAATCCTGCCTCGGGCATGGGTGTGTGTGATGTCCTTAAGTTAGTTAGGTTTAAGTAGTTCTAAGTTCTAGGGGACTGATGACCACAGCAGTTAAGTCCCATAGTGCTCAGAGCCATTTGAACCATTTTTATATATTCTGCTTGTCTACAGTACCACAATGAGCCATGATCTGTTGTACACTGGAAGAAACAAGTTTATGGTATTTGGTCAGTAAATACTGTAAAACGTCTTCCTTCCACTGACAGTCAAAAATATTTGATGGCCACGTAAATTGCCAGCAACCCATGATTGATAGCACCCCATTTCTTCCACTGTGGCTAAGGTCTCAAGTAAAAGGCGAATGGTTGCCATCAACCATCCATTCTCTGTTGCAGTGCTGTACTGACTGCATTTTGACTTGCGTCCATCATTATAGTCAATAGGCCACTAATGGGTGGGTGAGCCAGCCATGCTGCTGGTGCCAAACATTACTTGACTTCATGGCACCAAAGTCAAAGATATCTTTGGATTACTGGTCATATGCTTGCCTTAGAGCAAAACACTTAGTTGTTCCTGCTGACTTGCCAACCCTGGAAGATGTTGCTGGTAGTGATTTAACATTATCAAAAATCTGTGCAACCTCTGTAGGTTGTCAACAAAGGCATATCTTGCACTGCTTCCACACATTTAGGAAGTGGTGACAAACTGGCAGATGAGACTACTTATCCTCTTTTGTGCCAGAAACACTCTTTGCAGTATTAATAACTATGCCTTACTCCTGCAGGCACTGAAAAAGTTGCCGCAGCTGAGCTGCATGCTCCTCAACTGTACATCTACGTGAATACTCTGCAAATCACACTTAAGTGACTGGCAGAGGGTTCATTGAACCACCTTCACAATAATTCTCTATCATTTCACTCTCGAACAGCATCCAGAAAAAACTAACACCTGAGCATGAGCAATGGTCTTTTTAAGTCAGTCACTTTTGACACACGGTAATGATCAGAAATTGTGCAAGCATTGAGTGTCTGGTAATTCTCGCATAATCATTATCTTTTTTGTGCACAGTGTGTAATGGGGATGCAGAAGGGGTATCTGATCTGGTCACAATACTTGTTTTCAACAGCTCTTCAAACACTGCTTGCACTACCAGTAGCTTTTGAGGTATAAGCCTCCTTGGATGGGCAGTGATGGGTGGCCAGGTGATGTGCAGCTACGGTGCGCTGTCAAGTGGCAACACTTCCTGTTGG
Organism: Schistocerca piceifrons; assembly: GCF_021461385.2. Taxonomy (NCBI): domain Eukaryota; kingdom Metazoa; phylum Arthropoda; class Insecta; order Orthoptera; family Acrididae; genus Schistocerca; species Schistocerca piceifrons. The sequence continues at coordinate 317,224,426 of NC_060141.1, read as the reverse complement.
TGGCAGCCTGAAGGTTGAAGACTGGAAATGCTTTTGAAGTATGCAGCTAAAAAAATGTTCAGACCTGTGGTCAGCATCATTTGCCTGGGTGGTTTACACACTGTTGTATGGGCAAACAGATCACTATAATTAAGGAACGGTTGACTAAATCCAGTGACAGATGAAAATGAGACAAAAAATACAGACTGAGTATAGGGTCAGCGACACAGGCAATAATATATTCCTGGGTAAACTCATTTTCAAGACCCAAAGCAAGTGTTCATCACGAGTTTAATTGCATGAATTGTCCACTGTGATGAGTATATCCTCTGTCAGTGTGGCAGGTATAACACTCAGCTGTTGGGGCAAATACGCACTGCAGATCCAGAGTATACAAGGATATTTTTACAAGGGATGCGATCATACACAAGTAACCTCTGTGACTGATGCAACACCAACAATGTTAGTTTTGCATTCTGCCTTTCAGTCTTCACTTTGGATGCACATGTTGTTGATGGTGATTGTTGTGGTGTCCTGTGACATCTGTATATGGCATTTGGGTAACAGCAGGGGTGGTGAGCTGCATCTCCAAAACACCTGTAGTACCAGGACCATTGGTTAGTGGTTGTATTAAATCTACGACAATCGTATTTCTGCCATCTGGTCCGCAGCTCAGGATTATGCACACCGCAGCATTGTAATTTGTGCTGCTGTGTCAATAGCTTAAAGTTCAGGTGCACAATCTGATCTTCTAACTGTTCCGCTCTTTGCTCCTGCACTGACACATATGTGCCTGTTGTACACGTTTTGTTGTTACTGGTTGTGCTTGCGGATTATGTATTCTTTCCATGACCGTTGTCAGTCATATCACAATTTTGCACCTATTGGCACTCCAGACTGGGAATTTGTTGTTGTTGTCAGTCCTCTCTGCCAATGCCTGCTACAACAAAATTCAATGTGTTGCCATGACTGTGCAAATACCAACTGGTAATTTATGAAGCCACAGCATGCCTAGTGATTGTTCACATAGCAGATTGGGGCCAGATAAACCACTTACAAAGCTAACAAAGTTTGAGATGGGGGATCTGTTACCTAGTTGCTTGTCATTAAAAACCTTTTGCAACCAAGCTCTGGTGACAATGTATAGCGTCATCCAAACACATCCTTTAATGATGTGTAGCTATATTGTGGTATGTCTTCTGTTTCTTCAATCATTACATCTTCTCAATGTGAAACTGTGATTACATACTTGTCATCATTAGTGTGCATTACATGTGCATGAATCATGTCAGTGGATGATTAGACCAGAACAGCGGAATTTTGACGTGACCAAAGCAGGTTGTGGGTCTTGACGATTTATGTCGACGGCCACTCATTGCCGAGTAGCAGTTTGTTCCACTTTAACTTCAATCTCTGACAACAGTGATATAGTGTTTCTCTTCAAGGAATCATTTCATAGTCACCACTGTGAGTAATTTGACTGTAAGACCTAATTCTCATATATATTGTGGACATGATAATTAGTCAGTACAATAACTTTATTGCACACCAAGTTGTAACAAACGTAAATACAAAGAATACTTTACTGAGCGATGTGGCGTAGTGGTTAGAACACTGGACTAGCATTCATGAGGACGATTGTTCAAACCCTAGTCCTGCCACCCTGATTTAGGTATTCTGTGATTTTCTGAAATCGCCTTGTCACAAAGAAAGCAGGGATATTTTTAATCCCCCTCTTGTTTTGCCATCTGCCTCCTAAAATTCATTTTTTAATTTTTTACAATTTACCATTAACATACGTGAATATAATCTGTATTTTCGTAAAAGAGAAAGGTTGGCCCTCAGTTCTAAAGGATTTAACACCAGATCTAATTTTGTGCTTAGTTTTATGTTTGTATTTGATTTTCTAATTTATTTTCGTTACTCCTAGTTAGTAACTTCCTTTATAGGGTGAAATCAGTAATTGTTTCGTAACTTAAATTCTATTTTTGATGTATACACAAATATAAATTCTGTAATACCTGTAAACATTTGGAAGACAAAATGCTAGCAGTCTTTAAGTATCTATTTGGCTCTAGTTGGCAGCATGTTAGCAAAGCCAGCTCTTCATTAATTCCAAAGTAATCAACAGTTTTGTCAAAAGTATTGTTTGTGTAACTATATTTGTTAATTTTACGATTTAAACAAATAATTTGGCATAACTCTCGGAGTAGAAGAAACTGCTAAAAAAAGAACCAATTTTTCGATGTATTCAGTTAATCTAATGACTTAAGTTTTAATTGTAATTTCTGTAAATCTAATTTAAACAATGCATAGTTTCATCACCTATTAATTTGATGATATATGTTGTTGTTGTTGTTGTTGTTGTGGTGTTCAGTCCTGAGACTGGTTTGATGCAGCTCTCCATGCTACCCTATCCTGTGCAAGTTTCTTCATCTCCCAGTACCTACTGCAACCTACATCCTTCTGAATCTGCTTAGTGTATTCATCTCTTGGTCTCCATCTACGGTTTTTACCCTCCACACTGCCCTCCAATGCTAAATATGTGATCCCTTGATGCCTCAGAACATGTCCTACCAACCGATCCCTTGTTCTGGTCAAGTTGTGCCACAAACTTCTCTTCTCCCCAATCCTATTCAATACTTCCTCGTTAGTTATGTGATCTACCCATCTAATCTTCAGAATTATTCTGTAGCACCACGTTTCGAAAGCTTCCATTCTCTTCTTGTCCAAACTATTTATCGTCCATGTTTCACTTCCATACATGGCTACACTCCATACAAATACTTTCAGAAATGACTTCCTGACACTTAAATCTATACTTGATGTTAACAAATTCCTCTTCTTCAGAAACATTTTCCTTGCCATTGCCAGCCTACATTTTATATCCTCTCTACTTCGACCATCATCAGTTATTTTGCTCCCCAAATAGCAAAACTCCTTTACTACTTTAAGTGCCTCATTTCCTAATCTAATTCCCTCAGCATCATCCGACTTAATTCGACTACATTCCATTATCCTCATTTTGCTTTTGTTTTTGTTCATCGTATATCCTACTTTCAAGACACTGTCCATTCCGTTCAACTGCTCTTCCAAGTCCTCCGCTGTCTCTGACAGAATTACAATGTCATCGGCGAACCTCAAAGTTTTTATTTCTCCTCCATGTATTTTAATACCTGCTCCAAATTTTTCTTTTGTTTCCTTTACTGCTTGCTCAATGTACTGATTGAATAACATCGGGGATAGGCTACAACCCTGTCTCACTCCCTTCCCAACCACTGCTTCCCTTTCATGCCCCTCGACTCTTATAACTGCCATCTGGTTTCTGTACAAATTGTAAATAGCCTTTCGCTCCCTGTATTTTACCCCTGCCACCTTTAGAATTTGAAAGACAGTGTTCCAGTCAACATTGTCAAAAGCTTTCTCTAAGTCTACAAATGCTAGAAACGTAGGTTTGCCTTTCCTTAATCTTTCTTCTAAGATAAGTCGTAAGGTCAGTATTGCCTCACGTGTTCCAATATTTCTACGGAATCCAAACTGATCTTCCCCGATGTTGGCTTCTACCAGTTTTTCCATTCGTCTGTAAATAATTCGCGTTAGTTTTTTGCAGCTGTGACTTATTAAACTGATAGTTCGGTAATTTTCACATCTGTCAACACCTGCTTTCTTTGGGATTGGAATTATTATATTCTTCTTGAAGTCTGAGGGTATTTCGCCTGTCTCATACATCTTGCTCACCAGATGGTAGAGTTTTGTCAGGACTGGCTCTCCCAAGGCCGTCAGTAGTTCTAATGGAATATTGTCTACTCCCGGGGCCTTGTTTCGGCTCAGGTCTTACAGTGCTCTGTCAAACTCTTCACGCAATATCGTATCTCCCATTTCATCATCATCTACATTCTCTTCCATTTCTATAATATTGTCCTCAAGTACATTGGCCTTGTATAGACCCTCTATATACTCCTTCCATCTTTCTGCTTTCCCTTCTTTGCTTAGAAGTGGGTTTCCATCTGAGCTCTTGATATTCATACAAGTGGTTCTCTTTTTTCCAAAGGTTTCCTCTAAACAGTATCTATGTTACCCCTAGTGAGATAAGCCTCTACATCCTTACATTTGTCCTCTAGCCATCCCTGCTTAGCCATTTTGCACTTCCTGTCGATCTCATTTTTGAGACGTTTGTATTCCTTTTTGCCTGCTTCATTTACTGCATTTTTATATTTTCTCCTTTCATCAATTAAATTCAATATTTCTTCTGTTACCCAAGGATTTCTAATAGCCCTCGTCTTTTTACCTACTTGATCCTCTGCTGCCTTCACTACTTCATCCCTCAGAGCTACCCATTCTTCTTCTACTGTACTTCTTTCCCCCACTGCTGTCAATTGTTCCCTTATGCTCTCCCTGAAACTCTGTACAACCTCTGGTTCTTTCAGTTTATCCAGGTCCCATATCCTTAAATTCCCACCTTTTTGCAGTTTCTTCAATTTTGATCTGCAGTTCATAACCAATAGATTGTGGTCAGAGTCCACATCTGCCCCTGGAAATGTCTTACAATTTAAAACCTGGTTCCTAAATCTCTGTCTTACCATTATATAATCTATCTGATACCTTTTAGTATCTCCGGGATTCTTCCATGTATACAGCCTTCTTTTATGATTCTTGAACCAAGTGTTAGCTATGATTAAGTTATGCTCTGTGCAAAATTCTACCAGACAGCTTCCTCTTTCATTTCTTTCCCCCAATCCATATTCACCTACTATGTTCCCTTCTCTCCCTTTTCCTACACTCGAAGTCCAGTCACCCATGACTATTAAATTTTCATCTCCCTTCACTATCTGAATAATTTCTTTTATCTCATCATACATTTCATCAATTTCTTCATCATCTGCAGAGCTAGTTGGCATATAAACTTGTACTACTGTAGTAGGCGTGGGCTTCGTGTCTATCTTGGCCACAATAATGCGTTCACTATGCTGTTTGTATTAGCTTACCCGCACTCCTATTTTCTTATTCATTATTAAACCTACTCCTGCATTACCCCTATTTGATTTTGTATTTATAACCCTGTATTCGCCTGACCAAAAGTCTTGTTCCTCCTGCCACCGAACTTCACTAATTCCTACTATGTCTAACTTTAACCTATTCATTTCCCTTTTTAAATGTTCTAACATACCTGCCCGATTAAGGGATCTGACATTCCACGCTCCGATTCGTAGAACGCCAGTTTTCTTTCTCCTGATAACACTTATCCTCTAGCCATCCCTGCTTAGCCATTTTGCACTTCCTGTCGATCTCATTTTTGGTCATGAGACAGTCAGTCCATGGCAGAGTTTCTGACGAGTAACCTGTGCTGGTTAGAACAACAACAATGCTTTGAATTAACTGTGGAATAAGTGTTAAACAATTAGGCCATGTGTAAAAACACTGACAGTGTCTGCTCCATACCTACCTGATTATTCTTCAAGAACTGTGAGTTTTGTGGTTATGTTTTTACTGCTTGTAGATGTTCAACTGCAAACTATTGTAGCAGTATGTGGAGTTTTGCCTGTAGCTATTAATGAGGCTTACCAAAAGTTAAACAATAGTGCACTGGCCATATAACTGTATTATTGGGGGTTGTGCAAAGTGAAATTAAAGTACGGCGAAACACAACTGTGCATCTGTAGGCTACATTATTTACTGTAGTCAGTGTCAGAATCCACAACCCATTTTTCAGCCAATGTAGCAACACAATACATAGACACCACTCCTGCGAAACGCAACTCGCCCTTTTTTCACATGACATCTTGTGAACCATGGATGAAGGGTATCAGACGGATGCCATATTCCTTGACTTCCGGAAAGCATTTGACTCGGTGCCCCACTGCAGACTCCTAACTAAGGTACGAGCATATGGGGATTGGTTCCCAAGTATGTGAGTGGCTCGGAGACTTGTTAAGTAATAGAACCCAGTATGTTGTCCTCGATGGTGAGTGAGTGTTCATCGGAGGTAGGGTATCATCTGGAGTGCCCCAGGGAAGTGTGGTAAGTCTGCTGTTGTTTACTATTTACATAAATGATCTTTTGGATAGGGTGAATAGCAATGTGTGGCTGTTTGCTGATGATGCTGTGGTGTACGGGAAAGTGTTGTCATTGAGTGGCTGTAGGAGGATACAAGATGACTTGGACAGGATTTGTGATTGGTGTAAAGAATGGCAGCTAACTCTAAATATAGATAAATGTAAATCAATGCAGATGAATAGGAAAAAGAATCCTGTAATGTTTGAATACTCCATTAGTAGTGTAGCGCTTGACACAGTCACGTCGATTAAGTATTTGAGTGTAACATTGCAGAGCAATATGAAGTGGGACAAGTATGTAATGGCAGTTGTGGGGAAGGCGGATAGTCATCTTCGGTTCGTTGGTAGAATTTTGGGAAGATGTGGTTCATCTGTAAAGGAGACTGCTTATAAAATACTAATACGACCTATTCTTGAATACTGCTCGAGCGTTTGGGATCCCTATCAGGTCGGATTGAGGGAGGACATAGAAGCAATTCAGAGGCGGGCTGCTAGATTTGTTACTGGTAGGTTTGATCATAATGCGAGTGTTACGGAAATGCTTCAGGAACTCGGGTTGGAGTCTCTAGAGGAAAGGAGGTGTTCTTTTCATGAATCGCTACTGAGGAAATTTAGAGAACCAGCATTTGAGGCTGACTACAGTACAGTTTTACTGCCGCCAACGTACATTTTGCGGAAAGACCACGAGGATAAGATAAGAGAGATTAGGGCTCATACAGAGGTGTATAGGCAGTCATTTTTCCCTCGTTCTGTTTGGGAGTGAAACAGGGAGAGAAGATGCTAGTTGTGGTACGAGGCACCCTCCGCCACGCACCGTATGGTGGATTGCGGAGTATGTATGTAAATGTAGATGTAGATGTAGATGTAGTCATCAATCAATGAATAAATAAAAGCAGGTGGGAACTGCCACAGCCTCAGGAAAGTCCCAGGATGGTTCCTTTGAAAGGACATGGCTGGCTTCCTTCCCCATCATTCCCTAATCCTATGGGACCAGTCACTTTGGTATTTGGTCCCGTCCCCTGATTCAGTCAACCAAGCAGCCAAAGAATACTTTATCAAACTCTACAGTGATAACAAATACTCTGTGCTAAACCAGTGATTTAACTTTTGTGTCTCATGCCGGCTACTTGCACATTCACTGATATTGCCACAGGCTCTATAAATTCTTTTTGGTGGGACAAGAATTCTTCTGACAACAATAAGAAGAGAGTTGGAAAGTTAATGGTTGAATCTGACCTATGCTGTGAATCAGACCAATGAATTTCAAATGTTGATCTCAAAATAAAACTAATAGCTGTGCAAATGGATTATTTATGAAGGAGCACCTGAATATGAAGAACTGAGGAAAAAACCAGTGGTGAACCAAGAGCTGAATGGGGGCAAATGAAATGGCGATACGATTGAAATAAAATTGTTAAGGTGTCTACTCACCATATAGCGGAGATGCTGAGTTGCGATAGGCACAACAAAAAGATTCACACAGTTATAGCTTTTGCCCATTAAGGAAGGCCTTTGTCAGCAATAGACACATGCACCCGTTTGCGTGTGCATGCGCGCGCGTGTGCGCACACACACACACACACACACACACACACACACACACACACACACACACGTGTCTATCACATCTGAGAGTGCAAATTGCGTTTGCGTGTGCGCGTGCACGTTGCTGACAAAGACCTTAATGGCCGAAAGCTATAATTGTGTGAATCTTTTTGTTGTGCCTATTGCGACTCAGCATCTCCACTATATGGGGAGTGGCAACTTTCCTTCTCTAATATTGTTACATTCCAGCCTGGATTTTCCATTGTTTAATTGTTAAAGTGGTACAGACAGTGGTTGAGAATGCCAGGTCGTTGGTGGCAGGACAACATTTTTGAATGGTAATGACCTGGTGGATGTGAAAGTGGCAGACCATCGCGTTAATTAATTCTGTAATGTGTTAATAATAATAAGTATGAAAGTAATTATGTATTGGTCTTACTTTACCAGAATGAGAAGAAAGTATTTAGATTTAATTAAAAGAAAAGATGTTAACACAGTATAACATTTTTCACCTGAAGCGGAACAAAATTGCTTTTTTTTCATATTTGTATTATTTAATTATATGTGTCATTACACTATTTGAAATTTGGCAAAGAAAACTGGTTTTACTTCAGTTTTTTGCATGCATATTGCTTTGTTTCTATATACATACTATCATTCAATTATTCTAATTTCTTTACTGAGTGCTGAGTTCCTGATGTTCATGAGCTGTCACACATCTCCTGTATCTGTTTGCTCAGTAAATAATGATGAAATAGATATTTGTATGGACATTGAAGCTCTTTGATATGATGATTTCACAACTAATCATTCCTTCATGTGAAATATTCTTATGAAAGTACATTTTTGTTTCAGAGAAATTTGACAGAATACTACAGTGCTGTCGATGGGCACAATATGATGGTTATATTTGCCTCTATGCTATATGAGCGTCGTATCATTTTCACTTCAAAAAAATTATCAAGACTGAGTGCCTGCGTGCAGTCTGCAAATGCTGTGATTTACCCAATGAATTGGCAACACATATTTATCCCAGTTCTTCCAATGGCACTAATGGACTATTTATTTGCTCCAATGCCTTACTTGATAGGTGTACCTGAGCCAGTGTTGCAGGTATGATGATCTACAAAACTATAAACTTACCATCTTACAAGAATTGATTGGTTATTTTGTCATGTTTAGAGTCCAGAAGGGGTATTAGTAAAAACACAGTTTCTGATCAATACAGTAGAAAATATTTGATACTCACAGAAAGGTCACAGTAGTACAAGTACAAAGAATGAGAGAGGTAAGTTAGACCATCCAAAATGTATCCAGAACAAATAAATGTATCAAGGTGCAGTTTTCACTAAGTTATAGGAGGAAATGTGGCAAATTTTGTGATGGATGAAAACATTGTAGTACATTTATAGCTGGCAAATTATGACACAGACTTTGTTAATGGAAGTATATAACTTCTTCTGATGAGGAGGATTTCAGTGACATAAAATGTGTGGAACTTAATCAAATAGTAACAGTTTAATAAAACCACAAGCCACAATCATGCCATCAGGAGATGAGGTTCCACAAATGTCTGTCCATGGCAACAGATCTAAGGAAACATGCAACTCGGTTATGGTTTGTGTGATTATTATGACTGTCATATCAAGGGCTCAAAATGTTGACCTTGAGTATTTACACATGGCTTAAGGTGATTGCAGACAGACATTAGTCCACACTGAATTTCATCTGGAATCGTTGCAGCACAGGCCTGCATTATATAGCATTCTGTGTTTTTTTTAAATGCTTCTTTCTCTCTTGTGCCGAGGCCCCCACCCCTCCCTCCCCCCCCCCCCCCCCCCCCCACACACACACACACACGCACACACACACACCTCACAGAGATATGAAGCCTGCTGAACATGCAAGCTACTTTGCTATTTTGTTTTTCCCATAAGACCAGCAATTTCTCAATGTTCTGTTAAGAATGTGTGGGGTAGCAAGTATGACCATCCTTACCTCTCTCACTAAGATAATGACATGCTCTGTAAACAATCTATACCATCGAACGGTTTGGTGTGTGAGAATAAGCACACACACATGCCGTCTCTGCTCAATACGCTTGCTTGGAAAAACTTTCATTCACCTCTAATATTTTTTTTAAAAAAGTCTGTTCATTATATTTTGGAAGATAGGGCAATATTTTTTATTGGGCTTCCATTAGAGAAAGATGACTTTCTAGGAGCCAATTATTAGATCACTACAAGTTGGAAGACAGTGATCAGAATAGGTGTCATTACTAGAGGCAGCTGTGGGCAGTAGCTGTTCCGAGTAGGATGTTCCCTATGCCATTCATGCCAATGATTGACTCGCAATCGGGAGGACGACGGTTCAATCCCGCGTCCGGCCATCCTGATTTCAGTTTTCCGTGATTTCCCTAAATTGCTCTAGGCAAATGCCAGGATGGTTCCCTTGAAAGGGCACAGCCGACTTCCTTCCCGTCATTTCCTAATCTGATGAGACCGATGACCTTGCTCTCTGGTCTCCTACCACAAACGACTCCACCATGCCAATGATTGAAATTTATCCCTGTTGACTGCAAGGTGAAGAGTTGAATCTGTGGCTGTAGACAGTGCTTGTGTATCTCTGCACTGTGGCTTCTATGCATTAAAATTTGTTAAAATTTTCATTGAGAGAAGTACAAGACTTTGCTCTCTGAACAGTGTTTCAACAATTGAGTGAAGTTATCTAAATTTCTATTGACTGTTTTCAGACCTGCCATCCATGTTTAATACCACATGGCAAGTGAAATTATTTATGCATGTAGAATAAATTTAGATTGTAGAAGTGTGAGGTTGTTGCAGCAGTTGTGAGAGGAAAATAGAGGACCAATAATGTACACATGAATGTGAGCAAAGTGATGCCCGACATCTGGGAAGGCAGCGTCGGAGGTGTGTACCTGGCGGCTGACCTTGGTGTGCTGGCAGGCAAGGGCTCAGATATTGCAGTCCCTCTGAATACCTGGCCATGTGAACTCCTGCGTCACCACAATGGCGGATATGCACATGCTGGTGTGTGCCAGGTTATTTAAGCAGTCAAATGTGGTCTTGCTGAAGGCAGCAGACATGGTCACGTGCTGTGAACTATTGGCTGGATCACACCAGATACTGCTTTCTGAGCCAGGTGCTGATGTACGGAGTTTAAAGGGGTGTCCTGGCAGAGGTGGGTGTGTTCCGGGTTGTGCTTCTGGGGGGTGTTAAGTGCTTCATAGTCCAGAGAAGGAGCAGTGGCCGAGGAGATAGAGCAAAGTCCCTACCTTGTCCCTGAGCGTCACGAGCACAGCACCAAATTTTATCAATGTGTGGTGTGGAATGAACAGAAAATGCAGTGCAAAATGCTTAATTAAGTGGCAGGATGCGTAACAGGCGTAGAGATGTTGCAGATGTGTTTCGAAACTTCATGACTAGGTTGTTGTTGTTGTGGTCTTCAGTCCTGAGACTGGTTTGATGCAGCTCTCCATGCTACTCTATCCTGTGCAAGCTTTTTCATCTCCCAGTACCTACTGCATCCTACATCCTTCTGAATCTGCTTAGTGTATTCATCTCTTGGTCTCCCTCTACGATTTTTACCCTCCACGCTGCCCTCCAATACTAAATTGGTGATCCCTTGATGCCTCAGAACATGTCCTACCAACCGATCCCTTCTTCTGGTCAAGTTGTGCCACAAACTTCTCTCCTCCCCAATCCTATTCAATACCTCCTCATTAGTTATGTGATCTACCCATCTAATCTTCAGCATTCTTCTGTAGCACCACATTTCGAAAGCTTCTATTCTCTTCTTGTCCAAACTATTTATCGTCCATGTTTCACTTCCATACATGGCTACACTCCATACGAATACTTTCAGAAATGACTTGCTGACACTTAAATCAATACTGGATGTTAACAAATTTCTCTTCTTCAGAAACGCTTTCCTTGCCGTTGCCAGCCTACATTTTTTATCCTCTCTACTTCGACCATCATCAGTTATTTTGCTCCCCAAATAGCAAAACTCCTTTACTACTTTAAGTGCCTCATTTCCTAATCTAATTCCCTCAGCATCACCGGACTTAATTAGACTACATTCCATTATCCTTGTTTTGCTTTTGTTGATGTTCATCTTATATCCTCCTTTCAAGACACTGTCCATTCCATTCAACTGCTCTTCCAAGTCCTTTGCTGTCTCTGACAGAATTACAATGTCATCGGCGAACCTCAAAGTTTTTATTTCTTCTCCATGAATTTTAATACCTACCCCGAATTTTTCTTTTGTTTCCTTTACTGCTTGCTCAATATACAGATTGAACAACATCGGGGAGAGGCTACAACCCTGTCTTACTCCCTTCCCAACCACTGCTTCCCTTTCATGTCCCTCGACTCTTATAACTGCCATCTGGTTTCTGTACAAATTGTAAATAGCCTTTCGCTCCCTGTATTTTACCCCTGCCACCTTTAGAATTTGAAAGAGAGTATTCCAGTCAACATTGTCAAAAGCTTTCTCTAAGTCTACAAATGCTAGAAACGTAGGTTTGCCTTTCCTTAATCTTTCTTCTAAGATAAGTCGTAAGGTCAGTATTGCCTCATGTGTTCCAGTGTTTCTACGGAATCCAAACTGATCTTCCCCGAGGTTGGCTTCTACTAGTTTTTCCATTCGTCTGTAAAGAATTCGTGTTAGTATTTTGCAGCTGTGACTTATTAAGCTGATAGTTCGGTAATTTTCACATCTGTCAACACCTGCTTTCTTTGGGATTGGAATTATTATATTCTTCTTGAAGTCTGAGGGTATTTCGCCTGTTTCATACATCTTGCTCACCAGATGGTCGAGTTTTGTCATGACTGGCTCTCCCATGGCCGTCAGTAGTTCCAGTGGAATATTGTCTACTCCGGGGGCCTTGTTTCGACTCAGGTCTTTCAGTGCTCTGTCAAACTCTTCACGCAGTATCGTATCTCCCATTTCATCTTCATCTACATCCTCTTCCATTTCCATAATATTGTCCTCAAGTACATCGCCCTTGTATAGACCCTCTATATACTCCTTCCACCTTTCTGCTTTCCCTTCTTTGCTTAGAAGTGGGTTTCCGTCTGAGCTCTTGATATTCATACAAGTCGTTCTCTTATCTCCAAAGGTCTCTCTAATTTTCCTGTAGGCGGTATCTATCTTACCCCTAGTGAGATAGGCTTCTACATCCTTACATTTGTCCTCTAGCCATCCCTGCTTAGCCATTTTGCACTTCCTGTTGATCTCATTTTTGAGACGTTTGTATTCCTTTTTGCCTGTTTCACTTACTGCATTTTTATATTTTCTCCTTTCATCAATTAAATTCAATATTTCTTCTGTTACCCAAGGATTTCTACTAGCCCTCGTCTTTTTACCTACTTGATCCTCTGCTGCCTTCACTACTTCATCCCTCAAAGCTACCCATTCTTCTTCTACTGTATTTATTTCCCCCATTCCTGTCAATTGCTCCCTTATGCTCTCCCTGAATCTCTGTACAACCTCTGGTTCTTTTAGTTTATCCAGGTCCCATCTCCTTAAATTCCCACCTTTTGGCAGTTTCTTCAGTTTTAATCTACAGGTCATAACCAATAGATTGTGGTCAGAGTCCACATCTGCCCCTGGAAATGTCTTACAATTTAAAACCTGGTTCCTAAATCTCTATCTTACCATTATATAATCTATCTGATACCTTTTAGTATCTCCAGGGTTCTTCCATGTATACAACCTTCTTTCATGGTTCTTAAACCAAGTGTTAGTTATGATTATGTTGTGCTCTGTGCAAAATTCGACCAGGCGGCTTCCTCTTTCATTTCTGTCCCCCAATCCATATTCACCTACTATGTTTCCTTCTCTCCCTTTTCCTACACTCGAATTCCAGTCACCCATGACTATTAAATTTTCGTCTCCCTTCACAATCTGAATAATTTCTTTTTTTTCATCATACATTTCTTCAATTTCTTCGTCATCTGTAGAGCTAGTTGGCATATAAACTTGTACTACTGTAGTAGGTGTGGGCTTTGTGTCTATCTTGGCCACAATAATGCGTTCACTATGCTGTTTGTAGTAGCTCACCCGCATTCCTATTTTCCTATTCATTATTAAACCTACTCCTGCATTACCCCTATTTGATTTTGTGTTTATAACCCTGTAGTCACCTGACCAGAAGTCTTGTTCCTCCTGCCACCGAACTTCACTAATTCCCACTATATCTAACTTCAACCTATCCATTTCCCTTTTTAAATTTTCTAACCTACCTGCCCGATTAAGGGATCTGACATTCCATGCTCCAATCCGTAGAACACCAGTTTTCTTTCTCCTGATAACGACATCCTCTTGAGTAGTCCCCGCCCGGACATCCGAATGGGGGACTATTTTACCTCCGGAATATTTTACCCAAGAGGACACCATCATCATGTAATCATACAGTAAAGCTGCATGCCCTCGGGAAAAATTACGGCTGTAGTTTCCCCTTGCTTTCAGCCGTTCGCAGTACCAGCACAGCAAGGCCGTTTTGGTTATTGTTACAAGGCCAGATCAGTCAATCATCCAGACTGTTGCCCTTGCAACTACTGAAAAGGCTGCTGCCCCTCTTCAGGAACCACACGTTTGTCTGGCCTCTCAACAGATACCCCTCCGTTGTGGTTGCACCTACGGTACGGCTATCTGTATCGCTGAGGCACGCAAGCCTCCCCACCAACGGCAAGGTCCATGGTTCATGACTAGGTGATGTTCATTAATTACGTGAACTCAGAAGAGGGGGAGGTTGGGAGGAGGGGGGGATTTGGAAAAATCTCACTAAATCTCATTTAAGGGAGGAGGCAATGAAAGTCTTATGTCAACCTTTTTAATTCAGAGAATATACATTATTATAATGGGTGAATTTTGTCTTATGATATTAATCCCTGGCATAAAGTGCTCATTAATGTGTATGATCTCTCTAAACTGAAAGCTTTACATGCCAGTGCCACGCAAGTGTCGGATTCCATTCAGGATTTTCCCTGCTGCGCCTATCACAATCATTGCATGTCAGTCAGTGATTCAGTCATGATATTCTGCAACACATACAAAGGCATTATTATTCCAATTGAGTTTATATCAGAACTTGTTCAATGAGTATGTTAAGTGGCATGCCAAACACATCACATCACAAACACATCACCAAGAAGTTGATTCTTTTTGGAAGAAAGCTAAGCTGAAGTTCACTGCTAAGAAATCTCTTAGTGATCACATAAATCATGATACTGAAAAGCCATGTAATCATGCAGTTGAAAGGAAGGTGCAAACAATGTTCTTTCCTCTGCAAAGTAAGGAAATGTTCAGTGACATTTAATGGATATAGTATAGCAATAACAGGTCAGTTTTTTAGGAATCCATCAAAACGATTAATACTACTATTGTGGAGCCTTTTTGTCTGTCTGTCTGTCCATCCATCCATCTAAATACTGCTCAGGATGGGCATATTTAAGATAAATTGTAGAACTACACCTTTTGTAAGACCTCAAGGATGAGAGACCTGTATCCCTAGGTGACAAATTTCATGCTTCAACTGTTGTTTTCAACACTGATTTGCAAGAGTTGTGATTATGAAATCTCCCTAGACGAGGAGTGCCCACTGGCAGGTAGCTGGACACTCACGGACACAGTTGGGCAGGGATGGGCGAAGAGCTGGGATGTAGTAAACACTGTCATTCTGCCCTGGCCCACGGTACGCAGAAGGGAATGAGAAAGTTCCTCTTCCATACGCAAAATGTGTTCTATAGGGCCACCTGGTTGGTAGACTGCCCCACCTACAGCTGCCTGGGGCCAGCTGATGGGCCCCAAGGAGTGCCTGTGCCACATGGGGGGCAACATTGGAACAACATTCTCTTTATGTTCCACCAAATGAATTCATGGAGAGTATGACTGTGAGGACACTTTGTGATCAGCTCATGTAACTATTCCTTCTCCGGTCTATAATGCTCAGAATGTGTTATGAGACATCTTTTCTGTTTGAGGGGATGAATTGTCATTCTCTACAGTTTCTCGTCACTCCCCATGAATCCTGTTCAATGAGAAATGGATGCTGATCTTCACTACTGGAGTCACTTGTAAAGCAGAGCAACTCCTAAAGGATGCCACTGAAATTGATGCTCAGCAGGAGGAAGGAAGTCTGCACTTTGATAGCTGTCACGATCAGCCATGGAAAGGTGGGTTTGAGCGCACACGTTCAAGGGCAGGCAACTGTAGATGCACATGCAGCATTTTTGGTTGTGAAGGTAAAAGTAAGACAAATCATAAAAGGCCATATCAGGAGTTTCTGAATTTAATTTAATTAAGCACTAACATTTGAGAAGCACTTAGTAAAATTTACAGCATACAGTCCGTGTCTCCAAAATGAGCTATACTGACTCGAGGGAGCCTATGTGCACAAGCTGTAGGCTTTGTTTGGGCATTGTAGGTGTTAGTAGAACATTATGTGAGCATCACTGGCACAGCAACTCCAGAATTTCACAACCAGAAAGAGCTTATGGAGAGGGACAGTTGGAATTTAAGTTCCAACAATGAAAAATACACTGAGGTGACAAGTCATGGGATAGTGATATGCACACATGCAGATGGCGGTAGTATCATGTACACAAGGGATAAAAGAGCAGTCCACTGACAGAGCTGTCATTTGTAATCGGGTGGTTCATGTGAAAAGGTTTCCGACGTGATTGTGGTCACTCGATGGGAGTTAACAGACTTTGAAACGGGAATGGTAGCTGGAGCTAGCTGCATGGGACATTCCATTTCAGAAATTATTAGTGTGACTCAATATTCCGAGGTCCATAGTGTCAACAGTGCCCCGAGAATGCCAGATGTGAGACATTACATCTCGCCTCGAACAACACAGTGGCTGATCTTCACGTAATAACTGAGAGCAGTGGTATTTATGTAGAGTTGTCAGTGCTAATAGGCAAGCAACACTGCATAAATAATTGCACAAATCAATGTGGGATGTACGATGGATGTATCCGTTAAGACAGCATGGCGAAATTTGGCATTAATGGGCTATGGCAGCAGATGACTGATGTGAGTGCCTTTGCTAACAGCACATCATCATCTGTAGTGCCTCTCCTGCAAATTAGTTTAACCCTAGACAACTGGTCTGGTCAGATGAGTCCTGATTTCAGTTGGTAAGAGCTGTTGATAGGGTTAGAGAATGGAGCTGACCCTACAAAGCCATGGACCAGAGTTGTCAACAAGGCACTGTGCAAGCTGGTGGTGGCTCCATAGTGGTGTGGGCTGTGATTACATGGAATGGACTGGGTCCTCTCGTCCAACTGAACCGACCTTTGATTGGGAATTGTTATATTCAGCTACTTGGAGACCACTACGATTCATTTTTTATGGATGTCAATGCGCCACGTCAAAGGGCCGCAGTTGTTCATGATTAGTTTGAAGAACATTCTGGACAATTTGAATGAATGATTTGGCTACCCAGATTGCCCGACCGAATCCCATAGAACATTTACAAGTCATCATTGAGAGGTCAGTTCGTGCACAAAATCCTGTACCAGCAGCGCTTTGGCAATTGTGGACGGCTGTAGAGCCATCATGACTCTATATTTCTGCAGGGGACTTCCAATGACTTATTTAGCCCATGCCATATCAGATTGCTGCACAACACTGATGTCCAGCAAGGTATTAGGAGGTATCTCATGACTTCTGTCACCTCACAGTAAAATTGTCACTTCTCCATGTTTGCAGGTTAAAGTCAGCTCAGTCTAAAGCTGTGGACACTACTTCTGGTAGTGAAAATATTAAAAATAGCAAAGATGATGAACACACAGTATAAGTAAATTGCCCTCAATGTTCATAGTTTCACTAACAGGTTTATCACGTAAAGATAATATGAGGGCTACGCCGAAAGTTTTTAGCAGAATGTGCGAAAAAAATTTATTTTGAAAAAATAGTTTACAACTCTTCAAAATACTCTCCATAAGCATGTATACATTTTTCCATTCTCTGAAACCACTTAGAAAATGTGTCAGTCCAAGTTTCTTTTGGGATGTCACTTAGTGCACTCTCGTTAGCTGCAATGGCCTCTTCATCTGATGAAAACCGCTGCCCTCGAATTTTTTCCTTAGTCTTAGGGAACAGAAAGAAGTCACAGGGGGCCAGGTCAGGTGAATAGGGGGGATGGTGTAACACTCGCACTTTTTCCTTCTCCAGAAAGTCCATCGTTCTGGCAGCCCTGTGCACGGATGCATTGTCGTGATGCAGCAGAAGGTGCCCACTCTTGGACCTCGGATGCTGTGACTTTCATGTGGCGATGACTTTTGGAAGACAATCATTCATGTACCATTCAGCATTGACTGTACGACGTGTGTCCAAGGTCACAGAGGTGAGATGCCCGATCTTTGTGAAAAAACTTGCCACCATCTTTTTTCCAGAGCTCAGACTTCGTCGAACTTTTGTGGGTGGTTCCTCCCCTGGAAAGCACCACACGGAAGACTGTATCTTCATTTCAGGGTCATAATGGTAGACCCATGTTTCATCACCTTTGACGGTATTGTAGGTGTCTTGGGACTTCCCTCCATTGAATTTTTCGAGCATGAAATGACACCAGTCCACTCTCGCTTCTTTTTGGCTTTCTGTCAGGGAATGTGGCACCCAATGGGCACATCTCTTAGTAAGGCCTAAGTGACTATGAACGATGGTCTGTGCTGCTGTTGATCCAATATTTAGGGTCCCTTCAATGTCGCAAAATGTAAGATGTGGATCTTCTTTGATCATTTTCCTCACAGCATCAATGTTTTCAGGAGTCACAGCTGTTGCTGGGCGACCGGGACGAGGTTCATCTTCAATTGACTGCCGACCCCTCAAAAACTCGCGAAACCAATTTCCAACTGTGGCCCTAGAAGGGGAAGCTTCACCAAAAACACGCAGCAAAGAAAAGAAGAATGGCATTCTTCGGCACTTAAATCCTTTTTATAATCGTAAAAAATCATGGCGCGAAAGTCGCGGTGCGACAGCTCCATCCTGCACCGTCTCTGACTCAGCACTGCCTGTGCTTTCTTACCGCGCTGTGGGGGGATCACCGCTAGCCAGGGGCTGCGTGCGCACATCCCAAGGTCGAAACACATCACTCTTTTGAACGAAAACAACCCCATTGTCCTCCGCCTTACGGTTTACGGGCTACTAAAAACTTTTGGCATAGCCCTCGTATATTTCACATTAACAGAATATTTTAATTTTAGGGAAGCAGCAAGTCCAGAATGTTCTGTTCTTGTATTCATTAAGCTTAACTTTACAAACATCATAGAAAAGTTAGCTTAATGCTCATAACTGTGTCCAGTGTAGAGATAGCCATGCAGCAAATCTCTTAACAGTGGCAGATAGCACTCTGGTACCATTTCAGTAGAATACAATGAGAATCACCTCCATGCAGCAATGTACAACTAGACATAAGTCTATATCTTGGAAATCAGTTCTGAAACCACCCAATATTAGGACTTTAGTTTAATGTAATGAATACTGTGTCCATGGTATTTAACATATTCAGTCCTCTGGGTTCTGCCAAATGGTGAGCACATTAGATACCTTGACCAGTTCTGAATGTGTATGGGTTGGATAAACTCACCTAGATCCAAGCTAGGGACAAATCAGTGTGCTACCAGCCCTCTAAGCTTGATTTATTTCATTCTCTTTGTACAAAGTAGTCTTGTGCTTTTTTCCTAATTCTTTTTGTTAAATATTTTCCCCTTTTGCATTTGCCTTGGTCTGTTTGTGTGTATTATTCCTTTTCTTAAATGCTAAACTTCTTATTTAATTTAATTCAGTATACATTCTTATTCTTAAATAAATTTCCATAACTTGTATTTCTGATTTCGTGCATGTTGACTATTTTTCACCGCATGCAGAGAATCTATGATCTTGCAGTTAAAAAATGGTTTACAACTGTACAGTTTCTTTACTGTTCGTTGAAATACAGTTACATTCATTCATAATTCAATTAAGTCCTTGCAGAGCCTATTTTCTTACTGTTTGCTTTTGTAAGAATATATTAAGTACAAACCTGTTGTGGTTCTTGGGGAGTTCTACAAATGTATGACAGCCTCCTCCCCCAAGCCCCTTTCAGTGTTGTTATAATATTAGAGATTTCTTTCTGAAGAATCGTTCTTTAGTTTTAGTCCTTCCACATTAAAATCCCTCAT
Source organism: Schistocerca piceifrons (assembly GCF_021461385.2). Lineage (NCBI taxonomy): Eukaryota > Metazoa > Arthropoda > Insecta > Orthoptera > Acrididae > Schistocerca > Schistocerca piceifrons. The sequence goes on along the minus strand of NC_060141.1, from coordinate 317,204,655 downwards.
TACAATCTTGTAGTGAGTCTGCCATACATCAGTTTCTGCCACTCTTCCTACGTCGAAATTGAGCATGTTGGTGCAGACTTGTTCAATTTGCATTGAATATCATTTGTTTATATTTAAAACAATTCTTGTTGTGATAGTCCTTCAGTATTGTCGTATTTTTTTATCTATAAAAAAGCTTATGCCTGAATTTACTTCCTATTTTATTCCTCTGCAAAAATATAAATTTTCAAATTTTAGTTCCATTTGGATTTTGGTCCTTGTATGCACTTTTATAGTATAGTATCACTTTTGAGCTCCTGCAATTCCACTGATCTATCTGTAGTTTACAGTTTATTGATCCTAAATAAAAAGTAGTAATTAGGTCACCAAGACCCATGCTGTTATTTATGTAAACAAAATTAGTGTAGCAAGGTGCAGGTGCACAAATAATTGAGTATAACTCATGGCATGAAGTCATTGCCTGAAGTTCTTCAATCTTGATTTTCATTTACCCAGGCTTGAATACCATCAACCCAAGATCTCTTATGTGGCAGTGGACATGGGAACAGTGCTAACACTTGCAGCTGTGTCAGCTCTGGCCTGGGTGCTTCTAAATCCAAAATGCCAGGGATCAACTCAACTTGTTCACATTTTGATCATGTATTGGTGGGCACCTCATGTCATATTGTCGTAGCTGTCTTAGATCTACAGTCCAGCCTATGGTCAGTGTTATTTGTCCATATTGTCACAAATATTTACAGTCAAAATTACACAGATGATAGATTATCATAAACTGAGTATTCTGAGATTAGGAATCGAAGTTTTGAAGTGAATATTATGACGAGAATTTATGAAAGAGGAATGAATGTGGGGCACATATTTACGAACTACTTATTTTTCTCCATCAATTTAGGTGGTACTATCTCGAAAAACAATACAAAATCGGAAGTGATTGGATCATGTTGGATTTTGTCCTGTGAAGTTACTTGAAGTCTTTGGTGTATTTAACCCCAGTAGAAACTGAAAAGAAAAGGGACCCATTTGGAAGCGTCCCGTTGCAAAACGGACAATCGGGGTATTTGATACACTACTGCAGAATGTTGCATGTTGTTGTAATACACGTACTGATGTACTGAGACTGGCAGTTCTCAGTTAGAACACTGCTTTGAGCTTCAGTTATTGTTGTAAGATATTAGTTAGTTTTGGCAACAAAAAACTTAATTTTCCTTTCTGAACATTAGTTTCTTATCCCAATGAATTTGGTTTAGAATCTTCTGATGGGGCTGGCACGTCTGCCAGACTGAGCAGTACCAAAAAGGAATCTTCCAAAATCCAAATGTATACTCCACAAAGCTAACTATTCACAATACTGTGACCCTGGTTTATTTTAACATAGTGACAGTTACTAGCATCCGGTAGTCCACATAACATCCGTGAAAAACTGTACCTTTGATACACATTTCCAAAGTTGTCATGCCAACTACAGATACAGCTGCTCCGTGGTGAGGTAAGTAGTGCTTTTCTGCAATCAGTTGTAGGTGGTCATCAGGGCTTAATTGTTTTGCCCTTCCTGTTAAGATCACAGAATAATAATTTTGAAATCCAGGAGAATCAGGTGGGTGGTAACACGTCAGAATCCAGGGGAATGAGATCGCCAGTGACAAAGCGTATCATGTTTGTGGGAAGAAGAATGTCATTTTATGTTCTGTTCACAGCAAGCAGTTCCTTCATTAATGAACTAGAATGTTGTGTGAGATACTATGTAGCTGGATTAGACGAACAGTGGGGATAAAGGCTGTTAAGTGAACAACATGGTGTTAGGTTATCTCTATTCAGCCTCAAAGATGTAACAAACATTTTGACACAGCTCTGCATTGGGAAAACTCCATTGACAATTGGTTTCCATCTCCAACAGGAAGCTCACTATATGTGTGTTGTACGCCACAGTCAAATTTTTGTTCACTGATTGGATTTTTATATGGTGACAACAGTGCAGCTTTTCATTTAAATGTTGACTGCCTGCTATGTTTAACAATAGATCAAGTGCTGTAATTTTAATTTTTTGTAGATTTTATCATGTAATCTATCGTAAACAGACCAATTATCACAATTAAACTTTGAACATTTTATAACTAAACCCATCCTGAAATGTTTAAGCAGTTGTGTTTCTCATGTCAATATCAGATGCCCTGAGAAGGTTATTTGAAGCTATGTTGTCCTTTGTGGGTGTAAATTGATTACTATTGTCATTAGATTGGATTTTTTCTTTTTTACAGCGTGTCAGAAGAAGTGATCTTGGTGAAGTTATTATATTGGATGCTGACAGTAATACTGTGGAGACACCTTTTGAAGACCTTGAGTCTCTCCCTGCTGATGTGGTAAAATATTTTAAAATTTATCATACAAGTCCTTAATATTTTTCCATATCTTAAGCTTCTGGTTCATTTACAATCCAGGTCATGAAAGAAGAAAGCAAAAATGTTGACTTAGAGAAAATAGAAGATAGGGATGTGACTGTTCATAACTTTGTCTCTTGAAAACAATGTAAGCTGACATGATTGCATGTTAGAAGTAGCAAACTTCTCACAATAAATTATGGATGTAAGTCATTTAGTAGATTTTTCTGTAGTCCTAAAAGTCTTCCACAACTAAAATACCTCCTAGCAGAAAAGCTATTCAATCACTGAAGTATTTTTCTTATGGCTCCCCGATGTTATTCAATCTGTATATTGAGCAAGCAGTAAAGGAAACAAAAGAAAAATTCGGAGTAGGTATTAAAATCCATAGAGAAGAAATAAAAATTTTGAGGTTCACCGATGACATTGTAATTCTGTCAGAGACAGCAAAGGACTTGGAAGAGCAGTTGAATGGAATGGACAGTGTCTTGAAAGGAGGATATTAGATGAACATCAACAAAAGCAAAACGAGGATAATGGAATGTAGTCAAATTAAATCGGGTGATGCTGAGGAAATTAGATTAGGAAATGAGACACTTAAAGTAATAAAGGAGTTTTGCTATTTGGGGAGCAAAATAACTGATGATGATTGAAGTAGAGAGGATATAAAATGTAGACTGGAAATGGCATGAAAAGCTTTTCTGAAGAAGAGAAATTTGTTAACATTGAGTATAGATTTAAGTGTCAGGACGTCGTTTCTGAAAGTATTTGTATGGAGTGCAGCCCTGTATGGAAGTGGAACATGGACGATAAATAGTTTAGACAAGAAGAGAATAGAAGCTTTCAAAATGTGGTGCTACAGAAGAATGCCGAAGATTAGATAACTAATGAGGAGGTATTGAATAGAATTGGGGAGAAGAGGAGTTTGTGGCACAACTTGACAAGAAGAAGGGGCCTGTTGGTAGGACATATTCTGAGGCATCAAGGGATCACAAATTTAGCATTGGAGGGCAGTGTGGAGGGTAAAAATCATAGAGGGAGACCAAGAGATGAATACACTAAGCAGATTCAGAAGGATGTAGGTTGCAGTAAGTACTGGGAGATGAAGCAGCTTGCACAGGATAGAGTAGCATGGAGAGCTGCATCAAACCAGTCTCAGGACTGAAGACCACAACAACAACAACAACAACAACAACATGGCTAACCATCACAGCAAAGAAGTGTAACTGTCTCTCTGGGATGAACCATTATTTACAATTATCTGTAGGTCTCAAGAAAACTAGGTGATGGTTTTAAAATTCGTATAACTTGTTGTGGTGGTCTCGAGATTAAAGGAAGAAAAATTTCATTGTATTGTTTGTACAGAAGTTAAGAATAGTGATATTTTAAATAGCACTGGGTTGAGATAATGTAAATATCTAAGTACTATTCTCTGTTTCCTTTACATATTTAAAGGAGGGATTTTATACCCTGTTATGAAGGGATGTAGGAAGACAAATAACAGTAAAAGTCAGTTCCTCCATCAGATCAATCCTCCAAGGAAAATAAGTTAGTCTTGAAATAACATTCGCATCAGAAATCATAGTGTCATTATTTGAAAAGTGTTTCTTTCACTTTAGTCTTCAATGTGGAGCAGTTAGAAATTGGTACAGCCAAGATTGGAGACAGCTTAGGTGTAGGTTGGTTCAGTAATGATGAAACCTAGTAAAATATTCTTGGTTTTAAAGTTGTTCCATTGTGAAAAAAATATTCAAGTGTTTGATAGTTGTCTCGCCATTATTATTTTGAGTAAAACTACTGACTGTTGGAGTTTGTTTGGCATTACACTTACAGAGGCAAAGCAACAGCATCTGGGACCTTCCAGAGGAGGGCGAAATGGCACATATGGTAAGAGACGAGTTTGGCAGCTGTAGCCCACTATGGGACCGAGTGATGACAGGTGGCCCTAAGGTGCCTGGGTCGTGTTCGAAACTGCTTCTCCCACCTCCCTACAAGTTTCAAGCATCTGTCTTTGCTTCCACCGCCATTTTGTACTAAGTGGGTCCCTGCTAATCCCTGTTATAATTGTTACATTTATTCTAATCCTGGCTACCTCCTTCATAATGTAGTCCCAGTATAAAGATGCGTAAGTCAAGACCCTTGTCTTTTTAAATTCTGTTTTGTGCCCATTGTATGGCAATATTGAGCCAAAGTCAGCTTTCCCTCGCAGTCTTCTCCATTTCCTCCCAGATAATCCTTCATTCGGATGGCAACACCCTATATGAACCCTGTCTAATTAGTGGATGATGCCTAGTATTGGTATTGTGATTTACCATAGGTTGGCTTCACCTGTCTCCTCTTCTCTCCAGATTTGAAAGCATCTGAAAATCAGTGCAAAATAGCTAACACTTGCCAACTTTGTTCCTCATATCCTGTTGGCAGTTCGTTAGCAGCTACCTCCATTTCTTTTGTCTGTAGTGGTGGTGGATCACCATTCTTCATTGATGACATTAACCTGCCCTTACTGGACTGGTTTTGCCATTCGTACACACATTTTTAGTGATGAGTTGTGGCTGCTCATGACAATTAGTGATCAAAAGTTCTCCTTGACCATCTGTAATACTTAAGATTTTCACTGATGTTAGATTTCTTTTGTGATCCTGAGCAGCTTTTCACAATCTTCAAAAGCTTTGTAGTTTAACTGAGCATCTAAATTGATGACTGTAACTAATCTTGTTGATGATATCGGACTAACATTGTCTTTGATGGTGAAAAACTGTCTAGAGCAATCTTTGTGATGGGGTTGTTGAGATAGCTTTGTCAGTGTGGAGCTTGGGTCTTCCACAGTCTTTGACTGCTTGTGTTGCCTGCAAGAAATCCCATCTGAGAATAACATTTATTGCAGCCTGTTAAAACAGAACATTTGAAGGGCTTCGTTCTATCATTGCCAGTTATTCTTGCAGTTTATATTCCTTGTGGTTGGACCTTCAGCAAAATTGTTTTTGTATCACAGAACATAATCCTCTTTAGCTGGTGATGATAAAAATTTGACTTTTCAGACAGAAACCCCTGAGTGGACTAATGTCTGGACAGGTTGGCCTTTGATGATGATGTCAGTGAGATTTCTGGACATCTAGGTGACTTGTCGCATGAATTTTTGTCTGTGGCACCCTCTACTCCACAGACGATAGACTGAATTTGATGGCTAGGCAAGCTATTGGCACCTTTGTACGGTGAGGGGAAGTGGCTTTGGTGTGTTGGGGAGCAGCCTTGTCCAGGGTATGGTAGTGGGCTTTGTTTGCAGGTCTGCTACAGTCATCTGCAATTGGCTGGCACAGATAGAAACATTGTGCTGATTGACTTCTGATGGGGCAGTAGTTATAAAAAACTTGTCTTCTTCCTCTTTAGTAGAGTACAACATGTACAGGGCATCCAGAGTGTGTACATACTGGCATGGTGTCCTCTGTCCTCCAAGTGTCTGTTCTTCTGCAGGGCATTATATTTGGTGAAGAAATTGGTTGTGCATGTTTTGGTTGGGTACTGGGTTGTCATTTGATGGTTGTGGCGTAGTCTTGAGCTGGTAGAGTCCATTCTTTCTGACAAATTTGACTGGTTGTGGAGATTGGAGCTGAAGATCAATACACCTCTTCAACATTTTCTATTTCCTCTTGACATAGGGGATGAACATTCGTGGATGCTCTCTCTTGTTTATTCAGTTTGACAGTACTGGCTGCTATAAAATGCTGTCTCTCTTTTCTTACTATCTAGTGTATGACAGATGCAAGGTCATACTGGTCTTCCACAATTGCTGTAGATAGGGAACCACATTCAAGAGTCAGTTATACCTAATTCATCAAACTCTTTTCTGTTCCATTTCCACAATGTGATGGCACCATTTGATGAATTGTACTGTTGTTGAAACATCCTTTATGAGAATAGCTAGTATATGTCTTCTGCAACTCCTTTCATCAAATGTGAGATTTTGTTGGCTTGTGTCATATTCAAACTCATGACATGGTATAGGACCGAAGCATTCTGTATGTATGACTGTTGTTTTTCCACGATGGCACTGTTCTTGAATTATTCTTACACTGAGCAGACTTGGTGCTGATTTTTGCCAAACACTTTCTTTAGTTTGGCCTGGAATTTGTCCCAGCTATTAAGCTTCTCTTTGTTGTTCTCTCACCACTGTAGGCTGTGCCATCCCATTAGAAATACGCCTTTGCCAAACACATCACGTCATCCAAACCTGTTGTATTTGGTGACACAGTCCGATCTGTCGAGTGATTTCATCTGTTCCTAACAAGCATCACCATACGATGCCGATTGATGCCTGACGTGTGGCTGACTTACAGTGGCTTGGAATCAAGTGGTCTCCTTGAATATATGGACCTCGGGAACAATGTGCTGGTTGTATTCTGGTTTCTGCCCTTGTATGTTATCTATTTGGAACAACGGTCATGTAGATTTTTTGAAGTACCTGGCGTCTCCATCGAGCAGTGTCACTGTGTAGCCAGAATCGAGTCCAATCAGAAGGCAGGGTACTCAAAGAAGTGCAACACTTAGCACTGAAAGTACTTTTATTACGAACAGTGTACAACCAAAACAGAACTGAACTGAACTCATGGACACAAAGTGCTGCTATTTATACAAGAAGCAAACATTCTAGAATATACAGTCATTATAAACATTAGAAATTTTGAGACCCGTCTGAAAATTCTAAATACTGAATAACAAATAATTGTTGCCGGATGGGTTTGAACTGGCCACCCACAGCATGCCATTGAGCAGTGCTAATCACTATGCTACACTGCATGCTGCACAGCTCATGACATTGTGATTACCTGATATCATAGAGGAGCCTGAAGATGGTGTAATGAAACACCAAATCAATTACAATAAAAACAAGACCCATTAACAAACAGGAAGGTGTCAGTCTGGCTTCATAAAGAAATGGAACTTAATCTTGAAGTACGCCACCATTTCTTCAGCTTTTCCTGGTGTTTAAGGTGCATTGGCATCGTAGTAGTAGTTGCACTGTCACTGAATATGATGACTGTGAACAGTATCCTCCACATCTTGAAGCAAATTTGGAATGAATTTAAAAGTCATTATTTTTTATTGAAATTCCTTCTGACTCAGTAAAACCAAGTGGTATTACTGAATTGGTTGTTGACTAACATGTTTGTCTGCTACTTTCCCAAAGAAATTGGTCAGTAAACATTGGAAATTTTTGGAGAAGTCTCTTTCAACATTGTACTGTGTATATGAAGTATTGCTTGTGGTTATTCAATGTTTGATAATATGACACAACATAGGGATATGCATGCCTTATGCGTTTGATAACTTAAGTAGGGCAATTTATCTATTTTAAATGACCTCATTTTCACCGTTTAATACAGTTTTGAGTAATCTTGAGTATACTTTGCCTCTGTTTAGTGTTTTCTAGTGAGATCAGCAGAGTGCAGTCTTTGGAATTTCATGAATCAAGAAATGCTTTAAAAGTTACTAAGTATGCAGCAGGCACTGAATATTTTAAGTACAATTTTCCTAAAAGATTCAAATGTAAGTGTTAATAGTTTGTCACATGCCTCCAACAATCTGTACTGCCACCACCACTGCCGCCACTGCCCACTTTTAACATTGAAAATGTTATTCGTGTTGCCATTATTCTGCATATGTGATTCTGGATGATTTTCCTGCTAAACCTTGAATTGGCTTTCTCAGTTATTTCACATATGCATTCTACTAATTTTTAAAAACATATTTATTCTGTCATTTCACTAATACAAGTTTTAAACATCATGCAAATAATGAATTTACTTGTGAGTATCTTACTTATCATGATGCAGCACTATTTAGTCTTAGTGCTTGTGCCGTAGTTCTGACACCATGTGATTTGCTAAGTGACAACATTTACTTCAACACAGCATTCAGCAATCTGCCCTCCTTCTTTACTGTCCTTTCGTTTATGGTCATCATATGGGGTGCAGTAAAATCTGTTATTTCTTTATGGTGTGTAGTATTTAAATGTACTCAGACTTTGTTGGCATATGTCAGATGACCGTTGATAACTGGGACAGTACTACTGTTACTCACCCAGCATGATATCAGACTGCCCACGAAAGATCACAGGTTTTAAAAGAATGATATTGAAAACTAATCAGACAGTTGGACAGTTAGAAAAGAACATGTGCTTGTCAGCTGCAACCAACAGATACCACCATTTTGGACAAGTCTGCTCTTCAGAGTAACCAATACATACCGCTATCGCTGCTGTGGGCAAGTCTGCTTTTGAAGATTGGATTTTTGAACTGCACAAGCACCTAAGAATCCATAATTACAAGAGAAACTTAGTTATGGACCATGACGATGCTGACTATTATCATTATTATTGTTCTTTTTCTTTAGCATGAAAAGTGGTTTGCTGCAGCTCTTCACTCTAGTCTCTCTTGTGCAAGCCTCTTTATCTCTGCACAACTACTGCAGCTTGCATCCATTTTAACTAACTTACTATAGTCAAGACTTGATCTCCCTCAACAATTTTTACAACTCGCATTTCCCTCCTTAACCAAGTGCATGACTCTTTGATGCCTCATGACCTGTCCTTTCAACCAATCTCCTCCTTTAGTCAAGCTGTGCTGTAACTTCATCTTCTCTGCAATTCGATTTGGTACCACCTCATTAGTTATTCAATCTGTTCATTCCTGTAACTTTCAGTATTCTTCTGTAGCACCATGTCACAAAAGCTTCTATTAGTTTCATGTTTGAACTGTTTATCATTCGTGTATCACTTCCGTACAAGACTAGACTCCAGGCATGTACCTTCATATAAAGACTTCTTAACATTTAAATATATATTAATTGTTGACAAATGTGTCTTTTCAGAAATGCTTTTCTTGCCATTGACAGTCTGCATTTTATATCCTGTCTACTTCGGCCATTGACACTTTTTCTGTTGCACAAATAACAAAACTTGTCTATTATTTCTACTTTCCCATTTTCTAATTTAATTCCTTCAGCATCTCTTGGTTTAATTTGTCTGCATTCCTTTACCCTTGTTTTACGTTAGTTGATGTTCTTGTTACAAACTCTTTCCTCTTTCCAATCTGTAAAACTTACAATGTAATCAAAAAACCTCAAAGTTTTTATTTCTTCTTTTCCTCTGTTGTTGACTCAATAAACATATATTTATTAAATAAATGTGGCATTTTTGTACTCACCCAGTGTACTTGGGCTGATTTTTATTTCAACTTTTTCTACACTTTGGCTATGTTTTTGTAGTTGTTAAGTCAGCTGTGTATTTTGGCAGTGACAATATTTAATGTGTTACACTAGTGTTTGTAATATTTTGCCCTGTATATTTTTAAAAAAAAGTGGTATCTGATACACCCTGGGAGACCCGTTATGATTGTTCCCAGTTAAAATGATTGTTTCTTAAGAATTTCACCATTATTAAGCTTAAATCACTGAATGATGATTGTGGAATGCTTCTAGAATAAATCACTTGTATTTTTTTTACTTTTTTTATGAGATACACAAACTGAAGTGCTTTCTTTTACTTACCAGAACCATCACCAGTGATGATTTGTTATACAAAAGGTGGATGATTTTAGCTTGAATAACATCTAATATGACTTTGGATTAGTGGCAATTTTTTGTGGTAGTAGCTGTCAGAGTATTTTCTTTGCTTTTTAGCTTTTATGGATTATAATGGTTTCCACAAAAAGAAACTATCCAGAACCAATTTTTATAAAAGGCCTTTTATTTTATTTTCCCAAAACAAATTTTATAAAAGGCCTTTTATTTTGTATATTAAAATGTTGCCACGTCTTAACTGCCATGTAATTTACTGTTACTGCTTAACCATATTGTAATTCAAAATCTCTATAAATCCACATTCAAAAATTAACATGAGAATACCGGACCACTGCTTATTTATTCTTCAACTTCAGTACGCTGGTGGACAAGGTGTCGAGTCATAGAAAAATTCTGCTAGTGCTCTAACAACCTCCAACTAATGATTGTACTAAAAAAAAATTGGAGGTCTTGCTAATTCACCACTTTTACATCTAAAAAGAAAAACTTTCCCCTTTTCAAGTGTTGCCTTGTAACCTGTATTACTCTCTGACACTATTACTTTCCAGTTTGTTTGGTTGTTTTTTTCACAGATAAGACCCAAGCACTTAATCAACATCTGACATTCGAAGGACATTGCTTTTCATACTGTACCGTGTTTTAACATAAAAAAACCAGAATGTAATATACCTCTATGCTTGATATGCCAGCTCAGGATTCTCTCTCATAAACAGCAGTCTAACTGGAAAAATATCAAATTCTTATATTTCTTCTGCCTGAACATTAATTCCCTATTGAAGTTTATCCTTGGTTTCCTTCACAGTTTGCACAATGTACAGGTGGAATGATATTGGGGATAGGTTACAACACTGTCTCACTCCCTTCTCAGCTAGTGCTTCCCTTTCATATCTTTCAACTCTCATAACTGCTCTCTGGTTTCTATAGAAGTTTTAAAAATCCTTTTGCTTCCTACCTCTTATCCTTGCTACCTCGTGTTTCAGAGAGTGCAGTCCATTCAATATTGTGAAAAACTATATTTAAATATACAAATGCTACTATTGTAGAATTGCCTTTATTCAGCTTATCTTCTAAAATTACTCATAGAGTATTTCCTTGTATGTTGTATATTTCTCTGGGATCCAAACTGATCTTCCCCCATATCAACATCTACCAGTTTTTCAAACATCCTGTAAATAATTTGTGGCTATATTTTGCATCACAACTCATTAAACTGATTGGTTGGTGATGATCACACCAGTTCACACATGCTTTCTTTGGGATAGGGATTATTACTTTCTGAGTCGCAGATAGGCACAACAAAAGGCTGTCAAAAATGAAGGTTTCGGCCCCACTATGTTGTGAATAGCAACTTTCCTTTTCATAATATTGTTACATTCCATCCTGTATTTTCCACTGTTTAATTATTACTTTCTTCTTGAAGTCTAAGGGTTTTTCGCCTGTCTCGTATGTTTTGAAAATGAGGTTGAATAGTTTCATCTTGACTAGCTCTCCTGAGGATCTTAATGATTCTGAAGGAATGTCATCTACTCTAAGTGCCATGTTCAGACTTTGGTCTTCCAGTGCTCTGTCAAATTCTTCTCACTATATCACATCTTTCATCCCATCATCATCAAGTTCTTCTTTTCCAATATTATTGTATTCAAGTCCATCTCAATTGTAAAGTCATTAAATTTAATTCTTCCATCTTTCAGACTTTCTTTCTTTGATTCATCTGAGTTCTGTATATTCATGAAGCTGCTTCTCATTTCTTCAATTATTTTTTTTCTTCTGTATGCTGCACATCACAGCATCTATCTTCCCCGAGCCTGCTTTGCCATTTTGCTCTTACCATCAAACTCATTATTAGACACCTGTATTCCCTTTTATCTGCATACATTTTCTCTCTTTGTCAGTTAAATTCATTGGACTTTGTCTTTTTGCTTGTCTGATCCTATGCTGCCTTCAATAATTTCAGCTCTTAAAATTGCTCATTCATCTTGTGTTGTATTTCTTTCCCTGTCTGTCATTTGGTACCTAATACTTGAACTAAAGACAACAATAACAACAACAATGTATTTGATTTTGTATTGCTAACACTGTACTCACCTGACTAAGTATTGTTCTTTCAGTTACTGCACTTCTCATTCCCAATATTTCTAAGTTCAGCCCATCCATTCCTCTTTTGAAATTCTCTAGCCTGCCTACCTGATTAAGGGATCCAGTATTCCACACTTCACTCCGTAGATCACTAGATTTGTTTTTCCTAATGAACTCATCCTCCTTTATAGTTTCTTTTAAGATCTTGGCCACCCCAAGTGTCTGTCAACCTTAATAGTTATACTAACATACTTTAATGAGTTGTATACTGGCACAGTGAAACATCTGCATAAAGGGTGTGTTTTTGAATTTTACTTATGCACTTCATGTTTGAGGTAGTTGTTTCCCTACCTACTATAATTATCGAAACTTTATTAGGGACGCTATTACTTGTTGCTTCCTCCAGTCAGATGTGTGGAATATGTTATGTGATATACACAACATTTTGTACTATTATGTAGCTTAATAATGTACAAGGGGGTGAAATTAGCTAACTGATAAATCATGAAGTAAAATGTTTATTTCAAAGTAATCATCCTGCACAGGAGAAATACTTTCCTCAAGAACGGGGACTGTTTTATAGTTGGAAAATTTTACTCCAGATGATGCCATCATCTCTAAGGCATACAGTAGAGCTGCCTGTTCTAGGACATACATTGGTTGTAGTTTGACCTTGTTTTTAGATATTGACAGTACCAGCACAGCAAACCTATGTTGCTTAATGTTGCAGGTCTAGGTCAGCTACTGTAAAGGCGGCTGCCTCTCTTCAGAAATCATTTGTTACTTTAGCATCTCCTCTGACTAGATTTTATTATTAGCGTCATGATTTTAAATTGAATTATTGAAATCACCTCAAAATAACAAAAATGGGTTTAAAAATTGAGAGGAAAAATTTGAAAAATAGTAAAAAATTGACCATTCACTCCTTTATAGACCAATGGAGTTAAAATTATGAACTCATAACACCAATGTGTTGATGTATAGTACAAAGTTTCAATTATCATATTGAAAAATGGACCTTGCCGTTGGTGGGGAGGCTTGCGTGGCTCAGCGATACAGATAGCCATACCGTAGGTGCAACCACAACGGAGGGGTATCTGTTGAGAGGCCAGACAAACGTGTGGTTCCTGAAGAGGGGCAGCAGCCTTTTCAGTAGTTGCAAGGGCAACAGTCTGGATGATTGACTGATCTGGCCTTGTAACAATAACCAAAACGGCCTTGCTGTGCTGGTACTGCGAACGGCTGAAAGCAAGGGGAAACTACAGCCGTAATTTTTCCCGAGGGCATGCAGCTTTACTGTATGATTACATGATGATGGCGTCCTCTTGGGTAAAATATTCCGGAGGTAAAATAGTCCCCCATTCGGATGTCCGGGCGGGGACTACTCAAGAGGATGTCGTTATCAGGAGAAAGAAAACTGGCGTTCTACGGATTGGAGCGTGGAATGTCAGATCCCTTAATCGGGCAGGTAGGTTAGAAAATTTAAAAAGGGAAATGGATAGGTTGAAGTTAGATATAGTGGGAATTAGTGAAGTTCGGTGGCAGGAGGAACAAGACTTCTGGTCAGGTGACTACAGGGTTATAAACACAAAATCAAATAGGGGTAATGCAGGAGTAGGTTTAATAATGAATAGGAAAATAGGAATGTGGGTAAGCTACTACAAACAGCATAGTGAACGCATTATTGTGGCCAAGATAGATACGAAGCCCACGCCTACTACAGTAGTACAAGTTTATATGCCAACTAGCTCTGCAGATAACGAAGAAATTGAAGAAATGTATGATGAAATAAAAGAAATTATTCAGGTAGTGAAGGGAGACGAAAATTTAATAGTCATGGGTGACTGGAATTCGAGTGTAGGAAAAGGGAGAGAAGGAAACATAGTAGGTGAATATGGATTGGGGGACAGAAATGAAAGAGGAAGCCGCCTGGTGGAATTTTGCACAGAGCACAACATAATCATAACTAACACTTGGTTTAAGAATCATGAAAGAAGGTTGTATACATGGAAGAACCCTGGAGATACTAAAAGGTATCAGATAGATTATATAATGGTAAGATAGAGATTTAGGAACCAGGTTTTAAATTGTAAGACATTTCCAGGGGCAGATGTGGACTCTGACCACAATCTATTGGTTATGACCTGTAGATTAAAACTGAAGAAACTGCAAAAAGGTGGGAATTTAAGGAGATGGGACCTGGATAAACTAAAAGAACCAGAGGTTGTACAGAGATTCAGGGAGAGCATAAGGGAGCAATTGACAGGAATGGGGGAAATAAATACAGTAGAAGAAGAATGGGTAGCTTTGAGGGATGAAGTAGTGAAGGCAGCAGAGGATCAAGTAGGTAAAAAGACGAGGGCTAGTAGAAATCCTTGGGTAACAGAAGAAATATTGAATTTAATTGATGAAAGGAGAAAATATAAAAATGCAGTAAGTGAAACAGGCAAAAAGGAATACAAACGTCTCAAAAATGAGATCGACAGGAAGTGCAAAATGGCTAAGCAGGGATGGCTAGAGGACAAATGTAAGGATGTAGAGGCCTATCTCGCTAGGGGTAAGATAGATACCGCCTACAGGAAAATTAGAGAGACCTTTGGAGATAAGAGAACGACTTGTATGAATATCAAGAGCTCAGATGGAAACCCAGTTCTAAGCAAAGAAGGGAAAGCAGAAAGGTGGAAGGAGTATATAGAGGGTCTATACAAGGGCGATGTACTTGAGGACAATATTATGGAAATGGAAGAAGATGTAGATGAAGATGAAATGGGAGATACGATACTGCGTGAAGAGTTTGACAGAGCACTGAAAGACCTGAGTCGAAACAAGGCCCTCGGAGTAGACAATATTCCATTGGAACTACTGACGGCCGTGGGAGAGCCAGTCCTGACAAAACTCTGCCATCTGGTGAGCAAGATGTATGAAACAGGCGAAATACCCTCAGACTTCAAGAAGAATATAATAATTCCAATCCCAAAGAAAGCAGGTGTTGACAGATGTGAAAATTACCGAACTATCAGCTTAATAAGTCACAGCTGCAAAATACTAACACGAATTCTTTACAGACGAATGGAAAAACTAGTAGAAGCCAACCTCGGGGAAGATCAGTTTGGATTCCGTAGAAACACTGGAACACGTGAGGCAATATTGACCTTACGACTTATCTTAGAAGAAAGATTAAGGAAAGGCAAACCTACGTTTCTAGCATTTGTAGACTTAGAGAAAGCTTTTGACAATGTTGACTGGAATACTCTCTTTCAAATTCTAAAGGTGGCAGGGGTAAAATACAGGGAGCGAAAGGCTATTTACAATTTGTACAGAAACCAGATGGCAGTTATAAGAGTCGAGGGACATGAAAGGGAAGCAGTGGTTGGGAAGGGAGTAAGACAGGGTTGTAGCCTCTCCCCGATGTTGTTCAATCTGTATATTGAGCAAGCAGTAAAGGAAACAAAAGAAAAATTCGGAGTAGGTATTAAAATTCATGGAGAAGAAATAAAAACTTTGAGGTTCGCCGATGACATTGTAATTCTGTCAGAGACAGCAAAGGACTTGGAAGAGCAGTTGAATGGAATGGACAGTGTCTTGAAAGGAGGATATAAGATGAACATCAACAAAAGCAAAACAAGGATAATGGAATGTAGTCTAATTAAGTCGGGTGATGCTGAGGGAATTAGATTAGGAAATGAGGCACTTAAAGTAGTAAAGGAGTTTTGCTATTTGGGGAGCAAAATAACTGATGATGGTCGAAGTAGAGAGGATATAAAATGTAGGCTGGCAATGGCAAGGAAAGCGTTTCTGAAGAAGAGAAATTTGTTAACATCCAGTATTGATTTAAGTGTCAGGAAGTCATTTCTGAAAGTATTCGTATGGAGTGTAGCCATGTATGGAAGTGAAACATGGACGATAAATAGTTTGGACAAGAAGAGAATAGAAGCTTTCGAAATGTGGTGCTACAGAAGAATGCTGAAGATTAGATGGGTAGATCACATAACTAATGAGGAAGTATTGAATAGGATTGGGGAGAAGAGAAGTTTGTGGCACAACTTGACCAGAAGAAGGGATCGGTTGGTAGGACATGTTCTGAGGCATCAAGGGATCACCAGTTTAGTATTGGAGGGCAGCGTGGAGGGTAAAAATCGTAGAGGGAGACCAAGAGATGAATACACTAAACAGATTCAGAAGGATGTAGGTTGCAGTAGGTACTGGGAGATGAAAAAGCTTGCACAGGATAGAGTAGCATGGAGAGCTGCATCAAACCAGTCTCAGGACTGAAGACCACAACAACAACAACATGTAATTAGTTAGTCTGCATTCCTGGTACACACTGAAGTCCTTGTTTCACTGTACCATAGTGTGATGTTACAGGAGCTAAGAGAAAATGGTGTTGCCCATTGATAAAATCGAGTATTATGTGATAATTCATTTTTGATAACAGTGTAAATATCTCAGTTATGTGAGGCCATTCCAGGCAGCTAAAGAAGTGAACTGCATTGGTCTGATACAGTGGCAACATTTCCACTTCTACCAAAAAAGAATTATCACATAATACTCAGTTTTATCAATAGGCTACACCATTTTATTTCAGCTGCTGTAACATTGTGCTGTAGTACTATGGCACAGAGATGGCCCCCCACCTCCCCCTCACCCAGGTGGCTCACAGTTCTTGTGGGTTCATGTGTGGTGTGCATTTGGCACCGAGCTATTGCAGCCTTTCTTCTTTCCCGGACTGCAATCCCTTCCTCATATCTCCCCCCCCCCTCCCCCCTCCCCCATATCTCCCCCCTCTCCCCCCATATCTCCCCCCCTCTCCCCCCCCCCCTCCCTCAGTGTTTCCCTTTATGATATGATGATCCGACTATTCCCTCAGTTATGCTATTCCCTTTTGCTCTTGTCTCATGTTTCCACTTTCTCTTTTGCCCCCCACCCCACCTCCCAGCTTTTTTTGGTTCCTCTTGGGATTTGACCTCTCTTTCTAAATTATGTGAGCCATTTGGGAAAGAACAGGCTCCCTAGCATGAGTTCCTCTGCCCGCCCCCCTTCCCTCGTCTTCTCTTCCCTGCTACCCCCCCCCCCCCCTTTCCCCCGAGCTGTCACCACTTCATGTATGCCTAGGAGTGGTTGCTAATCTTATTGGGGCATTGGGAGTCTCGACAATGACCGCTGTGCAAGGTGGCCCTTGATATGGCTGCCCATGAGGTGAGCACCTGATCAGAGGGGTGGTACCAGCACAGGTACTCTACAGATGCTCTGCGCATCAAGTACGCTAAGCCCCATATTTTTTACCACTCTTCTGCAGCCGTCTCTTCAGGTTTTCTCACTGTTCCTACTTTGGTTTCCTCAACCTTCCCCTCCATGGCCACCCCCCAGGGAGGAAGGCCAGGCCTGTTTGGCATGGGGCGAAACCATTTCCCTGTTACTTGCTTTGGTCTGGGGCAGATGGTGAGACTTTCGCTGCTTTCAAACTGTTCTTTTTGTAGAACATATCAAAGATATGTTTGGTGAAGTTGACATCATTTAGTAAGATGCAGTCTGATTCCCTGCTGATTAAAACCTCTTCTGCCAATCAGTTGGCTTCCCTTCTGCTTGCGAGTACTTCAGAGACATCCCAGTGAGTGTCACTCATCACCAGGTCGTAAATATGACCCAGGGCATTACCTTCCACAGGGACCTCCGTTTTCAGTCTGACAAGGAACTTGGGACGAATCTGGCATAGCACGATGTTCATTTCATCTGGCGAGTCATGTGAGGTCTTAAGGACAATTGTGTTGATGTCAGCGCTTTCATCATGGCTTTTGAGGTGTACCCTTCTGGAAAAATTCAGAGTTAAGGTTTACCATTGTGACATGAAGCCCTGTATCCTTCAACCCATGTGCTGATTCTGGAGTCTTCGTTTTGGTCATATGTCTTTGCAGTGTGAGGTGAATCATATTTATGGTGACTGCAGCCACTCTCTCCATTTAGGAAGTCCTTACACACCACCGTCCAAGCTCATTAACTGTTCCTGCCCACATTCTTCTCGCACACCAGATTGCACAATCTTTAAAACGGAAAGGAAGATTCAGGAATTGAAGAATATTGACTGTCTAGCCTATCCTGAGGCCTGACAGTAATTTGACCATCTCCACCTGCTGTCTTTAACATCAACCTTTGCTTCTGTTGCATCCTTTCTTCCTCCTCCTTCCTCCTTACCTCTATCTTGTCCACCTTCCCTTTCCTCTTCCCTGGTGGTTCCTGTTCCCTCCTCTCACAGAATCACCCTTTCTCTCTCTGGAACTTGCCAGGGATGGGGCTTCCTCTCGGAGCCCCCTCCAAGCATCTCTGAGACAAGAAGCTTGTGGGGCACACATTCTTTGGGCATCAAAGCTGCTCATTCTTTTCTGCTTCCTGATACTGCTGTGATTTGCTCTCTTTCCAACCACACCTCTCACCATGTGAATGAGAAGTATGTGAGTAAGTCTCATCTTGGGACGATCCCCCTCAACATCCAAGGGGCATCACCCCTTTCCTCTCAATCAGGATCCAGTCTTAAATTTGTGGATGTCACTCCATCCTTACCAGAGATGGACACTCTTGACACAATGACTGATTCTGACTTGTTTGACCTCCATCCAACTTTTGCACTAATCTCCTACAATGGAAGTGTAATGGGCATCACCTTCCAGAATTGTAGTCTCTTCTTCTCTCTACTCTCTAGCTTGTGTTGTGTTGTAGGGATCCCATTTTGTGGGTACTAATTTGCTGTGGTTTCCAAGCTTTGTGCCGGAACTGGGGTTGGCCCTTCGGTGCTATCTGTACATTGGTCTGCACGGACCTTGTTAGTTTCTGGATTCCTCTTCATACTGCACTGGAACCAGTGGCCATTCAGATCCATTTAGACTTCACACTAATGATATGCAATCTTTATCTTCCCTCAGACAGGTCTCCTAAACTTCCTGCTCTTCTTGCCTTCCTTCACAGGGCTAGGTCTTTCCCTCCTCAACATAAGCCCCCACACACTATAGTGTGGCCCACGGTACTTTTTTGGCCATTGATCTGTCCATCTGTAGCCATGGATTCCTCTCTTCTGTTCAGTGGGTAGTTCATGATGATGTGCAACAGTGATCATTTTCCAATTGTTTTGTCTTTTCTGCGGCATCGCTGGATGCCCACACAGGTGTGCTTTTACTAATGCGGATTGGGGTGTCTTTTCCTGCTGTCACCCCAACTGCTTCACCACATGATGGCATTGAAGAGTCGATACAGAGGTTGGCCAATGCCATCCTATCGGCAGCTGCTTTGGTGATTTATTCTTCCATGGGTTCTCTCTGATGCAGTACTGTCTCATGGAGGACCCCCAAAATTGCTCTGATTATCAAAGATCGCCGTCTCCTCCGATTATCAAAGACCGATGCCATGCCCTCCAATGCTACTAATGGCATCCATCTCTCGACCACCTCCTGGTCTTCAAACACCTTCGTGCTTTGGCCCATTATCTTATTAAGCATCAGAAACAGATTTGTTGGGAACAATATGTCATTGTCACAGGGCCGCATACTTCATCTTCGCAGGTGTGGGCAAAAATTAAGCACATTTCCAACCCCCACTTGCCGGGGGTCCACAACTCTTTTGTGAATATGTGCAAGGCGAGCACAGGACCCCGAGCTAGTGCAGCTTTCTTTCCTTTCAAGAGTTGCATACCTTCCCTTCCCATATCCCTCCCTGTCCCCAATCCTTCCTCCCCCCCCCCCCCCTCCCACCCCTTTCCTTCCTTTGCTCCCTCTTTTTGGGAGTATGTTTTCTGCCTACGTCTGGAGACAGATACTTATGACTGTAAGACGTGGTTTCTTTTCTTTTCTCTCTATACTGTAAAGTCTCTGTCTTCACTTTGTCCTTCTCTTTTCCTTGATTCTTCTCTTAACCTTCTTCTCCACTGTGGCGTTTGGGACCTCTTCTTTTCTTTCATTTTCTTTGTTCCTCCATTTCTCTTTCTGTCCTCCGTGTGTGTGTCTGAAGGCTGACCCACGTGTAGCCGGTGACGGGGTAACGCATAATTCCCCACCCTGGGTAGACAAGTGTAGACAAGTAGGACACGTACGTACCCCCTGGTAAAGGCCAGGCCCAGGGAGGGGTAATTACCCAAGCTGGTACCTTCTGAACATGCCACTACGTCCGTTTCTCGGGAGGTATGACATGAGGTGTGGACAATCACCTAAGGCGGAAGTACTTCTACAACTTCTGCCCCCAAGAGAACGCTAGATCAGTCTCAGCCACGGAAAATTCTTACATCAGTACCAAAGTTCCTAGTTTTTTCTCAGTCTAACAAAGGTCAAGACTTATCCACAGTCAACCTTTTCATTATTCACAAAGGTGTTGACACAACTGCAGGCCTTGTCAAGTCTTGTTCCTGGTTATGAAATGGCACCTTGTTGTTAGAAACAGACAGTGCCCCCCAGGCACAAACATTGCTTCTAACTACACTGCTACACACCTTCCCTGTCCAGATGGAAGTGCACCGTACGCTAAACTCATTGTGTGGGATGGTTTATACATAATCACTTGACAGATATTCCAATAAGGATATTCAAAATTATCTGTCTGATCAGTGCATAATGGGCGTACATTGCATCATGAAACAGGTTGAAAAAAATTGGTACTGACAGTTCGCCCTTATATTCCCAACCCTACGCATTAATATCAGTGTCAGCAGATTAATCATACCAGCCAGTCGTGTTCCAATACAGTCAAATGTGTTACATGTGGCAGGGATGCCCTTGAAGGTGATTCTCCACTTCCATTGCCTCATTGCATCAATTGTATGGGCGACCTGCTTCCTCTAGAGATAGCCCTATCTTTAAAGATGAATGAATTATTCAGGAAATCTGAGTGAAGTTAAAAGTGTCTACCTTTGCTGCTCATAAGTTATTTGCCAGTTGAAAGCCCACTGTGCCCCCAGTGGGTAAATATAGCACTGTTCTCGCCTCTCCTCGACATACTAAGGAGGTAGCCACAAAGACTTGTGATCTCACCTTAAGTGCCAGAATTGTCAGATCAGCCAGCCCAAAGATCGCTCGTTCGACCTTCCCACTATCCTCCGCTCACTCTAAGGCTCAACCCTCATTGGCTCCTGCTGAATCATGGGCACCAAAATCGAATGCCCATAAAAGAGCCTACTTGTGAAGATTGGTTGCATACCCAGACCTCACAACCATTGACTTCTCCCTCCTCTCAAGGCCCTGCTTCCAAGAAGGCTCATAAGAAACAAAGTTCCTCTCCTTCTCTGCCATGGCGTGTCCCTTCTACAGCACCACCCAGCAGTAGCCGCCCTCAGCCATCTCCGGGTCACCAAGACTCACTGCTGGCGGCCGATCAACCACCCGATCACTGGCAGCAGGAGCTAACCCTGAACAACCTATGGATCAGGATCTTCTGCCTAGAGTTGACTGCCGTTCCAGGCCGTTGGCCGCTGGCTCTCAGCGGTCATTGAATTGACGGCAACCGTGTTGAGATTTTGCCTTTTTCTGTCCACTCTATGTCAATTAGTCATTGGAATATCTACGGACTTCACTCTAATCGGGATGATTTGTCGATTCTCTTAAGATCCTGCTCCCTGGTCGTCTTCTGTCTTCAGGAAACAAAGCTATTTCCCCATGATGGCTTTGTTTTCCCTCATTTCCAATCAGTCCGGTTTGATCTCCCCTCTGTTGATGGCACTCCAGCACACGGGGGGGCTTATGAATCTTCTCCATGATGCTATCCATTATCACCCAATCTCCTTAAACAGTTCCTTCCAAGCTGTTGCTTTACATCTTTCCTTTTCTGGATACACCTTTTCTCTTTGTACCATATACATTCCATCGTCCATACCAATGGAAAGAGCCGATCTCCTTCATCTACTTGGTCAGCTCCTGCCGCCCCCCCCCCCCCCCCCCCCCCCCCACACACACACACACACACACACACACACACCACCACCAATTTACTGGTTGGGGACTTCAGTGCCCACCACCCACTTTGGGGATCTGTGCATCCTTGTCCGAGAGGCTCCCTTTTGATTGACCTCTTCCACCAAGTGGATCTTGTATGCCTCAACACTGGGGAACCTACATTTTTGTCTGCTTTCACGCCATCCTTCTCTCATCTGGACCTTTCGGTTGGTACTGTTCAGCTAGCTCGGAGCTTTGAATGGTTTGCTCTTGCTGATCCATCCTTGAGTGACCATTTTCCGTGTGTCCTTCGATTACAGCCACAACTGTCATCTATGCGCCCCCAAGATGATGGAAGTTTTCCCATGCTAATTGAAAACTTCATTTGACGACCATCCATTTCCTAGCATCGATGATCAGGTCACTCGTGTTATGGAAGTTATTCATACAGCAGTGGAACGTTCAATACCTCGTACCTCCCTTGCTGTCTCCTCTCAAAATCGCAAAAGCTATAATACTGTTTTTACTGTGCCAGAACTCCAGCTTGCACTCTTTGTCTCGCTCTTCCACCCCAAGACCGAATGGCATCCACATTCAAATGTTGCTGCTTTTATCATACTGTAGTCTGCATTACCTCCTTCGCCTTCATAATCGAATTTGGACTGACAGTACCTTTCCCAGAAGATGGCGGGAAACTATCCCCATTCCTGTTCCAAAACCTGAAAGGACAAACATCTCCCCTCTAGCTATCACCCCATCTCTCTCATGAGTAGTGTATGTAAGATTTTGGAGTGGACGATAGATCGCTTTTTAGGCTGGTGGCTGGAGTCCCGAAGCCTTTTAACACCTGCGCAATGTAGTTTCCAAAGACATCATTCCGCAGTTGACCATCTTGTTGTTCTTTCCACTTATATAATGAACAATTTTCTCAGGAAATGCCAAACGGTAGCTATATTTTTTGATCTGGAGAGGGCATATGATACCTGTTGGAGAACAGGCATCTTCTGCACACTGTTCTCTTGAGGCTTTTGAGGTCGGCTACCCCTTTTAATTTGTGAATTTATGACAGAGCGTACATTTAAGGTACAGGTGAACACTACTCTCTCCCATACCTTCTTCCAAGACAACGGGGTGCCCCAGGGCTCCATGTTAAGTGTTGTACTGTTTGCCATCGCCATAAATCCAATTATGGACTGTCTCCTTCCTGATGCCTCAGGCTCCCTCTTTGTCGACGATCTTACAATCTACTACAGCTCTCAATTGACCAGCCTTCTTGAACAATGTCTCCAAGGATGTCTCGATCACCTCCACTCGTGGAGCGTTGAAACCGGCTTCCAATTTTCTCGCAGTAAGACCATCTGTGTATTTTTGGCATTGTATGGAGTTTTATCTGCCTTCCCTACATCTAGGCCTTGTTGACCTTCTGTTTGCGGACATTGCCAAATTCTTGGGACTTATGTTCGACAGGAAACTGTGCTGATCTTCCCCCGTTTCATATCTTTCGGTTTGCTGTCTGCGATCCCTCAACACCCTCCGTGTTCTGAGTGATTCCTCCTGGGGAGCAGACCATGGGGTGGTCCTCCACCTATATTGCACCTTAGTGAGCTTGAAATTGGACTATGGAAGCATAGTTTACTCCTCTGCATGGCTATCTATTCTACGGCGTCTCGACTCTGTCTACCACCGTGGATTATGTTTAGCGTCTGGAGCCTTTTACACCTGCCCCATGGAGTGCCTTTACACTGAGACTGCTGAACCTCTCGCTGTCCAATCGGCAAGCTTTCCTTCTGAGTTGTTACGCTAGTCATCTGTCTTCCATGCCTGCTCACCTGACCCATGCCCTGTCTTTCGACACCTCCTTGGATTTAGGATATCCGGGCCGCCCTTCCTCTCTGCTACCACCAGGAGTCTGCTTCTGTCAATTGCTACATTCCCTATCCTTCCAGTTTCGAAAAACTTTCTTGACAAATGAGGGTACAGCACCACTTTGGCTTCACACTGATGGCTCGAAGACCACATTTGGTGTTGGGAGTGCTTGCATTGTGGGCGACACCCCTATTAGATTTTGGCTTCCCGACCAGTGTTTGGTTTTTACTGCAGAGCTTTATGCTGTTCTCCAGGCTGTCCAATACATCCATCACCATAAGTGGATGCGGTTTATTACATGCTTGGATTCACTCAGCTCTCTTCTCAACCTCCAGGCTCTTTATCCCGTCCATCCTGTGGTCCGCCAGATTCAGGACTGCCTCCACATGCTCCCTTGGGTGGCATCTCTGTGGCATTCCTGTGGTTCCCAGGGCATGTTGGTATCTGCGGAAATAAGGCAGCCAATATAGCAGCTTTCCTTTGCCAATCTACAGAGTGTTTTATGTCGTTGTGTTGCTCTTTTATGGCACACACATTTGGCTGCACTTCCCGATAACCCCACTGCTCTCAACTGTGGACAGTGAGACACCTTCTACTTCAGTGCCCATATTTTAATCCTCTATGTGCCCGTTTACAGCTCTTCTCGGGGAAAACAACCCACCTTCAATAGCACTTTTCTAAGATTTCCTTCAGTTTTTAGTTTCCCTCCTTGAGTTTCTCTCGCATTGCTGCTCATTTGAAATTCGGTTTTTTACCCTTCACTAAGCCACAAAATGGGCACTTATGACCATAGCAGTTTTGCGCCCTAAAACTGTAACAAAAATAAATCAGCCACTGTTGTCGTACAGGCATCCTGGGAATTTCCCTGAATGGTGTTATCTTCACTAGCCCAGACTGTATCACTGAGCATCTTGCTCAGTATTTCACTCAGGCCTCAGCATTGCTCCCATATCACCTGGATTCTTCTTCTCAGGTACCATCTGGAATGACTCCCTTTGTGTTTCATTCCCCACTGCCTGGAGCCTTATAACACCACGTTTAGTGAGTTTGGGAATTTGTCAGTGCCCTTGCTTTCTACCTTGACACTGCTCCTGGCTCGGACTGGGTGCACAATCAAACGCTTCAGCATTTATCGGCTGTTAGCCAGCATCATACAATTGCCCTTTTTAACCATTTCTGTAGCGAGGGAAAATTTTCTTCCTAAGGGCGAGACAATGTCATTATTCCAGATCCGAAATCGGGTAAACTCTCTTTTCAGATGGACAGCTGTTGTCCAATCAGATTCACCCGGTGCAAGTTACTCGAAAGTATGGTAATTAGAAGGTTGTATTGGACCCTTGAATCCTGGAATCTTTTTGGCTTTGACCCAGGTTGTTCGCTCTACTGCAGATAATTTAGTCCACCAGGAGTCTGCTATCTGAATGGCTTTTGGCCAACTTCAATACCTTTTTGCAATCTTTTTCATTCTGCAAAATGCGTAAGACACCATGTGGTGCCACTGCATCCTTGCCATATTATATGCTTGGGACCTCCGTGGCCCACTTCCAATTTTTATCCAGAGTTGCACTTAACAGGTACAAGTTGGCATTTTGCGTAGCACCTCCTGTTTGCAGGAGAATGGGGTAGAGCAGGGTTCTGTTTTGAGTGTCCCTCTCTCTTTAGTGGCTATGAGTGATGTGATGACACTGGGGCCTATCGTATCCACCTGTGTGCTGATGATTTTTGCATTTATTTTTGTTCATCAATGATTGGCGTTACTGAATGCAGACTCCAGGGAGCAATACAGTGAGCACAATCTTGGGCTGACACTCATGACTTCCATTTTTTGGCTGCCAAGATCTGTGTAATGCATATCTGCCATTTCTGTACAGTCCATTGCCATCCGGATCTGTACGTCGAAGAGCAGTCCCTCAGTGTGGTGGACTGTCATCCCTTTTTGGGATTGTCTTTGATGTCTGTTTCACATTGTTTCTCCATCTTTATCATCTGAAGCGGACAGGTTGGTTGCACCACAATGCTCTTCAATGTCTCAGCAACACGAGCTGGGGCACGGATTTCTCTACTCTGGTATGGCTGTACAAAGCATTGGTCCAGTCCTGTGCAGATTACGGGAGTGTCACATTCGACCTGATACACCATTGTGGAGTATGACTGGCAACTGGTGCCTTCCAAACAAGCCCCGTGATCAGCCTCTGAGTAGAGACTGGAGTTCCACCATTGTGGGTTCTGGCCAACAACTGTTGATTATGTGTTACCACATCTGCTACTCCCCAGAGTACCTGAACTGCCGCCTCCTCTTTCCAGATATGGAGATCCATCGCCCACAACAGCGACCCAGGTCTGGGTTTATGATCACCACGTACATCTGGTCCCTTTTTTCTGAACTCTAGCTTTCCCCTCTACCACCTCTTCTCTGGGCCCACTCATGTAGACCTCCATGATGCATCCTTCATCCACAGCTCACGTCTTGACCTAACAGAAAGTCCAAAAGATTCAGCCCACCCCAAGGTCCTGTGCCACCAATTCTTCTCCATTCTTGGCACATGTTGTGGTTTAGTAGTAGTCCATACTGATGGCTCAGTGACTGATGTTCATGCTGGCTTTGCTTGCCTTTGTGTGGGATGTAATGAACTCCGCTCCTTGCTGGATGGCTGCAGTGTTTTCACTGCGGAGTTGGTAATGATCTCTCATGCTCTTGAGCATATCTGTTCCTGCACCAGTTAGTCCTTCCTCATCAGTAGCAAACACTTGAGCAGTTTACAATCTTATGACCAGTTGTAGCCTCGCGATCCCTTGGTTCTGACTATCCAGTATTCCATTTTTGACCTCAAACAATGTGGATGCTCAGAGGTTTTTGTCTGAACCCCAGATCACTTAGGGTTCCTGGGGAATGAACTTACTGGCAAGCTGACCAAATTGGTGACTGGCAAACCACATCTTGATCGGTATTCCACAATCAGACCTTCAGTCAGTATTACGCATAAAGTTCTAAGGATCTGGAATACAGAATAGCATACTCTGAATTTGCTGAACAAACTACGGGAGATGGAGACCATGAATTTGTAGAGGCCCTCCATGCGGAACTCTCACAAGGACACCATCGCCCTTTACCAGCTCCGCATCGCCTGGAGCTGCCCTATGGCAGACTCTTAATCTTCCAGACACATTACCCGTTGTGTTAGTAGACAGTGGCCCAACGGCTGATCTGAATTTGCAGTTTATTCATGAAGGAGTTTTTTACCATTCTCTCTAAGTGAAGGCACCTTAACATTATTGGTCCAGTGAGGGGTCGGCAGGATGGCCTATTGTCTCCTCTACGCCGAATAGGCAGCAGCTGACTTGGTGTTCCTCCTCTGTTTCCCTGTGCTTCTCTCGCCCTGTCTGAGACACTAATCTTTTCTGGATATTGTGCCTCTGGTAAGTGGCGAGGGTGTGTTCCTCATCACACTTTCTACCTTTGATGGCCTCCATCTGCTCCCTGAATGGGGCACCTCTTTCACCTTTCTTGTCCCCACTGATACCTCCCCCAGCTTTCTCCCCCTTTTGTTCTTCCTTGTTTCCTTCTCTCAACTTTATTGAATTTCGGTAGACCTTGGGGTTTTCTTTCCTTGGGTTGTGTGCGTAAGGTCCTTCTTCGGTGTGTTGTTTTGTTGACTTGCCTGTTCCAGTTAGGAAGAGCTCATGACCTCATAGCTTCATTCCTTTACTCATTATATCAACCAACCAGCCAATTCCAGTGTCTACCAGGACTGCTGACATGTCCCTGCAAAGAAAGAAACAATTAATTTCATAATTTAAATTATTCAAAGTGATAATTAAAACTTTGATTGGCATTCAAAAAAAGGAAAGCATACAGTCGTTAAGGGGAGACATAATGTGAATTGCTCAGAACTAATGTAGGTACTCTAATGCACATTCAGCTGTACCAGAAATAGTAAGTTCAAAAACACATGCAGATACGGGTGTGCAGGTTAAGAAATGTTTGGCAATTCTGTAACATTAATAGAAGATTCAATTCTTAGTGATTTGTATAGGACTTGATATTTACCTCATGTCCTTAACGATCTGCAACAATGCTGGCATGGCTGCATTGGTTATTGTCTCCACGTGTTGACTTCTTCTCTGAAAAGGTCAATTTGAAAATGCAAATTCTCTTTGCATCGGGATGTGGAGATTAGGTCATAGCTCAGTAGGAGAATGAAGGCTTGCGACTTCTGCATATTATAACTTTTAGTTAACATGATATTGAGAGACTGCAAGTACATACATCTTTCTCGCACCACCTCAAAAAACCAACAGACATCTCGATTGGTGGAAAAAATATGACACACTTTAAAAAATTGGTAGTATA
Organism: Schistocerca piceifrons; assembly: GCF_021461385.2. Taxonomy (NCBI): domain Eukaryota; kingdom Metazoa; phylum Arthropoda; class Insecta; order Orthoptera; family Acrididae; genus Schistocerca; species Schistocerca piceifrons. The sequence continues at coordinate 317,176,507 of NC_060141.1, read as the reverse complement.
GCTTTCAATTTTCTCTTAGCTTACTCAGATATGATCATACCTCCCTAAGATATCTTTGTTGTTTGCTGCATGGGAACAGCATGAATGAGAGTCATTACAAATATTTATTTATATGTGTTGCCCCTCCTGTATACTGGCGTGTTCCATATCAGTGGACGTCAGTATACAGTGGTAGTACATTACATTATTTGCACCTTTTTTGTACTTTCTAAAAAATTTTTAAGAGTTGCATCAACAGGCGCATTTGAATTTGGAATCTGTAGTTTGATTATTGGAATCTAACCACTGCTATTACGGCATTGTCCAACACATGCACCTCTTGTGACATATACTGCACAAACATTTGTTTGTTAGCACTGTAGTTGAGTTGACTTGTCCATGGATGTGCTACAATTTCATTTATTTGTCTGAAGTCAATAAAAGTGTTCGTCTCATTGCTGCAATGTTGTGTGTTGAGGCTTATGCATAGTAGAAACATTGATGATGCTTTGGTGAGGAGGCTCATCATTCACAGCCCAGGCATTTGTTCCTGTCCTAATACACATGTTTCAGTGGTTGGACCAGGCTCTCTCTATCAGCATCCCAAAGACACTTCGTTTCCGTACCCTCTCTGTGGTAGAATGTCTTGTGGATATTAGTGTCCACCTAGGATATAAATGTTCGTTACTGCCTGGCACTGGCACATTTTTTTTATGAGAACATATGGAATTACAGGTTTCAAATCTTCACAAAATGTTTGTACCACATTTACAGTTATTTGTTCATGTACGTGGTCCTAGAAAACATATAGTTTTTCACTGCAGTGTATACATAGTTTCTTCATTTCATCATTGTTACGGTAACATAAGTATTAACATTTAAAAATATATTGACATGCCAGGTTTGTGTATTTATTACTCTGTGCAAATATATTTTCATTTCTTTACATAAATATTGTACAAAAAATTTACATAAACATTGTACAGAAATTATACAAACAGGACAATTAATGTTACATACATTTCTTGTGATTTTACATCACGTAACATCTTTCAGTTTTTTACATCATTTTTATCACATTTTACTCCCGGGCATTACCCTTTTGAACATTCATTTGTGAACAATCTTTATTCATAGTCTCATCTTACTTTAACATCACACAGGTTGTCATTTTTTTTTCAATCTCATTTTCCAGTATTGGCAAAATATTTGCATTCAGGATTATCACATGACATGCATCAGTTTTGTGTTCATACATCACATCTGACACGAGTATCCATCGTTACAGGTGCTGAGGAAAGAAAGCTTCATAATATGAAATCACAATAAGCCTACATAATTAAGTTTAGCTAAGCCTCTGACAAATTTACTAGGATGTGTCTACTGGTCTACAGGAAATGTCATGGACAGGAAGAAACATTCGTGTTTCTCTACTATTGCAATCCTTTATTCATCATGAGAGAACTATTGAGTACATCATTTCATAAGTATTTACTCAAGTTAATCCACTTAAGTCATATTTACTATCTACTGATATGTTCTGACAGTACAAAATTGTGTTATGAAAGTGTCATCATTTACTGTAAACAGTGTACTTCAGTGTCAGGGACTTATACTTCCTTTTGCTATGTGATATCATTCTTGTGCAATCTGCTGTGCATGAATATGCCTCTACGAAAATTATGCCAATGAACAAGTGTAAAACAGTGTTGAGACAACTTGTGCTCATGTGTAAATGTGCTGTAACAACTATTGCTTGGCTCTTTTTTCAGTCACTTGGACTTGTAGTGCTTGGTCTGACCCCTTTTCCTTTGGTAGTCTAATACCTAAGTTCAGCCATTTTATACATCTGGCATACTGTAGCTTTTTCTTACACACATTTACACACTCACACATATTTTTACACATATAATTATCTATTTTTGGTGCGGCCCTTATCCTTTGGTTCCAAACACCTAACTATTGTGTTCCCTGTTTTACACAGGTTATGACCCTGCATCGCTTACTGGAAGGACACTTAAATACTAGCTTAAAATTAAGTGCATAGTTACTCGCTCACTTCTAATGGATCACACTTTCAATATCTATATATTCAATTTCTATCACTATGCGGTTCATTCTTTATCAGTTTTTTAATGAGCTGTAAGAGTGCACATTTATACTGCGGTTGTCATTTTGACTTACCTTTTTGCACCTGAAAATAAAAGTATTGTTGTAGGCATTGCATAATCCTATCTCTCATAGTATATTCAAGGCTTAGTTTATATCCTTCATTCCTCATGTAGGTAGCCACTTGTACAAATGCAAATAGCCTGTACATAATATCTTAGTGTGTAGCTAGTTTTCTGTAGATTGTGTTGACTTCGTCCTCTGTATATACATTCCTTCACTTAATTCTTCCTAATTTCTTAATCTTAGTTTAGTTCTGTAGCATAGACATTTTATTTCCTTAGTAGTCAACCCGTATTACAAAGTTTCTGTAAGTGTAGATTCCTTGAAGTTTCTTTGCTAAGCTACAATCATCGTCCATTGGTGATCTGGCGGCTTAATCTGCACTGTGTGCATACGTGGAGGTTGTCAACCTTAAAGCTAGCTACTGTGCATGCGCAGTTCTGTCATCACTCCACTTCGCCACTTCCATGTGCTGCATCAGCGCAGTACAGCATCAAATTAAATAATTTCTCATGCTCGGTGAGAGTAATGTTTTCTGAGCTTCTCTGGCTCGTAAACATACAATGAAAATCTTACATAATTAAAACTTACATCTTAATAAGGCAACACACACATGAAATAGGCAAAATAAAATCTTTCCTTAATACTAAACATCAGTCGTAATAATTATATTCAAGTGGACTGTATGTCACATCTCATATAGACTTAAATACATTGCTCCAAGCCATGCTTGATTAGAGTCTAATGTTTAGTGCATAAATTCATGTAAATCTTTTTTTTGTGTAGAGCCCTTTTTCGTCACCACTGGTTTTTGATATAACAAATGGCCCTTTGTACAGCAGTTGCCACTTGAGACTCAACTTACCATACTTTGTTGATTTTGGATTAGTCCTGATGAGTAGTTGTTGTCCCACGTGGTACTCCACAGTTGGTCCTAATTTCTTGTCATACAGTTGTTTTCTGTGTTTTGCCTTTTGTTCAACGCTAATGTATCTTCTCCTCATGTGATAATTCCTTCCTAGGGACCTTGGGTAGGGATTTTTGTTCAAACGTCTACTTGCCTTTTGTCAAACAGCAATTCCTGGATGTAAAGCCTGTTGAGCTATGTGGGAGATTAACGACCTGCTGGATTCGGATAATGTATTTGATCCACTTTGTGTGTTTGTGAGGGGTGTAAGTTTGGATAAATCTGTTAAATTCCTTAAATACGCTCTATACGGGACATGTTTCTGGGTGAAGCCTGGAAACAAGTATATGTTTAATGTTGTGAGTGTTCATGAGCTCTTTCCAACGGTTGCCTGTAAAGTTTGATATGTTGTCTGTCATCCGTATTTCTGGCTTGGCTGCTGTGGGTAGATAAACCATTGCAATTCTTCTAATTATTGTGCTCACAGTCACTGACTGTACAATATACATTTTGACATATTTGGAGAAAACTTTGTACAGAGCAACAACATATCTTACACGTCCTTTCCCTTGTGGATATGATACAGTTGCGTCCAAGGAAACTATCTCCAAGGGTCTTTTTGGCAATACTGAGTGTAGTTCAATTAGTTTTGACTTATTTGTTTTATTAGCCTTCTGATACACAACACATTTCTCTATTACCTGCAAAACTTTTCATCTTAAATTTGGGTAGTAAGAGTAAGTGCTCTTCTTAATAAGGCATTTGGAGACACCATAGTGTCCCCAAACATCGTGTGTCATATAAAGTCATTAACATGATCCTTTGGTAAACAAATATACCACTGGTTCTGCTCTGGGTGGTGTCAGTGAAACAATATACCTTGGTAAATCATAAAAAATTAATTCAGCCTGTCATTGTTCTGCAGCAGTTTTAGCCTTACCTTTTGCCATCTGAGATCCTTCCGCTGTAGTTGCTCCATGCTTCTACACATCCTAACATAATGTGTCTGTTTTGTTTTATCTTTCATCAACAAAACCCTGATTTCTGAATTGTTCTCCACAAATTCCAAGAATTTGTCTAGACCTGTGGAACCCTCCATAAGACATCAGCAATTATGTTTTGATTACATTTGATATACACAATTTCAAAATCAAATTCCTGTAAATACAAACGCCACCTAGCGATCCTCCTGTGTTAGAGTTTACAAGTGAGAAGAATGGACAAAGACTGATGGTCACAATATATCTTGGTATGCTTTCCCCACAGGTAATATTTGAACTTTCTGAATGCCCTTATTAGTGTAAGAGCTTCCAATTCGGTCACAGAATATGCTTGTTCAGCTTCAGATAGGGTCCTACTAGTGAAACTCATTGCCTTGGGGCTCCCCATTCGTGCCAGTGATTTAGAGTCAACAAGTGCCCAGCCATTGAGAAGACGTATGTGTACACAGACAAAAATCCTGGGTCATGTCAGGATGATGTAAGATATTGGCATTCCAACGTGCAGCTTTAATGTTGTGAAAGTCAGTGTGGCGTTGCTTGGTACATAACCGGGGGTGGTTCTTCTGCAGAAGATTCAATAGAGCATTACCGTTTAAAAGCTGCTGTGGTATAATTTTCTGAAGAAAGATACTAAACCAAGATATGCCTTCAACTGTTTCTTATTTTGAGGTACAGGGCAGGGTCTGATAGCACTGAGCTTTTTAGAGTCTGGAAGTATGTCTTGAGGTGATATTATGTGTCCAAGGAATTTAAAGATTTCCTTACCAAAATGTGACTTCATTAGGTTGGCTGTGACTCTGTTTTCTGAAAACGTATATTAGACTTGAGCCAAGAGGCTTAAGTGTTCTGACCATCTGGTGTAGTATCCAGTAAACCATCAACATACACAGTGACTACTTAACAGTTCAGGTCCTAAGATTCAATCGAAAGCAGAAATAAATATGCCTACACTGACACTTAAACCAAAAGAGAGAACACAGAACTCATAGCGTCTGCCCCCCACATTCATAGGCAGTGTACTTAAAATTATCTTCTTGTAGTGCAGTTTGCCAGGACTAGGCTCCCAGATCTATTACGGTGAGGTATTTAATGTTATGGAACTTCAGAAGTCGTTCTTCCAGGTTGTGAGACCGCATCATGACAGGCACAATAATTTTATTTATTCCTCATGTGTCAAGCATGAGGCGGAGCCTACCATTTGATTTGCTAATAGCCAAAATGGGGCTGCAATATATAAAGGATGGTTGTATTATTTCCCAGTTGAACATTCTATTATCTCTTTCCTCAAAGCCTCCTCCTTGGCCCATGGATTGGGGTAGATGAAAAGCAGAAGGTTTCGTATGGGTACACCTCCATTTTGTATTTGTATCTGTTGATTATGCCAGTACATTGTTCAAAAACATGTACATAAGGTATTAAAACTCCTACAGCTCTCCCTTTTGTTCTTCCATAAGGCGCACTGACTCATTTACCTTGCCGAGCATGATCTCGGGGCCTATTTTCTCTTTCTGTGATTGCTCAATTCCCTATGTGTTTACAAACATGACAGTAGAATAGAAGAATTTTATTTGAATGTCGGCAGCCTGTTTTTTTTTTTCCTTCCTGTGGTGTTTGATTTAAGTCTACTGGATATTGTTGGTTGTTCACAATGAAATGACACTTCCCCTTACGAACATCAATATGTAGTTGATACTTCCTAAAAGTGTCCAGGCTGATAAGGCGGTGTACTACTAGTAAAATGCATTGTATAGAGAAGCTATTAATTTGAGTAGGAATCCTTGCCTGCAAATTTATGCCTTTAGACTTACCTCCTACATCTGTTTGGATTTTACAATTTTGGACTGGAAGTGTCAGTAGGTGTCCTCATTTTTGTAACTGATCAAACAGACCCTGTGAAATTATATTCATGGTAGCTCCAGTGTCCAGAAGTATGGGTACCATTAAATCACATATTTGTGCATAGATTACTGTCTGTACTCTGTCTTCATTTTCATCTAAACAATTAGTAATATCTTCTTGTCACAGGTTGGCTTTGATATCATCACATTTATAGTATCTAAGAAAACAGTTGTTAAAGAGTTCCATACCCACACCCCTGTTACTGTTCATTGAATGGGGGACTATCAAGACTGGTTAGAGTGTTCTGAATTACACTGAGTACTGACCACCTTGTTGGGGGTAAACTCAACTATATGCACATTATGTGCCTGGCTTTGCCAGTTAGTTTCTTGCGCTGCTCTTTATTCGAAATTTTGTTGTCCCTGGGTGCTATTTGAAATGTAATTTTGATTGTACAGATTATAGTCTGGCGGCTGCAGATTATTTTGTTGCCGGGTTACGTTCAGCTCTTGCCAGTTGCCGTCTGCATGTCATTGCTCCTGGTTGGCAGCGCATTGTTTGCTTGCTGACTGTAACCTCTCTGGTCATTAAATCCTGTCCGATGGAAATCCTGTCCGATTGAAATTCTGTCTTTGGTTAATTTTATATCCTTACTTGAATTTTTGTTTGTTTCTGTTACCAAATTTGTTCCTGTTGATATTGCTGTGAGAGAAATTTGACTGCCAACCACATTGGTTGTTATTGCCATTCCAGCTGTATTGTTCATTAGTTCATATGGGATCTGCCTGCGCACAGTCATTTTGTGGTTGCACTTGTCTCTCTTTGTAGATAGGATCAATGGAATCAAGAACTGAAAGGAAATTCTCTGTACCATGCTCAGGAGTGGTTATTAATTTCTCACATACATTAGCCCGTAGCCGGCTTTTCCAAATTTTAAGTATATCTACATGTAATATTGGGTTTGTCCAGTAATGGGTATTATTTAGATACTTCTTGAAGTATGTCCCAAGCCCTCTGTGTTTACTGCTGAATGGCGCATTGCTAAATACTCTGTGCCTCAGTCTGTCTTGTACTGCGATGGACCAGAACTTGTCTAAGAATGCCCTTTCAAATTGATCATGGGTGTGACATTTTTCTGCTACGTTAGTGGCTCCACAGCAAGATGTCACCCCATGTATAACCTACCGCAAAGTGTATCTTCTGTGAACTGTTCTTGTGTCTCCACTACTGGTTACACTTTTTGGGTTAAATTATTTATATCTTGTGACAAATCAATGAGCAGTTGTATTTTTAGATCTTTCCACATACTTAAAAAGTGTATCTGATAATTCATTTGAAAGATCAGCATGCAAATCTTCTGCCAAGTCATTGAACTGTTGTGTTTTGTTGTTTCTGAAAGCATCAAGAGTTTGCTGTTGCTGTTCAAGTAATTCCATTTGTGTAGCTATCTATTATTTTGTAAAAATCATTAAATTTTTTTCTTTGTTGTTTTGAAAAATCATTCAATTTTTTTGTCAATACTTTGAGTGTTTGTTTTTGCTCTTTCTTAAACGTATTATTGAAATCACTGAAGCTTTTTTAAATAACTTTTATAACATTTGCATCATGATCAGGGTTTCTGGTGTGTGCAATGCACCCTGTCCAATCACATTTGCATTGCCTAAGTGTGGCAGGCAAAGAGTGACTTAATGAGCCCATTCTGTCGCGCATTACATTTTCATCAGGGAAAAAAAATACTCCCTGGAGAAAATTATGACCCTGTCTCATTTCCTGTCACCGTATCATTTCAGATGATTATGATACTATAATCTGTGTCCTTGTTAATTGAAAAATGTTATTGTTCATTGTCACTGCAATCAAGATTTGCAGTTTCGATTTCATGTGTTGCTATGTCCATGTCAGCACATCTTGTGCCTGGCTATCCAGCAGTGGACTGGCAACAATGTGCCTATCTTGTATACTCATTTTTTGATGATTTTTACAAAATAACAAAACAATGAATACTTTTGAAAATGTGAAATATTCTGTTTGTAACAATGAAGGTTCCACTACGAAACTTATTCAGTGGTGCCTCTCTAACATGTATCAAAATACATTGTCAGCTTAACTCAATTGTATGCACACATTTCTCTCCCTAAAATTAATTTTCCATCCAAATGTCTATGTATTTTAAGAGAACACTTCAATCTGGGAATTGGATGAGGAAAGGTAATACGATCACTGATGGCAGAGATGTTACTAAGTGCAGTCATGCATGCAGTGGATCATGAATTTTCCTATCTTTCATTGGCTTTTTCCCTCCTTGCGGAATTAATTCTGTAATTGATTGTGTTTAATCTTTTGAACATCATGTGATTTCCATCGTCGTTGCAATAATATAATATCCCATTCATGAAATAGAGAAAGACAACAATAAGTATAATAGAAAATTTGAAAATTATATAATTATTTTAAATTATTAAAACACTGTCCGCCCCCTAGTAGCTGAGTGGTCAGCGCGACAGACTGTCAATCCTAAGGGCCTGGGTTAGATTCCCAGCTGGGTCGGAGATTTTCTTCACTCAGGGACTGGGTGTTGTGTTGTCCTAATCATCATTATTTCATCCCCATCGACGCACAAGTCGCCAAAGTGAGGTCAAATCAAAAGACTTGAACCAGGCGAGCGGTCTACCTGATGGGAGGCCCTTGTCACACGGATTTTGGTGTACAGCTTGATATTTGCCTTGCTCCCCAAAGATGTATAACAGTGTCGGTGTGGCTGTATCAGCTGTTCTCTCTTAGTGTTGACTTCTTCTCTGAAAAGGTAAAGTTTAAAACGCAAGTCCTCATCACATTGGGGTATGGAGATTAGGATATAGCTCACTAGGAGAATGAAAATGGGTTGGTTCCGCACATTATAATTTCTAATCAACACACTATTGGGGGAGTGCTAGTACATACAACTTTATCACGTCAGCTCAAAAAACTGACACAGAGAGATTGGTGAAAACAAAAAAAATTGAGGCACATAAAAATTGATAGTATAGCTTTCAGTTTTCTGTCGGCTCGCTCAGATACAATCATATCTTCCTACAATATGTTTGCCTCATGGGAGAAGCACGAATAAGAATTATAATAAATATTTAGTTATATGTTTAGGTTATTTAAAGAACCTACACAAGCAAAATTGAAATGAGAGACCATATTTTATTAAATAACTTAATAATAGGAAACTATATCACTCTTAAAATAGTTCAGTATCAATAAAATGTTTATATTTGGGAGCTATGTGAAGAAGTGCTGAACTTATTAGCAGGAAGTCATTATACTTTAATTTGAGTGGAATGGGGTTCAAATATCAGTCTAACCATCTAGATTTAGATTTTCCCATGTTTCCCTAAATCATTGAAGGTGAATGCTGGGATAGCTCCCTTGGAGATTACACAACTGATTCCCTGCACTGTTTTTGTCAAATCTGGATTTGTGCACCAGTTATAATGGCATCATAAGTACAGAAAATCCGTACCTTCCTTCTTTATGTTTCAGAAATAACTGTGGGCAAATAAACTAAAGTTCATATAGGAGAGCAATGCTTGTTACTGTGAGGTGTTCGTAATTATTATTGTAAGTTTTCTACATTCCTGTGACCTCTCAAGATTTGAAAATCTTTCATAAATCGATATCCTGTATCATTATTCTTACCCAAAAATATTGACTTTTTTCCCAACCTTGCCAAGTTATACATATGCTTCATTCCCAATCCTTTCCCAATGTGCATTCTTACCCAATCTGTAATGACTTCTTTCGTAGTGAAATATTAAACTAACCATCTGTCCTGAGAGTGCTGTCTCATGTCGTATACATCCCACATCGTGTTTCTTTCGACTTACTCCACAATGATGTAATGGCAAGAATAAATGTCATGTTAGCACTTTGCCTCAATACCAGTGTCTCGTGCAGTTGTAGTTACTGAGAGTGTTGATGCAGTGGTTGAGGTATAGGACTCATTCATGGGATGATGGCAGCTCAAATCTGACAGTCTACCTAGATATAGGTTTTTGTTGATTTTCCTAAATAGCTTAAGATGGATGCTGGAATAGATCCTTTGAAAGGCCAAAGCCAGTTTTTTTTACAGCTGCAGTGTAGGAAGCTGTTGTAATTCACTGAGTTGGTTGTCAATCATGGAAACTCCATTATCCTTTGTAATGTAAAGCTCTTGCTATTTTAGAGCCCATATGTAACAGCCTCACTTCATCAACAAGGATAGCAGTGAATTCAAGCAATTAGCTACTTAGCATAAAAAAGAGCTGTGTAATCTCCTCACATACTAATATAATTGTCAGCAGCTGCAATCTCTGAGACTCAAGGAAGTCAACATCAGGCGACCTACTATCCTTCAAGTTTGGCTGAAAATTAATATACTTGCTCATGGGTCTTGTTCATTGTTTCTGCACTTGGAAATCTGTCTTACATAAAACGATTTTGTTGCCTTGTACGTCACTCTAATTAAAAATCCAGTGTGGCTCAGCAGTCTAAACACTGATTTACAGCAGAACATTAATTTGTAGCTTACACTACATATTTCTGTCTCAGTGAGAACTTAGTCTTATTCTTTGTAATTTAAATCAAATAAAGGATCAGCAGTTCTTTGAAAGTATGTAGGCAGCAATTAATGTATGGAAATATTTATTTTGAATTTGAAGTAAAATTCATGTCGAAGTAATTTTATTTTAAATGTGAAGACAGCTATTAATTGAATTTTTTTGTTCCAGGTAAATTCTTTAAAGAGGCAACTACGAAACCGAGCTGCTCTGTTGGGTGATGGTGTGTCTCGAGCGTTCTTAAAAGCTCTTGTCCAGTTAATCGGTGGCTATAGAGATGCATTAAAGTTTCAGCAAGGCCAGAAGATAACATTTGATCCTGAAGCATTTATTGAGTCTCGGCCAATGAGTATGCAACCATTTTTGAGGAAGATGTTACAGCTTCAGATATTTCAGCAGGTATTAAAGATTTTTTATAAGTCAACAATTTTTGCTCATGAATATCATTTGTATCAATGTTGTTCGGAGTGGTATTGTGAAGTGTTAAGTTTTATAACACACAGCATGTAGACAGTGACAAGTTATTATTATTATTATTATTATTATTATTATTATTATTATTATTATTATTATTATTTGCAAATGCTGTTATTCAGTTCACAATAGAAAATACACAGATCAAATAATGCAGTAACTAGGTCACAAAATTGTGAAAGAAAAGAGCTGAAACTCCGATACTTTAGAAAAGGAAATGGTTGCAGACTTAACATGAAAATACAAATCAGACCACCTATTTAATCAAAATATAGAAACCATGACACAGATAAATACGCAAAAAAAAAAGTGATTTGTCTAAACATAAGAAGTAAATAGATTAGAGAAAGATTTGACGCACCTTTGAATGATGCTTAGTATCGTGGCAGGAAATGAAATGTGTCAGATGTTTCTCTAATCTGTCTTATTTCTTGGTTTTAGACAAATCATTTCACAAAATATTTGATCATTATTTCAATTTTTTGTGTTTCATTCAGAAAGCATGAAATATATTCAAATATCAATAAGGATTCTCTTATTGTTAAGAGTTTATAAATCAAAAGAAAGCTGAGCAATTTTAATTTATGTTGCGATTTGATATTTTATTTTATTGTCACAACATGAAAGAAAGAATTACACAGTTCCTACACCAATGTAACTTTTCTGTGCAAAACAGTTATGCCTTGAAGAGATGAACTTTTGAAACTTCATTTACATAGTTAGCGGCAGCTGTTCATGAAATATTTAAATTTTCCCTCAATTTACAAATTAAGTTTTTTTGTAATGAACCTGATCACTTTCAAGTGACTAAATCTCTTTTTGCTAATGTCTATTATGTAATTTTCCTCAAATAACTGATTATATTTTTCTTAATTAATCTTAGTAATTTCAAGCAATTAAATATTTTTCTACAAAACTAGACTTCCTGCTGGTCAGTTTGATACCCCAAAATGTCAATTTCCTGCTGTTCATTAGGCTATGAAAGTTTGACAAAACTCCATTATACAGGATGAGTCACTAAATATTGCCACCAAGAATAACTCTGGAAGAATGATAGGAGCTGAAAAGTGTGTGGGACAAAAGATGCATGGGACAACGGGGCCCATAATATGGCATTGGTTTTTTGTTGCTAGATGGGGTCGCTTTAGAGATATGAAGGTCAACTTTGTTTTTTTAACTGGGATGCTGTAGTTTTGTACTTATTTTCTGATAGCGGCTATCGAGATGAATCCGATGATGTGTAACAGTGAGGTCTTTGAAGGTCAATGGAAGGCACAAAGGTAGCATGAACGCCCATTTACAAAATGTGTTCGAAGTGATGACCATTGGCATCAATGCAGTGCTGCAACCTTCTTATCATGGATTGAGTGGTATTCCTTATTACATTGGCAGTTATCAAAGTACTTGCTCTGACAATTCTCTCTTGTATATTGTGTAAATAGTAAATATTCACCAAATACGGCGTATCCATCTAACGTGCAATTGACATGCAAACACCATATGACAGATTTGCGATACAACACTGACAGGAATGGTACGACTAGTATCGTCGAATCAGGCAAATGTGAATGATGTATTCCTTTGAAGAACAAGTCGATATGCTTCTCATTTATGGAGAATGTCAACCAAATTCAGATAGAGCTAGAGACTTACATGCTGAAAGATATCCTCAACGTACTCACCCTACACATCGTACATTTAAATTATTGATTCTCAATTATTTAAATTGCTTGTCTGAGGTGGTGGATTTGGGTAGGGGGTAGGAAAACACATAATATATTAAATGAACTTTTGTATATGGAGATATTGAATGCTTAATGGTGCTTAACATGGGTGAACAAAAAATTCCTGAACATGATAATTTAAAAATTATTTAGCAGAAGTTTAAGAATAATCAGAATGCCTTCTGGTTATAATGGTGTGGTGGCAATGGTTTGATTTCAAAGTTAGAATGCTCTAAAATATGTGAAAGTTGCTTTGTCAACAAAATAAATGATGGGGACTGTTACTGGGGCACATTAAAATTATCTATACAGAGAAAGGGTAAAATAGTGACTGTTATTAACATTATTGGACCATTTTTATAGAAGTTGAAGCAAAAGCAACCAAAATTAGAACATAAAAAGATGCCCTTACATAGGGAAAATGTACCTCCTTACATGTTGCCCACTGAAATAATAAAAGGCCATTATTACTTTCAAAACAGTTTGCCACCTTCACTATTCTTCATATTTGACCCATATAACTTCTTCTATTTTGTAACCTCAAAAACTAGCTTAAAGGGAAGAAGAGTTCCCCAAATGAAGAGCACTGTAATAACTGAGTATTGTGTGGAGTTGGAAATAAATTTCTTTATGAGGGAATTAAATATCTAAGATCTCATTGGACCTGATACATTGACCTCAATGGAGATTTTGTTGAGAAACAAATTTACTTTCATAATGTTACTTATTAAGCTTTATTTTAATGAGCTTATCATTCCACCATTTTATAAAAATGTCTGTCATTTGGTTGCTATAAGTAATTTTTAGGAAACTGGAAATCATTTTATTTAAACAGTTACATTAATTCAGTTGCAAAAATCACACCAAAATAATTACTCCATGACAGTGCTTACACTAAAACTGAGGACCGTGGGTGCTAGTTCTAACAGAGTTCAAAAATGTTGATTATGAAAATGTGAAGTGTTGAACACGCAGTCTCATGAAAATACTTTCAGTGAGAGTGGGGATATGGTCTATAAGGATATTTATTGTGAAATTACTATTAGAACTCTTGGTCTTATGACATGTACCAAGTGTGCCAAATCAGCGAATTTTGTGCTTGTTGAAATTGGCAGATAATATTAATTTTAACGGTAAGCTTACATTCAGTAATGTTTACATAGAAGAAAAAGTATAACTGTAATTTAGCTTGTCATTGAAAAGATTTTGATGGCTGTTTATTGATGTAGTTCCCTATTTTTACATTGAAGTTCCGAAACTAGTAGCAGTTTCTGGAACTGCTGTACGAGCAAGAGTTAGTGGCAAAATATTGTCTACTAAATGTGACAGTGGAAGAAAAATGGAAATTATAGATATTGTAAAGGACAATAAAGAGGGCTGTTATTTGTAGGATAAGGACGAGCACCTTGAAAATGATCACTGAACTTCCTTGTGAGCGCTTTCTGTCAGTAAAACTATGTAATGGGTAATACATGAACAATACATTCCTGTTATTGCCGAACCTCTTATCAGTGAGATGACTATAGTTACAGACTCCAGTAACACATGCTGCCCAAAACTGAAGCCATCAACTGGTGGAGATTTCATATTCTTGAGGAGAAAAACCTTGTTTCACAAAGCGCCTAGCATCTAGCGCACGTTGGTCTATCGATAGTTTAGATGATTTCGAAACGCATTCCTATTGGTTTTTGAACACATTCCAAGTTGATTTCTGAATGAATTAGAAGTTGATATTTGAATGGTGCATAGTGTATGTGAAACCTCTGCTAGGGAATCCATCTAGTGATAAACTTTCTTGCAGACAGAAGGGGACGGGGTTATACGAGCGAACCAGAATAAAGCCGAACGGGTGAATGTCAATCGCTGTTTGTTTGTGTGATTGACTGGGTTTGCGAATGATGAGTGTTGTTATAATTACCAGCGAAATCCAGAATTCAGACTACCAGAGTGGAAATAAACTCCTAACAGGAATAACAGGTACGAAAGATTACGTGCATCCATGAAAAAGAAATTCTTAAAGAAAATTTTTGGCCAGACCACTACACTAGTAGCAGCCAGTTGTACAGACCCCGGTAGCAGCTGCCTTAGTTCTATTCTGGGAGTAGCGCGGAAAACGCATAGTACGAACACGTAATGACGCCTAACCGGAGAATAATCGCGCTGGATAACTAAATCGGTAATTCTGTCAGGGTTAGTAGAGTTAACCGGGGAATGAGTTTTGTCAGTGGTAGGAATAGTTACAGAATTAGTGATGAGAAGATTGTTAGAATGAGGAAGGAGAAGAAACAGGGACACCATACAAATTATGGAAGAATATGACGATTCCGAATTTATACAAAAATTTCGTACTACTACTTTTCGATCTCATGCTTGAGAAACTGGAGCATATGAATGAAATGTGAAACTATTTCCTAACATAAACCTTTTTGCTTGTAGTAGGCTAAATTGGCACTTCATATTGGTACTTAGCGAATTATATTCTGTCGTATTCTAAAAGTGAGCATTATTACGCAAATAGTCTCACTTATTTGGCTTGTGTTACAATTGCTGCAATATTAGAAAGGCCTATTTTCTTTTATCTAGTAGACAGTGACAAAATAGACGTAATCAGATTGAGAAACCACACCAGCCTTGGGTACAATTTGTTTTAACGGTTTTTTCAGTATCAGACAACGATATTTCGATTTTTCATGTAGAAAAACGTTTGACGAGTTTTGATGGGGTAATAGATCCTTTCGCAGAAAGGAAAGCAGGCCATGTAAAGCTGTAGCAACATTAGACAAAAAAAAAAAAAATGCTAGGAGCTAGGGACTGAATAAATGCATACTGTTTTGCTTGTCTCTTGTCTGTACTGGTTTTATGTATCCTATATTTAATTTTATGTCACAGAGAACAGTAAGTTATTAGCTAATAGACAATAAAGAGTCCAGATTTTCTGAAGAACTATTGTTCTTCCAGTGACAAATAATCCCATGCAGTATTAATTGCGAGTGGTTTTTTTTTTTTTTTTTAAAAAATATAGAAGAGGGGCGGGATGTCAAACCGGCCGACTGGAAGCAGGAGAGGCACCACAGGACGTTTTAATTTCCACTATCCTGAATATAGTTTGATGGCATCCACTACAAAATGTACACATTTGAGTTCTACATTGCGAAATACAGTGACGTGCGGTAGAAGAATGCTGTGTCAAGAAGAGTGGCACTGCACTTTGGCACACTTAAGACCAAATAACACTTCTTACATTTCCTCGAAGTCATATGTTTCATGCATCAGACTCTTCAGAAAGATGTGCACTGCAAAATAAACATATTTTTGAAAAGTCTTTTTTTTACATTTTTAACGTCCTATATCGTAGATCCGGGGCTGTTGCGCTGAGCAATCTGAGTTATGTGGGGGGGAGGGGGGGGGGGGGGCAGGATGCAGTCTCCACATGATCCGTGTTTACATTTAGTGATTTCTGTGGCTGGGAGCTATCAAGTGAATACATACATTCACAAAATTACGGAGGGCTAAAATATGTTATTAGTTTCAGATTTTATTTTATTTCCACCTTTCTGACAGTCGAGCATTAATTGCCTTGCAGAACAATGAAGTTATTTTTGTCGCTTTGCTAAAGAAATTCGACTTTTATTTATCATCTCCACTGAGGCAAACAATTTATTTGAAACAAAGTGTTTAATTCCACACTATTGGCTAGTTTCAACTGTTAGCTGCATTTCAAGTGCACGTTTTCATCTTCTAGCACGTATGGCATTGTGCCATAATAAAGAACCAAACATGAGATAATACAGTACTGGTACTCCAAGAAAATTTACATCCCGAAAACTACACTGAAAAGCTTGATATCAGATCAAGGTCTACTTTGTTGGGAATCTGGATATACGAATGTGCACTTTAAGGTGAATTATTCATTTCAGTATGGTTCACAAAATTCCGATGCTCTTAGAGTATCCTCTGATGTCTTGTTTCTTTTATCACATAATTTTAGATCTTTTAATGTTTTACACATAGGAACATACGGGCTTCCTACGTCATCGTAGCTGCGCAAGCGCGGTGACACCTCTTATCTTGCTCTCTCTGGCAACTGATTGAACAAATCTATTTCTAACAGATCGCGAGAAAATATTGCGGATTGTGGTTTGAAAAGCGTTATTTTCGAAGTAAATTTCCTTTTACGCAAGATGAACTATGTGCGAGAATGAACGATGAATTTCTTAAATCACAGAGCGTTTGACTCTCATTTAAAAGTCAACTCTTTGATGACAAGCCATTCAGAAGAATTTCGAGCCCAGAAGATCAGAGATTTATGGCGGTATTAAACATTTTACTGGAAAATTTGTGTGATGTATCTTAAAGTGTGAAACGCGCAAAAAAAGATCAACATTTTATGTGAAAGCTTAGCTTCTCTTGTAGCCTATTAATCTTAGAGAGAAATATTGCATATGAAAGCTTGCTTTTCTTGTAGCAACACTATGTATATTAATTTAAACGATAAACTTTTCCTGATCGTGTGTTTGTGCTACTTAACAGTGATGTTGCTATGGCTGACTACATCAAGTGTCTTATGCTCTGAATATCCGCTGTAATCGGCTGGCGAGATCACGTGAAATGAGCTATGACTGGCTCACAAACGCGCATCGCAATCTCGATTTCAGTTCTTCGGAAAGTAACATGCGGTGTTCGGTGGAATGCGAATTTATACTTTCATAATACTTACGCAGCATACATGTTGCTGCACATCGAAGAACATTCCAAAACATGTTTTTTTTTTCCCCTGTGTTTCGTTTCATAAAGTTCCGGGAAATTATAAGCCGCTGTATAAAACCATAACCATTCAAATGACTGACAAATTTTTACAGTTCTGAGGGAAAATATACTGTCACTTAACACGAAAAAAGTGTATTTTCACCCGGGAGAAAGTATATTTTTAATTGGGAGATCCGGGAAAAATCTGGGAATTTTTTTTTCCTTGTCGACATATACACCCTGTCGGAGTAGGCATAGGATTTTTAAAATCACAGTAGGTGACCTGCTGATAGATTGGCACTCATGACCTTCTATTTATTTGTTTATAACTTTTTAATGTGTTCACCTACCCTTTTTTTAACTTCATGTATTCAGTTTATAACTCTTTTGATGGGTACAGTGGACAACAAATCTAAATAAGTGTATTGTACTTTAGTTTCTAAAAATACAACAGCACAAATTCCTTCTGTTTAGGAAGTCAACTATGCAGCTCTGTTCCATTTAATCTGTTTTGGACAGTAGCTCGTAGTATAACATCTTTCCCCAATGGAGTTTTAAGGAGCATTTTAGACCTAACACAATGGATTAGGTAGAACAGCTTGGACAACCATCGTGCATTTACTAGGTTTTATCAATGAATATCCGTGGCTGATGCCAGGAAAAATTCTTTTTAAGAAATCACATATAACCTTAATATCTTGTATACGGATGTTGACTGAAAAGTTGATGGCTTCACATCTTCTATATGGTCAATAAGTTCCCAGCAGAGCTTAAAAAATTTTGCACATTGTATCACAGATTAATGCAATGTAGAAGCATCGGTGTACACATTCCTCAGGCATTTATAAATTCATCATGGTATGTAGTCATTTTTTCTCAAGAATTTTATCGTCAGATGATATGTTCGCTCTATGACCTATGACCTCCTTTCAACTAGAAATGTTGCTTCCTTCCATGGATTGGGTTGTTATGACATTACTAATCCTATCCATGTTCAGTTTCTTATCCCACCAATGCAGCAAGCTGTGCCAAGAGAAAATGTTTTCTTTTGTTTTTCTCTCGAGCATAGCTCTTGGCATTGATTATTTAGATAGATTTGTCATATGACAGATTCGCTGGCTCTACTTGCTTCTTGTAACTGCAATAATTCAATTTCCACCCTGCATCATATATACACTCCTGGAAATTGAAATAAGAACACCGTGAATTCATTGTCCCAGGAAGGGGAAACTTTATTGACACATTCCTGGGGCCAGATACATCACATGATCACACTGACAGAACCACAGGCACATAGACACAGGCAACAGAGCATGCACAATGTCGGCACTAGTACAGTGTATATCCACCTTTCGCAGCAATGCAGGCTGCTATTCTCCCATGGAGACGATCGTAGAGATGCTGGATGTAGTCCTGTGGAACGGCTTGCCATGCCATTTCCACCTGGCGCCTCAGTTGGACCAGCGTTCGTGCTGGACGTGCAGACCGGGTGAGACGATGCTTCATCCAGTCCCAAACATGCTCAATGGGGGACAGATCCGGAGATCTTGCTGGCCAGGGTAGTTGACGTACACCTTCTAGAGCACGTTGGGTGGCACGGGATACATGCGGACGTGCATTGTCCTGTTGGAACAGCAAGTTCCCTTGCCGGTCTAGGAATGGTAGAACGATGGGTTTGATGACGGTTTGGATGTACCGTGCACTATTCAGTGTCCCCTCGACGATCACCAGTGGTGTACGGCCAGTGTAGGAGCTCACTCCCCACACCATGATGCCGGGTGTTGGCCCTGTGTGCCTCGGTCGTATGCAGTCCTGATTGTGGCGCTCACCTGCACGGCGCCAAACACGCCTACGACCATCATTGGCACCAAGGCAGAAGCGACTCTCATCGCTGAAGACGACACGTCTCCATTCGTCCCTCCATTCACGCCTGTCGCGACACCACTGGAGGCGGGCTGCACGATGTTGGGGCGTGAGCGGAAGACGGCCTAACGGTGTGCGGGACCGTAGCCCAGCTTCATGGAGACGGTTGCGAATGGTCCTCGCCGATACCCCAGGAGCAACAGTGTCCCTAATTTGCTGGGAAGTGGCGGTGCGGTCCCCTACGGCACTGCGTAGGATCCTACGGTCTTGGCGTGCATCCGTGCGTCACTGCGGTCCGGTCCCAGGTCGACGGGCACGTGCACCTTCCGCCGACCACTGGCGACAACATCGATGTACTGTGGAGACCTCACGCCCCACGTGTTGAGCAATTCGGCGGTACGTCCACCCGGCCTCCCGCATGCCCACTATACGCCCTCGCTCAAAGTCCGTCAACTGCACATACGGTTCACGTCCACGCTGTCGCGGCATGCTACCAGTGTTAAAGACTGCGATGGAGCTCCGTATGCCACGGCAAACTGGCTGACACTGACGGCGGCGGTGCACAAATGCTGCGCAGCTAGCGCCATTCGACGGCCAACACCGCGGTTCCTGGTGTGTCCGCTGTGCCGTGTGTGTGATCATTGCTTGTACAGCCCTCTCGCAGTGTCCGGAGCAAGTATGGTGGGTCTGACACACCGGTGTCAATGTGTTCTTTTTTCCATTTCCAGGAGTGTATTTTTTGTGTCCACTGTCTCTCCACATTCCTGTGTGTTTAACCTCACCATCCCCCTTCATTCAAGAATTTCATATTTATTTTTTCTCAAGGCAGAAAATATACCACTCAACTGCAATTTCTTCCTATGAAACTGATTATATATGAATAAAAGGTAATAAACTTCTGCCACATTATAAAATGTTTTTCCAAAGTGTACACACATATTCAACTTGCACCAGTCAATTGGAATTGGCAAAAACTCATGGAATATATGCCAAAGTCAGATTCAGTATGCTATGCAGAATTGTGTTGATTTTCTTAACAAGATATCTCATAGACGTGATCCATATCTAGCTTGTATAATGGTGCCTATAGATGTGAATTGCTTGAACTTCTGGATATAATTGTATCCTGCCATTGAACTTCCTCTGAAGATCCACAGATTTGACCATTTTAACCTCCCTATAGTTGCTGGCTTTAGAGCTGCTAACCAAGCAAGATGGCACAGTGTTTAGCACACTAGACTCCTATTCAGATGGCAGTGGTTCAAATTCCCATCCAGGCATCCAGATTTAGATTCTCCAAGATTTCCCTAAATCACTTACGGCAAATGCTGCTCTTTCAAAAGGGCACAGCCGATTTCCTTCCCTGATCCGAGCATGTCTGTCCATCTGTAATGTCCTTGTTGTCAACAGGACATCAAAGTCTAATCTTCCTTCTTTCCTTCCTTCAAACCTGCCCTTGAGTGTAACTTTGTTATCTTTGTGCAGCAAGTGCAGTTTGTTGTCAAAATGTTACTTTCACATGTTACAGGCTCATCCCATTTCAGTGGTCACTCATAATCGGCAACTGTTCCACAACTAGCTACAATTTCTACCTCCTTGTACACAAGAATTCCCCATGTACATCTTCTGCTGATGCTAAACATTTCGTCTACTATTGCCACAAAGGATACTAAGATATCCTTCTGAATCACTTTAAGTAATTTCACACTCACTAATAATCTTTTCATCTTTGAAAAGCAACATATAAGGCGGAGGGATACGAGAATTAAATTGCTCATTTTATATCAATCTTTACATGTGTCAGTTATAAAGAACTTTCTAGGAATTCGTGTATCTTCAGTTCATTGCCTAGGTTTCCATACTTCAGTGATTTAGTCATCACCCGAATTCTTGTTGTCATCTTTAGCCCACAGATTGCTTTAAGGCAGCTCTCCTTGATACTCTCTCCTGTCCAAGTTTCATCATCTCCACGTAACTATTGCAATCTACATCTACTTGAAACTGCATGTTGTAGTCAAGCCGTGGACTCAATTCACATATTTTATTCTCACACTTCTCCCTCCCATGCCATATTAACTATTCCATGATGTCTTCTTCTGTTGCTGTATATTTCAAAAGTTTGTTTTCCTCTTTCTGTAGTGTTTATTGCCCACAAAATTTTATAGAACGCTACACTCAAGACAAACACTTTCAGAAAAGTCATCCTAGCACATAAATTATATTAGATGTTAAGTTGCAGATAGGCACAACAAAAATACTGTTGAAAAGTGAGCTTTTGGCTAACAAGGCCTTTGTCAAAATTACACACACACACACACACACACACACACACACACACACACACACACACACATTCAACTCATAACACATTGATCACAGTCTCTGGCAGCTGAAACCAGATTCAGGATTTTGACAAAGGCCTTGTTGCTCGACAGCTCACTTTCTGACAGTATTTTTATTGTGCCTGTCTGTGACTCAGCATCTCCACTATATAGTGAGTAGCAATTATCATTTTCATAATACTGTTACATTCCATCCTGGATTTTCTGTTGTTTGGTATTAAATGTTAACTTATTTGTCCCATTCATGAAAAGTTTCCATTTTATTGCCAGTCTGAAATTTATATCCTCTTTACTTCTGACATTGCCGGTTATTTTTATGCCCAAATAGAAAAATTCTTCTTCTCCTTTTAGTATCTTATTTTCTGATCTGCAATTCTGATAGATCTCTGTTCTTCAGTGCATGTCAAATCCCAAAAACATTGTAATTTGAACTTTTATAATTGCTTATCTTCACAATTCAGTATTCTCTCTTATACACCATTTGCATTCATGGAAATATTTGCTTAGAAGATTATGTGTTACATAAATATGCTGAACTTTTCCCCTTGCCTTCACTTTGGGCAGTAACTTCACATTCGTGGGCCATAAGCAGAATTTCTGCATTACCTAAGTGAACCGCAAAGTACTTACTGTTCTTAAAAAAAAAAAAAAAAAAAAAAATCAAAGTAGTGCACTTTTAATTACATAATAAGATCCTGATCTGGAATATGCCATGACACTAGTTGTCCAGGATGCATATTTTTTTAATCCATGCCTTGACATGAAGCCCACGCTGTAACCATTCCAATTTCAACATCGTGTTCAGTTACTGTTCTCCACTACTCATTTCCCTGCTATTTTGTTTACATTCTAATGATGATTGTATTTTAATAGCTGTCATGTGCATTCTCCTGCCTTCCCACCACTTTTTGAGTCCCATTACATACAAACTCTATTTGATCAAAAAAGATCCGTGTGTAGAATGTATCTTTCAGCTGATGGTCAGCCACTGTTCAGATTTTTTCATCAGTATGATGACCACTGATCTGTCCATTGAAAAAGTTTTAGATTTGATTTAGTGTAAATTAATAACCAGTGTATTCTAATTGATATACAGTATACGGACATGTACAAGACATTAGAATTCCATATAATCCCCCTCCCCCGCTTCTTTCATATGTTTCACTTATGTAATTTTAGTTCTTAAGTTGTAGTGTGCTTTAATTAGATATCCACCAGTATTCCAAACTTTTATTTAGTTTTACATTTTGTTCCAAGTTCATAGAAGAAAGACTTGATATGCTCAACAGTGGCCTTGGATTTTCTGATGAATTTGAAATGGAAGCGTGTAATTATTCTGGGAAGTCAAGTTCAAAACTGAAGCAGCAGTACAAAGATTGGACATCAACAATGAAAAAAGAAGGAACTGCCTTTTTCAAGACTGTCAAGAGCAAGGTAACAAGTAGTCGTAACGCACAGTAATTTTATTTCCTGTTTTGTTTTGAAACTTTTATTCGTCGAAAAGAAGCAGAGTTAATGTTTTAATTATGCTGTGCCTCCTTAATGAATGTTAATTTTCAGTTACTATGTACGCTTTTTCGCGCGCGCGCGCGCGCGCGCGTGCGCGTGTGCGCGTGTGTGTGTATGTGCGCGCGCGCGTGTGAACTTTGGATGAGTATTTTAGTTTATGTATAGCATGGTGCAAACTTTGTTTCGTATTGTCACACCTAGTTAAATTGTGGTATTTCCACCATATGTAATTATTTATTTTTATGACTGAGCTATGCTAACATCTGTACATATAAACACCTTTAGGTATGAAGTTAAGTTTTAGATTATTCGTTCATTGGTCATGCAGTTTGTGATAAATTTTTACATGAAAGACAGACACATATTTATTTGTGTTTTAAATCTTTTTTGTCCACCTGCAATTTCAGATGTTTAAATCCTCATCCTCACTGCCTTGATTTTCTTATGCAGTTTGTTTTTATATTATTGCCTTGTCTCATTCTATATCTGTATCAATAAAGTAAGTGCTTATGGAATTAACAGAATATGTGTTAATCATATTATTTTAGTAGAGTTTACAAAATAATTTTTGTTGTTAGTGTTATACCACTGAAGAATTATTCTGACCAAAAATATAAATTTTCATCCACATATGTCATGCTGTGCTGCACACTTTTTATAATCAGCAAATTAAAACAAAATTGTAGTGCACTACTAATGTAAAGTACATTATCTTTATCTTCTGTCATTTCATACAATACATAACACAGAATACAAATAACACATTTTTTATAAGTGTATTTTATACATCTAATATTCAGGGCAATCAGTCTTCCCTTTGTGCTCAAATAACATCAACTGGGTCTATATCTGGTCCTCTAGTAGCAGGAGTGCAGGTGATTATGGGGGGTTGTCTAAAGCATTTTGCAGCTCTAGCATTCTTAAGTTGTGAAAATAAGAAACATTTATCAGAAGTTGAGAAATGTTTATGGAGAAAAATATTGTCAATCAGTGTGCACATTTTTTGGTGAAGTCACTTGTAGGTATTCAGGATAAGTAGGTATCTTCTTTGATTTGACAGAACCATTACATCCTGAGGATGGTGCTGTACTTGGAACATTTATCATTTTTTCCTTTCATATGTTGCAGTGAAGGAACAAAAAGCTTTTATGTAAATGGAGTAGTGTACAGTTAGGTTTGTATTAGGAATCTGAAGTCTACTGTTTTTATTGATCTACCATTAAATATGACAGACAATTTTGAAAAATATTTCCAGATGACACTAGTCTTATTTTAAAAGAAGATAATTTATTTAGCAACTGTGATAGAAGGCAATATCTAATTATTTATCACAACATTATCACAATACTATAAAAACAATCAGTGAATGCTGAAAATTGTAAAGAATGGTAACATGGTTGGTTGGTTTTTATACTAAAGCCAACCTTAATGTGGAGTAATGAATGTTATTCTTCCTTTTGAGCAGCTGTGGACTATTTACAAAAAAAAAAAACTTCATGGTGGAACAAATGTACTGTGAAGTAGAAATTGGAATGCCATACTCCTTAAACAGATGTCTAAAAGATGACCTTGGGTGTGCACCACATATTGTTGTTATAACATATCTTTGAGAAATGATAACTTTTCCCTAAAGAAAAGTTTCCCCAGAAAATTATTCCATATGATGTTATTGGATGAAAATATGCAGATTGTCCAGTTAGTGATTTGTTGCTCCCCAAGATTTGCAATTATTCTGATTCAAAAATGAGTGTTTCCCAATTTAAATTCTTATCAATGTGGACACCAAAAAATTTTGAAGTTTCCACCCTATCTACTATTTCCTCACCATGTGTCACACTTATCATTGATGCAGTACCTCTAGATGTGCAGAGCTAAATATGTTATGTCTTTTTAAAATTAAGGGCGAGACCACTGATAGGAAACAAATCAATGATATGTTTAAGAATATTGTTTAACATTTTTTTCTGTATATGTGTTTGGTTTGATGATGATATTAGTGTCACCTGCAGAAAGAACTACTTCTGCTTTTTGTATATTAGATGGTCAATCATTTACATATTTGAGGAACAATAGTGGACTCCAAATTGAGCCTTGGAGAACCCCATATGTGATTTCTCACCACTGAGAATAATGTCCTCAGACTACAATGATTGAATTACTAAGTACAGCTTGCTGCATTCTTTTGGTTAGATATGATATCCATTGGTTGGCTATACCATCAATCCTACTAAAACTTCAGTTTATTTAGGAGAGTACAGTGATTCACACAGTCCAGTGCATAAGATAGGTCACAAAAAATACCAACCAGCACTATTTTATTATTTAATGCTTGTAAAATTGAGGGAGTGAACATGTAAATGACATTCTCAGTAGAGCAACTCTTTTGAAATCCAAACTGTGGTTCCCGAGGATATTATTGCTTTTCAAATGAGATAGTATTCCAGAATACATCTCCTCTGCAAAGATTTTGGAAAATATCAGCAGTTAAACATGTTTGTAGTGGACATCTGTCCTGTCACCTGTCTTTGACAACAGCATATTTCAGTCTCTCTGGAAAGGTGCTTTGAGTTAGTGATGCATTACATATTGCAGATAAGACTAGGCCAATTATATCGGAACAAATATTTAATACTCTGTTGGAAATACTATCAAAACTAGATGAGATTTTATTTTTGAGATAATGTATAATTTTCTCAATTCCAGGTGGAGAAGTTGGTCATACATTCATATAACTGAATTTTATGAGAGTTGCTGTGATTTTTCTCTTGAACTGTTTGTCCATGTACTTTCTACTATATTTAAGAAATGATTATTAAATATATTTGCTCCTATCTCGATTTTAAGACTGATATCCATCACTGTCTCTGAAATACAAAGAATTTTTACTTTCCCTTTTGAGTTTGCATTCACAGCTCAGAAAAAGGCGGCCATCAGACCATTGTTTTTAATGCAGGCTGTTGTTATAATATCTCTAAATTCTAATTCTGAAATCTTTGTATATTTTCTCAATTTTGGGATTTGTTGTTAATAGTATAAACTCATTCAGGAGAAGCTGCAGCATCATTTCAGCAAATGGTAGCCCAACATATGATTTGCACATGGGTAATAATTCGTTTGCCAATGTACAGAAAGGTTGCACTATTATACAGGTTCAGTTTTCTGTGGTCTTCCAACAGAACTGAAAAAAATGTATTTTGAACCCTAAATTTTCACATCCAGTAAGTCTTCCTGGTGCTGCACACTTTCTAATTTTTAAAAGATTCTTTTCAGTAAGTCTGAAAATTTTGCTATAATATGACTAAAAACAAAGATGATGTGACTTACCAAACAAAAGCGCGGGCAGGCCGATAGACACACAAACAAACACAAACAAACATGCACACAAAATTCAAGCTTTCACAACAAACGGTTGCTTCGTCAGGAAAGAGGGAAGGAGAGGGAAAGACGAAAGGATGTGGGTTTTAAGGGAGAGGGTAAGGAGTCATTCCAATCCCGGGAGCGGAAAGACTTACCTTAGGGGGAAAGAGGGGGTATACACTTGCACACACACACATATCCATCCGCACATACACAGACACAAGCAGACACATATATATATATAAAAAGAAAGATGATGAAACTTACCAAACAAAAGCGCTGGCAGGTCGATAGACACACAAACAAACACAAACATACACACAAAATTCTAGCTTTCGCAACCAATGGTTGCCTCGTCAGGAAAGAGGGAAGGAGAAGGAAAGACAAAAGGATATGGGTTTTAAGGGAGAGGGTAAGGAGTCATTCCAATCCCGGGAGCGGAAAGACTTACCTTAGGGGGAAAAAAGGACAGGTATACACTCGCACACACACACATATCCATCCACACATACAGTATGTGTGGATGGATATGTGTGTGTGTGCACACACACACACACACATATCCATCCACACATACAGTATGTGTGGATGGATATGTGTGTGTGTGCGAGTGTATACCTGTCCTTTTTTCCCCCTAAGGTAAGTCTTTCCGCTCCCGGGATTGGAATGACTCCTTACCCTCTCCCTTAAAACCCATATCCTTTTGTCTTTCCTTCTCCTTCCCTCTTTCCTGACGAGGCAACCATTGGTTGCGAAAGCTAGAATTTTGTGTGATGTTTGTGTTTGTTTGTGTGTCTATCGACCTGCCAGCGCTTTTGTTTGGTAAGTTTCATCATCTTTCTTTTTAGGTATATTTTTCCCACGTGGAATGTTTCCCTCTATTATATATATATATATATATATATATATATATATATATATATATATATATATATATATATATATATGGAGCATTCTAAAAGACAGTTCATGTGTAACAGATATTTTTAATAATAATTTTCTTTAAATAGTGGAGAAAATTGGTACAAAAGTTCATAAAGGGAAGCAAAACAGTACATGAAAGAGCTGATAGAAAAATATGGAAGATCACCATGACTCTCAAAATTTACTCTCTGGGGTTCAAAAGGATAAATGTCTGCTTGTATCTGTGTATATGCGGATGGATATGTGTGTGTGTGCGAGTGTATACGTGTCCTTTTTTCCCCCTAAGGTAAGTCTTTCCGCTCCCTGGATTGGAATGACTCCTTACCCTCTCCCTTAAAACCCACATCCTCTCGTCTTTCCCTCTCCTTCCCTCTTTCCTGATGAGGCAACAGTTTGTTGCGAAAGCTTGAATCATGTGTATGTTTGTGTTTGTTTGTGTGTCTATCGACCTGCCAGCACTTTCGTTCGGTAAGTCACATCATCTGTGTTTTTAGATATATTTTTCCCATGTGTAATGTTTTTCAGAGGGTGTGGGTTTTAAGGGAGAGGGTAAGGAGTCATTCCAATCCCAGGAGCGGAAAGACTTACCTTAGCTAGAATTTTGTGTGTATGATTGTGTTTCTATCGACCTGCCAGCGCTTTCGCATGGTAAGTCACGTCATCTTTGTTTTCAGATATATTTTTCCTGCGTGGAATGTTTCCCTCTATTATATTCATATCATTAATTTGAACCCAACAATTACGTTTGTTATTGTCACTGTTGCATTTCGAAATCTTTTCTGTCCTCTTATTCTCTCTTTCTGTTTTTGCCAGTAGGTTCACTTTGTATTCACCTTCTCCTTTTTACCGTAATCTACTATACAATTTTATCCCGCCTATATATACTCAATAATACGTAACCCACTTCCAAACCATAACCAAAAAAAAATTTTTTTTCCCACTTTCAACACTACCGCTGCTATAAAATCCACCGTTTCTAGTTCACAAACAGTTCCTTTCACCTATTAAACAACCACTTCAGCTAGTTCTAATAACTTTCGCTTTATTTCCATTTCCGTTTTTCCCACATCATTGATCATTATTAGCCGCTTCCCACAGGTTTTAATGTCATTATTTCTTCGTCAGACAACTGTTAGCCTCACTCTCATAATCTGCCACCACAAAACCACTCCTTTTAATACATTTACACGTAGTTTTTTCGAAATTTTCCCGAATTTCTCCACCCTTTAACGTGTTTTGGCGGCAACACAGCCACCTAACCTTTATGCACATCGTTGTCTACCAACCCAAGTTCACCACAGGATCTACACAGCCCAGCTTTAACCAACACTTTTTCACCTTTTTTCACACCAGATCTCCAGTTGCTTTCTAGTTCACCTTTATCTCTCCCCATATATTATTATCTTCATTTTTATTTTCATTTCAGCCTCATAAAAAAGGTCTCTTTTTTTTTCCCCCCCCCTCCCCCTAAGGTAAGTCTTTCCGCTCCCGGAATTGGAATGACTCCTTACCCTCTCTCTTAAAACCCACATCCTTTCGTCTTTCCCTCTCCTTCCCTCTTTCCTGGTGAAGCAACCGTTGGTTGCAAAAGCTAGAATTTTGTGTGTATGATTCTGTTTGTTTGTGTGTCTATCGACCTGCCAGCGCTTTCTTATGGTAAGTCACATCATCTTTGTTTTTAGATATATTTTTCCTGCGATATATATATATATATATATATATATATATATATATATATGGAAACATTCCACGCAGGAAAAATATATCTAAAACAAACTGTTGCCTCATCAGGAAAGAGGGAAGGAGAGGGAAAGACGAAAGGAAGTAGGTTTTAAGGGAGAGGGTAAGGAGTCATTCCAATCTCGGGAGCAGAAAGACTTACCTTAGGGGGAAAAATGGATGGGTATACACTCGCGCGCGCGCGCGCGCGCGCTCACACACACACACACACGCACACACACACACACACACACACACACACACACACACACACACACATATATATCCATCCACACATATACAGACACAAGCAGACATATTTTTCCCGCGTGGAATGATCCCTCTATTATATATATAATTTTTTTTTCATATACGTATACAACTCTGGCAGTTACTGTATTGTGGATAGTGAAGGATTCTTCTCACTGTTTACCTCAATTACTGGTTCTCGAAATTTACCCAGTAGGTGTTGCTAGCACAGTGTAGCCTGTTGTCCAGTAATTCGCATTAAAGTTTTTGAGTTCATTTGATACATATTTACACATCATAGCATCTAGGAGATCAAGTATACTGACTCGCATACATTGTGTATGCTGTCTCAAAGTATCAGGTGCTGCAAATGGCACCCATGAAAGTACATAGTACTATGCAGCCTTGGATTTATGTGATAAAAGTGTTTGGACTTCCAAAAGGAAGAAGAATAAGACATATATGAAGTTGTTTTATTATTCCTTAGGGAACATTCCTTAGGTAAATTATTTTTTTTTAAATACTAGTTCTAGAAAAGTGTTTTGCCTTTTATTTTGTGACGCAATGACTACTTGAAAAACATATTTGATGCATTTCCATGAGCAGAAGAAACAATGGCGGATTTCATAATATCTTTTAGTTTATCATCTCCTCTTCTACAACTGTTCTTACATGCTGATTTTTTTAATGGCGGTTGTTTTTTGTCTACTGTTATAGACTGTTTCATAAATAGTCCAAGACACCAGAGAAACAGCGAACTGCTAACAATCACTTTCTAAATCATTTGAAGAGAGTAAACATTGCTGTAAGTGCAGCGATCAGTTCAAGATGCCTCCAGCTTCTTCCAGGGAAATCGTGAAAATAACAACTCTTTCAAAAAACTAAAAAATAACTCTTTGAGATAATAAAAATTTAAGCAAAGTATAATGAGTATGTTCGTCTGATAAAGCTACTGCACTTAGCCGTATCTTCAGTGCAGAAAGTTCATGAGATATCTTTCCAAACAGACTAAAAGCGGCGTTTTGTCAGCTCCTTTTAAGAAAGAGAGTAGGACAAATATTACTGTCTACTCATTTCACTACTAAATCCTTCTCAGAATTTTGTAAAGGGTAATGTATGTAAGAATGGTGGAGGATATCTGCAAATAAAAGATGCTCATTCTATCACAATTTAGATTCCGGAAAAGCCTTTTGACTGAGCATGCCGTCGACCATTTCATTGACTATATTAAAATATCTGAATGACAGAATTTTGCATGCCAGGTATTTTTTTAGTCTATGGCAATAGACTGTACAAATTGCAACATTTTTAGGAGAAGCTTAAAATGTTTTATATTTAATGCTTCATATTTAACTGATAGGTAGTAAACAGCCATTTTCAATAGTTCCTGCCATTCTCACGATGAGTCTTCTGACTGGGATCAGATTGCTACTGCTGTTGCACATGGTTCAGTTATAGGGCCATTCCTGTTCTTGTTATACAGGGTTATCCATTTATCTGATGACCTACTGTGCAGCGCAGTAGAGGCCAGGCAGCGAGTGCTCCTTTGCCCAGCGGTTAGATGCTGTGTCGCCTGTCTTTTATTGTGGTACGACATGCCTACATTTAAAATATAAGCAAATAAATTTTGTACTCACCCATGTCATGCAAGGGGATACTGGAACTGCTGGCCACTATTTTCCATACGTTTCTGACATTTGCGCAAGAAATTGTTAATCACACAATATAATTCTCTCTGAGATATTGAATTAATTGATTCATTGATATTGTCCTTGAGTTCCTCTGTCGTGTGAGGATTCATTGTGTACACTTTGGCCTTCAGTGCACCCCACAAGTAAAAATCACACAGAGTTACATCAGGACTTCTAGCAGGCCAGATATTGTTACTAATCACTCGAACACATCGTGAATTGCGTGTGAAGAAACATGGGCCATATGAGTCCTGTGCCGAATACTGTTAAAAAAAAATAGAAAGCTTCATTCTTTCGCTCAGTTCATTGAAAAGTGGTCACAAAATGTTTTGCACGTATCTTTCACTTGTAACTGTGTCATTAAAAAAAATTGGACCTGTTATTCTTTCACCACTAACTGCACACCACATCCCTGTTTTCTAATCATGAAGGGGTTCCTCATGAAGCACAACAGGTCTACCTGCACTCCAATGTCAACAGTTTCGGGAATTAACATACCCATGTAAATGGCACCAAGCCTCATCTGAAAACAGTATGAGTTAAGGATCCATTTTACCATCATGAACTTGTTTTAAAACCCAGTTGCAAAACTTAAAAACCTGTGTGCAGGATCACCAGATCA
This sequence comes from Schistocerca piceifrons, assembly GCF_021461385.2. NCBI lineage: Eukaryota > Metazoa > Arthropoda > Insecta > Orthoptera > Acrididae > Schistocerca > Schistocerca piceifrons. The sequence continues at coordinate 317,144,809 of NC_060141.1, read as the reverse complement.
AAGTTTTTGTACTACTGATACTTTATAGGACTTTAGCCCAATTACCTTAGCACTTCTTTGTACAGAGGTGCACGATATTTGTATTTGCTGTGAAAGACGTCTAAAAAACTTTTTATGGGAATTTTCCAGGTGGTATGCAATGTCATTGTGACAAGCTTCTGTGAGCACTGTACATCATTGTTTGTGTTTCTTGTCTTGAATACTTCCTGTTTCATGAAATTCATTTATTAATTTGTGAACTGCATCATGATTCGGTACTCGAACACCTGGTAACTACTGTTCAAACAGTCTCTGAACAGTATGAGCGGTCTTTGTATGCACATGCAAATCATCAATAAACACTCATTGTAGAATTGAATAATTCACTCTTGCCATTTTTGTGCTCACAGACTTCACTGTTACACTCGTGACGCATGTTTCACTATTTGAATGACACTGGCCAACAAGGTGCATATGTCTGTACAGCCTCCAGGCTTTAACCGCAAAAAAAAAGGGGAGGTGGAGGGGGGGGGGGGGGAGGGGGCGGGGCAAAGTGTGGTACCGCGGGACCCATTTAACCGGCATGTGCGGCTTCTGTGGTCGGCCCGTAATACCCCGGGCAGGCTGTTGTCAGATAAATGGAACATCCTGTATGTAAATGACCTTACATCTTGCACTGATCCATAAGAATAGTGCTCTTTGTTAGTGATAATCAAGTTCTTTAAAACTGCAACAATAGAAGGAGCAATAAAAGAATATTACGATTGATTAATTCTCTGTAAACTGTCTGTGGCTTGATTTGTGGAGGGAAGAAATAAAGCAGTTTATTCAATTCTGTACAAGGCATGATTCATCATCAATAATAGTGTCACATGGTTGAAAGTGTGCATGAAAAACTGATAGTTAAAGATCATGTAATGTCCTTTGATCAGAACTTGAATTGGAATTTACGTACTATAGTTCTTCTCAAAGTGCTTGAGCTTTACGTTTGCACTATGTATAAAGACTGATTTTGGTGATGACCATTAGAAAACTAGCTTGCTTTGCAAATTTCTGTACACTGATGTCACATGGAATAATTTTCTGGGGCAACTCCACATGTGGACACGAAGTATTTATTGCACATAAAATTTTTGTAAGCATAATATCTGGTATACATCCTTGAATTTCATGCAGGCAACACTTTAAAAAGATTAGACATACTAACAACCACCTCACAATACATTTATATTCTTGTGAAGTTTGTTGCAAAGAATCAGGCACAATTTCAAACTAATAATAGCATTCGTAACTATTAGAGTGGCAACAAAAATGGCCTCCTTACTCACAAAGTAAACTTCCTCTCGCACAAAAAATAGTACAGAATGCTGCCACAAAAATATATGACCACCTACCAAGTGAATTAAAAGTGCTGGTACATAACGAAAGTTCTCAAAACGAGTCAAAATCGCATGTACTTGACAACTGCTTCTACTCCATAGATTAGTTTCTGGATGACATTTTAGCGGATGACACAGGAGCAGCTGCTCGCGTTCTTCGTTTTATCCATTTGACAAACCTGTCTAAGGACTTTTGATTATGCCGTTTCCTTTTAATCCCTTGCCTGTTAATGTGCCTTTTATAGTGTTGTCCTTTTAATTGCTGTTTTAACCTTGTGCTTTTCAGTACATTCATAACTTAGTCTGGGCGCTAATGACCACTGGAAAAAAAAAAAAAAAAAAAAAAAAAAAAAAAAAAAAAAAAAAAAAAAAAAAAAAAAAAGTTTCAAATACCTGTATCACAGTTAATACAAATTACTTCCTCTGTCTTTATGAGGTGGTAATACAGGAAGTGCTGGAGAGGTAGTATTTCTGCTGCCTACTGCCAGCACTGTTAGTTGTCATTAATCGTGTGTGGTATTGCTCTGTCAGGCAGAAACTATTAACTACCATGATAAATCTTTCACTGTGAAACAGTGTATGCTGTTGTGAAAGTTTCTGACATGTTATAACCGTATGCTGGACTGGGACATATTACAACTGTCTGGCGGGCTAGGATGTATTACAATTGTCTGCTGGACTGGGACACAAACTAGGACTCTGTTAGTTTGCAGGCAGTGCACCTACCAATGAACTATCCTGGAATGTCCCAGTTACCTTAATTTAACTTTGTGCTTTCTTCTAATGATGTCATGTGTTTATACTGAATAGGTGAAAATGTGTGGTGAGAAAACAGTCTCAGAACATGACATTTACACAGAAACATTAAGTTCGTCCAAGGTGGTATACTTCCTTATTAAACACAGCCTCACAATAGATTTATTCACCAATTAAATCTCTGTCACCAATCCATTACAGTTTGAGTTTATGAGAAACATTAAAAAATATAATACCAGAGGAAAAATCTTCTGCATGTCCCTGTAGTTTATGTAATTTTAACACAGGAAGTAGTAAATAAAAAGCTAGAAACCTCTTTCATAATCTGCCCATGGAAACAAAAAATGTCTGATAGATGGTAAAAGTGTCTCCTTCTATATCATACACTGAGGGGTGTTCAACAAGTAATACAACACATATTTTTCTCCAACAATTTCAGTTGACAAAATGTAGAATCTGCTGTGGGACATCATGAAATACTCCCAATTCAGCCCTTATTGTTTCATGAAGTTCTGATACGTGGTGCCACTATACGCAGCCTTCAAAATGGTGCCTGTAATGGAGGTGTGTTTCAAGCAGAGCGCTTTCATTGAGTTTATTTACCAGAGATTCATATGCACCAGCAGAATGTCTACAGAGACCTGCCAGCGAACAAAGCATGTTGAGGTGGTGTGTGTCAATATTGCTACAAGGTCACACAAACCTGTTCGATCTCATCTGTGATGGCCAGCCACACACAGCTGTGACACCTGCAAAGTTTTAATGTGGAGACACTCTCATTCACGATGATTGACAGATCACAATCAGACATTTCGCTGCACAACTGTATGTCGCTGTTGGTAGCACTGACACAATCGTCCGCCAGTGGAGTATTCAGTGGTGTGTGTCTGTTGAGTTTCTCGCCGCCTAACAGAAGACCATAAAGTGCAATGAAGGACCACCTGTGTGGAGTTGTTTGTGCGTTTTGTTTGTGCGTTTTGTTTGTGCGTTTTGTTTGTGCATTACAGAGCTGATCATGACAATTTTTTGTCGATTATCATCACAGACTATGAAACATGGGTTCATCACTTTGAACTAGAAACAATACGGCAATCGTGGAGTGGCACAACGCTGCCTCTCCACTGAAGGAAAAGTTTGAAACCGGATCCTCAGCTGATAGTCATGGCGACAGTCTTCGGGGACTTTGAAAGGGTTATTCTGTTTGATGTCCTCCATCTTGGTGCAACAACCAATTCCGAAGTGTATTGTGATACACTAAGGAGATAGAAGAAACTACTTCAGTGTGTTCATCACCACAAAAATGCAAACTAACTTCTCCTCCTCCATGATGAAGCAAGGCCTCACACAAACCTGCACATCAGAGGGGAGCTGACGAAACTTCATTGGACTGTTCTTCCTGACCTAACCTACAGTCCGGAACTCGCACCTTCCAAACTCCTTCCGTTTGGCCCAATGAAGGGTGCACTCTTTGGGAAACAGTATATGGGTGATTGGAAGGTTATTGATGCAGTAAGACATTGGTTCCAACATTGGCCAGTAGAGTGGTACCGTGTGGGCATACAGGCCTTTGCCATAAGGTGGCGTAAGACAGTCACATTGGACAGAGATTAAGTCGAAAAATAGGGTTTTGTAGCCAAAAATTGTTGCATTACTTATTGAACACCCCTTGTAATTCTTGAGTAGAAATAAAAAGTCAATTCCAAACCTGTAACTCTTTAGCATGTAGCCGCATTAGGTTAGCTTTTTGCCTGTTCCATGGATCATGTTCACAACAGCCTACAGTAACTCCTCATGATATAAAATGTATCAAGAGATTTACAAATAAGATACATTTTCTCTATGAAATACTTGTCAGTTACATACACATTTTTTAGCCTTAGTTTACAACAAAATTTGATAAATGTAATGAACCACATACATGTCCTATATGGAATTATTTCCATATTGTGTGCTTAATTGCATACCTCTGTATTATCTTACTTTTATCAATGTGCAAAATAAAATATTAAAATTTCCACTTCTAACATGAATGGACTTTTGCTGTTTGCGTCAGCAGAAGGTGTCTTAGTTACTGCACGATATTGTGAGGACTCGAGGAATTAAAAAACTTGGATGTACAAGATTTCCTTACTGTCATTACAGTCCTAATGCAACACCATTTGATTTAAATATCTGTGGTAGACTTAACAAATCACTTTGCAGAGTGACATTTGCAGCTGACAATAGTCTTGTGGTCTGTGGCAAACTACACTTCCACTGGTTCAGAGTTCTACCATGTACGTCCAACTCTCAGGATCACATGAGGCACTGTAAATGAGTTTTAGGCAAAATAAGAAGAAACTTTGCTTTTGATGGCTGCTCTGCAATTTTATATAAGTATTGGAATTTTAGAATTAAATCTGATTTTTTCAACAGTGTTTTCTTTGGCGGTAGTCACATTGTTACATGTGTGGTGCTGGTTACCTCCAGCATTGTAAATGTAAACTGCTCTAAATTTGCTGGCCTGTACTCAAAGACAGTAAAGAGGTTGTGTGTGCCAACTCCAAGAAATAGAATGTAGCAGGTGCCTGAATGTATGACACTTTAGGTGTAATTGACATGGAGAGGACTTATTTGACTTTATACTTGTGTATAATTTTACTACATGATACCTGTTATGTTCAACAGAAGATTGTCTGCAAGTAAGCTTTCAGCCAAAAAGGCCTTCATCAGAAATACATACGCACACATGTGCGCACGCGATCGTAGTCTCCAGCTGCTGAGGCCGGAGCTGGCCTCAGCAGCCAGAGACAGTGGTCGCACGTGCGTCTGTGTGTGTTTGTGTTTGTGTTGTGTTGTGTTGTGTTGTGTATTTCTGATGAAAGCCTTTTTGGTCAAAAGCTTACTTGCTGGCAGTCTTCTGTTGTTCCTATCTGTGCATAAAATTTATACTTGCTGTATTGCTAATAGTTTTATTATGATAAGTTATGTCAGGAACATGCTCAAGTATGTAGAGCAATGCTGTTGAAATGAAACAGGCAACAAGTACTATGAATAGGTGCAGCAGTAAGTGATCTGTGGACCACAATAGTTTAAATAAATTTGTTATCAAGATGTGAATAACTTCTGAAACAGGAAGTAATCTCTCTTTCACAGCAAAAACTTCATAGAACACAATGAAGAAGGGCTACTAGATCTGTGACCCACAGTCTCCCCTTCCTCTGTTCATTCACTCCCTCCCAATCCACACCTCCATGTCGTTGTCATTGGATGCTGCAGGAACTCATCGGTGCCAGTGCCCATGTCATGTTTTCATGCTGTGCATCTGCTACCTCTCATCCTGATGTTCCTGTCCTGTGCTCCTGCTGCCTCCCTCCCAGCCATCAGGCAAACTTCCCCAACCACTCTCTAGCTCAAAAAAGGATTTGTCCAAAAGCTATTGAAGTTCCACATAGAGGAGGTGTTTAGTTATGGACAGGCATATTTAAAGTGCATTTAAAAGCAGAGTAAGCCATCCAAGCCATTGGACAAGATCCTTCTACAGGCTGAGAGTGAGTGAGAGAGAGAGAGAGAGAGAGAGAGAGAGGGAGAGAGTGCAGCATCGGAAAGCTGTGCTTCAGGGAAAATGAGAGGAACAAGAAGCGAGAAGGGGAAAGGACTATGCAATTGCATTGGGGAGAGAGCAGGTGTATGTGAGCTGGAGTGGAGGCAGGGAAGGGGATAGAGGCAGCTGGAAACAGGAGACTAGTGAAGGTTGAGGCCGAGCAGGGGGGGGGGGGGGGGGGGTTATGGGAACAAATGATATGTTGTAGGGAGAGTTCTCACCTGTGCTTCATGGTGTTGCAGGCATAGCAACATGCTAGAAAATATTCATTGTGAATGGAAGACCAAATATTTGTCCATGATTCAGCCAATTGCCACAGTAGACGCTTGTTAGCACTTTTTCATTCATTTTCACACTGACATAAGAAGATAAGAAGTGCACTTAGTTTCAAAATAGTCTCACAAGAGATGCTTTTTGAGAAAAGCCTGGAGAATTTCTGAAGCCATGACCTCTCATTTTCCATCTGTACCAGTAAATAAGGATTCTGTACGAGGTGTGTGTTTTAAGTACATACTGTTTTGAAATTAAAAAAAGATGTGCTAAGATATCTCAATAATTTTATTTTTACATGAAAGCCTGTACCTTAATCTATGCACTGATGCCATTACAGTCTGATTCTTCCTTGTTTACGTTGTGTACTGGGTGTTTAAGATGCCTCTGATAATCGTGAGTCCCACTGACTGTGAAGTGCGGGCTGTTATAAGATTTTTTAGTGCTAAATGCCTAAAAGCGATCGATACTCATCATAAGATCTGTGCAGTTTATGGAGAAAACATTGAGTGATTGAATGGTAAGAAAGTGGGTGAGAGCATTTAAAGATGGCCGCACAGATGTGCATGATGAACAACGGAGTGGGCATCCTTTGGTCGTTAATGAAAGTTTGGTGCAGGAAGTGGAGAATAAGGTGAGAGAAAACAGACGCTTTACAATTTCCTCCTTGCGAGATGACTTTCCTAATGTTTCTCGTAGTGTTTTGTATGGCATTGTGACCGAGCACTCGAATTACCAAAAATTGTGCGCACGTTGGGTACCGAAAATGTTGACGAATGTGCACAAAACTAAACGTTTAGACAGTGCATTGACTTTCCTTGAGCGGTACCGCAACGACGGTGATGATTTCTTAAGCCAGTATCAAAGCAACAGTCCATGGAAGTTGAGCAAGGGCGTCATTTTGCTGCAAGACAATGCCTGTCCGCATGTGGTGAATCAGACCAAAGATCTCATCACATCTTTTCAATGGGAAACTCTAGATCATCCTCCGTACAGCCCCGATCTTGTGCCCAGTGACTACCATCTGTTCCTGCATTTGAAGAAACACCTGGGCGGTCAAGCACCTTCAAGATGATGACGAAGTCAAAACAGTGGTGATGCAGTGGTTAACAAGTCAGGCAGCAGGCTTGTATGAGGAGGGTATTCAAAAACTGTTACAACATTATGACAAGTGCCTCAATATTGACTGAAATTATGTAGAAAAGTAGATTAAGGTATAGGCTTTCATGTAAAAATAAAATTGAGATATCTTAGCAAGTCTTTTTTTAATTTCAAAGCAGTACTTACTTAAAAAACAGTACTTACTTAAAAAAACATGCCTCATATTTACAAAATGGCTGTGAGAAAGGACCTGTCAGATGCAAGTAAATCCACTTTCATTGAGTTGTCATTGCTGGTCAGTGAACTAGTAATTAAGATGTTTTTCACTGTTGTTCTGAACTGATATTTCCAGTCATGAAGGTTGCCAGCTTTGAGCATAAATCATCCAACATTTAGCTATGGACACTCTGTGTGCTCTTGTTATTGTTGGTTGGCATGGACACTGCAGTGCAGATCAACACCAGCAGCTTTCTTTCATTGTCACAGCATATCTTTATATTAAACCTGAGAGAAATAAAAATGAAATATAACTGACACACTTTCACTGTCACAGTACGCCACTTCTGTGTTCTTAGAATCATGAAAGCTTGGAGAAAAGAAATGTGTACCATATAAAAATTAAAGTGGGATCTTCAGGGTACAAAATGTAATTGTGACCAAAGACGGAATTATGCAGCTATGGATTTGTTCAAACTAAGACACTCATCAGAATTTTATCACTTTATTTATTTGCTAGCCTTACGGCAGCTTCATGTGTTTGACATTTATATTTGACACATCACCTTCTACCCCTCTCTTTGTCCATATCCTCCATCCCGTGTCTCTGACCATACCCTCCTCCCAGGGTAGCCTACATACTGGAGCTCAGAAAACTATTTCTTGCCCATGACATATAGGCTGCCCATCGAAACAGGTTGATTTGGCAGGCCGATACTGTTCCCACATGCCTGTTGTGTAGGGCAGCCTATATGCCAGAGGCTGGCACACATTGTTTCACATATATCTGCTCCTATTGGAGGTTATAAATGCCACAGTGCTTGATACTCATGAAGCCAGCTGTTTCTGTGCCACATTTGGTTGTAGCTGATCCATGAGTTTGCGAGGGATATACAGGACATACACACATGCACACTATATAAACAGATAACATATTTGTTAATCATCTCATGATTTATATTCACTGCCAACCATAGGAACAGCCAGTCCTCTCGTACATCTAACCAGGGATTATTTTGGCATGAAGCTGTAACTCTACAGATACTAACATGAAAATTGGCCCCCAGTAAGTGATGCTTTCTGCATGTTTTCGAATCAGAGATGTAGGTAACGTTGCTTACAAGTGAACCAACATAACGAGACAATTATATGAGGACCACATAGTTTAATGTGGAACCCACAATTCAGTATGACACGACTTTTCAATGTACACATTTTTGGTTTTGCCAGAACTGAAACTCATATTGAAGTGCTACAAGAAAGACCACCACAATTATGACTCTCAGGAGCAACGATAATTAGAATCCTACCATTATTAATGTGACATTTAATGAACCAAGCTGGATGATTAGCTCATGCAACCACTAATGAGCATAGGAATTTACTAATAATACACAGCTGTGTAGAACTTTAGCAAGAATCTGACTTCTAAATGCAGATTGATGGCAGACACATGGATATGTCAGTGTACTGTGCGTTGCATAACCAAGATGAGGACCATACATTTTGCTGACGTCACAAGTTCTGCCTTCAATAATTCATCATTTATGTACAGGAAGATGCACATGGAGCAAGCTTATACTTTGTTCCTATGAACAAGGAGGCTAGCCATAAGCTGTCCTGTATGGAGGACAATTCAGCTTCACATGTGTGCCATATTGCTTTAGGTTAAAATCTTCTCCTATGATAGTTTGTCCAAAACACTACCCACCAGGTACTGCAGGAACAGTATTCACATGCTTACACCGCCTCACTTCAGGTCGTGGATGCTCGCCCAGAATGCAAACTGCAAACATGATCTGTTAGCACCACACTACGGTATTCCCAAAAAAAAAAAACACTAACTTTTTGAAACCATCTATGTGGTAATGTAGGTTAGGATCCCAGGTATCTGACGCTGCAGCCATTCACCCTTATGGGCCGTAGTTTGCGAGTAATCAGAAAAAAATCGTAATTTTGCATTATGTTCCAGAGCCTTTAATTTGACAGCAGTTTATATAACTGCATTGTTGTGTAGTGGTTACTATTCGAGCATGATGTGCAGTGCAGAAGGATCTGGGTTCAAATCTCATCACATGCTTTTTTTTAACGGTTATGAAAATAAATTTGATCATTATTTTTATTCAATTTATTGCTTTAAATATATTTTTTAGACTTCTAATCCTTTGTCACATCATATTAATCATTATATTAACTTTTTCATTTTATCTTGCTTTTTATTCCTATCATTCCGTTTTCATTTGGGATCTGTGTGCATGTGATTTTAATTATTTTTATTTATTTATCACAGTATTTAAACTTTTGAAAATGCTCATCTGTTAGTTAAAAATCAAAAGATGACATAATCTATTTATATTGCCTGTGTAATGGTGTCAAAATGTATTTTTCGTTACATGTAAGATGTATATTTTTCTGGATGGTAATCACCATTCAGCAATTAACACACAAATTTCGGTTGTAGTATGAACAAAATAACACAGACAGAGATGTAAATGAAAGATGATGGGTAAATAACAACACATTTCATATTTTGCTCAACCTAACTGGTTGCATTAATAAATAATTATACATCAGTTGCTGTAGGTTTGTTTAGCAAGAATGAACTATAAATTAATGCAGAAAATGAGGAATAGAAATAATGAATGCAGTAACACAGACAAAAATATAAAATAATCAAGTGGAAGAAATTAACTTGGAATTAATATAAAAACTAATTAAAATCAACATGCACAAATATTCCAAGTGAAAGAAAGATAGCAAGAAAAAATAAGAGCAAATGTAAAACTTCATATGGTGATTGAAATGACATGACAAAGAGTTAGATTTTTTAAAAAAAATTACATATTAGCCAATTAATTGGATAAAAATAGTCAGTCATTTTGATAAAAATATAAAAATTAAAAGTATTGTGGCACCTGACAAGATTACAACCTGCAGCCTTCTGCACATCAGGCTCTTCTGCTAACCATTATGCTACAGTGCTGCTGTATCTACTACTGTCAAATTCAAGGCTGTAGAACATAACACAATATTACAAAAATCTTTTTTTGTTGGTTACTCACAAAAGAAGGCCCCACCAGGGTGAATGGTTGGAGGGTGTAATACTGGGGACCCTAACCTACATCACTGTATAGATGGTTTCAGAAACTTGATTCCACCACTGGGGACCTCTCCTTGTAAGTACCATCTTTCCGATGATGGTTTGGTTTACATCTTGGTCTACATCTTACTTGGTAGTAATGAATGCAGACATTTCCACTTCCTGCTTTGCTCCTCTCTCTTGACACCATAAGTCATACATCCGCCCCTCTTCCATCTCATGTGATTCCCAGTTCTTCACACAGAGATGATCTGTCATTTTAGTCATCATCATTCAGACTTGTTTAAGAGCACTTGAACCTTCTGTGCCACCTACCCACTGGATTGTAGGACTGTACGTTGTTGCCATTTGATAGCTCTAAATGCTCAGGATTACAACTACAGGGCTATTACAAATGATTGAAGTGATTTCATAAATTCACTGTAGCTCCATTCATTGACATATGGTCACGACACACTACAGATACGTAGAAAAACTCATAAAGTTTTGTTCGGCTGAAGCCGCACTTCCGGTTTCTGCCGCTAGAGCGCTCGAGAGCGCAGTGAGACAAAATGGCGACAGGAACCGAGAAAGCGTATGTCATGCTTGAAATGCACTCACATCAGTCAGTCATAACAGTGCAATGACACTTCAGGACGAAGTTCAACAAAGATCCACCAACTGCTAACTCCATTCGGCGATGGTATGCGCAGTTTAAAGCTTCTGGATGCCTCTGTAAGGGGAAATCAACGGGTCGGCCTGCAGTGAGCGAAGAAACGGTTGAACGCGTGCGGGCAAGTTTCACGCGTAGCCTGCGGAAGTCGACGAATAAAGCAAGCAGGGAGCTAAACGCACCATAGGATGGTGCTCCACCGCACTTCCATCATGATGTTCGGCATTTCTTAAACAGGAGATTGGAAAACCGATGGATCGGTCGTGGTGGAGATCATGATCAGCAATTCATGTCTTGGCCTCCACGCTCTCCCGACTTAACCCCATGCGATTTCTTTCTGTGGGGTTATGTGAGAGATCAGTGTTTAAACCTCCTCTACCAAGAAACGTGCCAGAACTGCGAGCTCGCATCAACGATGCTTTCGAACTCATTGGTGGGGACATGCTGCGCCGAGTGTGGGAGGAACTTGATTATCGGCTTGATGTCTGCCGAATCACTAAAGGGGCACATATCGAACATTTGTGAAAAAAAACTTTTTGAGTTTTTGTATGTGTGTGCAAAGCATTGTGAAAATATCTCAAATAATAAAGTTATTGTAGAGCTGTGAAATCGCTTCAATCATTTGTAATAACCCTGTAGTTATTAAATTCACTTAGTAAGAACATGTTACACAAATACTGGAACTCCTAAACATATCTTACTTTGCTAGTACACTGTTGTCAGACTTTTAAAGCTATGTGTTGTATGGGAAGTTACTTCTCAATCCTACATAAAGTTCTCCCAGTTCAGAAGTGTGTATACAAAATTATTTTTGGTGTGGATTCTGAATACTATCTATAGCCCTGCAGGATATTTATTACGTAATGAAATTTGACAAATTATAACCTTTTTTCCAACTGACAGCGTGGTTTGAACAGATCAGCTCTAGATATAAGCTACAAAAGTACCTGAAAGTACTTTCCTTGGCCCACAAAGTTGTTCATCATACAAGAAAACATATTTGTAGTGACTTACCAGCAACATAAAAAGTTTGTCCTTTACTAAAGTACAGCTACAAGAAGCCTGCTGAAAGATTCATTGATAGCTAATTACCTACTGCTGTATACCATTTTTAAACATATTTAGCATAGCAAGTAAATAACTGAAACCCCCTTTCGTCTGATGACGTTTGTTTACCGTACATTCAGAACTGCATTTAGTATTTCAGTCTACAGGGTGTGTGTGTCGTATGGGTCCTCAGGGTCATTTTGTCTGGAGTTTCAGCAGATACTTGCAGTTTTGTTTTCGCAATGTGCCCAAACAAATACTGCTCATAAAGTCCTTTTTGTGACACCCGATGCCAACAGAAACTGTTAGTTTGTTTCCCGTTATGACCAAAATGATTTTTAAAGTGGAATTGTATGTGCCTATTGTATTGAGTGCTCCCAAATTAGTCTAGTGAAATATTAGTTTTATCAACCCATATTAATAGTGACAGAAAAATGAGGCAAATAACCAGTACTCTGGCAGCGACAGCACTGCCTGGCCCGTGCTGACTCATGTTGTTGTGCAACAGCACTGCTCAGGAACTGCTGCTGAAGTACTTCATGTTTCACTGTTCCTCTTAATACAGATTGATAAAACAAATGTACCACTAAACTAATTTCAGGTCACTATATTGAATGGACACTTAAAATTCCACTTCAAAAATAATTTTGCTCATAACCTCAAACAAATTGACAGTTTCTGTTGCACTGTGTGTCACATAAAAGATGTTAGGAGCAGTGTTTGTTTGAGCTGATTCCAGCTACACATTGCAAAAAAGATTGCAAGTTTTCTGCCCCCTTTGTCCTATCACCTCCTTCCTACTCGTGTCTCCTCACTCTCATTATGTACTGCCCTCTGCCAACACAACTGCCTGATTTCCCCTTCTCTGTTCCCCACCACCACCACCACCACCACCACCACCACCACCACCAGCCCACCCATGCACCCACACACACACACACACACACACACACACACACACACACACACACACACACACACCTCCCTGCTGATAGCCTCCTGATACTGTGCCTGGCAGTCTTGTCTGGCCTCCACCAAGTCCTTGCACATTCCTCTGGACAGTACACTGCTCTACTCTTCCCCACCCCCTTCCCACCCGTACCTTTCTATCTCTCTCCCTTCCTTGCCCCCTTCAGATTGCTGATTTCATTCAGGGTGAAAGTTACATTCCAGTCCAATCCACCAGAGATGTCAGCCATATGTGTGTGAGGTGTGCTTACTTGTGTGAATGAATGTGTATGTATTTTCATTTCTAATGAATGCTGTGGCCAAAACCAAAATACATAAGTCTTTATGTAGTGCCTGTCTGTGGGTCAGCATGTTATCTTTACAGTAAGTAGCAATCTATCATTTTCCTTATATTGCAAGTTAAAATTGTGTGCTCACTGAAAAGTGTCTTTTGCATTTGAGGGATTATATCTTTATGATATCCTGATCTGCAGATGGAGAGATCATGAACCCCTTGTTCACATCAACTTGCAGGGATTCCATAATTAAGGAAGCAGTTGAAATACATCTACATCTACATTTATACTCCGCAAGCCACCCAACGGTGTGTGGCGGAGGGCACTTTACGTGCCACTGTCATTACCTCCCTTTCCTGTTCCAGTCGCGTATGGTTCGCGGGAAGAACGACTGTCTGAAAGCCTCCGTGCGTGCTCTAATCTCTCTAATTTTACATTCGTGATCTCCTTGGGAGGTATAAGTAGGGGGAAGCAATATATTCGATACCTCATCCAGAAACGCACCCTCTCGAAACCTGGCGAGCAAGCTACACCGCGATGCACAGCGCCTCTCTTGCAGAGTCTGCCACTCGAGTTTATTAAACATCTCCGTAACGCTATCACGGTTACCAAATAACCCTGTGGCGAAACGCGCCGCTCTTCTTTGGATCTTCTCTATCTCCTCCGTCAGACCGATCTGGTACGGATCCCACACTGATGAGCAATACTGAAGTATAGGTCGAACGAGTGTTTTGTAAGCCACCTCCTTTGTTGATGGACTACATTTTCTAAGCACTCTCCCAATGAATCTCAACCTGGTACCCGCCTTACCAACAATTAATTTTATATGATCATTCCACTTCAAATCGTTCCGCACGCATACTCCCAGATATTTTACAGAAGTAACTGCTACCAGTGTTTGTTCCGCTATCATATAATCATACAATAAAGGATCCTTCTTTCTATGTATTCGCAATACATTACATTTGTCTATGTTAAGGGTCAGTTGCCACTCCCTGCACCAAGTGCCTATCCGCTGCAGATCTTCCTGCATTTCGCTACAATTTTCTAATGCTGCAACTTCTCTGTATACTACAGCATCATCCGCGAAAAGCTGCATGGAACTTCCGACACTATCTACTAGGTCATTTATATATATTGTGAAAAGCAATGGTCCCATAACACTCCCCTGTGGCACGCCAGAGGTTACTTTAACGTCTGTAGACATCTCTCCATTGATAACAACATGCTGTGTTCTGTTTGCTAAAAATTCTTCAATCCAGCCACACAGCTGGTCTGATATTCCGTAGGCTCTTACTTTATCAGGCGACAGTGCGGAACTGTATCGAACGCCTTCCGGAAGTCAAGAAAAATAGCATCTACCTGGGAGCCTGTATCTAATATTTTCTGTGTCTCATGAACAAATAAAACGAGTTGGGTCTCACACGATCGCTGTTTCCGAAATCCATGTTGATTCCTACATAGTAGATTCTGGGTTTCCAAAAACGACATGATACTCGAGCAAAAAAACATGTTCTAAAATTCTACAACAGATCGACGTCAGAGATATAGGTCTATAGTTTTGCGCATCTGCTCGACGACCCTTCTTGAAGACTAGGACTATCTGTGCTCTTTTCCAATCATAGAAGTTAATGAATCAATTGACAGACACACAGGATTTCAGCTCAGAAAGGTATAGTAGGCAGCATTGGTGGCTGTAAGACATTGTTGATCACAGACAAACAAATTCAGCACCACAGTGACGGGTAGTCAAAGCAGAACAGTTGAGTCATGCACCAACACTTACGCTGCTTGCATACGGAGGGGGTCCATGGTTTATGGCTGCACTTTCCTGTAATGTGCATACAAAGCCTGCAACTCATTTCTTCAGCAGTTGGCTCTGGATTTTGACGTTGCTGCCTCCTGTCACCTGCACTTTCTAGTGAACCATCATATAAATTGATGAGCCAAAACAGCTAACCAAAGTTGCACCTAAAAAAAATAACGAGCTGCTGCATCATAAAAATATTGTGCAGTTCCCACAAACCAACTAGCATAATGTCTTAGAACCTATCAGCTGGATTTTACCTTCCGTGAGTATAATGAAGTTCCCACCTGAGGATTTCCTCCCACTTCAATTGGTCTATAGTGATACTAATGTTTTCGTTTTATTTCTGTGTGTTCTTTGCCTCTCACAGCATCGATGTTAACTCTGCTATGTCCAGAGAATTGGCTGAATAAATACTTACACAGCTACTATTAGCAGTTTGTTACTTATTTATTCGTGTAACTGGCTAAAAGATAATAAGTCTTGTTATCAAATGTTACCTGGGTTATTATGTCACATAGCAAAAACTACACACAGTGCAGTTAAACGTTATTTGTGTATTTGTACCATCAACAAAATAGTTTGGATGTTTCACATGCATACCTTAAGGATGGATACAGTTCACTTTTAAATACACTCCTGGAAATGGAAAAAAGAACACATTGACACCGGTGTGTCAGACCCACCATACTTGCTCCGGGCACTGCGAGAGGGCTGTACAAGCAATGATCACACGCACGGCACAGCGGACACACCAGGAACTGCGGTGTTGGCCGTCGAATGGCGCTAGCTGCGCAGCATTTGTGCACCGCCGCCGTCAGTGTCAGCCAGTTTGCCGTGGCATACGGAGCTCCATCGCAGTCTTTAACACTGGTAGCATGCCGCGACAGCGTGGACGTGAACCGTATGTGCAGTTGACGGACTTTGAGCGAGGGCGTATAGTGGGCATGCGGGAGGCCGGGTGGACGTACCGCCGAATTGCTCAACACGTGGGGCGTGAGGTCTCCACAGTACATCGATGTTGTCGCCAGTGGTCGGCGGAAGGTGCACGTGCCCGTCGACCTGGGACCGGACCGCAGCGACGCACGGATGCACGCCAAGACGGTAGGATCCTACGCAGTGCCGTAGGGGACCGCACCGCCACTTCCCAGCAAATTAGGGACACTGTTGCTCCTGGGGTATCGGCGAGGACCATACGCAACCGTCTCCATGAAGCTGGGCTATGGTCCCGCACACCGTTAGGCCGTCTTCCGCTCACGCCCCAACATCGTGCAGCCCGCCTCCAGTGGTGTCGCGACAGGCGTGAATGGAGGGACGAATGGAGACGTGTCGTCTTCAGCGATGAGAGTCGCTTCTGCCTTGGTGCCAATGATGGTCGTATGCGTGTTTGGCGCCGTGCAGGTGAGCGCCACAATCAGGACTGCATACGACCGAGGCACACAGGGCCAACACCCGGCATCATGGTGTGGGGAGCGATCTCCTACACTGGCCGTACACCACTGGTGATCATCGAGGGGACACTGAATAGTGCACGGTACATCCAAACCGTCATCGAACCCATCGTTCTACCATTCCTAGACCGGCAAGGGAACTTGCTGTTCCAACAGGACAGTGCACGTCCGCATGTATCCCGTGCCACACAACGTGCTCTAGAAGGTGTAAGTCAACTACCCTGGCCAGCAAGATCTCCGGATCTGTCCCCCATTGAGCATGTTTGGGACTGGATGAAGCGTCGTCTCATGCGGTCTGCACGTCCAGCACGAACGCTGGTCCAACTGAGGCGCCAGGTGGAAATAGCATGGCAAGCCGTTCCACAGGACTACATCCAGCATCTCTACGATCGTCTCCATGGGAGAATAGCAGCCTGCATTGCTGCGAAAGGTGGATATACACTGTACTAGTGCCGACATTGTGCATGCTCTGTTGCCTGTGTCTATGTGCCTGTGGTTCTGTCAGTGTGATCATGTGATGTATCTGACCCCAGGAATGTGTCAATAAAGTTTCCCCTTCCTGGGACAATGAATTCACGGTGTTCTTATTTCAATTTCCAGGAGTGTATGTTATATTTGTATCTAGAATTCCTTGTTGCTGATAGAGGTTAAGTGTAATGAGTTCTTGTGCTAGCAGCCTCTACCAAGGGTCGTTTTCAGTCAGTTGATTAACTGTCAGTTCTGTGAAAGTGTGAAGTCAGACCTATCACAAACACTGCCTTATATTAGTGCTGGTTAACTAGGAGCATTGCTTCAGGGACACAATCATTTGATTACCACAATGCTGGCTGCGTGTTCTTAGTACTCCTTGTAGTTAATTTAGTACTTGAGAACAGTAATACTGGCTAACTGTAATACCACAGACAACAAATTCAGTGTGGACTATCCAATTCATTTCTTAATACCCTGCACTATGTTCATATCCGTTCTCATCTTTTGCATTACACTTGAGCTTGGTGATGAGCCAGTATCATACTGGCTCAGTTGTTGCTCGGTTTGTGGTTTGTATGATCTATAGCTCTATCTAATTGCTTGTAATAATTTTGACAAAGATGTTACCATATTATTTTGTCATGCATATAACTGCAGAATGTGAGGATAACAAAATGAGCGAATGTCATAAAGTTTTGCCCAGTAATATGGGAGCAGAACTTTTAGTACTTTATGTGCTATGAGCGAAATTGTACAAGCTGTCTAAAAGTGCTAGACTTAGTACACAGAACAAGGACAATGCTAATATGTTACATTGTAGTACGTCTGTTCTCTGCATGTGTATTGAGGTTGGGAGAGCAACAACATGCTGTCAAATGACAGTTCATCTGTTATCTCATTCACATAGTCCACTGTGCAGTACAGTCTCATTCAGTAATTTTTTCACGTTGATGACAATGTCAAATTGGCAAAATTATTCTTACATTATGCAAATCATATTTTTTAAGGTTTGAATGGTGTAATGGTGAGATTTTTGAGCCATTGTTATGGAATGATTCATCTTTCCTTGTGGAATGTTCAGTTCGTGCTACAAGGAGAACAGCACAAAGACTGGCCACCACATTCTTTTAGGTTGCAGTTCCCAGTATTGCCATTAGAAAAATTACAATCGAACACAGCACACCTAGCTTTTGTAGCACTTCATTCTTTCTCTGAGGAGGAAAGATTAAGTGGTTGAGGGGAGGGTGGCTACTAGTGGCCACATGTTATGATAAGGGAGGTGGGAGGGGGCAGGGGGTGGCGGCAGGATGATGAGTTGGCAAAGATGAAGGAAAATGTGTTAGACAGAGTAGCCCTACTTTTATGATCAATATCTTTGAAAGGTGAAATTTATATCCTCCAATTTATTACACATAAGTTTACTTTTTGAGAGAGAGGTGCCATTGCTGGAAGCACTCATTTATATTGGCATATATTCTTATCAATAAGAAACAATGGCAGATACAATATAACTTATTCTGTCTTCTCTCACATAGGACTTCTTATACCATTGTGTTTTTTATGCTGGTTATTGTGTGTGTGATATTATGGACAAGCATTTCATTGAATCTGCAAATGAATGAGGAATTACTTCTTCTTTTAAATCTAACTTTGTTTTTGAATTAGAACTACATTGAAACACCCTAGCAGCTTGAAACAGTGCACTGGATTGGGACTAGTACTTTTGCTTTTTGTGGGCAAGTGCTCTACCATGTGAACTATTCAAGTATGACTTATAGGCCACCCTCACAGCTCTAATTCAGCCAGTACATCTGTCCTACTTTCCAAAATTTACAGTTCTCCTGCTACATATCTTCTGGTACTAGCACCCCATTCCTCATTGAATTAACATGTACTTTTGAAAATTAGGATTGACAGTTTCTACTTTAAGTGTTTCTGTTGGCAATAGTGGGAGTTGTGCTTCCTAAAGGTAAGTATTGTCCAGTCTTGCCAAGTCTTTGTGATTTTAATAATTTTTTTATTTAAAATTTTCTTTATATACTATAAGGATAGAGCTGCTGAGGTAGACTGTAATAATTATTTTAGTCTGTGAATGCAATAATGTAATTGTACTGAATTCATGAGGTGTCACAGGGAATGAAAGCTTATCCTCTGAGAACACCACAGGTTCATTTAAGACGATTTTACCTACCTTCAGGTTCCTCCGATAAGAGGAGAAGATGTGAAATGTGAAATTATTGTATAATAAACAATTATAGAGCTCCCAAAAATGCAGCTTCATGTTTTCAATGTACAAACATGACTACCTAGCTGCATACATTCTCATTAGGAAAACTGATATCATGTAGATTTGTTGATGATATGGAAAAATGAATTAACTGTAATAGCTATTATTGTTACTACTGTGATCCAACGCTAAATTGAAATTCCTAGCTCTTGAATAGCGCTTGATACAGTAGTCTTGTACTAGACACTTTAAGTAATTGTGTTTGGAATGTGGCATCCAATCCACAATCAATACTTTCCAGTCTAGCTTATTTCTGGAGGATAACTGCTGTAGTTATTCATGCCAGTATTTTTTTGTTTGTTTCATTAGGTGAATGGTTCATTTCAAGGTATCAAACCCATTTGTCATTGACTATGGTTCATTTTTATCAGAAAGTCAGTCTTATGGATTTAATGACTGTTGCCAAGGAAGGTGGTGCAGTGATAAGCCACTGGACTCATATTCAGGACGACTGTGTTTCAGATCCCTCCTCTTGCAATTCAGATTTAAGTTTTCTGTAATTTTCTTGAATTTTTGTATGTGGCTGCCATGATGGTTCTGTCAAAAGAGCAAATCTAATTTCTTTCCTGAGCTTGCACTCTTTTGTTAATTACATTGTCATTGTCAGTGGGACATTAAATGCTAATCTAACTTTTTTGTAATCACTCTTCTCTGAGAAGATTTTATGAGCTACAAACACAAAAAGTGGAAACACTTTCATCTGACAACAGTTAGGCAATAAGCTGCAGCGTAGTTACTGCTGTTTTGAGAACCTGATGTGAAGGGTGCTCCTAGAGTTTTGTTTCTCATTTGATGTTTTTCCCATTATTTAATATTGTCTTTTCTTGTTTGTTCTGCAGGCCAACCCAGCTATGAAGTCAGCAGTGAAGACTGTAAGTACAGATCACTACCTCATGACGTACAGAAATTTTAGTTAAATACTTGACTATATTTTGCTGCATCCTAGTAGTATGGAATCAGTTTATTTTTTGAGAGAGGTAGGAGAGAAGAGAGTTGGAGGAAACAGTGCTCTCTATGTGATTTAGTAAAAAATTTCACCTTATACTTCACATGGATATTCATCTCGTTTTTGTGGTGTAGTGACTGCTCCATTAAATTTCGGGTGTGCAGTCGCATAAATTCAGCTTCTTGTAATACAAAGAGTACTATGAAAGTTTTGCAGTACTGCTCTATTTATTTAATTTTTTGAAGTAATTTCTGCCAAATTGAATACATCTCTCCATCCTCCGAAACCAATCCCTAAACCAGGTCTCCCAAATTTCTGTAGAGAGTCAGGCACTTATGTTGCCCCAAGCCCTTGTGAGGTCCTCATCACTTGAAAACTGCACTCCTCTCAGCTTCATTTTCACATGGGGAACAGTGCAAAGTCACAAGGAGCAAGGTCTGGGCTGTAAGGAGGGTGCTCGAGAAGTTTCAGTCCTGTACACCGCAAATATTCGGTGCATACTTTGGCAAAGTTAGCTTGAGCATTGTCGTGATGGAGGAACTAAGTGTCCATTCTTGACTTCAATCACAGGTTCCTCAAATGCTGGATGACTTTAGGCAGGCACTGCTCAGTGTAACACTTAGCTGTGACTGTCTTCTACATGTTCAAAACAACAAGTTCTACAATTCCACTCGATTTGAAGAAAACAACTATCATGTTCTTCTTTACAGCTGCTTTTGTGACAGCTGTAGGTGTATTGTCATCTTCAAAGACACAAAGTTTGTTTTGAGTCTCAGTCAGCACATCGTAATAGTACAGCCAAGTCCATCACCTGACATGATGTTATTCATATTCTGACATTGTCCCTTAGAAAATTTCTTTAACATGTCATGTCATCTGCTCTTCTGTCAGTCTATGCAGCCCCCAAAGACAACAAAGTTTCTTTACTTGCAAATGATCATGCAGAATACAAGGAATTGCTGTTTCATTTAGCATTAAGGTATCCTCTCTCCCCTTCGGATCTCTCACCTGTCTTTGTCCAGCATTTTCCTCACAGCATCGATGTTTTCCTCCATAACTGATGATTATGGCCTTCCTGTACTTTGTGCCCTAAAGAGTGAACTTTTCTCTTTGGAATTCTCTGTACCACTTGAATGTAGTTTTACGGCATGGACACACATCACCGAGTGCAAGAGTCATTTTTTCAAAGCACTAGTCTGTGCCACAGCAAACACTTCAAACTAACCCTGCTAGTGAATGATTGTGCACACAGACTTGGCATAGCAGTTACAATGCAAGTATGAAGTATTCTCAGAACATAGCAACAATCAGCCTCCTGCGACGTATTGGTGCATCATATTGCAACACTTTGCTAGTACCCTTTGTATTTCGGCTGTATATTGTTCACCTGTCTTGAGAGTGATCCACAAGACGGACACTCCAGCACTCCCTCCACCCTTTTAAACTCGTGGCTCACACTACTGAATATGCAGCCAGAGATACACAGGCACTAAAGACTTTGATTGGCAGCAAAGAAGTACAGTGTGTGTGAATTATACCTGCGGGTGCGCAGTCAATCCATACTGGGATTTCGATGTATTGTTCTGAACTTCACTGTCGTCGCATCTTTGTAATTTTATTACAGAAAGGGCTAGACTCCATGACTTATCCAAGCTGAAGCTGCTATCTCTGTTAATTAAATTCATTGCCAAGCGAATTTCAGTTGCTTCTTTCACCACCAAGTCCCAAAAAGATTAAGTAGATACCAAAATTTCAGCATTTTTATACAGTATAGAGTGACCAATATTAATACAGTGTTCTGCCACAGCCGATTTATTTGGCTGTAAGGTGAGATGATGGCACCTTGGGTCATACAGTATATTTGAAAATGATGCATAGAGATTTATATTTATGTGCAAATAGCAGCCACCTTCCTTCACAGTTGATGAGTGCTCTCAGAACTTTAGTTCTGAGAGAGCTCCTACAGCAAAAAGAGCTTTTGAAACCAATGGGTATACACCACAGCAAATATTTAAAGTGTTACAAGTGAAACCAAAGGTGGCCATAAGCAGTGCAGACAGACAGATTTAAATCCATGATTTTCCTGCCATATGTGGGAAGCTTATCACTAAAAGTAGGACATATCCTGAGCAAGCACAGAGTAAAAGTAATTTTCTTCCTCCACTGAAGACAGGAGCACTCTTGGGTTCTGTTAAAGATGATTTGATGCCATGGAAGGCTGGGGTTTACATGATCCCCTATGAATGTGGTCTTTCATACATGAGACAGATAATTTGTACAGTTCATGAAAGATATGCAGAACACTGCAGGTACACCCGCTTCTTACAGCCAAATAAATTGACTTTGTCAGAATACTGTATTGATACTGAGTCCTCTATGTTGTACGAAAATGTGGTCGCTCTATATTGTATATGTCGAAATTTTAGCATCTACTTCATCTTTCTAGGACATAGTAGTGAAAGAAGCAATCAAAATTCAGTTTCCAGTGGATTTAATTGGTATAGATAGTGACTTCGAGCTTGAATAAGTCACTGAACGTGACACTTTTCGTAATAAACTCACAAAGCTGTCGTGACAGTGTAGAGTGATACATAGACGTCCTAGCATATACTGAATGCACAGCCACAGATATAATTCATGCACAAAAAATTGTACATCTCCTGAGTGAGCAATTTGAAAAGGAAGTGAGTGAGTTTTGAGGCCAAGGCAAAGAACAACTACAGGTCAATGCAGTCTCTGAAACACCTACTGTACTGTAGTTGCATTATATATAGTGGATGTAGGTAGAGATGTAAATCAGCAGAACTATTTTAGTTAGCCCAAAGCTGACCACTGAAATTAAAAAAAGAATTTAAAAAAAAAATCTCCAATAGCAGAAGAGGACTCTGAAATTAAAGTGTCTTAAAGAACAACTTGTCTGATCGAGACCAGGGCTAAGAACAAAACAGTGCAAGTACATAACCATTGTCAATGTGATAAACCAAGATGATGTCTGTTCAAGGTTTTACCCCTCTTGAAGATTGAAAAGTGCATAGACTAACTTCATAGACCTTGTAAGTCATTGAATACACGAATTGGATTACCTTGAATTAATACAGCTGATATGGAGTTTTTGGGGCCTTTGTAACTACAATGTCATCAATTTTACCTGTCAGTCAGTACAGACATGTTCAAATTATTAGACTAAAGACATTTTTTCCAAAACTTTACATGTATTACATATTTACATCCACATACTGATTATATTTTTACATTCAATACTTTGTATGCATGCCTTCATTCTTAATCAACATTTTTATCCTGTTCGGCATAGCTTTCCTTAACTTTTCACATGACATTTTAATATCATTTTCATGGTACCAGTTTCCT
This sequence comes from Schistocerca piceifrons, assembly GCF_021461385.2. Classification (NCBI taxonomy): domain Eukaryota; kingdom Metazoa; phylum Arthropoda; class Insecta; order Orthoptera; family Acrididae; genus Schistocerca; species Schistocerca piceifrons. The sequence goes on along the minus strand of NC_060141.1, from coordinate 317,121,151 downwards.
CTAGTTTCTCCATGAGATCTTGTTTGATGGTTATTGTAAATTTCCTTATCCTCTGTTTCACAATACCCCATACATTTTCAATTGGGTTCATATCAGGGCTATTCCCTGGCCAGGGCAACACTTTCAGTTGCTTTTTTTCCAAGTACTTGGAAACACTTTTGGCTTTGTGGCATGGTGCCCCATCATGCATAAAAATGGCATCTTTATTAGGAAACCACTCATTTATTTGGTGGGAAAGTTCCTTTTCAAGGATTTCTTTATATTGTTCTTGCCTCGTTGTCCCATCATCAGTGTGTAATCTGCCAGGACCTTTCACGGACATCACACTCCAGACCGTAACTTCACACACTGCTGCACACACTCAACTTTGAACTGTTCTCCAGGTCTGCGATGAACATACTGGCTGATTTCTTCCATCACAATGAATACAGATTCATCACTGAAGCATACCTGAATTTCGAGTTACAAAAATTGGGAAGAGTAGCATAGGAGACAGTCTCAAAATTCAAATGTGCATTTCTTCAGTATCAGTAAAACATCACAATTTCAAGCCACAACTCCTAACTTCAGAGATCAGACCCACTTAATTTACCATATTATTGCCCAGCCCTCACTTTTCCACTCCTGAAGTTGTTTAGCCCACTGCAACCTTTGGTTTTTATGGCAGTTGTGATTTTCTGTTTTTTCCTTGGTTGACATGCCTTTAAACAACATTCAAACAGCCTCCTCCTCACTGTCACAGATGAAGCTTCAACACCCAAACCTTTCAGCTGATGGCCCAAGTCCGTAAAAGTAAGTTTACAGTTCTTTGTTGCTATGTTTGTAAGTCTTCTCATTGTTCTAGGACTGATTTTTCTTTTACATCCACATTTTCCTTTCCTGTTTGTCTTGTATTCACCACCTTTCTGCACTGAAAGTTTGATTCTTCTGACAGTTTTCTGTGATATTCTCATTCTGTCAGCAATTTCTTGCTGTATATAACAGTTTTCAGCAAGAAGTGCTATCACAGCTGTAACTTTCTGAGGTAAAACATCTTTTGTTTTCCCCATAACCTCACTTTCTTTGGAAATGCCACGATTTATTCCTATAGCTAAAAACATGCAAGTTCACAAGCTATATAATGTCTTGTTAATGTAGCAAGAAGTTGATAGAATAAATAACAAGCTGAAGTATACCACAGAAATATGAAACGTTACTGTAAACACCATTTCAAAGCATGTACACAGACAACTAATACTAACATGATTTGGAGGGAAAATGACAAATGTTACCAACTGTGAAAAATTCAGTGATCTATTAGTTGCTTGGAAGGGAAATTTCGTGGCATCAATCAGACCATTAAAACAAATCAATTATTACACTTCCTTACTATTTTTACACCAGAAAACTTAAGAGTATCAAAAACAATCCTTTAGTCAAATAACTTTAACAAATTCGTATAGCGGCTTGGAAGTACAGTGGTCACTCTCCGCCTAAGATTCAAGATATATAAAGAAAGCAGATTTTTTTTGAGAGAGATTAGAATTACTTATCTCTGAACATTGTTTGACTAATGAAAGTTTTTTTATTCTTGGAATTATTCCACATCAGAATATTTTTCACAGTTCACTTAAGATTGTTTCTATTGAGAATGTTTTTCTCCACTATATACACTATGTGATCAAAAGTATCCAGACACCCCCATAAGCATACTTTTTTTATATATTGGATGCATTGTGCTGCCATCTACCGCCAGGTACTCCATATCAGCAACCTCAGTAGTCATTCGACATTGTGTGAGAGCAGAATGAGGCACTCCGCAGAACTCACGGACTTCGAACATGGTCAGGTGAATGGGTGTCACTTGTATCGTATGTCTGTACACAAGATTTTCACACTCCTAAACATCCCTAGGTCCACTGTTTCCGATGCGATAGTGAAGTGGAAATGTGAAAGGACACGTAAAGCACAGAAGCGTACAGGCCGACCTCGTCTGTTGACTGATAGAGACTGCCGACATTCGAAGAGGGTTGTAATGTGTAATAGGCAGACATCTATCCAGACCATCACACAGAAATTCCAAACTGCATCAGGATCCACTGCAAGTACTATAGTGGTGAGAAAACTTGGATTTCATGATCGGGTAGCTGCTCATAAGCACACATCATGCCAGTAAATGCCAAACGACGCCTCACTTGGTGTAAGGAGCATAAACATTGGACAATTGAACAGTGGGAAAATGTTGTGTGGAGTGACGAATCACAATACACGATGTAGAGATCTGATGGCAGGGTGTGGGTATGGCGAACGCCCGGTGAACGTCATCTGCCAGCGTGTGTAGTGCAAACAGTAAAATTTGGAAGCGGTGGTGTTATGGTGTGGTCGTGTTTTTTACGGAGGATGCTTGCACCACTTGTTGTGTGTGTCACTATCACAGCATAAGCCTACGTTGATGTTTTAAGCACCTTCTTGCTTCCCATTGTTGAAGAGGAATTCGAGGATGGCGATTGCATCTAACAACACCTGTTTATAATCTTGTGGAACACCTTTGGGATGTTTTGGAACGGTAACTTCGTGCCAGGCCTCACTGACCGGCATCAATACCTCTCCTCAGTGCAGCACTCCATGAAGAGTGGGCTGCCATTCCCCAAGATACCTTCCAGCACCTGCTTGAACATATGCCTGCGAGAGTGGAAGCTGTCATCAAGGCTAAGGGTGGGCCAACATCATATTGAATTCCACCATTATCGATGGAGGGGGCCACGAACTTGTAAGTCATTTTCAGACAGGTGTCTGGATGCTTTCGATCACTTAGTGTATATTATTTGAGGGTGAGGTGAAAAGTTCTTGACTTAGCAGTACCAAAATAAAATAAAAAACACTTATTTTTCATGCAGTCTTTTGTAAGTTGAGGGACTTCATTCAGCAATTTTGCAGTGATGTACTCTGTGCCTGAAGTGCGGTTCCAAAGGGGTTTACAAAATGCTCAACTATAGCCACCATAACATTTTCATTCAACTATACATCATTTTCCATTTACAATTTCTTTAGAAATCAGTGTGTGTTCAATATGAATAGTATGAATGTGCCAGCCGTTCATACACAAAATCCCTCAGTTTCCCAAAACTGGAGCATCTTTATTGACAGGCAGTTGTCCTAAAGAAAAATTATCATTATCATTAGTTTGCAGTTCAGACTGTTTTATGTGTATTTCTTTTTCATCCAGTTTGTCTAGATGGTGTATGTAGTATTTCAAGGTATTCATATATACACATCAAAAAATGTTTTGCATCACCTCAGTTCCAAGAGTTCCGGAACCGGTACAAGAACTTGGAATAGAGGTCAACACAATCATAATTTCTGCCCTTTTTATTGCTCATGAAAACCACACATTGCATGTTATTCCACCACACAACGAGACTTTCAGAGGTGGTGGTCCAGTTGCTGTGCAAACCAGTACCTCTGATACCCAGTAGCATGTCCTCATGCAATGATGCATGCCTGTATTTGTTGTGGCATACTATCCACAAGTTCATCAAGGTACTGTTGGTCCAGATTGAACCACTCCTCAATGGCGATACAACGTAGATCCGTCAGAGTGGTTGGTGGGTCACATCATCCATAAACAGCCCTTTTCAGTCTATCCCGGGCAAGTGCGATAAGGTTCATGTCTGGAGAACGTGTTGGCCATTCTAGTCGAGCGATGTTGTTCTCCTGAAAGAAGTCATTCACTAGATCTGCACAATGAGGGTGCGAATTGTCGTCCTTGAAGACAAATGCTTCGCCAGTGTGCTGCTGATATGCACTATGTCGGAGGATGGCATTCACGTATCGTACAGCCGTTACGGCACCTTCAATGACCACCACTGGCGTATGTTGGCCCCACATAATGCCACCCAAAAACAGGGAACCTCCACCTTGCTGCACTCGCTGGACAGTGCATATAAGGCGTTGAGCCTAACCGGGTTGGCTCCAAACACGTCTCCAATGATTGTCTGGTTGAAAGCATGTGTGACACTCATCTGTGAAGATAATGTGATGCCAATCCTGAGTGGTCCATTTGGCATGTTGGGCCCATCTGTACCATGCTGCATGGTGTCATGGTTGCAAAGATGGACCTCGCCTTGAACGTCGGGAGTGAAGTGTGTATCATGCAGCCTATTGCGCACAGTTTGAGTCGTAACACAATGTCCTGTGGCTGCATGAAAAGCATTATTCAACATGGTGGTGTTGCTGTCAGGGTTCTTCCGAGCCATAATCTAGGTAGCGGTTATCCATTGCATTAGTAGCCCTTGGGCGGCCTGAGTGAGCCATGTCATCGACAGTTCCTGTCTCTTGTATCTCATCCATGTCTAATCGACGTCAATTTGGTTCACTTGAGACACCCGGTCATTTCCCTTGTTGAGAGCCCTTCCTCGCACAAAGTAATAATGTGCATGTGATCGAACTGTGGTATTGACCGTCTATGATGTTGTTGTTGTTGTTGTTGTGGTCTTCAGTTCTGAGACTGGTTTGATGCAGCTCTCCATGCTACTCTATCCTGTGCAAGCTACTTCATCTCCCAGTACGTACTGCAACCTACATCCTTCTGAATCTGCTTAGTGTATTCATCTCTTGGTCTCCCTCTACGATTTTTACCCTCCACGCTGCCCTCCAATGCTAAATTTGTGATCCCTTGATGCCTCAGGACATGTCCTACTAACCGATCCCTTCTTCTAGTCAAGTTGTGCCACAAACTTCTCTTCTCCCCAATCCTATCCAATACCTCCTCATTAGTTACGTGATCTACCCACCTAATCTTCAACATTCTTCTGTAGCACCACATTTCAAAAGCTTCTATTCTGTTCTTGTCCAAACTATTTATTGTCCATGTTTCACTTCCATACATGGCTACACTCCATACAAATACTTTCAGAAATGACTTCCTGACACTTAAATCAATACTGGATGTTAACAAATTTCTCTTCTTCAGAAACGCTTTCCTTGCCATTGCCAGTCTACATTTTATATCCTCTCTACTTCGACCATCATCAGTTATTTTGCTCCCCAAATAGCAAAACTCCTTTACTACTTTAAGTGTCTCATTTCCTAATCTAATTCCCTCCTCATCACCCGACTTAATTCGACTACATTCCATTATCCTCGTTTTGCTTTAGTTGATGTTCATCTTATACCCTCTTTTCAACACACTATCCATTCCATTCAACTGCTCTTCCAAGTCCTTTGCGGTCTCTGACAGAATTACAATGTCATCGGCGAACCTCAAAGTTTTTATTTCTTCTCCCTGGATTTTAATACCTACTCCGAACTTTTCTTTTGTTTCCTTTAGTGCTTGCTCAATATACAGATTGAATAACATTGGGGAGAGGCTACAACCCTGTCTCACTCCCTTCCCAACCACTGCTTCCCTTTCATGCCCCTCGACTCTTATAACTGCCATCTGGTTTCTGTACAAATTGTAAATAGCCTTTCGCTCCCTGTATTTTACCCCTGCCACCTTTAGAATTTGAAAGAGAGTATTCCAGTCAACATTATCAAAAGCTTTCTCTAAGTCTACAAATGCTAGAAACGTAGGTTTGCCTTTCCTTAATCTTTCTTCTAAGATAAGTCGTAAGGTCAGTATTGCCTCACATGTTCCAACATTTCTATGGAATCCAAACTGATCTTCCCAGAGGTCGGCTTCTACCAGTTTTTCCATTCATCTGTAAATAATTCGCGTTAGTATTTTGCAGCTGTGACTTATTAAACTCATAGTTCGGTAATTTTCACATCTGTCAACACCTGCTTTCTTTGGGATTGGAATTATTATATTCTTCTTGAAGTCTGAGGGTATTTCGCCTGTTTCATACATCTTGCTCACCAGATGGTAGAGTTTTGTCAGGACTGGCTCTCCCACGGCCGTCAGTAGTTCCAATGGAATATTGTCTACTCCCGGGGCCTTGTTTCGACTCAGGTCTTTCAGTGCTCTGTCAAACTCTTCACGCAGTATCATATCTCCCATTTCATCTTCATCTACATCCTCTTCCATTTCCATAACATTGCCCTAAAGTACATTGCACTTGTATAGACCCTCTATATACTCCTTCCACCTTTCTGCTTTCCCCTCTTTGCTTAGAACTGGGTTTCCATCTGAGCTCTTGATATTCATACAAGTGGTTTTCTTTTCTCCAAAGGTCTCTTTAATTTTCCTGTAGGCAGTATCTATCTTACCCCTAGTGAGATAAGCCTCTACATCCTTACATTTGTCCTCTAGCCATCCCTGCTTAGCCATTTTGCACTTCCTGTCGATCTCATTTTTGAGACGTTTGTATTCCTTTTTGCCTGATTCATTTACTGCATTTTTATATTTTCTCCTTTCATCAATTAAATTCAATATTTCTTCTGTTACCCAAGGATTTCTACTAGCCCTCGTCTTTTTACCTACTTGATCCTCAGCTGCCTTCACTACTTCATCCCTCAGAGCTACCCATTCGTCTTCTACTGTATTTCTTTCCCCCATTCCTGTCAATTGTTCCCTGATGCTGTCCCTGAAACTCTGTACAACCTTTGGTTTAGTCAGTTTATCCAGGTCCCATCTCCTTAAATTCCCACCTTTTTGCAGTTTCTTCAGTTTTAATCTACAGTTCATAACCAATAGATTGTGGTCGGAGTCCACATCTGCCCCTGGAAATGTCCTACAATTTAAAACCTGGTTCCTAAATCTCTGTCTTACCATTATATAATCTATCTGATACCTTTTAGTATCTCTAGGATTCTTCCATGTATACAACCTTCTTTTATGGGTCTTGAACCAAGTGTTCGCTATGATTAAGTTATGCTCTGTGCAAAATTCTAACAGACGGCTTCCTCTTTCATTTCTTCCCCCCAATCCATATTCACCTACTATGTTTCCTTCTCTCCCTTTTCCTACTGACGAATTCCAGTCACCCATGACTATTAAATTTTCGTCTCCCTTCACTACCTGAATAATTTCGTTTATCTCATCATACATTTCTTCAATTTCTTCATCATCTGCAGAGCTAGTTGGCCTATAAACTTGTACTACTGTAGTAGGCATGGGCTTCGTGTCTATCTTGGCCACTATAATACGTTCACTATGCTGTTTGTAGTAGCTTACCCGCATTCCTATTTTTTTATTCATTATTAAACCTACTCCTGCATTACCCCTATTTGATTTTGTATTTATAACCCTGTATTCACCTGACCAGAAGTCTTGTTCCTCCTGCCACCGAACTTCACTAATTCCCACTATATCTAACTTTAACCTATCCATTTCCCTTTTTAAATTTTCTAACCTACCTGCCCGATTAAGGGCATGGTTTAACTACAGTCTACATGAGCTGTGTTCCTCCTTCATGGTGGAATGACTGGTACAAGTCGGCTGTCGGAACCCTCCATCTAATAGGTGCTGCTCATGCATGGTTGTTTACATCTTTGGGCGGGTCTAGTGACATCTCTGAACAGTCAAAGGGACTGTGTCTGTGATACAATATCCACAGTAAACTTTTATCTTCAGGAGTTCTGGTAACCGGTGTGATGCAAAACTTTTTTGATGTGTGTAGATGAATCTCTTTTGATTCCAGAAAACACTAAATGTAGTATGTTTTGGTGCAGGAAGACTGGCTTCCTTTCACTGTTCTGATGGCTGTTTTATTTATGGCATGAAATGGAGGGTCTGATGCATATTAGGAAATTGGCACACAAATCAGTTGCTTTTTTAAAAGCATTCACTACCTCACTGAAAAATTCAGTTTTGCTCTTACATTTATCAAACACTCAGCAGCTAAGGTACCGACAACATTCTCATAGTTAATTTATGCCTTAAAATATATCATAGTTTTCTTTCTGTTGTCACTATCTTTTCAGATATATCATACAACTTAAATCATGTGGTCTTTTAACCCATCTTCAAAGTTTACATATTTAAGTGCTGTTTGAATGTCACTTTTGTGTAACATTTGCAAGAATTATATGATAACATTCATTTTTAGTTACCTGTTTCTTAACTGCTCCACAGGTAATTCTGTAGTGATCTTACAAGTTTTCAGGAATTATGGAGAAGGATAACTGTATTAATTTGAGATAAGGTACCCTCATCTGGAAACAACAGAGTTTGAGTCAATCATTCTGATACATTTGACAGTGGAATACATGTACCAGTATGTTGCTTATGAGAGACAAACTACCCAGATTCCTGGAACTTGTTTTTCATGAATGGGTGTGGTTCCAACATGATGGAGTCCCACCTAACTTTGGACTGAGGGTTTTTGTGCATCTGGATCAGACATTTCCTGAAAAGTGGATTGCAGGCAGAGGTGGTCTTCTTTCACAGCCAGATCATTCACCTGATCACATCACACTTGATTTCTCCTTGTGGACACACACACACACACACACACACACACACACACACACACACACACACAGAGAGAGAGAGAGAGAGAGAGAGAGAGAGAGAGAGAGAGAGAGAGAGATATGCATGCACCATTTACAGCCTTTCTGTACTGAAGTTACAATCATTAAAAGGTAAAAGGGTAATTCAGATGGATTGTTAATAACAATATTTGCATGCATGAATAAATGTACTGTGATGCTGTGTTTTATATTGCCAGCTGCTTAAAAGAGATGCCCACAGGTCTGTGTGTGAACCCTACCCATAATTTTAATTAGTTTCTTTTCTGCAGTGAATACTTTTTGACTAAGTGAGGGGTTACCCTATAATATTATTATACAAGATATCAGTGAACCAAAGTTATTGACTTCTATGTTTCCAAGTCGGCAGTTATTCTTCTTCTTAGCTGAAACTAAACATTTTAGCATGTCTACTATATGACTTTTCCAGTCTAAGTTTTCACACTGATGAACAGGTAAGAACTTAGAACTTTCTACCTCATTTATTAATTTTTGTTGGTAGACGAACTTAACAGGAGGTGGCATATTTTTGACTTTACGAAACTGGATAGGCTGTGTTTTTCCAAAGTTTAAAGCTAGCTCATTTGTGTAGAACCAGTAAGTAACATTCACAAAAACATCATTTACTGTTTTCTCTGTTGATGCTTCCTTGCTTGGCTTCACAACTGTGCTTGTCTCATCTGCCAACAGAACTAATTCTGCCACCCAATTTAAATTAAATGTAGATCATTAACATAAAGCAAGAACAGTAGTGGACCAATCTTCAAACTATGTGGGAATCACACTGTAATTTCTCCCCATGCAGATGATGTACCATCCTTCTTTTTGTTACTCAAAGACCCTATGGTGACTTGCTAAATTCTGTTTCTTAAACAAGAAATAAACCAGGTATGTGCTGAACTAAATATTCCATAAAAATTTATCTACTCTACTCAGTATTATGAGGGACACACTCAGATGCCTCCAACAAGTCACAGAAGACCCAACTGGTAATACTTTATCACTTAAAATTTTTATCCTTTTGAACCCCAGAGAGTAAATTTTGAGAGTCATGGTGATCTTCCATATTTTTCTATCAGCTCTTTCATGTACTGTTTTGCTTCCCTTTCTGAACTATTTGTACCAATTTTCTCCGTGTGTGTGTGTGTGTGTGTGTGTGTGTGTGTGTGTGTGTGTGTGTGTGTGTGTGCAAGTGTATACCCCCTCTTTCCCCCTAAGGTAAGTCTTTCCCCTCCCGGGATTGGAATGACTCCTTACCCTCTCCCTTAAAACCCACATCCTTTCGTCTTTCCTTCTCCTTCCCTCTTTCCTGATGCAACAGTTTGTTGCGAAAGCTTGAATTTCATGTGTATGTTTGTGTTTGTTTGTGTGTGTATCGACCTGCCAGCACTTTCGTTCGGTAAGTCACACACACACACACACACACACACACACACATATCCATCCACACATATACAGACACAAGCAGACATATTTAAAGACAAAGAGTTTGGGCAGAGATGTCAGTCGAGGCAGAAGTGCAGAGGCAAATATGTTGTTGAATGACAGGTGAGGTATGAGTGGCGGCAACTTGAAATTAGCGGAGATTGAGGCCTGGTGGATAACGGGAGATATATATATATATATATATATATATATATATATATATATATATATATATATATATATATATATAATGCCACTTCCTTATACACAAATATTCCGCACGTCCAGGGCCTCGCTGCGATGGAGCATTTCCTTTCACACCAATCACCTGCCACCCTACCTAAAACCTCTTTCCTCATCACCTTAGCCAGCTTCATCCTGACCCACAACTTCTTCACTTTTGAAGGCCAGACATACCAACAATTAAAGGGAACAGCCATGGGTACCAGGATGGCCCCCTCATACGCCAACCTATTCATGGGTCGCTTAGAGGAAGCCTTCTTGGTTACCCAGGCCTGCCAACCCAAAGTTTGGTACAGATTTATTGATGACATCTTCATGATCTGGACTCAAAGTGAAGAAGAACTCCAGAATTTCCTCTCCAACCTCAACTCCTTTGGTTCCATCAGATTCTCCTGGTCCTACTCCAAATCCCATGCCACTTTCCTTGACGTTGACCTCCACCTGTCCAATGGCCAGCTTCACACGTCCGTCCACATCAAACCCACCAACAAGCAACAGTACCTCCATTATGACAGCTGCCACCCATTCCACATCAAACGGTCCCTTCCCTACAGCCTAGGTCTTCGTGGCAAACGAATCTGCTCCAGTCCGGAATCCCTGAACCATTACACCAACAACCTGGCAACAGCTTTCGCATCCCGCAACTACCCTCCCGACCTGGTACAGAAGCAAATAACCAGAGCCACTTCCCCATCCCCTCAAACCCAGAATCCCCCACAGAAGAACCACAAAAGTGCCCCACTTGTGACAGGATACTTTCCGGGACTGGACCAGACTCTGAATGTGGCTCTCCAGCAGGGATACGACTTCCTCAAATCCTGCCCTGAAATGAGATCCATCCTTCATGAAATCCTCCCCAATCCACCAAGAGTGTCTGTCCGCCGTCCACCTAACCTTCATAACCTGTTAGTTCATCCCTATGAAATCCCCAAACCACCTTCCCTACCCTCTGGCTCCTATCCTTGTAACCGCCCCCGGTGTAAAACCTGTCCCATGCACCCTCCCACCACGACCTACTCCAGTCCTATAACCCGGAAGGTGTACACAATCAAAGGCAGAACCACGTGTGAAAGCACCCACGTGATTTACCAACTGACCTGCCTACACTGTGAAGCTTTCTATGTGGGAATGACCAGCAACAAACTGTCCATTCACATGAATGGACACAGGCAGACAGTGTTTGTTGGTAATGAGGATCACCCTGTGGCTAAACATGCCTTGGTGCACGGCCAGCACATCTTGGCACAGTGTTACACCGTTCGGGTTATCTGGATACTTCTCACTAACACCAACCTGTCAGAACTCCGGAGATGGGAACTTGCCCTTCAGTATATCCTCTCTTCTCGTTATCCGCCAGGCCTCAATCTCCACTAATTTCTATTTGCTGCTGCTCATACCTCACCTGTCTTTCAACAACATCTTTGCCTCTTTACTTCCGCCTCGACTGACATCTCTGCCCAAACTCTTTGCCTTTACAAATGTCTGCTTGCGTCTGTGTATGTGCAGATGGATGTGTGTGTGTGTGTGTGTGTGTGTGTGTGTGTGTGTGTGTGTGTGTGCACGCGAGTGTATATCTGTCCTTTTCCCCCCTAAGGTAAGTCTTTCCGCTCCCGGGATTGGAATGACTCCTTACCCTCTCCCTTAATACCCACATCCTTTCGTCTTTCCCTCTCCTTCCCTCTTTCCTGATGGAGCAACCGTGAGTTGCGAAAGCTTGAATTGTGTGTCTGTGTGTGTTTGTGTTTCTATCAAAATACCAACGCTTTCATTTGGTATGTTACATCATCTTTGTTTTTAGATATATTTTTCCCACATGGAATGTTTCCCTGTATTATATTCGTATCTTTAATTTGAACCCAACAATCATGTTTGTTATTGTCACAGTTGCATTTTGAAATCTTTTCTGTCATCTTACTTTCTCGTTTTGTATACAGGGTGTTCCAAAAAGGTATGGCCAAACTTTCAGGAAACATTCCTCACACACAAATAAAAGAAAATATGTTATGTGGACATGTGTCCGGAAACACTTACTTTCCATGTTAGAGCTCATTTTATTACTTCTCTTCAAATCACATTAATCATGGAATGGAAACACACAGCAACAGAACGTACCAACATGACTTCAAACACTTTGTTACAGGAAATGTTCAAAATGTCCTCTGTTAGCGAGTATACATGCATCCACCCTCCGTTGCATGGAATCCCTGATGCGATGATGCAGCCCTGGAGAATAGCGTATTGTATCACAGCCGTCCACAATACGAGCACGAAGAGTCTCTACATTTGGTACCGGGGTTGTGTAGACAAGAACTTTCAAATGTCCCCATAAATCAAAGTCAAGAGGGGTGAGGTCAGGAGAGTGTGGAGGCCATGGAATTGGTCTGCCTCTACCAATCCATTGGTCACCGAATCTGTTGTTGAGAAGCGTACGAACACTTCGACTGAAATGTGCAGGAGCTCCATCGTGCATGAACCGCATGTTGTGTCGTACTTGTAAAGGCACATGTTCTAGCAGCACAGGTTAGAGTATCCCGTATGAAATCATGATAATGTGCTCCATTGAGCATAGCTGGAACGACATGGGGCCCAATCAAGACACCACCAACAATGCCTGCCCAAACGTTCACAGAAAATCTGTGTTGATGACGTGATTGCACAATTGCGTGCGGATTCTCATCAGCCCACACATGTTGATTGTGAAAATTTACAATTTGATCAAGTTGGAATGAAACTAAAATAAGCTCTAACATGGAAATTAAGCATTTCCGGACACATGTCCACATAACATCTTTTCTTTTATTTGTGTGTGAGGAATGTTTCCTGAAAGTTTGGCCGTATCTTTTTGTAACACCCTGTAAATGGTTTTACTGTCTGATCCGCTGATTTCACAGAAGACAGGTGTGCTCCACCCCCCACCCCCCACCTTTGTATTACTACTTTTCTTAATACGGTACTGTACTGTTTATCAGTTTATCATACAAAACAATTTCTGTATCATTGCTGCTTCTGTCTGAATTGTACACATCCCTTTTTTGTTGTATAGTTGCAGGGATCCAAGATTTCTTTAATGGCTTTCCATAATTGCATTTATACATGCAAAGTATATTGAGTCTAAAGCCAGCATTTGGCTCATTGTAAACTTCACCACAGTAAACATTTTTAAGCTTCCTTTAAACTCTTCAGTTGTTTTGCGTCTGGTTTCTTTGAGTGATTGTGAACTTCATGTTAAGATAGGTTATGTAATGTAGGTAACTGTGCAGCATGTATCACCTTTGCGTCTTTGGGCAGTGTCTTAATGTCAGTGAGCAAAGGATTTTATTGTGTTTATTTCTTTTTCCACTTTTAAGCCAATCGGATCTTAGTTGAGCAAAAAGAACACAATTCCTGCAAAAACTGATCATATGATGATTCAAACAGGAGGATGAAGTTTTGTTTTTGTAATGTTGGTACATATTCTGCAATGACACACACCTGTGCAAAGCTCAGGCCATGCCTGTCTACAAGAAGGGAAGTAGAAGTGATACACATCAATTTGTTGCACAGTCTTAGAACATATTCTGAGCTCAACTGTTATGAGGTATCTTTAACAGAATGACCACCTCAGTGCAAACGAGCATGGTGTGGTGTCACCGCCAGACACCACACTTGCTAGGTGGTAGCCTTTAAATCGGCCGCGGTCCGTTAGTATACATCGGACCCGCGTGTCACCACGGTCAGTGATTGCAGACCGAGCGCCGCCACACGGCAGGTCTAGAGAGACTTCGTAGCACTCGCCCCAGTTGTACAGCCGACTTTGCTAGCGATGGTTCACTGACAAATTACACTCTCAATTGCCGAGACGATAGTTAGCATAGCCTTCAGCTACGTCATTTGCTACGACCTAGCAAGGCGCCATTATCATTTGCTATTTATCTTGTGATGCATGTACCGTCAGACCGATGTTCATCAATTATGGATTAAAGTTAAGTATTCCAGCAGCTACGTACTTTATTTACTAGACTCAACTCCTTTAACTGTTCCAGACCTCACGCCAGCCTGCGTGAGCTTAAACGCGTGCCTTTCGGCTTCCTCCTAGTGGCTTGGCTGTTTTGCCAAGTCACAACACATGGATTTTGAAAACATTGATCATGTGAAACCCAACCTGTACTTTTATCACATGACGCACTGAAAGCTTTGGATCAAGGCAGTCAAATAGATGCTGTATTTGTTGATTTCTGAAAATAATTTGACTCAGTACCACATCTATGATTATCATCGAAGTTCAGTCATATGGGATATCAAGTGAAATTTGTGACTAGATTGATGACTTTTTGGGAGAACGCAGCATGTAATCTTGGATGGAGTGTAATTGTCATATGTAGAACTAACATCAGAAGTGCCCCAGGGAAGTGTGTTGGGACCCTTGCTGTTCATGTTGTATATTAATTTACCTTTCAGACAATGTTAATAGTAAAATCAGGCTTTTTGCAGATGATGCAGTTGTCTGAAACAAACTGCATAAATATTCAGTCAGATCATGATAAGATTTCAAAGTGGTGCAAAGACTGGCAGCTTCCTAAAATGTTCAGAAGTGTAAAGTTGTACACTTCATAAAACAAAAAAACATGATATCCTATGATTAAAATATCAATGATTCAATATTGGAATTGGGCAACTCGTATAAATCCCTTGGTGTGAAATGGAATGATCACATAGGTTCAGTCCAGGGTAAAGCAGGTGATAGACTTTGGTTAATTGGTGCAATATTGGGGAAGTGCAATCAGTCTACAAAGGAGATTGCTTACAAATCACTTGTGCGACCCACCCTAAAATATTGCTGAAGTGAAGTGTGGGGGACTCGTACCAAATAGGACTAACAGAGGATATTGAAAGCATACAGAGAAGGGCAGCACAAATGGTCACAAGTTTGTTTACTCTTTGGGAGAGTGTCACAGAGATACTGAAGAAACTGAACTGGAATACTCTTCAAGATAGACATAAACTATCCTGAGAAAGTCTATTAACAAACTTTCAAGAACCAGCTTTAAATTCTGGCTCTAGGAATACACCACAATCCCCTGAGTATCACTCACATAGAGAACATGAGAATATGATTAGAATAATTACTGCACACACAGAAGCATTTAAACTATTAATCTTCCCGCGCTCAATAAGAGATTGGAACAGGAAGAAACCCTAATAACTGGTACAATGGGACATACCCTGTGCCATGCACCTCATTGGGGTGTGCAGAATATAGATGTTGATGTTTCTTAACACAGATTTCCAAAGCAGATTTGTTGGGTATTTTACGCAAACAAATAGACTAGCTTACTCTGATATTAAACTTTTGTTTTGGACAGTTTGTGGTCAACAGGAAGTCAACCAATTTCTGTGAGGATTTATCAGTCTGATCTTTCATATACAGGGTGATCCCTTGATGTTACGAACTTTCAGGGATGATGGAGAAGGGTAAATGTATCATATAAGGCAGGGGACTCTAGTTGGGAAATGACTGAGTTGAAAGGTATAAGCAAACAACTTCTCAAGATTGGCCTTAGCCTCAGGGAGTGCTGAAACTCAGGGCCTCAACTTCCAAACCCTAATCATGACATTCGGAATTCCTGCTGATTAGTCCTCAGTACTCTCAGGTCTAAGTCTACAGTACAGTAATGATGAATTTCATTTAACTGCACGTTTCTCAAGTAGCTACATTTACAACAGTTTCTCAAAATGGTGTCCCAGAGCACCAATGCGGTCATGGCATCTGCCGTATCTGTTCTAAGATTGCCAGTATTGTTTGAATAGCTTTGCAGGCAATGAGAAGGCTGGAGACTAGGCTCATTGGGTCATAAACTTGTGAGGTAGTGGCTGCCCACCACCTCCTTTCTCGAAAGGATCAGGATATGTGGATCTTGCCATCAAGTTAACTGGTGAGTAACTGAAGTTTAAACAACTGGTGAAGACTATCAGTGGACTGAGATGCCTTAAGACATCTTGATTGACTATGATGTAAGTCTAGGCAGATGAGCAGTGAATGACATCAGAAATTCTGTTTGTGTATGCAGCCTCTTTTACTTGCTCAATTTCCCCTCCTCTCTATCTTCTGAGGCACCACCAGTAGTCAGTAGACTGTTTATCCACTAGTGGTTGATACTATTACTCACTCTTCATATTTGTTACTTCCTCTAAGTTAATCACAGTAATTTTCTCCCACTCCACAGTTCATCAGATTCCACCTTAGCATCTGAAACTCACACCCTTGGTGGTTTCTGTCAGTTCCCGGGCATCATATGTCTTCTTGTAGAGAGACCCTGGACTGCATCCATTATCATCATAAACAACAGGACACTGCATGGATCATTTAATAGATGAAACTGCACACTGACCTGTAATTGTTCACCAGGCAATTCTTGGCATCCTAAAGTGTCTGTGACCCTAGTATTTGCTGACACTAAAAGCATTTATGGGCAACAAGGAATGCAGCAGTTGCTGTGACTCCTCGTGGGTTGAGGAAGTCATGGTATCTACATCTGTACTCTGCAAACAACTGTGAGGTGCTTGCCATAGGGTATGTTCCATTATACCAGTTATTAGCGTTTTTTTCCCATTCTATTCAAGTATGGCGTGCAGGAATGTAATGGAATGTTGATCCCACTAGCAGAGTTTGGATTAGTGGCTGCCTCATAAAAGACTTTGTTGATGCCTTCCTGAAATTTTATAATTGTCTTGGGAAAGTGGGTACCTCACAACTCTCGGTCATTGCTGATCAATTTATATTCAAGAAATTGCATGGTCCATGACTGCATGGCCCATAACTTTCTTAGCACTGATACAGTTATTTCATATGCAACATTGTACACTCAGATTGGGGTTATCAGACAACCTAAAACACACCTGGCTTACGAAACACTGTTTATTTGCCCTGGTGGTATTCATTATTTCACTGATGCAAATCACAACAATAAAAAGAATTGGAAGCATAAATTTTTTGACCCAGCGAAGTCACAAATTTTACGTGAGAAAAATACTTTCAGGTATACAAAATTAACACAAAAAATATCAGCACATCATGATTATGGAGTCTGAAAAATTAACAAATACTAAAAGGGTCACACTACTGCACAAAAAAGCAGGTGCAGGAATTCTATGGGTATCCCAGTGTTTGTTAGAACAACATATTTATTAATTTATCTTTATACTAACCACAGTTCAATTCTACATAATTTACTCAGTATGAGAACTCTCCTACTGCAACAGCAGTAAAGAAAACTGTTTTTACTTTGATTTAGGTTTTGGTGATTGGTTTCATTTTACTTCCTACCCTCTAATAGCTCAAATGCGTGCAACCAATCAATATATTCTCATACTCAACATCAAATGAATGAAATGACAACATCAAAAAGCACATTGATTTGACAGACGTGACATTATGCTTAATACAAGCTTCTCCACAAAACTACTCTCTACAACTACATTACATCATACAGATCTACTGCTTCACATGCAAACAAAATATGTATGATGGGGAAGATTCTCTTCCGTACCAACTTTAGAATTCCAATTTGCACAGATTGCCTTTGTCCTAAGACACTTTATACTCAGTTATTTTTTGAAAGTTTGACACCCCTGCTTCCTGTTAGTTCCTAACTGATTCAGTGCACCTTTGTGCTTTCTGTTTCATACTTCTCTTACCTCTCAAGAACAGGTCACCCTATTTCAGATTAATTTCAGCTTCTGCAGGAGCTGTGTCAGTTTTTTCATTTGTGATGGTAGTGTCTTTATAGTCTGTGTTGCGTGTCAGAGAGGTTTTCTGTGTATTTAGCTTTGAATGACCTGTGGGCAGCTTCAAACTTTACAAGGTTGTAATTTGGTTAAGCTATCCTCATTGCCATCTCTGTTTTACAAACAGATTTTTCATGACCTTTGTTTTCCAACCAGTTACATCAACCCTTCCTGCTAGTATGTCACTGCCTACAGTAAAATCAAGTCTCAGCTCACCAATACTTCCAGAGTATTCATTCCACTACTCGCTCAAACAAGAGCTTTCATTTTTATTTTTCTTCATTTTGCACCAAAAGCAGGGACTAATGTTATACCCTAAAACAGACTTACTTCAACTTTGCAGTTGCCAGCCACAATTTTGTTGTATTGTGACCCTGACAATGTACTCCCTTCTGATCAAATGTCAACCGTAACATTGATGTGGTGATACCTTGTCATTCATGTAGTATCTTGATGGATTCAGCTACACTCACATAAATCTTGTTATTCGTTACATAATGTCAGCGATTCATGTTCATTGTGTGCCCTCTGTGTCCCATCCAATTGCTATCCCTTTTGCCTTTTCAATTATTTTGTGCAACTTCTTGCCTTTCTGTCTTTTCAAAGTATTACGAAGGATTATCTCCTAATTTATTGTCTTGCCTTTTGAATGGCACAAACCTTGACACATGTATGTATTTCACCAGAAAACTATCATATCTGCAAAGGGGGCCATCTCCACTGTATGGTAGACGATTGTGCAACGCACTCGTGCCCACATTCCATACTCCTAGATTTCCAGAAAGTTTTTGTCACAGGACCATGCTGCATATTGTTAACAAAGGTACGTGCAAGCAGACTTGGCTTGAAGACTTCTTAAATAAGAAAAACCTAGTATGTTGTTCTTGGCAGTGTGCGTTCATCAAAGACAAGGGTATTCTAAGGAGTGCCCCTGGGAAGTGTGATAGGACTACTCTTATTCTTGGTATTCATAATTGACCCCTGGTGGACAGGCTGAGCAGCAATCTGTGGCTGTTTGCTGATGGTACTGTGATGTTTGCAGAGATTGTTGGCAGATGACTGTAGGAGGATACAAGTTGACTTAGACAAAATTTCTAGATGGTGTGCCAAATGGCAGCTTTCTCTAAAGGAACGAAAATTTAAAGTATTGCATGCGCATAGGAAAAACAATGCCATAATGTTTGAATATGGCATTAGTAACGTGCTGCTTGATTCAGTCACATTGATCAAGCATGTAACCCTAACATTGCAAAGCAATATGAAATGGAACAAGTGCATAAGAATAGTAGTAGGGAATCTGACTGGTTGACTTTGCTTTATTGGGCAAAATTTTGAAAAGTGTGGTTCATCCATAAAGGAGATGTCTATACCTCAAGTGCAACCCATTCTTGAGTACTGCATGAGTGTTTGGGATCTCCATCACTTCAGATTAAAAGAAGACATTAAAGCAATTCAGATGTGTGCTGTTTGATTTGTTACTGGTAGATTTGATCACCGTACAAGTAGTACAGAGATGCTTAATGAACTCAAGTGGGAATCTGTGGAAGGAAGACGATGTTCATTTTGTGGAACACTGTTGAGAAAATTTAAAGAACCGACATTTGAAACTGACTGCAGAACAATTCTATTGCTGCTAATTTCCATTGTATGTAAGGACCATTAAGAGAAGAGAAATTAGGGCTTGTGCAGAGGGATACAGATGGTGGTTTTTCCCTCACCTTGTTTGTGAGTGGAACAGGAAAGGAAATGACTAGTAATGGTCCAAGTACTCTCCACCATTCTACCCCTTACTGTGGTTGCAGAGTATATGTGTAGGGGCATTCAAAAAGAAGCGAGCCGGAGGTGTAATTACAGAAACCAGTACCTTTATGTTAGAAATATTGACCTTGGCTGTTGAGACACGTGCCCCACTGTGACACAAGGCGGTGAATGGCTGTCTCATAAAATTCCTGGGGTTGCGATGTTAACCAGTTCCGCACGTATAGTTGGATGTTGTCGTCCGAGGTGAATCATTTGCCCCTCAGAGCCTTTCTGAGGGGAGCAAAAATGGCGCAATCACAGGGAGAGAGGTCCGGACTGTATGGAGGGTGGCCAAGAACCTCGCATTTGAATTTCTGCAGGAGTACCACAACTGTGTTGGCTGTATAAGGTTTTGCATTGTCGTGGAGTAGAATGACCCCACGGGTGAGATTGCATGGTTGTTTTGATTTGATCACGTGGCGAAGGGTTGTCAAGATTTGCGAGTAACGCTGGGCATTCACTATTGTCCCGTGCTGCAGGAAGTGAATCAGAAGGAATGAATTTTTGGTCCCCTTTAAAAGGCTCTGAGGGGCAAACGATTCACTGGGGATGACCACGTCCAGCTGTACATGTAGAACTGGTTAACATCGCAGCCCCAGGAATTTCATTCATTGCCTTGTCTCATGGTGGGACAAGTGTCTCAACAGCCAGGGTCAATACTTCTAACATACAGGTACTGGTTTCTGTAATTATGCCTCCGGCTCATTTCTTTTTGAATGCCCCTTGTAGATGCAGATCTTCATGTAGCCTCATGCTGAGATTTTCTCTGGCCAGCCACTTTGATGTAGATGCATGTCTGCTTCACCCACCCCTTGTGTTTTCAATCACATCAAAGAAATGGAAAGTCTCAATGAACTACTCGTTTGTCATCCTTTCAGTGAACTACTTTTTTGACAACTTCTCATGAGCACCTTTGGTACTTGAAGAGTCCACCATGCCAAACTCACCAGATTTGTGGCATAAGTTGCCATCAGCTGTAGAAAATGTGGGAGATACTTTCCCCAAAATTTCTGCATTTTTGCTGTGCTCTGTCCTGGAATATTCTATTTGATCCAGTCATTATAATGTGACTACCACCTATGTTCGACATCACCGTGCAATAACCAATCATAGAGGACAGGTTACAGCACTAGCAGTGGAGGGTATGTAATAAAGCTACTCGGGGGGATATGGAAAACAGTGCAGTTGTTGTCATAATGTGGAAATTGAATGATTTATCCGATGTCCATTGATCATTGGCTTTTGGGTGGAGGGTAGAAGCACTTCTGAAACAGCCAAGTTTGTTAAGTATTTGTGTGCCACCATGGTTAAACTATACCACCCATGTCAAAATGGCACTATCCAAAACCAGTGCCAAAACAACTGTGGTGCACTACAGGCCATAGATGACAGGGGTGAACGGTGGCTGCAGATATGTGTAAGGGTGAATAGATGTCCAACTGTTGAGCAACTAACCATCTAGATGAATCAAGGGGCTAACAACTGTCTCCTCAATGACCATTCAGTGAAAGTTGCTGTGTATGAGCATTCGCTGTGGGTGTCTGGTTCATGAAGACATGCTGACTGCTGTTCATTGGCGATGAAGGCTGGAATTTGCCCACCAGTACCGCAGCTAGTCATCCACTTAGTGGTGAAAGGTGGCCTTTTCAGATGAATCAAGTTTTATGTTTCATTGGACAGAAAGCAGACACCCTGCAACAATTGTTAGAAAATTCCATGCCAGAGCAGGGAGCGTTATTATTTGGATCTTTTTTTATGATGTCCCCTGGGTGATCTCATTCTGGAAGGCACAGTGGATCAAAACAGTTATGCATCTATCCTTAGGGACCATGTTCACCCTTACATGCAGTTTGTTTTTCCTCTGCCAATGCCACCTACCAGCAGGACAATGTAACATGTCACACAGCTTTCAGTGTCTGTGTGCAATTCGAAGAGCATCAGGAAGTGCACCAGGATGAGTTACCATACTTCCGTGGCCACCAAACACCTCGGATATAAACCCAGTCGAGAGGCTATTCACATCATTGATCCTCAACCAAAAAACGTAGTGCAGCTAGCCATGGCACTGGAGTCAGCATGGCTCCAAGTGTCTGTCGATACCTTCCAGAACCTCATTAACTCTCTTCCTCCATGTCTCGTAACAATCTGCATTACAAAGCGTAATTATTCAGGCTTTTGACGGGTGGTCACATTAATGTGACTGTAGAGTGTAGTATGCAGCTGCAAATTCTGCGGTGAATTCTGTGTACCTTATTTACTGGCATATAAACCCACTTCTTTCCTTCGAAAATAGGCTCAAAGACTGGATGCCTCTTATATGCCAGTAGCAGTTTAAGATAGGTACCAATAAGCTCCATTTATTCAAAATTTGTTTTAGTTTGACCAATTCATTGTTAGATTCCTTGCGAATTTTGAGCATTCCAGTTCTGTAGAGTTCAGTGGATGCATATGCGCTGTTGGTTTGTATAGTCAAGCAACAGTTATTGTAGTGTATAGCGTGGACATTCACTTCAGTCGTACCTGTTTTATGGTTTTAGTCATACCTATATCGTGCTTTTATTTGCGAACTATGACTGAAAAATGGAATTGCTATACTATATTGCACTTAATCTGCAAGTGGCTGCACATACTAAAAAGCATGGAAACTGGCCTACAGGAAGGCATTTCGGGCCACCTCCAACTGAGAAAATGATAAGAACTTGATGGAATCAGGAAAATCTTTCAGAAAATGCACCTCACAGTACAGATAATCTGAGAAGTGAAACTGTTAAATGGCCAAAACTTGAAGAAGAACTCAATACTTGGATTTTAGAGAATAGACAAGTGGGAATTTCAGTTTCTACGAAAATGAACATTCGTCAGCAAAAGTAGTATACAATAAGAAAGGGATCGCTGACTTGACTGGTTCAACATCACGGTGTTAAAGATGTGTGAAGTGGTATTGGCTTTGTATGTGGAACAAGATTAAAATATCATATATGGCAGCCTAGTATGAAGAACACATTGTTGAATTTCATTGATTTGTCATTAATGCAAGGAAAAGAAAAAAGTTAAAACTTTCGCAAATTGGGAACATGGATGAGACTCCACTAAGTGTTGATATACCATCTAACAGAACTGTGGATTCCAAATGCATAAAAATCACTATTCTAAAACTTCAGGGCACAAAAAGATTCATTAAACAGTTGTTTTATCCTGCTGTGCTGATAGGACAAAATGTCGCCACTTTTGATTTTTAGAAGAAAGGTGCTTCGTAAGGAAGAGTTGCCAAAGGGAACACTTTTCCATGTACACAATAAATGCTGGATGGATTGAGCAGAAATGAAGTTGTGAATAGATAGCATTTGGTCTAGGCAACTGAAGAAGCCTGCCCTATTAGTATGGGATCAGTTTCATTCTCACACAACAGAAGACATTAATAATAGCTGAATAAATTGAAGAGTCAGTTAGCTGTAATTGAACTAGTTTATTTCAACCATTAGAGTTATGTATCAACAGACCATTTAAGGGACTTACAAAGCGGGAGTGGAACAGAGAGAACCTGCAGAACGTCGTGAAGAAGTTTCGTGATCATACTATTGTAATAGGGGGAGACTTCAATCTACCAGGTATAGAATGGGATAGTCACACAATCAGAACTGGAGCCAGGGACAGAGACTCTTGTGACATTATCCTGACTGCCTTGTCCGAGAATTACTTCGAGCAGATAGTTAGAGAACCAACTCGTGAAGCTAACGTTTTAGACCTCATAGCAACAAATAGACCGGAACTTTTCGACTCCGTGAATGTAGAAGAGGGTATCAGTGATCATAAGTCAGTGGTTGCATCAATGACTACAAGTGTAATAAGAAATGCCAAGAAAGGAAGGAAAATATATTTGTTTAACAAGAGTGATAGGGCACAAATCGCAGAATATCTGAGTGACCACCATCAAACGTTCATTTCTGAGGAAGAGGATGTGGAACAAAAATGGAAAAAATTCAGAAACATCGTCCAGTACGCCTTAGATAAGTTCGTACCGACTAAGGTCCAAAGCGAGGGGAAAGATCCACCGTGGTATAACAATCATGTACGAAAGGTACTACGGAAACAAAGAAAGCTTCATCATAGGTTTAAGAGTAGTCGAATCATAGCTGATAAGGAAAAGCTGAACGAAGCGTAAAAGAGCGTAAAGAGAGCAATGAGAGAAGCATTCAACGAATTCGAACATAAAACATTGGCAAACAATCTAAACAAGAACCCTAAAAAGTTTTGGTCATATGTAAAATCGGTAAGTGGATCTAAATCCCCTATTCAGTCACTCGTTGACCACGATGGCACCGAAACAGAGGACGACCGAAGAAAGGCAGAAATACTGAATTCAGTGTTCCGAAACTGTTTCACTGCGGAAAATCGTAACACGGTCCCTGACTTCAGCCGTCGCACGGACGCCAAAATGGAAAATATTGAAATAAACGATATCGGAATTGAAAAACAACTGCTATCACTTAGTAGCGGAAAAGCATCCGGACCAGACGAGATACCCTTAAGATTCTACAGTGATTATGCTAAAGAACTTGCCCCCTTTCTATCAGCAATTTATCGTAGATCGCTGGAAGAACGTAAAGTACCTAGCGACTGGAAGAAAGCGCAGGTCGTTCCCATTTTCAAGAAGGGTCATAAATCAGATGCGAATAATATTATAGGCCTATTTCGCTTACGTCAATCTGTTGTAGAATAATGGAACATGTTTTGTGTTCTCGTATTATGACGTTCTTAGATAATACAAATCTCCTTCATCATAACCAACATGGATTCCGCAAACAGAGATCATGTGAAACTCAGCTCGCCCTATTTGTCCAAGAAATTCACAGTGCCGTAGACACTGGCGAGCAGATTGATGCCGTATTCCTGGACTTCAGGAAGGCATTTGATACGGTTCCGCACTTACGTTTAGTGAAAAAAATACGAGCTTACGGAATATCGGACCAGGTTTGTGATTGGATTCAGGATTTCCTAGAAGAAAGAACACAACATGTCATTCTTAACGGTTCAAAATCTGCAGATGTAGAGGTAATTTCGGGAGTACCGCAAGGAAGCGTGATAGGACCTTTATTGTTTACAATATACATAAATGACTTAGTTGACAACATCGGTAGCTCCGTGAGGCTATTTGCAGATGACACGGTTGTCTACAAGAAAGTAGCAACATCAGAAGACTCGTACGTACTCCAGGAAGACCTGCAGAGGATTAATGCATGGTGCGACAGCTGGCAGCTTTCCCTAAACGTAGATAAATGTAATATAATGCGCATACATAGGGGCAGAAATCCATTCCAGTACGATTATGCCATAGGTGGTAAATCATTGGAAGCGGTAACGACCGTAAAATACTTAGGAGTTACTATCCGGAGCGATCTGAAGTGGAATGATCACATAAAACAAATAGTGGGAAAAGCAGGTGCCAGGTTGAGATTCATAGGAAGAATTCTAAGAAAATGTGACTCATCGACGAAAGAAGTAGCTTACAAAACGCTTGTTCGTCCGATTCTTGAGTATTGCTCATCAGTATGGGACCCTTACCAGGTTGGATTAATAGAAGAGATAGACATGATCCAGCGAAAAGCAGCGCGATTCGTCATGGGGACATTTAGTCAGCGCGAGAGCGTTACGGAGATGCTGAACAAGCTCCAGTGGCGGACACTTCAAGAAAGGCGTTACGCAATACGGAGAGATTTATTATCGAAATTACGAGAGAGCACATTCCGGGAAGAGATGGGCAACATATTACTACCGCCCACATATATCTCGCGTAATGATCACAACGAAAAGATCCGAGAAATTAGAGCAAATACGGAGACTTACAAGCAGTCGTTCTTCCCACGCACAATTCGTGAATGGAACAGGGAAGCGGGGATCAGATAGTGGTACAATAAGTACCCTCCGCCACACACCGTAAGATGGCTCGCGGAGTATAGATGTAGATGTAGATGTAGATGGATGCAGTCTACAGATTCTGAAACTACACCACCAGGAAGGAGGAAGAGACCTAACATTTCTCAAGTTTGTCAGTGGGTCAAAGCTTCATGAGAGTCTATAAAAACTGGAACAGTTATTAAATCATTTAAGAAGTGCAGAATCAGTAATCCACCGGGTGGTATAGCGGTTAATTTATTGTATGAATACTCAGTCAGACATGGTAGCTTCGAATATTTCTTCTTTCAGCTCTCAGGGTGAATTTTGTGGATTTGAAGACAAAAATTGAAAGATGAGCCCTTTGCCATACCTTTATTGTCTAGATATTTGATGTACATGCACACAAGTGTTATAACTGTTTTGCAGTAGATCTATTAAGTGAGAAATATTTTCCTTAAAAAAAGTCTGAAAAAGGGGGTTGAGTCTTTTATGTGTGTGTGTGTCTTATATTCCAGTAAATACAATATTTTATATGCTCCACAGAAGATATTGCAAGCCTTGCTACTTTTACAAGAACTATAGCTTTCCACAAGAACTTTCTGATAGTTTTCACTTTCCTTAACCTGGAAATAATTGTCAAAGTTACATAAAAATTTCCTCAGATTTACTTTCCAATTTTGTCCATATATTGGCAATGAAATATCCACACTGATGGTATTCATGGGAATGTGCATACTTGCGCTCTGCAGTAGCACTTAAACAGAGTGCTTTGTTTTAGTGTCACAGCTTTGTGTATGACTAGCTTTACCTTCGTCACTTTCTAGTCTTCTCCAGCCATAAAACTGGAAGTTGATGGTCCAGTTGGTTCTTGTCCCGAACGTGCTTGCTGGAGTTCAGAAATCTGCCTAATGTGCCTCACCTCCATCTGTGACCTTTTCATTCTACACAGTACTCAAGATTGAATCTGTCCTGCAGACTGTACCTGACCACAAAATCATGTGTATTACTAACCAAATTTAACCATATCATATGAATGCATAGATACCTGTGGGCAGTTTCAACCTCAATAAAAGCATTCTGGGTATATTTTCACATCATCTTGTAAAATATTTAAAAGATTAAAATGTGCCAACTTTACAGCAGAATAGAAGTGGCATATTCCCATCAGAGCAAAGACTGTATACCCTGAGGTGGGCCACTGCACCCCAACTGAATGTCAGTAAATTTTAGTATTTTATAATATGATACAGCAGTATATCCAGAATGCTTTTAATGAGCCATAATTAAATCAAATGACTAACAACCAGAAAAAAGAAAAAGAAATGAAACTTATGGAAACAATCATTGCTTGATAAAAGAACAAAAAACTCAGCAATAACAGCATCAGGATGAACCAGATGCATCAGAAACAATTGACCTAAGTTTAGACTTAAATGACAAATTTATTTATTGCTACATACGAGCTGCTGTATTACATGTTTGTAAGCAACATGAATAATCAAATTACAAAAAAATATTTTTTATGACACAGGCTGAAAATACTCCCATCAGTACAATTAATCAAAGAAACTAGAGCCCCAACTTGGGCAAAATTATGTAGTAATTCTCCTCTCCTGCGAATTGCTTTATTATTATTTGGACACCAGACATGAAAGTAAACCATTGCTCTAAGTCGGGGACCATTTACATAAAGGAATAGCTACTGGGAAGGAGCCACATTGGGAACATAAAATAAAAGTTTCTTATTTAGCAGTTTTAATGAAATGAGGAGTTCAAAACAATGACAGAAACATCTTAGAACACTTGATCTGGTTGGAAAATTAATCAGGTGGCAGTTGTGAGAGTCGAGGGATATGAAAGGAAATCAGTGATTGAGAAGGGAGTGAGGCAGGGTTGTAGCCTACTCCCAATGTTATTTAGTCTCTACTTTGAGCAAGCAGTAAAGAAAACAAAAAACAAAAAAAGAGTAAAAATTCAAGTTCAGGAGGAAGAACTAAAAACTTTGAGGTTTATTAATGACATTGTAACTATCTGAGACAGCAAAGGACTTGGAAGAGCAGTTAAACGGAGTTGACTGTGTCTTGAAAGGTGAATATAAGATGAACATCAACAAAAGCAAAACAACGATAATGGAATGTAGTCAAAATAAATCAGCTTACCCTGAGGGAATTAGTTTAGGAAATGAGACACTTAAAGTAGTAGATGAGTTTTGCTATTTGGGCAGCAAAATAACTGACTAAAAGAAGGGATTGGTTGATAGGACACATTCTAAGATATCGAAAGATCATCAGTTTAGTATTGGAGGGAAGTGGGGGGGGGGGGGGGTAGAAATAGTAGCAGCAGCAGCTTTATTCATCCGTAGATCTCTTTTTACAAGGATATAGGACATGTGAAAGTATTTACAAGTTTAGACCAATTTAAAATAAGTTAATTCATATGGACATACATTTACAGACTTCTAGTTAGAGACAATCATTAGATTTACTCCTGGTATACAATACTTTTTTTTTACAAATAACTTATTAAAAATGTAATGCCACACTGTTCACTCATATCTCACTATCAGTCACTGCACACACTATACACACACATTGTTTCATAACACTTCACTCACTACACACAAAAACGCACACACACTGGCGATCTCTGGGCCATTTTCTGTACCAGAACTTCCTGTTTGCTGTCCTGAAAAACTAAGTCAGCATCCCTCTGCAATGAGTGAGATGTTGAGCTCAGAATGAGGAAGAGGTATTTGTATTTTGCAATGCATAGCTTGGGGCTAAGTTTTTCTAGAAAAGGAACAAAAAGGGAAAAAACATAGTGTGAAGGTGTTACGTGGAATGTTGGATGTTTTATAATCATCATTATTATTATTTATTTGTATAACATTTTTTTACCAAACCTCTCCCCTGTTTTGTCTAAGTAACCCTTCAATGTATAAAATGTATTGCATAACAGGTACATTTTAGCTGCCTTTTTAAAAAAGTGTATTTTTGGAATTTCTTTTATCTCTTTTGGTAATTTATTGTACGGTTTTATTCCTTGGTAGAAAATGCTGTTTTGAGTTTTATGTTTATTTTTTTCTTGGCAAATGTAAGTTCAGTCTAGCTCTTGTTCCATGGTCATGGACAGAATTGTTTGTGTAGTAATTACCAATGTTATTTTTGATGTTTACAACTGACTGGTACATGTATTCACATGGAGCAGTTAAAATCCTCAGTTTTTGAACTGATCTTTACAATGAGTTCGACTACAACTTTTGGTTATGATTCTTATGGCTCTTTTCTGGAGTTTGAAAATTGCATTCATATTTTGTGCATTTGTTCCCAAAAAAAGAAGTGCCATAGCCAAGAATTGAGTGTACATGTGAATAGTATGTAACTAAAAGACACTGCATGTTACACACTGGTGGTAGGACTCTAAGGGCATAACATGTCGATGACATTCTGATTGCAAGTACCATTGTGTGTTCAGACCACTACTACGGAGAATCGATATTCATTCCTAGAAATTTTGCATTTTTACACAGTCTATAGAGGTGCCATCTACATTTAATTTAACATTGTCATTTTTCCTCTTCAAACTGAAGTTCATGGCATTAGTTTCCTTTATATTCAGTGTCACTTTATTGCTTATTGACCAGTCATAAACTTCCTTGAGAGCTTCATTTGCTTTCTCTGCAAGGAACTTCTTGTTTTCTCAATGACTATAATCTTGCTATCATCAGCGAAGAGGATTTCTCCACCATGAGTAACACTACTGGGAACACCATTGATTTATATCAGGAATAGTATTGGTCCTAATATGCTACATTGTGGAACCCCTATATTAATTTATTTTGGTTCTGATAAGTGTTTTACTAAATGTTTGGATCTATTTGAAGTATGTGTTATCTCTACTCTTTGCACCCTACCTGCTAGGTGTGATCAAAACCAGTCATTAGCTACCCCTCTTATTCCTAACGCTTCTAATTTATGTAATAGACTCTTGTGGTCAATTGTAACAAAGGCCTTAGAAAGATCCAAAAATATGTCTGTGACACATTCATCTTTGTCAAGAGCATCAAGTACAATCTTTGTGAATTCTGCTATTGCTGATCTGTACTTTTGCCACTTTGGAAACCAAACTGTAATTTGCTTAAAAGATTGTATTTATTCAAGTAATTCATTAACCTGTCTTTCATAATTGCTTCTATTATGTTTGAGAATGGTGACAGCAGGGAAATGGGCAGTAATTTTCTATGTCTTCTGCATTACCTTTCTTAAGGAAAGGTACAACTCTTGCATGTTTTAAATGTTCTGGAAATGTCCCTAATGTGAATGATTCGTTTATTGTATTTGTTAAGGGTGTGAACCCCAACTCTTTTTGTAGCTGTATATACTTTACAAATGTTCTTTGATCTGGGTGTGAGATTGTCATGGGATACAGTGAAAATGAAAGCTATTCCTTCAGAGTATGGGCAGATAGCATTTCTGACTTGCCAGTGTCGATTAGAGAGCTTGCAAATCTAGACTCACCAAGTCATTAATGTACCTCACCACCTGGTGTCTTTATATTGTATGCATCTGTGGATCATCAAAGCAAGTCAGTAGTAGCAGTAGTAGTAGTAGTAGTAGTAGTAGTAGTTTTGTTCTGTTCATCTGTGGATCACTTCTGCGAGAATAGTGGACATGCCATAGTATTATACTTTAAAGAATAAGAAGAAACATAATTAATGTACACAGATATATACATGCGTAAAATTTAATTTTCATACAAAGAAGTTGTTTAATAATGTAAAAAGCTAGTGCTGCTCTGGTAATTCACTTCTTAATATTGATCTCCACACATACTACAAACACACTCTTGGCTGGCCACAGGACCATGGCAGTGATGGTTTTTTTCTATTTTGTGAACTAGAGCTGAAAGTTTGTCAGCATCCCTCCATAGTGAATAATATGTTGAGCTCATTAAGGGATAGGATGTTAGTACAACCCATTGCAGAGCTTTAGAGTAAGGCTTCCAGAAAAGAAAAGAAAACAAAGCTAAGTGTGAAGATGTGGTGTGAAATGACAGTGAAATTTTATTATTTACTTCATCTTACGTTTTAGGCCAAAACACCTGCTCCTAATACCTCACTGTATAGAATATGGAATAGAATAGGTACTGTTTAATTGCCTTGGGTATTTTATTGAAGAATTTTATTTCTTTGTGTGAAACAGTGTTTTAGGTTGTGTATCTGTTTTTCTTGTAATTTCTTTCTAGATCTTGATCTGTAGTCATGAACAGAGCTGTTTGTACAGTAATTATCACTGTTATTTTTGGTTTTTACAACTGACTTGGTGTCATCAAAACCCCAGATTTTGAACAGATCTGTACAATGAGCTGGACTACTACTTTTGGTTATTATTCTTATGAAACTTTTCCATTGTTTGGAGGTTATTATTCTTATGAAACTTCTCTGTAGTTTGAAAACTGTGTTCATATTTTATGCATTTGTTTCCCAGGAAAAAATGAGATAGCTGAGAACTGTGTACACAAATGAATAGTGTATAACTAAAACACACACATTGTTTCATACAGATTGTGGGATCTGAGTGCATAACATGCTGATACAGTCTCTTTGCCAGTGTCTTCAGGTTTTCATTTGATATCAGTTAACAATCAGTATTCATCCGTAAAGACTGTATTTGTTATACTGTCTATAGAGGTATCTTTAATTTAACATGTATCTTCCCTCTTCAAACTTAAATTAATGCCGTTGTTTTCTTTATATTCAATGTAGCTATATTGTATTTTGATTAATTGTAAACTTCGTTGTTTTGTCACTGATTGTAATATTACTGTCATCAGCAAAGAGGTTGTTTTTTCCCATTACTAACATGCACTTGAATCACACTTCCTTAAGCATTTTGCAGAAAGGTGTGACCTGTTCAGCAGATTTCACTTTCAGTAGGCTTTCAGCACAACTAAAAGAATTGAGAAATAAAGTATTCAAATCCAAGATGAAAGGTTTCCTTGTGGCACACTATTGGTAGATGGCCTAGGTTCTGTTGGTGGTTATGTCAGGTGGATAGAGGGGGAGAAAGGTGAGGGACACGGATGTGGATGGGGTGGGTGGCTTGCAGTTCAGAGGAAGATAGCCAGTTTGTCAGCTACGAATGCTGGAGGGAGGTTGGCAGGCACTTGGACTAGCCACGAGACACACAGTTGTCGGGCCATTGGGGAGTGGCGCATGTGGAAGATTACACGGGAAGCGAATTGCAAAGAGGAGACGGGAGGAGGAGGAGGAGGAGGAGACTGTTGGGTGGAGGGTACAGGGACTGTGGGATACCACAGATTGAAGCCAGGAAAATTATGGAAGCAAAAGATATGTTGCAAGGGTAACTACCATCTGTGTAGTTGAGAAAAGATAGTGGTGAAGTGAAGGCTCTAGATGGCTCGGGTTTCGAAGCAGCATTTGGAATTGAGCATGTTGTGCTCAGCTGCATGTTGTCCCACCAGCTGATCAACTTTCTTCTTGAATGA
The DNA here is from genome assembly GCF_021461385.2 of Schistocerca piceifrons. Lineage (NCBI taxonomy): Eukaryota > Metazoa > Arthropoda > Insecta > Orthoptera > Acrididae > Schistocerca > Schistocerca piceifrons. The sequence continues at coordinate 317,089,126 of NC_060141.1, read as the reverse complement.
CATGATCAGTCTACAGCGGAGTGTGCACTGATATGAAACTTTCTGGCAGATTAAAACTGTGTGCCGGACTGAGACTCGAACTCGGGACCTTTGCCTTTCGCGGGAAAGTCCTCTACCAAGTGAGCTACCCAAGCATGACTCAAGCCCCATCCTCACAGCTTTCATTCCTCCAGTACCTCGTCTCCTGCCTTCCAAACTTCACAGAAGCTCTCCTGCGAACCTTGCAGAACTAGCACTCCTGGAAGAAAGGATATTGCGGAGACATGGCTTAGCCACAGCCTAGGGGATGTTTCTAGAATGAAGCTTCTGTGAAGTTTGGAAGGTAGGAGACAAGGTACTGGCGGAATTAGAGGTGCGAGGACGAGGCTTGAGTCGTGCTTGGGTAGCTAAGTTGGTAGAGCACTTGCCTGCGAAAGGCAAAGGTCCCGAGTTTGAGTCTCGGTCCGGCACACAGTTTTAATCTGCCAGGAAGTTTCATATCAGCGCACACTCCGCTGTAGAGTGAAAATTTCATTTTAGAAACATCCCCCAGGTTGCGGCGAAGCCATGTCTCCGCAATATCCTTTCTTCCAGGAGTGCTAGTTCTGCAAGGTTCGCAGGAGAGCTTCTGTGAAGTTTGGAAGGTACGAGACGAGGTACTGGCGGAATTAAAGCTGTGAGGATGGGGCATGAGTCATGCTTGGGTAGCTCACTTGGTAGAGCACTTGCCCGCAAAAGGCAAAGGTCCCAAGTTCGGGTCTCGGTCCGGCACACAGTTTCAACCGGCCAGGAAGTTTCAGTTTTCTTCTTGGCTACAGTTTGGCAGTAGTCATTCATCCTAGTGGACAGCTGGCTGTGCAGTGTTGACTGTAGAGTTGGTATCTGACAAGGCTGCTTTCACAGGTGGCCCCAACTCTGTTGGGGTATGATAAGCCTGTGACAGGACATGCGTAGGAAATGCTGGGTGAGTGGATGGGGCAGTCTTGCACCTGGGTAGCATGGAAAATACCTACAGGGTGTTTCAAAAATGACCGGTATATTTGAAACGGCAATACAAACTAAACGAGCAGCGATAGAAATACACCGTTTGTTGCAATATGCTTGGGACAACAGTACTTTTTCAGGCAGATAAACTTTCGAAATTACAGTAGTTACAATTGTCAACAACAGATGGCGCTGCGGTCTGGGAAACTCTATAGTACGATATTTTCCACATATCCACCATGCGTAGCAATAATATGGCGTAGTCTCTGAATGAAATTACCCGAAACCTTTGACAACGTGTCTGGCGGAATGGCTTCACATGCAGATGAGATGTACTGCTTCAGCTGTTCAATTGTTTCTGGATTCTGGCGGTACACCTGGTCTTTCAAGTGTCCCCACAGAAAGAAGTCACAGGGGTTCATGTCTTGCGAATACACGCCGCCTCCTGTATGTTTCGGATAGCCCAAAGCAATCACACGATCATCGAAATATTCATTCAGGAAATTAAAGACGTCGGCCGTGCGATGTGGCCGGGCACCATCTTGCATAAACCACGAGGTGTTCGCAGTGTCGTCTAAGGCAGTTTGTACTGCCACAAATTCACGAAGAATGTCCAGATAGCATGATGCAGTAATCGTTTCGGATCTGAAAAATGGGCCAATGATTCCTTTGGAAGAAATGGCGGCCCAGACCAGTACTTTTTGAGGATGCAGGGACGATGGGACTGCAACATGGGGCTTTTCGGTTCCCCATATGCGCCAGGTCTGTTTATTGACGAAGCCGTCCAGGCAAAAATAAGCTTCGTCAGTAAACATGCATATCGCCGTCATCAATCCTGTGCACTATATCGTTACCGAATGTCTCTCATGCAGCAATGGTAGCGGCGCTGAGGGGTTGCCGCATTTGAATTTTGTATGGATAGAGGTGTAAACTCTGGCACATGAGACGATACGTGGACGTTGGCGTCATTTGGACCGCAGCTGCAACACGGCAAACGGAAACCCGAGGCCGCTGTTGGATCACCTGATGCACTAGCTGCGCGTTGCCCTCTGTGGTTGCCGTACGCGGTCGCCCTACCTTTCCAGCACGTTCATCCGTCACGTTCCCAGTCCGTTGAAATTTTTCAAACAGGTCCTTTATTGTATCGCTTTTCGGTCCTTTGGTTACATTAAACCTCCGTTGAAAACTTCGTCTTGTTGCAACAACACTGTGTTCTAGGCGGTGGAATTCCAACACCAGAAATATCCTCTGTTCTAAGGCATAAACCATGTTGTCTACAGCACACTTGCACGTTGTGAACAGCGCACGCTTACAGCAGAAAGACAATGTACAGAATGGCGCACCCACAGACTGCGTTGTCTTCTATATCTTTCACATCACTTGCAGCGCCATCTGTTGTTGAAAATTGTAACTACTGTAATTTCGAAAGTTTGTCTGCCTGAAAATGTACTATTGTCCCAAGCATATTGCAACAAACGGTGTATTTCTATCGCTGCTCGTTTAGTTTTTATTGCCGTTTCAAATATACCGGTCATTTTTGAAACACCCTGTATGTTTATGATCTAGACTATGGGGGTATTGCCTGTCTGTGAAGATGTATGTGAGACCTTCAGGGTACGTGGCAAGGGAGTTCTCATGCTCATCCACAGGTCACTAGGCTGTATGGGAGACATTTTTTGATGTGGGAGGGATGGGAGCTGTTGAAATACAGATACTGTTGGTGGTTAGCAGGTTTAATGTGGAACGAGATGTGAATGTAGCCATCAGAGAGGTGGAGGTCAATGTCCAGGATGGTGTCATGTTGGGTTGAGGAAGACTGGCTGGAGCATATGGGAGAAAATATGTTAAGATCATGAAGGACAATGGTTAGAGTGTCTTGGCTATGAGTTCAGATCATGGAGGAGATATCATCAGTAAACCTGAATCAGACAGGGGATGGGAGTTTTGGGAGCCTATGAAGGCTTCCTGTGGGTGGCCCAAAATGAGTTGGCATAGACGAGTGTCATGTGGATGCCCCTGGCTGTGCCGCTGATTTGTCCGTTGATCTTCCCCCCAAAGGAAAAATAGTTGAGAGTCAGAATATAATTGGTAACCTGTGTATGGAATGAGGTGGAGGATTTGTAGTCTGGTGGACATTGGGAGTGGTAGTGTTGAATAGTGGCAAGGCCGTAGACATGAGAGATGTTGGTGTACAGGGAGGTGGCGTCAACAGTGATGACAAGGGATCCAGAAGGTAGGAGGGGTGGGGATGGTGGAGAATCGGTAAAGGAAATAGTATCTTTGATGTGTGAGGCTAGGTTTCAGGCAATTGGCTGGAGATATTGACCAAGAAGTGCAGAAATTCTTTCAGGGGGAGAACAGTAGCCAGTGACAATGGACTTGGGAGGGAGGAAGGGGGGGGGGGGCATTCTGGGAAAGGCCTATGAATTTCAGTAGGGAGTGGAGGTTATGTTGAATGTTTGGGATGAGAGAACTACAGTGGAGCTTGCAGGTGGAGGAGTCAGACAGTTGGTGGAAGCCTTCTGTCAGATAGTCACTGTGACTCATCACAACAGTGGTGAAGCCTTTGTCTGTGGGGAGGATAAGTAGGTCAGGATCTGTTTACAGATAGTGTATGTCTGTCTGCTGGAAGGTTACGTTCTTAGGAACGGATGTGGAGAAGGATGGTGAGGCCAAGTTGGGGGTAAGGAATTCCTGGAAGGTGATCATGGGATGGTGGGGTACCAGGGGCAGCTTTGGGAGGGGTGGGGGGGGGGGGGGGGTTCAGTTACAATTGGATGGTGGTATGAAGAGGTTTAGTGTTGGGATCAAGTTCGCTTTGAAGGAAATGGGGGCAAAGAAGTGTTCCCATTGCAGCGAGCAGGAGAAGGCGAGTATGACTTTGAGAAGTCCAGCATGGATAAACTTGGATGTGGGGTTGAAGTAGGATCGGACTGAAACTTCTGTGTGAAAGGAGTTTTTGGTGGAAAGGTTAACAACTGTGTTTTGGGTTTGCTTGAGTTCTGCATGTTGTTGAGTGTTGGAGGGAGTTTAGGAGGCTGTGATAAATTGAAAAGGTCAGCCAATCAGTGTCTGGATGATAGGAGAGGTTGATGAGGGGGTTCACTGTGAGGAGTATGGGTGTTGATATATAGTGGTGCCCCATAGCGGCAGTAGGACAATTTATGGAAGTGGTATCCAGAAAGCTCCATAAGGTGTTGTAGTGCAAGGGTTCCAGTTTTGGAGATATGATGTATGTACGAGACCTTCCCAGAAAGTAAGTGTACTGTGACCATAACAGGCACTAAGTGTACTGTGACCATAACAGGCACTGGTTTTTTGAAGACTGGCAGTACTGTGCAGTAGGGGAGGTGGGGGACTCCCCTGACTAGAGTGAGCATCATAGGAACTCTGTAGTACATAAACGCATGTTGCAGTATCCTGATGTGTGAAAGACGTTGATGAGAGATCCCACCAAGGGTGAGCCCCATGCTGTGATCCACTTCCTATTTGCAGAAGGAAGAACACATGCTGAATTTTTTCACAAATCTAAATGGTGTATGGCAAAGGTACTGTGAACAGAATGGGTTTGTTTAAGTGGTGTAGGGAGTTTAGTGGAAGCAGAACAGAAGTTCATGATGATCAGAGGAGTGGAAGACCTCCCATTTTGACTGATGACTTGTGCAAAAAATCAAGGAAACTGTTCGTGAAGACTGCGATCGACAGTGGATGAAATTTTTATGATGATTCCACAACTCTCTAGAACTTTCTTATTTGACACACTCACAGAAATGCAGGGATGCTGGAAACGGTGTCCAAGATGGGTCCCAAAACAGCTGAAAGAGCAGCACAAGAAGAAGCGTGTCAATAGTGCCTGCAAGTTTCTTGAATGATATTAATTGGAAGGTGAGGATTTCCTAAGTTGTGTTGTGCCTAGAGATGAAATTTGGGTGGTACATTGTATGCCTGCGACAAAAAGACAGTTGTCACAGTGGCATCACACCAATTCCTTATCTGCCAGAAAATGTAAAACCACTATTTCAGGCAAAAAATCATAGTCTCAGTGTTTTGGGACTGAAAAGGCGCCATTTTGGTCAAATTTTTACCTTAGGGGGGAGGGAGGGGGGAGACCATCAATGCACAATGATATTATGAGCTCCTGAAAAAGCTCAAAAGGAGGAGAATGCTGAAAAGAGGAGAGTGCTTGCTGCATGACAACACCTGCCCTTACACAGCCTCGCCCATCAATGCGCTCTTGGACTCATTTGGTTGGGATGTTTTGAACCATCCCCCATATTCCCCTTATTTGATGCCTTCAGATTATCATCTTTTCACCTCCCTGAAGGCACACATGAGTGGTATTAAATTTTCATTCAATGAGAAGGTGCAGAAAGAGGTTCTGAAATGGAGGAAGGAGCTGACAGGAGAGTTCTTCGGGGAGCGTGTAAAGAAACTTATGACTTAGCTCACCACATGAATGGGATGGCGATTATGTCGAAAAATAGACTGAGTGTACGAACAACATGCTGTACTTTTTTCAAGTACCCTTCTTCCAAAAGATGTAAAAATCTACTATGCTTACTTCTGAACATGCCTTTTGTAAAGATTTCACAGTAGTAGTATCCTGAAGAGGTGGTAGATACGTTCTGGGATGCCTGTACCATGGAGAAGTGTTTCTGCAGTACCAGGTTTGTGAGGGATAGGGACTGTCAGAATCTGAAAAGGCAAAGGTTGTTGTGAAAGGAAGGGTCGGAGCCAGAGAAGGTGATTTCTATGGTTAGGCCATTAGGTGGTATTTCATGTCTTGAACAGCTTTTTAAGGAACAGGGTGTGGGACTGTGTTTTAGCTAGGGAGAGGGATACTTTTGTGAACTGGTGTAGATGGATGAAGAAGAGTTCCATTGGGGTAGGAATGGTGTTGGTAAATGGTGTGGGAAATGGATGAGTGAAAGCATTAGATTGTTATAAGGGGAACTGGACAGCAGAACATGATTTGGGAAGTGAGAATGATGTACAAAATTGTGCTGAGGGCAATAGGATAATTTGGTGACGTGAGCATATTTGATCATATGTAAGTTATAGTCATGTAATAATGTAACTAACCACTACATTTCATCTCTAAATCAACCCACCCCACCTCACAGATTTCCCCCAGCTGAATTTTATGTCTTTCTTGCTTTCCCCCACATGATGACAATTTATGCATGATTAAATATCGTCGCACAAAACTATCCTATTGCCCTAAGCACAATTTCTTCCATCCTTTTCACTTCCCCAAACTCACATTCTGCTATCCAGGTCTGCTTATGACAACATAATACTTTCGCTTGTCCATTTCATGCATCATTTCCCATTTGCCAACACTGTACCTACCACAACGAAGCCCTGCTCCCAGAAAAGTATCCTTTTCCATGGCTAAAACCCAGTCTTATAATGATAAAATCCCCTTCTCTGAAACCTATCTTTCACAATGACCTTCACGTTTTCAGATTCCCCAGTCCCAGTCTCTACAAACTTGGCACTGCGGAAACACTTCTCCATGATACAGGCATCCTAGAAACTCCTTTACTTCCTCTGCAAGATCTGTTACTGTTCAATGCATACTATGTTGGGGTTGCCACAGATTCTGGAAATCAGGGAATATCAGGGAATTTTGAACACATCAGGGAAATTTGAAAAAAAAAAGAAAAGAAAAAGAAAAGAAGAAGAAGAAGATAGAAACAAGCCACTTGACAAAATCTCGTTTTTGTTCCAGTAGATGAAATAGTTTGTTTAATCAAGTGTCGTGCGTTATTGCTGTCTGGGTGCAGCTGAGTACATGTGCCACTTCCCTACTCCCTCATTCTTACTGCTTCTACCCTTCCTAGCACTTCCCTCAGCTTTCACACAGTGCTGCCTCCACATCTTGTCACTAGCCTAGCAGCTGCCAACAAGGGGCAGGGAGGCCAGAGAAGTGGTTTGTTTGAATCTGATTCTCGGAGACTGTAGATGCAGCAGCTGGAGACAGCGGTCACGTGTGCATGAGTTGTGTCTGAGTGATTTTGCAAATTTGTGTGTGCTCTCATTTTCTGTCAAAAGCTGTGGCTGAAAATTTAGTTGTGAGAGTCTGATTGTCTTTTCTACATGCATGTCTGTGGCTCAGCAATAATCTTTACAGTGAATTGCTACCTATCTTCATTATTATTGATTCTCAGAGTATTTGAACAAGTTATCTGTTGCTTGAATTGATCAGCATGGTCTTATTTCATTGACACGATGTCTGTGGCTCGTGAATAGTTGACCACGTGAGCGGATTTCCTTGACAGGCCAAAACCTCAGGCCATTTCTGTGGGTATCTGTAATGGATTGGTCCTGCTGATCTGAAGCCATTTGGTTCCCACTAATGTGCAGGCCCTGCCCATCAGATCTAGTCTCACCAGTCTGCTTGCAGGTGTAATGCAACAGATTTTCATGGTTTATCTGTGGACCCAGGACTGCAGTTCTCCTCAGCAGGCCAGAGGCCATAGGCAATGATTTCAGGAATTGTGACTGTCTCACCACAAGTATATTGTACAGTGTGGTGTTTTTAGACATTTTATTTGTTCTAGTACATTTTGACACTTCAAAAACAGTTTATATGTTAGATAGTAGGGACGATAAGAAGAAGAAAATTATGTCAGTCGCTAGCGGTTTCTATGCCATGTACTCACATATTTCTTAAAAGAAAAATTACACAATACCTGTAAAATAATAGATATAACACAGTGGGTAATTGCCAACAGTAACAAACATAGTAGAACCAACATTTTTTTGGCGGTCACCTACAGTGTTGGTTTACACAATTCTTCCCCGCCTTATACAATTGTTTCAAGAGGCCTCCTTTTTTCTGAGGTTATTTCTGAAATCAGTGAAGGTATTTTAAGTCTGTCTTGCAATTCCAAGGAAATATATATTTTTGTCACCAAATGTGTTTCGTTTTATTGAAATAAAATGACATCAGTGGTCTTAACGAAATACACATACCATTTGGCTTGCATTCTCCACCGAAAAACAGTTCATTACAAAATATGCTGATGTTAGTACTTAAGATTTTTGCTCACATCGGGAAAAGTCATCTGCTTGCAAGTTTTTTCTACATTTTCCCTTGTTTGCACTATTGTTCCTTGTACCATAGTTGCAAAGGCAGATTGTCAACTTATGTCTTAACTAACCATTGAGATCTCAATATTTTTTCTGGGAAAAATGCTAAAACTTGTCTGGAACTCGGGGATTTATCAGGGAATTTCACTTGTGGAAACTTGTGGCAACCCAGTGAATACACCACATCTCTGAAATTGGAACCCTTGCACCCCGACACATTGGAGAGCATCCCAGATACCACTTCAATAATTGGTCCTCCTCTAACCACGGGCACCACTATCCATCGACACCCATCTTCCTCACAGTTAACCCCCTCATTACACTTCATAGGGGCCAGACCCTGACTATCTGACCTTTCCAGTTTACCACAGCCTCCAAACCACCCTCCCAACAATCAACAAAGCCCAAAACCCATGCAAACCCAAAGCACTGTTGTTAACATTTCCACCGAAAACATCAGTCACACAGAAGTTTGTCCTAGCCAAAGGCCTCACCTTCAGCTCCACACCTAAGTTAACAATGTTGGGCCTACCAAAGACCTACTCACTTTCTCCTGCTGGCTACAATGGAAACACTTCTTTGCCACCATTTCCTCCAACCAATACAAACCTCATCCCAACACTGAATCTTGCCTCACCCAGTTCATACAACCATACAACTGTGACCCCCCCTCCCACCTTCTTTCTGCCTAACCACCACATGGTTGCCTCATTGTCCTTCCCCAGGTCCCTCCCTAAGAACATGAACCTTTCAGCAGGAGAAAGGACAGCCATACACAACCCTAAAACAGATCTTCAGCTAATCACCCTCCCTGCAGACAAAGTGTCCACCATGCTCATAATCATTCACAGTGGGTACCTGTCGGGAGACCTCCACCAGCTGTTTGACTCCACCACCTGCAAGCTCTGCTATAGTTATCCCGTCCCAGAAGTCCAACATAATCATCAGTCCTAGGCCCTTCCCAGATCCACAACAACCACCACTCTCTACTGAAATCCATAAGCTCTTCACAGACCCTCTCCTCTGAGTCCATCTCCCTTCTCCCCCTAATGACACCCCATACATCCTCCTCCTACATACTTTCTGAAATCCACAATCACCATTGTGCTGCCACTGAAAGAATTTCAGCTCTTTTTGGCCAGTACCTCCAACTAATTACTCGAAACCTGACCTCCCACATCAAATATACTAACAACTTCCTTCACGACTCTCCACCATCCCCAGCTCTCTACGACCTGGATCCCTACTCATCACTGTTGATGCCATCTCCCTATACATCAACATTCCTCATGCCAATGGCATTGCCACTATTGAACACTAACTTCAGACACCAAACCCACCACCACATTCCTTATCCACCTTACCTGCTATGTTCTGATTCACAACTACTTTTCCTTTGAATGGAAGGTATATGAACAAATCTGTGGCATGACCCCACTTGCATTGCACCTTTCTATGCAAACATGTTTATGGACTGTCTTGAGGAAACCACCTCAGTCTTCCAAAACTCCCAACCCCGAGTCTGATTCAGGTTCATTGATAATATCTTCGTGAATTGCACTCAGGAGCAAGACAGCCTATTCTCATTTTTTCACAATGTCAACATCTTCTCTGCCATCCATTTTAACTGGTTCTCCTCAATCCGTCATGCCACCTCCCTGGATGTTTACCTCCACCTCTCTGATGCCTCTGTCCACTCTTCTGTCTACATTAAACCCACTAACCACCAACATTACATAGATTTCAGCACCTGTCATCACTTCCACACCAAAAAAAATCCCTCCCATGCAGCCTAGCCACCTGTGGATGTGGTGTCTGCAGTGACAAGAACTCCCTTGCGCCATATGATGAAGGTATCACATATACATTCAAAGACAGGCACTCCTCCCTAAACCTAGTCCAAAAACATATCTCTCCTCAAGTGGTGTTCCATCACCCACCCAACCTCCACAACATTCTAGTCCATCCAAATACCACTCCCACCCCCAACCTTTGCCACAGGGATCATATCCCTGTTGTAGTCCAAGGTGCAACACCTGCCCAAGCCACCCATCCAGCACTTCCTATTGGAATTTGGTAACAAGTTTATTCCTATGAGTCAGGGCCACCTCTGAAGGCAACCTTGTCATATATCAACTCTGCTGCAAACACAGCACCGCTTTTCGTTTCATTATGACTACCAACCAGCTGTCCACCTGAATGAATGGCCACCGCCAATCTGTTGTTAAGAACAAAATTGGCCACCTGCTGGCACATCATGCAGCTGAGCATGTCATGCTCAAATTCAGTGACTGCTTCACCACCCGGGCTATACAGATCTTTCCCTCCACCACCAGCTTCTTTGAGCTATATTGATGGGAATTATCCTTGGAACACATCCTTTGCTCCTGTAATCATCCTGGTCTCAATCTTTCATAACCCACTGTCCTCACCAAAAAGTCCCCCCTCCCCCCCATCATCATGTCAGCCTCTCTCCAGTTCACATCCCCACATCACTTTGTGTGCCCCCACTCCACACCAGCCCAACAATTGTGCATCACATGCCTAGCATCTGTAATTGCCACTTTCCCTTTAGCATTCCTAGCAAGCAAAGTGGCTGCCTCCCCCTGAACCTCTAGCCACCCATCCCCAATCCGTCTCCTTGCTGCCTCTACCTACACCACTCTGACACAACCTTAATCATAACCTAGTCCACCTGCCAAAATGTAGCCTTGGCATTATTCATGGAGCCAGCACCATGTGTGCATGTGTGGGTGGGTGTGCACGTGCATTGTCTGCTTGCCAGCCAACAACTCAACACTTTTGGTTTTCAGTGAGTAGTCTTGTGTAAACTATGTACTGTCTCGTCCCATGCTATGTATGGTCACACAGAACCTGACGTAACACTAATCGGAAAGTCATTGATGTACATCAGGAAAAGCATTGATCCTAAATATGCCATTTCAAAGAACTCTGTGTTAATGATTTTGATTCTGGTAAAATTTTCACTAAAAGTGTTGCCACATTTGAAGGTTGTCATCTTTACTCTTTTTACACTATCTGTCAGGTGTGATCAGAGCCTGTCATTAGCTTCATCTCTTATTCCTAACAATTATAGCTTATTTAGTAGAATCTTATGGTCAAGAGTATCAATAGCCTTAAACAAATCTAAGAATATACCTGTGACACACTGATCCTTGTCAAGAATGTCTAGTGCCTCTTCAGGACATAAACTGCGATTTACTTAGTAGGATGTGTGTATTCAATTTATTTGATAATCTGTCATTCATAGTGGATTCCATTATTTTTGATAATGTTGACAGCAAGGCAATGAACTAGAGAATAACTTAAGTAAATCAGCCAGCAAAGATTGCCTGTTGCTGAAGATGCATGCAGACATCTCGGATGACTATTTGGCAGAAGTCTAAGCAGATTAGTGATGAACTACCTACATTAGACAATCGTCCTGTGTGTGCAGCCATTTCTAGTTGTTCCTTCTGCCTTTTACTGTACCTTTCATGACTACAGCTTAAGTAAAATTTGTGGCATTTTTGAGAATTTTCCATCAGTAGTCAGTGCTATTACTGGCCATTCAGATAGCTTACTCTTTATCATGTTGGACAACAAAACACTTCTAGGGTTGTACCTCAGGTGAAGCAGAGGGCTATGCTTTAATTATTCACTAGATGGTTCTGATATCCTACAGGATCTGGTGTTCCTAGTATCAGCTTACATTAAAGCATTTGGTGTGGGATAAGGAAACAGAAGTAGTTGTGACTCTCTGCAGATCTGGAAAGTTGTGGGAGTGTATTGGTAGCAATGGAGTGTTGATCCCACTGGTGGATGTGGAATTTATGGCTGCCTTGCAGAAGACAGACATCACAATTTCAACATAGAGTGTATGTGAAAATAATTGCTCTTTTTTTTTCAGAACATGTGCAATTTTGCCCTTTAAGTGATATTTAACTGTTGTTCCTTGTAACAGTATGTTAAGTGCAAAACCTTAATGCAGTGTGCAACTATATTGTCACTAGGTAAGGGAACGAGGGAAAGAAGTTCGTACAGCATACAAGGGAATACGGTCAAAATGGCGAGATAGTCAGCCTCGTGACAGTTCCAGCAGTCATGAAGGAGTTGAGTGTACAGAAGAAAGTAATGGTAAACCCCGTTCAGCACCAACATCACCAATTAACAAAAGACGCCAGACAGTGCCAGGTTCCAAAGTTAAAGCCACTGTGTCCTATAGAAGAGAAAGTAACTTGCAGAGGAAAAGGCCTCCAAGTGGAAACAGGTAAAAAGAATTGCATTTGCACTTTTTACTGTGTTTCTGCAGAAATGTTCATTAAATTGTGTAGATCAAATATTTTTCACTAAATTGTCAATAATGCTAATTATCTTCTTCTTCTGCAGTACTGTAGATCAGCATGTGATGTTAACCTTTTAACTGTCATTTTTTCCATAATTTATCATACTTTTTAAGTCCTCTGATCAGTTCAGAATGTAATAAAATAAGTGTAAAAAACATTGTAATTAAAAATATGCATATTTTCATCAGTATCCAAATGGGGATCATAGTGAGTACTGTTTATTGTTACTTTTTTTTTGAAGTGCCAGAGAGTGAAACCATCAATGTGCAGACCATCATTACGCATGCAGTGTTGCTTAATAGCATTTTACTTGCAAACTAAACATTTTTTTTGCTTTCTTGTGGCTGTACATTCCATCAAGTGCGTGGTTGTGGAAGTTCTGATGAGTGGGGCAGCTATTCATTATGTTGCTGGAACTCCCATTGTTGCCAGTGTTCTCATCAGGTAAAAATTTGTAAAGTTCTCAATGTAAATTTTGTGAACAAATTGTGGTATGTTGTGCTGGTAGCTAAACCTGAGGGAGACACCACATACATCCAGGCTATGTCTATGTTGTTTTATTCATGAATATTGCGTAGTTTGTGACACCAGTTTTGTGCGTGAATGTAGGGGACTTCTGTTATTTACCCTTACGGAGATTTAAAGGACATAATGTATTGAAAGATCAACAATTTGTCACCTGATGATGTGACTATAATGTCATGAAAAGTTGTGGTTAATAAATCAATTTGAAGCAGCTGTTTTGGCTTTCATAATTTGAAAATATTTTGAAGGTTTGGGTTTTTCAGCTGGGAAATCATCTTCGGTACTGCTGAAGTGTCAAGTGACATAACTGAAACTATCATGGGCAAATCTTCCAGGTGAGAGACCCCATCTGACACTCAGTTGTAAATCTGACAGGAAGTTTCAAATCAAGACACCACCCTACACAGCAGAGTGAAAATACATTCTGCGAACAATCCCACAGGCCTTAGCTAAACTACTTATCTGCAATATTCTTTCTTTCTGGACTGCTAGTCCTACGAGGCATGCAGGACAACTTTTGTCAAGTTTGGAAGTTAGGAGAGAGATACTGGCAGAAGTAAACCTGTGTTGTGCTTGGATAGTTCATTTGGTAGCTCACTTGACTATCAAAGGCAAAGGTCCCAGTTTTGAGATCCAGTCTAGCCAGGATGTTTTGAATTTTGATGAGTTTATCCTTTTGTTCAGATGGGTTGCTGATAAGGAGTTTACTATCACTGAGATGAAAATAAAGCTTTGTGTTCTAAATATACCTTACATCCCATACATTTGTTCATATATTATATCTAGATCCTTATCTTCACTTTAGTATAGTTGATCCTATGGGAGTGTGTGACATTTTGTGTAAGCCAATATTCCTATGAACTTTATTATGCATTTTTTGACAGCTGTGATTGTTCTTCTGCCAGGCATTTTGAACCATTTCTTGAGTTTGTGACTCAACATTGCTCCATCAAAAAATTTCTCAAAGCATTCAACGGGTGTATTGTCTTTTATAGTTGCTATCAAATTGATTTTTCTCTGGTAAGTTATTTCAGAGTCAATTTAGCTAGCACAATAGGTAGTACCTTTCTTTATGCATTCTGAATTGATACTAGTCTTTACTTTCTTAGCTTTATAATTTTTATAGATTGTTTATATGCATTTCAATCATGATTTCGGCTAGTGTGCAACTCTAGCAGTACGCCAGTTGGAAACACATCTTCCTGTAACTTTTAATCAGTCTCCTCCTCCATTTACGGGATTTGAAGGTAGTTCTAGGACTCCATCAGGTTCACTCACATCAAAATCATCATCAGAATTCAGGAAGTTAGGATTACTGATGATTTCTTCAGTTTCACTAATATTGAAACTGCTGTCATTGCAGCCTGAAAAGGAAATAAGGAGAAAGGACTTCCACTGATGCAACTGGTAATGAACTCCAACTGGGGATTGGGGGTGGAGGTGCACTAAAGACAAGATTAAAAATGATTAAATGTATTACAAAGAAAATAGAAAACAAAACAATAAAGAATGCAGTAAATTAAGTATAGGCTATACATTTATATGACCAATTTTTGAAAATAAATATATGTTCGTAGGCTTAAGAAAACACATTTTTCCACACAAGTTAGTCACTGCATCTCACATGTCTAACAAACACTTAAAGTAGCTGCCTCATAAGCTTGAAAAAGTTTTGTCAACTATGTAAACTGGTTATCATTATTCACCATCTATTGATGGTAAAACAATGACTGCAAGAAACAAAATACCCACCTAGGGGTAATGGTATGTGATAAGTAAATCACTTAAGGGATATATCACATTAGTGATGCATTGTGTAGTGAAAATAATACTGTGACTGTCACTAGCTTTTAAGTAAGTTTGAGGACATCACACTTCTGTTGTAGAATGCATGTTCAATAAGTGGCTACAGTCAACTCACCATGTTAAAGTATCTTTTGATAGCCAAGTCCTATATGGAAATTGGTTGACCTTCTGTATACAGTTAAAAATCATTATGAAAAGGAAAGTTGCTACTCTCCATATAGAGGAGATGCTTAGTCGCAGATAGTCACAACAAAAAGACTGTCACAAGTAAAGCTTTCGGCCAGTGAGGCCTTCATATAAAATAGATCTCTCTCTCTCTCTCTCTCTCTCTCTCACACACACACACACACACACACACACACACACCTACCTGCCTCTCTCTCTCTCTCTCTCTCTCTCTCTCTCTCAGTGTGTGTGTGTGTGTGTGTGTGTGTGTGTGTGTGTGTGTGTGTTGTCTATTTTTGATGAATGCCTGACTGGCCGAAAGCTTTATTTGTGACAGTCTTTTTGTTCTGCCTATCTGAGACTCGGCATCTCCGCCTATGGCGAGTAGCAACTTGTCTTTTCATAATATTGTTCCTTATACAGTTAGTTACATTACTGATTGTGTATCACCTTTGATGGGATTTTTACAGTCAGTGTGAACCATGACAACTCTACATTTTTATGGGTTTCTTAGAGAAGTCCTTCCTGTATTTATTACAGTTCTGATGAGGCTGTGAATGGTTGAAATCATTTGCACACTATGAACCATCTTCTGATTTTATTGTATTTGAAGTTATTCTAATTATCATAGACATCAACATCAATGTAAACATTTTTGTTTGATGTAACCTTAAAACAGAATGTTATTGTGGTGTCCATCTGCATCAGCACCTGCACGTGTGTTTAGATGTTCCCATAATGTCTCACAAATGACAAGTAACATATGTCAGTGAATGTTGGACCTTCTAGTGCAATGTTACATGCAGTTAGAATTGTTGCTGTCCCATCCACATGAAATATCTTCTCCCCTAGAGTCTATATTAATAGTAAACAATTTTTTATGGGGCTGGTTCATTACAGCAATACATAGCCAATATCATCATACCTTCATTCCTTGTCATAACTTACTGCACTCTCTAAAAAACAAAGGCATGTACTTCTTGTTTGCATCTGTTTCTCACCTGGAGTGTCGCAAGACAATTATATGCCAAGTTTTGGCTTTTGTGAAGTCAGATGCTTGAAATGAGATCCACTGTACCAGCCCTACTTTTTCTCACACTGTCCTGATTGGTTTCTTTTTCTCTCCCAACCACAAAAACAGAGTGATCAGATCCTATGCTTCTTTTGAAACTTTCTCTTTGGTATGTCACCAATAATGTTAGGACTGCCCTTACTGCCAAACTTGGCACATGTTAGCAACACATGGGCTAGCCAAGACACACTTCACCGCAATGAGAGTTGTATTCAAATGAGCCATATCATATATCATTATCGATTTCCCACTGGCCAACTTAAAATTGGAACTGTTATTTTAAGTGTCTTTAAGAGTCTGAAAGAAATGTTAAAGTTTTGTTCTGTTAAATGATTTAATCAAGTTCATTGATGTACCACCACTTAGGTTGTTCACTAAAATGAATCTGTGATGTTACTGAATAACTGTACTGAAACAAACATTACTGAAGTATTGAGAAAAAAATTATTATTGTGCACTGGATATAATGTGCAAGTTACTTAATAGCAAAATTTTGGAAAAATTCAGTAAATCTGAACACACATTGTTATTTTAACAACTCCATCTGTGGCCTCATTCTCCTATGTAGACCCTTTTTATTGCTGTTATTAAATTACTATGGAATTCTCATAAATAAGATACTTGCAGCAAGTTACTTTGGGTAGTACATGTCAATAAATAAATAAACGAGTAAATCACTCTGCAGAGAACTTCTGTTTCAGAGATGTCTTGCTTCTCTTTCATATACTGTAAAATTACAGATTTTAAGAGACCTGACATAGACACTTACGGGGAGGTTCAATCTTTTTTAAATTGCATTTATTGGATCCATGAAAGTGTTTAGAATCCACCCCTAAAATGGTTTTAGCAAATACGGAATGGAAATGTTTGTTATTCGCGGTTGAACAAAACAATGCACCTGCCTGAAATCGGCCTTTCTCACGCACCAGGTTTTTTCGGGAATTTCGACTTTGTAGCTGCAAAAATTGTTCTGTGTGCTTGTCCATGACTAAAACTGACTCAAGCGCTTGCTAGATGGTGCTGCATGTCTGCTTCATTTACCGACCGTCGGTAAATATTGTGATATAGATACCTACGTAAGATTTGCTTCCCGGCGGGTTAATTAAGCCCACGTGTGACAAGTGCGACGAAAATGCCGCGAAGACCCAGGAGAGACAGTTGCTCGATTGAGAGGCCGAGGAAATTCAAAGGGAGCCAGCACACAGCTGAGCACGAGATTTCAACAAAAAAGCTGAAATTCACTGAATACGATGACATCAAGTTTGATCCTGGATTTTCCTACATTATGCTGGATATTTTGGCAGTCTTCAGCTTTTTATCAACAATATTAAAGTGCAAGACCTGCAACGGTGACGTCAAATTCATCCGAACCATTGAACAAGGCCTTGGTTTCAAGCTGACTATACGATGCAAGTGTCCTGTACGTCATGTCAAATCATCTCCGACAGTGAACCAGTCGTATGAAATTAATCGTTGCCTTAAGTTCATTATGCATCTGTTAGGACAAGGTATACGCAGCGTGAACTTAGTTTGTGGGCTCATGGATGTGTCAGTTGGCTTCTCTACTACTCCGTAATAAAATTGCTTGGAAAATGTGTATGTTGCTGCGAAGGCTGTACAGGGCTATTACAAATGGTTGAAGCGATTTCATAAATTCACTGTAGCTCCATTCATTGACATATGGTCACGACACACTACAGATATGTAGAAAAACTCATAAAGTTTCGTTCGGCTGAAGCCGCACTTCAGGTTTCTGCCGCCAGAGCGCTCGAGAGCACAGTGAGACAAAATGGCGACAGGAGCCGAGAAATCGTATGTTGTGCTTGAAATGCACTCACATCAGTCAGTCATAACAGTGCAACGGCACTTCAGGACGTAGTTCAACAAAGATCCACCAACTGCTAACTCCATTCGGCGATGGTATGCGCAGTTTAAAGCTTCTGGCTGCCTCTGTAAGGGGAAATCAATGGGTTGGCCTGCAGTGAGCGAAGAAACGGTTGAACGCGTGCGGGCAAGTTTCACGCGTAGCCCGCAGAAGTCGACGAATAAAGCAAGCAGGGAGCTAAATGTACCACAGCCGACGGTTTGGAAAATCTTACGGAAAAGGCTGAAGCAGAAGCCTTACCATTTACAATTGCTACAAGCCCTGACACCCGATGACAAAGTCAAACGCTTTGAATTTTCGACGCGGTTGCAACAGCTCATGCAAGAGGATGCGTTCAGTGCGAAACTTGTTTTCAGTGATGAAGCAACATTTTTTCTTAATGGTGAAGTGAACAGACACAATGTGCGAATCTGGGCGGTAGAGAATCCTCACGCATTCATGCAGCAAATTCGCAATTCACCAAAAGTTAACGTGTTTTGTGCAATCTCACGGTTTAAAGTTCATGGCCCCTTTTTCTTCTGCGAGAAAAACGTTACAGGACACGTGTATCTGGACATGCTGGAAAATTGGCTCATGCCACAACTGGAGACTGACAGCGCCGACTTCATCTTTCAACAGGATGGTGCTCCACCGCACTTCCATCATGATGTTCGGCATTTCTTAAACAGGAGATTGGAAAACCGATGGATCGGTCGTGGTGGAGATCATTATCAGCAATTCATGTCATGGCCTCCACGCTCTCCCGACTTAACCCCATGCGATTTCTTTCTGTGGGGTTATGCGAAAGATTCAGTGTTTAAACCACCTCTACCAAGAAATGTGCCAGAACTGCGAGCTCGCATCAACGATGCTTTCGAACTCATTGATGGGGACATGCTGCGCCGAGTGTGGGAGGAACTTGATTATCGGCTTGATGTCTGCCGAATCACTAAAGGGGCACATATCGAACATTTGTGAATGCCTAAAAAAACTTTTTGAGTTTTTGTATGTGTGTGCAAAGCATTGTGAAAATATCTCAGATAATAAAGTTATTGTAGAGCTGTGAAATCGCCTCAATCATTTGTAATAACCCTGTATTTGAGGTCGCTTGGACGAGAGCAATATCTGAAGAAGTTGAACTAAATGGACAGACGGGTCAGGAACGAATGCATTCATCAGTCTCAGGCGATGGATCATGGAAGAAGCGTAGCTTTTCGTCATTGTTCCGAATAACTTCGCTAATCGGCAAATATTTTAAGAAAGTATTAGATTGTCAAGTAAAGTCACAATTCTGTCAGAGTTGCTGTGATAACAGCATCACTAGATCCCGTGGAGTATGAAAAATGGTACGAGTCTCATGCAGAACAATGCAGCACGAATCATTCCGGAAGTGCAGCAAAATGGAGGTCAATGCTGTGAAGCAGATGTTATGGCGTTCAGAAGAGTTATTCGGCGTGAAGTACAAGTATTATTTTGGGGACGGTGATACAAAAACTTTCAAAGGCCTCGTTGATTTGAACCTGTACCCAGATGTGATCATAGAGAAGAAAGAATGTATAGGACATGTAGAGAAAAAATGGGCATACGGCTTAGAAATGCGAAGAAACAAAACAAAGGCATCGGAGGAAAAGGACAAGGGAAGCTTACTGATAAAGTGATGAAGGAGCTTACAACGTACTACAGCTTGGCAATCCGACGGCATTCCAATTCGGTAGAAGAGATGAAGAAGGCAATTTGGGCAATGTATTTGCAAAGTATTCGATGGATGACAACCCCCAACACCAAAATTGTCCGGCTGGGGAAACTGGTGCAAGTGGCGCATTGTAGAGGCTACCAGACAACTGGACGAATATCGACCAGCCGCTCTCCAAAGAAGTTCAAAAAGTGATTCATCTGATCTAGGAGGCCCTTTTGGAGGACGAGCTATTGTACAGGTGCTTGGGAGGAAAGACACAAAATTCAAATGAAAGTTTGAATGTGTGTATTTGGAAGTTAAACCCCAAGCATTAGCATTCTGGTGCGAATACTGTGGAGATTGCGACTTTCCTGGCAGTGAGCAGCTTCAACGAAGGGTATTCAGCAATTCTGAAGACCATGACAACGATGGACGTCACCCTGGGACTCTATTCGACGCAGTTCAGACGACCACCGGATTCAATCGGCTGAAAACCGCTCGTCACCAGCCATACGAGCAGCTCTGGAGCAGTGCAGGATAGCCCAGATCTAGCAGAATGCCCTCTGTGAGGAAGAGGAAGGACTAGTTTATGGACCCGGAATAGCAGATTGAACGTAAGTTGCATAATATTGCATTTATATGTAGTCAAAACTTCAAACGCGTTTTTCTCAAAGTGACTTCTTTTTAACGCACGGTATGGTTACTTCAAATCTACTGAACCGAATGGCATGATTCTTGTTTCCAACGAAGCTAACTAAATTGACTAGGAGTTGTACCACTTTTATTCCGACCCATCAACTATAAATATTTTTACTCGGCCGACGAAGTCGAAAAATCGATGACAAAAACTCATTTTTTTTTTTTTTTCAAATGGCCGCCATTTTGTTTCCTATGGTCCAAATGACTTAAGTGAGGTACAACTCCTAAAGAATCTTATATAATTTGATTATGTCAACTCAATTTTGATTTCAGACGAGCCAGCTGACCTGCGACTTATTGCGCGTGGAGGTCTACATCGAAATTTTGTTTCATTCCGACGGCACTTCCGCCTTGGCTCTTCGACATTTCCGGTTGAAAAAATTCCAGTTTGTAGAGGAAATATCAATAAACATTTTGACAAAATTTGACATTGATATCTATAACACATCCCAAGAAAAAAATTCTCAAAGAACATGCTTTTTTTGGGGCAAAGATAGTAAACCTCCCCTTAAGGAGACACATGATCTGCAATAGTTAATTATAATTGACCAATCATCTTGAGATCTAAAAAAAATTGAAGTATTAATAAAAACTTAAGGCAGGATATTGTAGCCTGCTATCATAAAATACGTCGGTTATCACTGGTAATGTACTTTATGCAACCAGTTCCATTAGGAGCTGTGGCATATTATTTTTGTCTTTTAATATGTTGAGCAATCACCACTCTGATGATCTTTACAGACAACAATTTCCCTCTACTTTTTATAGATCTGAAATTGATTGTTCGAATCCTGGAATACAAATGATGTGGGGGGGTTACAGTAATGAAGAACTAGGGAAAGTCCCTTGTAAAAGGAAGCTGTATTGTCAATTTTTGCTTTGAACAGAAATATGAACTAAGCTTTAACAATTTTTAAATTGTTTAATATTTTTATGTGATAAATATAGTTCTGATAATTGCTCCCCCCCCCCCGCCCCCCCCCCGCCCCCCCCCCCCCCCCCACACACACACACACACACACACGCAGAAATTGAGATAGAGAGAGAGAGATGGTCTTACTAGCTCTTTCCCAGTACTGCTGAAAGAAAGACACACAAATGAATAACATTAAAAATTGCTTCTAGTTTGTTCTTCAGGTGCAGAAAAGAAGCAATGGTTATGTGTAGGCTACACAACATGCCTTCATATTCTCTGAACACTTATTTGTTGTTTTATTTGACATAAAAATAACATATGATGTTAGAAGGATTGAGATCTTATGAGAACTCCACAAGTGGGGATTCCATGATTGAGCCCCCAGTTTGAGATCGAACTTGAGATCAAAGTTATTGGTCTCAGATGACTGTGAAAACAGTTGTCATCCAGGTTATTGAAGATCAAAGTTGTAGCCAAAGGGGGGGGGGGTCCAGGGTGTCCACCTCCCCCCCCCCCCCCACCCCACCCACCCCCACCCCCAAAAAAAATCACCTAAATGAAATTACACTCGATGTAGTTTCCATGTAGTGAAATTGAAAGATATTTTGATTTTCAGTCACACAACAAAAAAGGGGTATGCACTATCGATAGCAAAGCAAAAGATAGATTTAAACTATCTATATATCCATTGTACTATTAGCTTATTCCCCATCCTTGATTTAACTAAGGCCAATTGTTGGTTTTGTGTTAGCTCCATTGCTGTTTTGTTAATCAGTTCAGTTTTTTGTTGAAGATGAATTTAATTAAGTGCTATGTTTATTGCATTTGTGCTGTGTGCTGTTGTGATAGTTTCTAATTATGGATAAGTTTGCAACTAGAAAGAAGAGGAGAAGAGATTTTGATTCATTCGTTAGCATTATGATAAGTTAAAAATATGTATGCACTACTATAATAACCTAATTACGTATCTACAGCAGTTTAATGTTAGCACAGGATTCGTTATTTGGAGGCTGATCGAACTTTGTGGTTGCAATATTTCAGTTCTTCACAAGGCAGTGGAGCAGTAAATGTAATTACAAACGACATTAAATTAAAATCACTGCATAAAAATACACTTGGATTCGACTGTGTTACTTGAAAATTGCATTGATCAACAAACGGCAATGGTTGCATGTCTTAAAAAAAAAATTGCTCAATGTTCTGTCAGTAATTGCACAAATGGCAAAATATTGCTGAATCTAGTCACCTAGGCAGCACTCAGTTATGAAAAGTGGTTGTGATACAGAACAATGGGGAGGGGTTTGTGGGGAACAGAAGGGGTATGGGATGATAGCATATTCTATAATTCATTTCTAAAAGATTTTTTCGGCTGACTGCTTGAATTCGTCTGAGCCGGCTGGGCCCTGCATCCCTCCCTCCACATTTCTATCTATCTATCTATCTATCTATCTATTTATGGTCTTGTAATACTGCAACAACGTAAGCCAGAAATTCCATGAATAGTTAAATCTCAAATTATGCATGCATTCATGTGCTGTCAAATGACTAAACATGCAATGTCAGAATTTGATCTTTTGTTTTGATGCATTTTACTTTATTTGAAAATAATATACAACAACCAGTTTTTCCAAATTCCTCAACTTGGGGTAGCTCTTCATGTTAAACCGCTGAGCTAACAGTTGGTAGATTTGGGAGGTGAGGTGGTTTGAATCCATCTGCCTACCTTCAAAATGCATTTCTGTGCATTTCCCATTTTCACTTTAGGAAAATTCAGAAAGTTGGTCCCTTACAAAAGGCCACAGCCAATTCCTTCCGGATACCTATCTTTCCTGAAAGATTCCAATTCCGTTAAAGATACAGCCCATCTGCTTTAATGAAAAGAGCAAGCCAAGCATCTCTTTGGAGACTCCTGGCATGAAAAGCATATGATAAATAGTAATCCAAATTTTCCTCATATAGGCTCATGGATTTGTATGCTAGGGGATTCTTTAATGCAGAAAATGATCCTCCTTACATTGCATGAAGTGAGGGGACACATACTTAATTGAGGAAATTTGGAAAAGTGTAAGGTTGAATAATTATGGGTCCTTTGCATTTTTGTCCCCAAAAATTGTTCTTGCTACTCTCTGAAACAGAGATTTCTTTATTCCAAAAGCCCTGTCAGTAGTAATAACAGAGCCCCAAAAAATTAGTGCTTGTCTTTTCCTGGTCATTTTCTCAGCTTAAATCCAAACTGAAAGAAGAAGAATGTAAAATGACCTTGGCGGGTGAATAGAGGTTGTAGCATGACCGCTTCTTAGTGGTTTGCAAAATACAGCACTCCTAATCAAGGAGATTTTATCTCAGCCTGGTAAGTACTTTGAGATCATTGCCGAATAAAATGGTTTATCGATCTTTATGGAAATTTTAAAAATAAATGGAAAAGTCTTTTTAAGGTTCTCTTTAACTAATTGGCCCCTCCCTTATTTTCCACAAAATCCTGGCTATGTCCTTGTGAAGAGGCCAAGAAATAGTTTTAAATCATTTAGATGCACAAGGAACTGTAGTGCAGGTTACTTTAAGTCATTGCTGTCTTATTTTAGCTGAACAGTGCTACTACATTTTAGTGTATACAGATGGATCAAAATGCGGGGCAATTTCATCGGTTGCTTTGTGATAGTCCCCTTACATCGTCATGATTCACTTGCAAAATATGTTTATGACGAGGATATGTATGTGACATTAAGGCCACAAGAGCAGATGTGACTTGTACAAGCTGTGAAATTTGCCATCTACTCTGACTTCCTGAGTGCACTTCAGTCAAGTATGTACTCAATAGATAAACATGTCCAAACTATTCAGTATTCTCTTTGTCACTAATTTTATTTTAACAGTACATTTTAAAGCAAATGACATATTAGCAGTTTGTTAAGTTTGCTGCAGTAGAGCAAATGTGTGTTCACCTGTGATAGTGATAGGGAGGGAGTAGACTTGTGATGAATATTGTACAATAATAGAATTTGAATTTGGGAGCGAGTGGGCATTTGATGTATATTTTATAGTAATGGCTCTTGAACTTAGATAATTTCAACTACATTAGCTATGGAATCTTGTAGGAAGTTTTTTAATAATTGCAGCATTAAGAACCCAAACCACCATTCACCATTTCTCCAACTCCTGTTCAAATTTTATAGATGCTTCAATGTATTACTGTACTTTTCTCATTACAGGACAAAACCGTACTGTGCTCTGAGCCCACTTTCTGACCAGAGCCCTTCTGAAGGAGGGCCATCAGAATTGAGCACCAGCCCACCAGCACAAGATTTGACACCACTGGATATGAATCTGATGGGGGACCTTCAAGACATTTTCAAAAAGTGTTCAGCCCTAACAGATATGACTGACGATGTTTCCCCTCCAGTGGACAGAACAGTAGGTAGACCTGTGGTTCTGTTTTCCATGATTTTTCAGCAGAAAACATTATTTTCATTTGTTTAACAAGTGGTGTTGGTATGCTTACTGCACTCTTCATTGCCATTGCAGTTATTGCTATAACTGGTGTCAGTGGTAGTGGTAATGGCTGGGGTTTGTGACTAGATTGTGGATTTCTTTGCAAACTAATGTTATCGTGGATGGAAAATAGGTGATAAATGTAGAAGTAATGTCAGTAGCACCCCAAAAAACTGTGTTGAGACACTTGCTGTATGTGTTGTTTATTAATATTATATATTGATTGTCCCTCAGTTTTTTGTCATATGACACAGTAACCTATAATGAAGTACTGTGTGATAAAATCAGCACAGATATTCAGTTAGATCTTGATAAGATTTCGAAGTGGTAGAAAGTTTGGCAAGTAAATTTAAATGTTGAGAAATGTTAAAGTATGCTTTTCACTAAACAAAAACAAAATAGTATCCTTCAATTGCAATATCAGTGATACAGAATTAGAATCAGCCAACTTATAAGAATACTTGACTCTAACAATTTGTAGGGATATGAAAAGGAACGATCTCACAGATTCATTTGTAGATAAGGCATATGACAGAGTTCGGTTCATTGGCACGATACCTGGAAAATGCATACAGTCTACAAAGGAGCTTGCTTACAAATCACTTGTGTGTCCCATCTGAGAATATTGCTCAAATGTGTAGAACCTGTACCAGATAAGACTTAACAGGCAATATTGAACTTGTACAAGAAAGAGAATAAAACAATCACAGGTCTGCTTCTCTCGTGGGAATGTCGCAGAAATGTTGAAAAATCTGAATTGCCAGACTCGTTTTAAATACAAGCAAATTATCCCATGAGAGCCTACTTAGAAAATTTCTCATGAACTGATGTTACATGAAGAGTCCAGAGGTATTCTTCGGCCCTTTATGCGTCATTTCCATAAGAACTGTGGTGACAAAATTAGACTAATTACAACATTCACAGAGGCATTTAAGCAGTCATTCTCACACTCCATGTGGGATTGGAACAGAAAGAAACCCTAATATGTGTCACCATACCAAGCAAGGTACCTGCTGCCTAGCAGTTCACAGTGGTTTGGAGAGTACATACGTATGTAGATGTAGTGATGATTAGTAGAAGTTGATGAGAAGAATGTGGAGAAGAGTGATAGTAAGGAGAAGAAAGAGGAGGGAAGATAGGACGAAAAGAGATGGGGAGGAAGGAATACACAGTGGAATTATGGGAGGAACAGAAAGCAGAGTGGCAAGAAGAGAACCAGAGGCCATAGTGAGGGAAAGAGGAGGAGGAGGAGGAGGGGGTAGGTGGGAGAGCCTGTGGAGAGGTGGTGGCAAATGGGAGGAAACAGGAGGAGGAGGAGGAGGAGGAGGAGGAGATGACAGCAGGCAGAGGTTGGGGAAAGAGAAGGAACGGGAGGAAAAGTGATGACTGAATAGGAATGCAGGATGAAGAAGAAAGAATGAAGTGGATGTGTAGGGACAGGAGAGGAAGATGAAGAAGGAAAGAAGCTGTATAACACCAAAATAAATTTAATGGCAAAATAGGAGACTTTTGGTCAA
Source organism: Schistocerca piceifrons (assembly GCF_021461385.2). Taxonomy (NCBI): domain Eukaryota; kingdom Metazoa; phylum Arthropoda; class Insecta; order Orthoptera; family Acrididae; genus Schistocerca; species Schistocerca piceifrons. The sequence continues at coordinate 317,062,991 of NC_060141.1, read as the reverse complement.
CTGAGAAAAGGTTCAAGCTAGCAATAAAACCAAAAAACTTATTGGGACTCTAAAATTTTATATAAAAAGATTTTTGTGTGACACTGTGGCAATATAAATTACAGCTTTAGGCACCAGCACTCATTCATTATGGGTAGCAAAAGGGCTAAAGGAGGAGTGACGACTAACTTCATAGGAGAAGTATAAAAAATAGTCAACAGTGAAATCCTTCTCATGTTAGCATTCCATGTTTGTTGCCCAGCGATCTAAGAAATTCTCCTCTAATGAACTGAAACAAATAGTGTGTTAAAAACCTAAAACTTCTTCAGAGATGAAATTTGTGATTTGCAGATGGACTTTGTGTTCATCTGTGAAGAAGAAAATTGATGTAATGAATAACTACTCTTCTTGAAGAACATCATTTACAACTAAGAAAAGTTATTACCTCAGAATTTCAAAATTTGCCAGTAATTCTGTAATTATATTTCTGCTGGTCACCATACAGTTTTTTTTTTTCCACAGGGAATTCACAATCCATATTGGACTGTTGGTTAAGCCTGTGACTGTTACAACTCAAGTGACATGTTAACACTAATACAGTAACCGCTAATTCTTATTCATTCCAAGATGCATATCAAGGTCATTTTGCCTCCTCATCTATAGATGGACAGTCTTGTTACGTAAATGGAATGTGAATGATAATGATTTTCAAGATTCTGGAAAGTCTTACATCATAATTCACTACAAATACTACAACATAATTACTATTTACAAGGTGGATTCCAAAATTTTCGGGACTGGTGCTGCCATCTGGAAAGTAGGAGCAGTAGATCTTCGCACCGCTAGGGGGCGAGAGCTGCATATCTGATGAGTCAGTTTGCAGAGTGGCTTTCAGCTGGGAGGACGTGTTGTGTGTCCACAGTGATTTCCATAATACTGTGTGTTGGGTGTGTGGTGATTTTACAATGGATCCACGAAAGAACAGCATGTGTGTATCAAATTCTGTGAAACTCGGAAAAAGTGCTACGGAGACCTTTGCAAGGATAAACAAGTGTTTGGGGGACAGAGTATGAGCCGTACATGTGTGTTTGAGCAGCATGCTTGTTTCAGGGCCAGCCATACAGACACTGAAGATGATGCTCACACTGGAAGCCCCGTTAGCTACGCAACGCCAGACATTGTTGTCAAACTTCAGCAATTGGTTTGTGCGGATTGACGTTGAATCATTCAAGACCTTGCAGATGAAGTGGGTATTGGTTATGGGACATGTCAATGAATGTTGACTGCTGAATTGGGCGGGAATCATGTCGCCGCAAAATTTGTGCCAAGGACACTGACTGCCGATCAGAAGGCACAGTATGTTGAAGTGTGCATGGACCTTCGTCAAACTGCATCTGATGATCCAACCTTCTTGTCACGTGTTATCACTGGCAACAAGAGCTGGATTTGCGGTTATGACCCAGATACAAAGCAACATTCGTCCCAGTGGAAGAGCCCAGGCTCTCCAAGACCCAAAAAAGCGAGATAGGCAAAGAGCAAAGTGAAGAGCATGATCATCATTATCCTTGATACCATGGGAATTGAACACAAAGGATTCGTCCCACCCAACCAAACAGTGAATTCTGCGTACTACTGTGATGTTTTGCGATGGCTCTGTGAAAACGTGCAGCGACGGAGGCCCAAACTTTGGTGTCAAGGGAACTGGCTGCTGCATCACAACAACACTCTGTGTCACATGTCCTTGCTCACCAGGACCTTTTTGGCAAAAAACAACATGACGGTTGCACCCCACCCCCTGTACTCACTAGACTTGGCACCTTGCAACTTCGCTCTATTCCCTAAACTGAAACTCAAGTTGAAAGGCTGTCGGTTTGACAGTCTAGAGAGGATTCAAGAAGCATCGCTGGCGGTGATAAACACCCTCGGAGAACTGGACTTCCAGAAAACGTTTGAACAGTGGCAGAAGCACTGGGACTGCTGTGTATGTGCGGATGGGAACTGCTTTGAGGGTGATGGTGACCATTAGTCCAAAGGTAAGGTTTTCAACAGATGGCAGAACCAGTCCCGAAAATTTTGGGTAGCACCTCGTATGACAAATGATGGTATTAGTCAAACACAATATTGTTGCACTTGGGAGTGAGAGCACCTCAATCGGTTCATAGGTTTACCTGTGCACTAGAATTCTACGAGAATGTGCTCTGCTGTTCTAACGAACAGACGTCTTGCTCATGAAGCTGTTCAGACTCTCACAGTGTATACAACAATTGAAAAAGTATATATGATTTTTGTGTACTCTAACATCACCGCATGTTTCCAATAATGGCCATGGGAGGCCAAGTGCAAAAATATGATGTCTGTGTTGTACACATAAACTTCAATAATCTGTATAATCATCTGTCACAAATAGTAATTACTTATTCCAGTATTATTAGTTGACATAATCTAAAAAAAAAAGTGCAGCAATTTTCCAAATGATTTAAATCAACTTCCTCAACACTTCAGTAACATAGCCAGACAGTCTGCCTGAAGATAAAGAAATTTAAAAAATTTAAAATACTGTGTGGAAACAGTAAATAACTGGAATGAGATTTTCATTCTGCAGTGGAGTGTGCACTGATATGGAACTTCCTGGCAGATTAAAACTGTGTGCCGGACCGAGGCTCGAAATCGGGACATTTGCCTTTTGCGGGCAAGTGCTCTACCATCTGAGCTACCCAACCATGACTCACGACCCATCCTCACAGCCCTAGCACTTGCCCTGTATGAATAATTTAATCCCATTCAAGAGATTCCGGATGAAAATGTGGTTTTTAATAAAGAAAAGGAATCAGGAATGTTGAGATCAATATGTATCATCTATGCAGTTTTGCACCCCATTCTTCCTAGTATGGATTAACCTCCACCACATTTGTGGCCATCTGCCACCCACAGCATTTCCTGCTATCCTTCTCAGTGATAACATCTGCACTAATCCCATGGTACTTGCCGAATGTTTTGTGGCACACTTAGCTGAAGTGTCCACTTTCAGTAATTACCATCCTCATTTCCTGAGCCAGAAACACCTCACCGAGCACCGCCTGCTATCCTTCCATGCACATAGTTCTGTCATGCAACATCCCTTTTAATGAATGGGAGTTTTGCAACACTTTGGCAGAGTGTCGAGATATGCCCTGCGGATCTGACAAAATTCGCAACCAAATGCTGAAACATCTTCATGCCAACAGCATGAAATGTATCCTCAGGCTTTTTAATTGTATTTTGTGGGAAGGAGAATTTCTCCTTCAATGGCAGGAAAGTATCATTATTCCTGTCCTGAAACTGAGAAAGGACACACACATTTTAACTAACTACTGGCCATTCTCTCTGACAAATGGACTGTATAAGCTATTTGAACATATGGTCAGCAACTGTCTTTGTTGGTGCCCTGAAGCCGGAGGCCATATATCTATTGCTGTGTTCTTTGACCTACAGAAGGTATATGATACTGCATGGTGACATCACATAGTATCAACAATGCATGAGTGGGGTTTCTGGGGCAGTTTACCTGTTTTTATCCAGAATTTCCTATTTCTCAGACTTTTTTGGGTCTGGGTAGATTTAACTCTCAGAAACCAATAAACCAATACATTACAGGAAACTGGAGTCCCTCAGGGATTGGTTCCAAGTGTAACGCTTTTCGCTATCACCATCAAAGGTATTGTAGATGCAGAGGGCCCCACAGACTCTGTGTCACTTTATGTGGATGATCTTTGCCTGTAGTATGCATCCACATCACTGCACACCACTGAGTACAAACTTCAGGGGACTGTATGGGAAGTACATGACTGGGCACTGAATCACAGCTATCATTTTTCTCCTGCAAAATCATAAGCTGTACAGTTTTCCTGACTCTGTACTGTGCAATCCCCACCCAGGAATTTATCTTGGTGACCAGTTACTTGAAGTCGTTGAAACTTTACAATTCATAGGTATTTTATTTGACAACAAGTTAACTTGCCTGCCATATATCCGTTGGCTCAAGGCAACTTGCATGAAGATGCTAAATGCTTTCTGTTTTCTTAGTAACTCCTTGTGTGACAGTGATGGCTTAGTTCTGAGATTTTGCAAATCACTGATTTTTATCCTTCTTGAACTATGGATGTGTTGTTTGTGGTTCAGCAGCATTGTCCATACTTAGCTTGCTTGCTTGGATGCTGTTCACCACACTGGTGTGCCATTGGCAACGAGGGCTGTCCATATGACCTCTGTTGCCAGCCTCCTGGTGGAAGCCAGTGTCTCATCACTGCAGGTTAGACAGCAGCTTCTGGCTGATTACACAGTCACAGTCTGTCAGATGCCTACTCACCTATGTCACTCTACTCTGTTCCATAACCAACAGTTCAGACTGTTTGCGCATTACCCAAAACTGGGTAGACCAGCTGATGGTCTATACACTGTCTTGTGATGTAGATTGATCCCTATTGTGGCCTGAAGGATGACGCTGTTCCTACCCTTCTCAGACTCCTGCCCCATTCAATCCTCCACGGTTATTCTAATTTGGTATGCATCCATACGGATGTGTCAAAAGTCAGACAGGATTGGTTACACTTTTGCACATGCAATTGCACATAAGAAGCACTCTCTGCCGGTTGCCTGCAGTGTACACACTGCAGAGTTGGTTGCCATACCTCAGGCTTTGCAGTACACCAGAACCCTAGACACGACAACTTTCTGATCTGTAGCGATTCCCTCAGTTGCGTAAAAAACATATCGCTGTGTTACCCCAAAAATCTTTTGGTCGCCAACTTCCAGGACCTACTAGTTGACCTCTGCAGCTCTGGAAAGTCAGTGACCTCCCGCCACCCTCTCCCTCCTCCCGCCACCCTCTCCCCCCTCCCGCCGCCACCCTCTCCCCCCTCCCGCCGCCTCACTCTCCCCCCTCCCGCCGCCTCACTCTCCCCCCTCCCGCCGCCTCACTCTCCCCCCTCGCGCCGCCTCACTCTCCCCCCTCGCGCCGCCTCACTCTCCCCCCTCGCGCCGCCTCACTCTCCCCCCTCGCGCCGCCTCACTCTCCCCCCTCGCGCCGCCTCACTCTCCCCCCTCGCGCCGCCTCACTCTCCCCCCTCGCGCCGCCTCACTCTCCCCCCTCGCGCCGCCTCACTCTCCCCCCTCGCGCCGCCTCACTCTCCCCCCTCGCGCCGCCTCACTCTCCCCCCTCGCGCCGCCTCACTCTCCCCCCTCGCGCCGCCTCACTCTCCCCCCTCGCGCCGCCTCACTCTCCCCCCTCGCGCCGCCTCACTCTCCCCCCTCGCGCCGCCTCACTCTCCCCCCTCGCGCCGCCTCACTCTCCCCCCTCGCGCCGCCTCACTCTCCCCCCTCGCGCCGCCTCACTCTCCCCCCTCGCGCCGCCTCACTCTCCCCCCTCGCGCCGCCTCACTCTCCCCCCTCGCGCCGCCTCACTCTCCCCCCTCGCGCCGCCTCACTCTCCCCCCTCGCGCCGCCTCACTCTCCCCCCTCGCGCCGCCTCACTCTCCCCCCTCGCGCCGCCTCACTCTCCCCCCTCGCGCCGCCTCACTCTCCCCCCTCGCGCCGCCTCACTCTCCCCCCTCGCGCCGCCTCACTCTCCCCCCTCGCGCCGCCTCACTCTCCCCCCTCGCGCCGCCTCACTCTCCCCCCTCGCGCCGCCTCACTCTCCCCCCTCGCGCCGCCTCACTCTCCCCCCTCGCGCCGCCTCACTCTCCCCCCTCGCGCCGCCTCACTCTCCCCCCTCGCGCCTCCTCACTCTCCCCCCCTCGCGCCTCCTCACTCTCCCCCCCTCGCGCCGCCTCACTCTCCCCCCCTCCCGCCGCCTCACTCTCCCCCCCTCCCGCCGCCTCACTCTCCCCCCCTCCCGCCGCCTCACTCTCCCCCCCTCCCGCCGCCTCACTCTCCCCCCCTCCCGCCGCCTCACTCTCCCCCCCTCCCGCCGCCTCACTCTCCCCCCCTCCCGCCGCCTCACTCTCCCCCCCTCCCGCCGCCTCACTCTCCCCCCTGCCGCCGCCTCACTCTCCCCCCCTCCCGCCGCCTCACTCTCCCCCCTGCCGCCGCCTCACTCTCCCCCCCTGCCGCCGCCTCACTCTCCCCCCCTGCCGCCGCCTCACTCTCCCCCCCTGCCGCCGCCTCACTCTCCCCCCCTGCCGCCGCCTCACTCTCCCCCCCCTCCCGACGCCTCACTCTCCCCCCCTCCCGACGCCTCACTCTCCCCCCCTCTCGCCGCCTCACTCTCCCCCCCTCCCGCCGCCTCACTCTCCCCCCCTCCCGCCGCCTCACTCTCCCCCCCCTCCCGCCGCCTCACTCTCCCCCCTCCCGCCGCATCCCCCCCCCTCCCGCCGCCTCACTCTCCCCCCCTCCCGCCGCCTCACTCTCCCCCCCTCCCGCCGCCTCACTCTCCCCCCTCCCGCCGCCTCACTCTCCCCCCTCCCGCCGCCTCACTCTCCCCCCCTCCCGCCGCCTCACTCTCCCCCCCTCCCGCCGCCTCACTCTCCCCCCCTCCCGCCGCCTCACTCTCCCCCCCTGCCGCCGCCTCACTCTCCCCCCCTGCCGCCGCCTCACTCTCCCCCCCTGCCGCCGCCTCACTCTCCCCCCCTGCCGCCGCCTCACTCTCCCCCCCTGCCGCCGCCTCACTCTCCCCCCCTCCCGCCGCCTCACTCTCCCCCCCTCCCGCCGCCTCACTCTCCCCCCCCTCCCGCCGCATCACTCTCCCCCCCTCCCGCCGCCTCACTCTCCCCCCCCTCCCGCCGCCTCACTCTCCCCCCCTCCCGCCGCCTCACTCTCCCCCCCTCCCGCCGCCTCTCCCCCCCTCCCGCCGCCTCACTCTCCCCCCCCTCCCGCCGCCTCACTCTCCCCCCCCCCTCCCGCCGCCTCACTCTCCCCCCCCTCCCGCCGCCTCACTCTCCCCCCCCTCCCGCCGCCTCACTCTCCCCCCCCTCCCGCCGCCTCACTCTCCCCCCCCCTCCCGCCGCCTCACTCTCCCCCCCCTCCCGCCGCCTCACTCTCCCCCCCCTCCCGCCGCCTCACTCTCCCCCCCTCCGGCCGCCTCACTCTCCCCCCTCCCGCCGCCTCACTCTCCCCCCTCCCGCCGCCTCACTCTCCCCCCCTCCCGCCGCCTCACTCTCCCCCCCTCCCGCCGCCTCACTCTCCCCCCCTCCCGCCGCCTCACTCTCCCCCCCTCCCGCCGCCTCACTCTCCCCCCCCTCCCGCCGCCTCACTCTCCCCCCCTCCCGCCGCCTCACTCTCCCCCCCTCCCGCCGCCTCACTCTCCCCCCCTCCCGCCGCCTCACTCTCCCCCCCTCCCGCCGCCTCACTCTCCCCCCCTCCCGCCGCCTCACTCTCCCCCCCTCCCGCCGCCTCACTCTCCCCCCCTCCCGCCGCCTCACTCTCCCCCCCTCCCGCCGCCTCACTCTCCCCCCTCCCGCCGCCTCACTCTCCCCCCTCCCGCCGCCTCACTCTCCCCCCCTCCCGCCGCCTCACTCTCCCCCCCTCCCGCCTCACTCTCCCCCCACCTCCCGCCTCACTCTCCCCCCACCTCCCGCCTCACTCTCCCCCCACCTCCCGCCTCACTCTCCCCCCCCTCCCGCCTCACTCTCCCCCCCCTCCCGCCTCACTCTCCCCCCCCTCCCGCCTCACTCTCCCCCCCCCTCCCGCCGCCCTCTCCCCCTCCCGCCGCCCTCTCCCCCTCCCGCCGCCCTCTCCCCCTCCCGCCCTCTTCTCCCCCTCCCGCCGTCTTCAACCCCCTCCCGCCGTCTTCAACCCCCTCATCTCGCCCCTCCCGCCCTCATCTCCCCCCTCCCGCCGCCGCTGTATCTTCCCCTCCTACTCTCAATCATTCCATCACAGGCTCCCACCCACCCACCCACCCTCTCTCCCTTCCGCATTCCTCTCTGTCCCTACTGCCTTCTTTCTCCCATCCCACCTTCCCCCCTTCAGTCCCAACCACCTTCTTTTCTCCCTCACTCATTCCCACCCCACCTGCCCCCCTCACATCTTTGTTACCTCACATTACTTCCCCCCTCTCCCCCCTCCCGCTCCCCTCTCCCCCCTCCCGCTCCCCTCTCCCCCCTCCCGCTCCCCTCTCCCCCTCCCGCTCCCCTCTCCCCCTCCCGCTCCCCTCTCCCCCCTCCCGCTCCCCTCTCCCCCTCCCGCTCCCCTCTCCCCCTCCCGCTCCCCTCTCCCCCTCCCGCTCCCCTCTCCCCCTCCCGCTCCCCTCTCCCCCTCCCGCTGCCCTCTCCCCCTCCAGCTCCCCTCTCCCCCCTCCCGCTCCCCTCTCCCCCCTCCCGCTCCCCTCTCCCCCCTCCCGCTCCCCTCTCCCCCCTCCCGCTCCCCTCTCCCCCCTCCCTCTCCCCCCTCCCGCTCCCCTCTCCCCCCTCCCTCTCCTCCCGCTCCCCTCTCCCCCCTCCCGCTCCCCTCTCCCCCCTCCCGCTCCCCTCTCCCCCCTCCCGCTCCCCTCTCCCCCCTCCCGCTCCCCTCTCCCCCCTCCCGCTCCCCTCTCCCCCCTCCCGCTCCCCTCTCCCCCCTCCCGCTCCCCTCTCCCCCCTCACGCTCCCCTCTCCCCCCTCCCGCTCCCTTCTCCCCCTTCCCGGCCCCCGCTCCACCGTCCCGGCCCCCTCTCCCCCGTCCCGGCCCCCTCTCCCCCGTCCCGGCCCCCTCTCCCCCGTCCCGGCCCCCTCTCCCCCGTCCCGGCCCCCTCTCCCCCGTCCCGGCCCCCTCTCCCCCGTCCCGGCCCCCTCTCCCCCGTCCCGGCCCCCTCTCCCCCGTCCCGGCCCCCTCTCCCCCGTCCCGGCCCCCTCTCCCCCGTCCCGGCCCCCTCTCCCCCGTCCCGGCCCCCTCTCCCCCGTCCCGGCCCCCTCTCCCCCGTCCCGGCCCCCTCTCCCCCGTCCCGGCCCCCTCTCCCCCGTCCCGGCCCCCTCTCCCCCGTCCCGGCCCCCTCTCCCCCGTCCCGGCCCCCTCTCCCCCGTCCCGGCCCCCTCTCCCCCGTCCCGGCCCCCTCTCCCCCGTCCCGGCCCCCTCTCCCCCGTCCCGGCCCCCTCTCCCCCGTCCCGGCCCCCTCTCCCCCGTCCCGGCCCCCTCTCCCCCGTCCCGGCCCCCTCTCCCCCGTCCCGGCCCCCTCTCCCCCGTCCCGGCCCCCTCTCCCCCGTCCCGGCCCCCTCTCCCCCGTCCCGGCCCCCTCTCCCCCGTCCCGGCCCCCTCCCCCCCGTCCCGGCCCCCTCCCCCCCGTCCCGGCCCCCTCCCCCCCGTCCCGGCCCCCCTCCCCCCCGTCCCGGCCCCCCTCCCCCCCGTCCCGGCCCCCCTCCCCTCCCCCTCTCCCGGCCCCCCTCCCCTCCCCCCGTCCCGGCCCCCCTCCCCTCCCCCTCTCCCGGCCCCCCTCCCCTCCCCCCGTCCCGGCCCTCCTCCCCTCCCCCTCTCCCGGCCCTCCTCCCCTCCCCCTCTCCCGGCCCTCGTCCCCTCCCCCTCTCCCGGCCCTCGTCCCCTCCCCCTCTCCCGGCCCTCCTCCCCTCCCCCTCTCCCGGCCCTCCTCCCCTCCCCCTCTCCCGCCCCTCCTCCCCTCCCCCTCTCCCGCCCCTCCTCCCCTCCCCCTCTCCCGCCCCTCCTCCCCTCCCCCTCTCCCGCCCCTCCTCCCCGCCCCCCTCTCCCCCCGTCCCGCCCCCCTCTCCCCCCGTCCCGCCCCTCTCCGCCCTCCCGCCCCTCCTCTCCCCCCTCCCGCCCCTCCCGCCCCTCCTCTCCCCCCTCCCGCCCCTCCTCTCCCCCCTCCCCTCCCCCTCTCCCGCCCCTCCTCTCCCCCCTCCCCTCCCCCTCTCCCGCCCCTCCTCTCCCTCCTCCCCTCCCCCTCTCCCGCCCCTCCTCCCCTCCCCCTCTCCCGCCCCTCCTCCCCTCCCCCTCTCCCGCCCCTCCTCCCCTCCCCCTCTCCCGCCCCTCCTCCCCTCCCCCCCTCCCGCCGCTCCTCTCCTCCCCCCTCTCATCTCTCCCCTTCCTGCCCTCATCTCCCCCTTCCCCCCCTGCGGATTCGGGGGAAAGAATAGGGCCGCGGTATTCCTGCCTGTCGTAAGAGGCGACTAAAAGGAGTCTCAAATGTTTCGGCCTTCTGTGATGGTCCCCTCTTGGGTTTGACCTATTTTTTTTTTCCAAATTTCCGTTGTTAGTGCGTGTCATTTGGGGAAGGACACCTTACGTGGTGTTTTTCTATTGGTCCATCTTGCTCCACCATCTTGCATGTTACCTATTGTCGTGTGTGGGGGGGACTACGCCCAACATCTTCTGGGTTGTCTCCTTCTCGCCTTCTGCGCACTCTTCTTCTTAGCGCCCACGACAACTGTGGACCCTTTCAACACCTAAAATCCAGCACGGTAGCCAGTCCCTTGTGGTGGGGTCGTCATGTACCCTCTTGGTGGTAGCCCCCTGACCACACAGGGATCGCACTACAGATGCCAGAGCTATTTCCTCCCCATGCATGCCAAGGAGTATGTGCCCATCTTGTCTGGGGCACGGGGACTTCGGGCAACGGGATATCGGCCAGGTACCCGTTGCTTTGGCTGGGTGGCGCCCTTGGGGAGAGCCCTCGTTCGGAGTAGGTGGCATCTGGGCGGATGTGGCGCAATGAAGCGCAATAAGACACACCAAGCTGGTGGTCGCACGGCCACCAGCGTCTCTAAGCGAGGTAGAGTCGACATCGATGCTGCGCAATATGACCCTCAGATGTTCCCCTCGTTGGCTGCGCCATGGGAGGGACGCCGATCTAGTGCCAAGCGGGAGCCTTACGTACCGCAATACCTTGTCTACAGCAGGACTGATGGTGACTCCTTTTTTCCGACGAAGCCTATGTTTTTTGTGGAACACCTGGAGGATAAGTTTGGGGAAGTGGCGGGGTTGTCAAAAATGAGGAATGGGTCCATCCTCCTCAAGACGTCCTCCCCAGCCCAGTCATGAGCGTTGCTCTTGTGTGATAAGCTGGGTGACGTCCCTGTTACCGTCACTCCCCACAGTAGCTTAAATATGGTCCAGGGGATTATTTACCATCGTGACCTCTTGTTGCAATCCGATGACGAGCTGAGAGCCGACTTGGAACGACGTGGTGTGCATTTTGTCCGTCGTGTCCATAGAGGACCCAAGACAAACAGGGTGGCCACCGGTGCCTTTATCTTGGCCTTCGAGGTTGATGTCTTGCCCGAGAAGGTCAAGGTGATGGTTTACCGTTGCGACGTCAAGCCATACGTGCCTCCCCCGATGCGGTGCTTCCAGTGCTGGAAGTTTGGGCATATGTCCTTTGCCCATCCAGCGCTACATGTCGAGATTGCGGACGCCCCTCTCATCCTGATTCTCCATGTGCGCCTCCGCCTGTATGTGTCAACTGTGGGGAGCACCACTCTCCATGCTCGCCGGATTGCCCCGTTCTTCATAAGGAGCGGAAGATAATGGAATTTAAGACCCTGGACCGGCTTACTTATCGAGAGGCTAAACAGAAATATGAAAGGTTGTATCCTGCTTCCATTCGAACATCTTATGCTGCAGCCACGTTATCGTCGCCCACGCGAGCGACGGTTGTCGCTTCATCTGTGCCGCCACGTTATCGTCGCCCACGCGAGCGACGGTTGTCGCTTCATCTGTGCCGCCTTCAGTGGGCCCTCGGGGCCATGTATCTCTGTCTGCCCCCCTCGCGCCTGGGGGCAAGCCTTTCTCTGTTGCCCCCTTAGCAGTTGGCGGCAAACCCTCTTCTGTCGCTCCCCCCACACTTACTTCGGGTGTGACATCTGCTCCACAACCGGGAGGCTCGATCCCTCCCCCTCCTTCTCCGCCGGCGTTACCTCCGCCGGTTCCTCTCTCGCGGAAGGGGTCCCTCGGGGCTCTCCCTTCCTCCGTTTCTTCTCCTACCCAGCCGGATGTCAGCCAGTGGCTGAAGGTTCCGCCACCTGCTGGTCGTAGGGCTTCTGCGTCGTCGTCAGCCTCCGACGCTCCTTCAGAGAAGCTCTCCCAGCCCTCTCACCCTAAGGGCCGACGTGAGAAGAAGGAACGGCATGTGTCCAAGAAGAAGGACGTTCCGGCGGTTTCAGCACCGCCTACTGTACATAGTCCTGGCTCCGGGGATGAGGTGGAGATCCTCGCCTCTGCCGCGGATCTCGCCCTCACGGAACCCTTGGGGGCCTCTCCTATGGACTCAGCTGACTCTCCCCCGGTGGCGGCAGTTGGCTCTGAGGCGCTGTCTGCCTCTTAGTCGCATTCACGCCCTCCCAGTCCCTTCCTGCTTCCATTCTCCAATGGAACTGCGGTGGTTATTTCCGCCACCTGCCTGAGCTCCGGATGCTTCTGAGTGATTCCCCTGTTCTCTACATTGCTCTGCAGGAAACTTGGTTTCCGGCACTGCGGACCCCTGCCCTTCGCGGTTATCGGGGATACTATAAGAACCGCGCTGCCTGTCAACGAGCGTCAGGTGGGGTTTGTCTTTTTGTTCACCACTCTGTCTGTAGCTCGCCAGTACCCCTTCAGACGCCTTTAGAGGCAGTCGCTGTCAGGGTTGAGCTCTCGCCGGCTATTACTGTTTGCTCTGTTTACATTCCTCCGGATGGGGAGCTCCCCCGACATGTCTTGGCTGCACTGCTGGCTCAACTCCCGCCACCTTTGCTGCTTCTAGGCAATTTCAATGCCCACAACCCTCTATGGGGTGGGACTGTCTCCGATGACCGCGGTCGGGCCATGGAGCATGTGTTGGCTCAGCTCGACCTTAGCCTCTTGAATACCGGTGCTCCCACGCATTTCAGTGTGGCCCATGGCTCTTTCTCGGCCATCGATCTCTCTCTTTGCAGCCCCGGATTTGTCCCATCCCTCCAATGGCGAGTGCATCCTGACCTCTGTGGTAGTGACCATTTTCCCATCTATTTGTCACTGCCCCAGTGTCATTCTTCTAGGCGCCTGCCCCGCTGGCCTCTCCACAGGGCTGACTGGCTGGCTTTTACTTCTGCTGCAACCATTGAGTCTCCCCCCCCAAGGTGACATTGACGGGGTGGTCCGTGTCTTAACCACATCCATCATTTCGGCGGCTGAGGCTGCCATCCCCTGCTCTTCTGGACTCCCTCAGAGGAAGGCTGTACCCTGGTGGTCGCCGGAGATTGCTGAGGCTATTCGCGACCGTCGGCGGGCTCTCCAGCGTCATAGGCGGCACCCGTCTCTGGAGACTCTCATCGCCTTTAAGAGACTCCGTGCCTTGGCCCGCCGTCTTATTGCACGGCGTAAGCAGGAGTGCTGGGAGCGGTATGTCTCCTCCTTGGGCTCCCGTGTCTCCCCCTCGCTCGTGTGGTCCCGGATCCGGCGGATTTATGGATACCAGACCCCTATGGGTGTACCTGGGCTCTCCTTGGACGGCACTGTCTGCACGAACGCTGCCGCCATTGCTGAACAGCTTGCCGCGCACTTTGCGAAGAGCTCGGCGACTGCATCTTATCCCCCAGCCTTTCGCTCTCTAAAGGAGCGAGCCGAGCGGACGCAGTTCTCATTTCACACGTGTCGTTCTGAAAAATACAATGCTCCTTTCAGCGAGAGGGAATTCCTCGCTGCCCTCGCCGATTGCCCTGATACCGCACCAGGACCGGACTGCATCCACGCACAGATGCTGAAGCATCTCTCCTGGGACTGCCAGAGACACATTCTCGCGGTATTTAACCGCATTTGCAGCGAAGGCGTGTTCCCGTCGCAATGGCGAGAGGGTGTTATTGTCCCCATCTTGAAGCCCAGTGCGGACCCACTGGCGGTGGACAGCTATCGTCCCATTACCCTCACCAACGTTTTGTGCAAATTGCTCAAACGTATGGTGGGGCGGCGTTTGTGTTGGGTCCTTGAGTCACGCGGTCTCCTCGCTCCATCCCAGGGTGGCTTCCGTCGGGGCCGGTCTGCCACGGACAATTTGGTGCAGCTGGAATCTGCTATTCGTATGGCCTTTGCCCGACGTCAGCATCTCGTTGCTGTATTTTTCGATCTGCGGAAGGCGTATGACACCACATGGAGGCATCACATCCTCGCCACGTTGTATGAGTGGGGTCTTCGTGGTCGGCTCCCGGCTTTTCTTCAAACCTTTCTATTGCACCGCTCCTTCCGGGTGCAAGTCGGTGCCGCCTCTAGTTCTTCTTATACACAGGAAAATGGGGTCCCGCAGGGCTCGGTGTTGAGTGTGTCCTTATTTCTAGTGGCCATTAATGGTCTGGCTGCAGCCGTGGGGTCGTCGGTGTCTCCTTCTTTGTATGCCGACGACTTCTGCATCTCATTTAGCTCCACGACTACGGGAGTCGCCGAACGCAGGCTGCAGGTAGCCGTTCAGAAGGCAGCATCATGGGCTCTGACTCATGGTTTTCAGTTCTCTGCAGCCAAGACTCGAGTTATGCATTTCTGCAGGCGTCGGATGGTCCACCCTCATCCTGAACTTTACCTCGACGGCCACCTGCTTGAAGTGGTGGACACTTGCCGCTTCTTGGGACTCGTGTTTGATGCCCGGCTCCCATGGGTTCCTCATATTACTCAGCTGAAGCAAAAATGCTGGCGGCACCTCAACGCCCTCCGCTGCCTTGGCCACACGTCTTGGGGTGCGGATTGCTGCACGCTGCTGCGATTGTACAGAGCCCTTGTGCAGTCTCGGCTTGATTATGGGAGCCTGGCCTATGGGTCTGCATCACCCTCAGTGTTGAAGTTGTTAGACCCCATACACCACTGTGGGGTCCGGCTAGCAACTGGCGCTTTTCGTACGAGCCCTGTGGATAGTCTACTGGTGGAGGCCGGGGTTCCCCCGCTGCGGATTCGCCGCCATCGGCTGCTCGCCGACTATGCTGTCCACGTGCATTGCTCGCCAGGCCATCCCAATCTTCGCCTGCTTTTCCCTACCATGGTCCTCCATCTGCCCGAACGGCGACCTAGGTCTGTGCTTTCCGTCGCTGTCCGCGTTCAGTCCCTGCTGTCGGAATTGGGTTCATTCCCTCTTCCGCCTCCCTTCCGGGTCCGTGCACCTACGCCTCCCTGGTGTTTGTCCCGGCCGTCCGTCTGTCTGGACTTGGCACAGGGACCCAAGGACTCGGTTCCGCCTGTGGCACTCCGTCGCCATTTTCTTGCGCTCCTCGCCTCATTTTCGGACTGTGAGACTGTCTACACTGATGGTTCCCTGGTTGATGGTCGCACTGCCTACTCTTTTGCTCATGCTGCCCATGTTGAGCAGCGCTGCTTGCAGGCTGGCTGCAGTATTTTTACTGCAGAGCTGGTGGCCATCTTGCGCGCTCTTGAACATATGCGTTTCTGCTCAGGTAGGTCCATCGTGATCTGCAGTGACTCCCTGAGCAGCCTTCAGGCCATCGACCGCTGCTATCCCTCCTCTCCTCTGGTGTCCTCCATTCAGGAGTCTGTTTCCGCCATTGCCCGTTCTGGTCGTTCGGTGGTCTTGGTTTGGACGCCCGGTCATGTTGGCATCCCAGGGAACGAACGTGTAGACAGGCTAGCCAAAGGGGCGATCGACGACCCGGCTTTGGAGATAGGCCTTACGGCTCGTGACCAGCAGCTGGTGTTGCGCCGTAAGCTGATTGGGATGTGGGCTGCTGAGTGGCGTGGCATGACAGCCCCGAATGAACTGCGGGCTGTCAAGGGGACGACTGATGTGTAGCGTTCCTCCCTGCGGGCTTCTCGCAGGGACTCGGTAGTCCTGTGTCGGCTGCGCATCGGCCATACATACCTGACGCACGGCCATCTGTTGCGTCAGGAGGATCCCCCCTTGTGACGGTGTGGGTCCCGGCTGACGGTCGGCCACATTTTGCTGGAGTGTCCTCGACTGCGCACACTCCGGCAATCTTTTAATCTCCCGGGCACTTTGGCTTTGGTTTTATCCGACGATGCCTCCATGGCTGACAATGTTTTACATTTTATCCGTAGTAGTCCTTTTTATGGTTCGATTTAGGGAGGTCCTGCGCCATTCCCTTTCTGTGTCTTTTGTCCTTGTGTCTGTTGCTGTTCTGGTGTGCCGTCAGATCGTTGACTCTTTCCCTTTTTTTTTTTTTTTTCTCGTGGTCAGTCAACCAGTCTCCGGCCATCCTCCTTTCTTCTGTTTCTTTCTGTCTGGTGTTCCTCTGTCCTGTTCTTGTCTGTAGTGTTTGTTGCTGCATTTGTGTTCTTTTAGCGCCTGGGGGGATGTCTCCTCCCCCTTTGGTTTTTACCTGCTCCGTAGATTTTCGGCTCGCCTGATTTTGGAATGGGGGACTGATGACCTTCGCTGTTTAGTCCTCCTTAAACATCCCAACAACCACCACCACCACCCTCCCGCCCTCATCTCCCCCCTCCCGCCCTCATCTCCCCCCCTCCCGCCCTCATCTCCCCCCCTCCCGCCCTCATCTCCCCCCCTCCCGCCCTCATCTCCCCCCCTCCCGCCCTCATCTCCCCCCCTCCCGCCCTCATCTCCCCCCCTCCCGCCCTCATCTCCCCCACTCCCGCCCTCATCTCCCCCCCTCCCGCCCTCATCTCCTCCCCTCCCGCCCTCATCTCCCCCCCTCCCGCCCTCATCTCCCCCCCTCCCGCCCTCATCTCTCCCCTCCCGCCCTCATCTCTCCCCTCCCGCCCTCATCTCCCCCCTCCCGCCCTCATCTCCCCCCTCCCGCCCTCATCTCCCCCCTCCCGCCCTCATCTCCCCCCTCCCGCCCTCATCTCCCCCCTCCCGCCCTCATCTCCCCCCTCCCGCCCTCATCTCCCCCCTCCCGCCCTCATCTCCCCCCTCCCGCCCTCATCTCCCCCCTCCCGCCCTCATCTCCCCCCTCCCGCCCTCATCTCCCCCCTCCCGCCCTCATCTCCCCCCTCCCGCCCTCATCTCCCCCCTCCCGCCCTCATCTCCCCCCTCCCGCCCTCATCTCCCCCCCACCCGCCCTCATCTCCCCCCCTCCCGCCCTCACCTTCCCCCCTCCCGCCCTCACCTCCCCCCCTCCCGCCCTCACCTCCCCCCCTCCCGCCCTCACCTCCCCCCCTGACCTCCCCCCTCCCACCCTCACCTCCCCCCCTGACCTCCCCCCTCCCGCCCTCACCTCCCCCCCTACCGCCCTCACCTCCCCCCCTGACCTCCCCCCTCCCGCCCTCACCTCCCCCCCTACCGCCCTCACCTCCCCCCCTACCGCCCTCACCTCCCCCCCTCCCGCCCACACCTCCCCCCCTCCCGCCCTCACCTCCCCCCCTCCCGCCCTCACCTCCCAACCCCTCCCGCCCTCACCTCCCAACCCCTCCCGCCCTCACCTCCCAACCCCTCCCGCCCTCACCTCCCCCCTCCCGCCCTCACCTCCCCCCCTCCCGCCCTCACCTCCCCCCCCCTCCCGAGCTCACCTCCCCCCCGCCCACACGTCCCCCCCTCCCGCCCTCACCTCCCCCTCCCGCCCTCACCTCCCCCCCCTCCCGCCCGATCTCACCTCCCCCTCTCCCGCCAACACCTCCCCCCTTCCGCCCTCACCTCCCCCCTTCCGCCCTCACCTCCCCCCTTCCGCCCTCACCTCCCCCCTTCCGCCCTCACCTCCCCCCTTCCGCCCTCACCTCCCCCCTCCCGCCCTCACCTCCCCCCTCCCGCCCTCACCTCCCCCCTCCCGCCCTCACCTCCCCCCTCCCGCCCTCACCTCCCCCCTCCCGCCCTCACCTCCCCCCTCCCGCCCTCACCTCCCCCCTCCCGCCCTCACCTCCCCCCTCCCGCCCTCACCTCCCCCCTCCCGCCCTCACCTCCCCCCTCCCGCCCTCACCTCCCCCCTCCCGCCCTCACCTCCCCCCTCCCGCCCTCACCTCCCCCCTCCCGCCCTCACCTCCCCCCTCCCGCCCTCACCACCCCCCCTCCCGCCCTCACCTCTCGCCCTCACCTCCCCCCCTCCCGCCCTCACCTCCCCCCTCTCGCCCTCACCTCCCCCCTCCCGCCCTCACCTCCCCCCTCCCGCCCTCACCTCCCCCCCTCCCGCCCTATCTCTCCCCCTCCCGCCCTAATCTCCCCCCCTCCCGCCCTCGTCTCCCCCCCTCCCGCCCTCGTCTCCCCCCCTCCCGCCCTCGTCTCCCGCCCTCGTCTCCCGCCCTCGTCTCCCGCCCCCGTCTCCCGCCCCCGTCTCCCGCCCCCGTCTCCCGCCCCCGTCTCCCGCCCCCGTCTCCCGCCCCCGTCTCCCGCCCCCGTCTCCCGCCCCCGTCTCCCGCCCCCGTCTCCCGCCCCCGTCTCCCGCCCCCGTCTCCCGCCCCCGTCTCCCGCCCCCGTCTCCCGCCCCCGTCTCCCGCCCCCGTCTCCCGCCCCCGTCTCCCGCCCCCGTCTCCCGCCCCCGTCTCCCGCCCCCGTCTCCCGCCCCCGTCTCCCGCCCCCGTCTCCCGCCCCCGTCTCCCGCCCCCGTCTCCCGCCCCCGTCTCCCGCCCCCGTCTCCCGCCCCCGTCTCCCGCCCCCGCCCCCGTCTCCCGCCCCCGTCTCCCGCCCCCGCCCCCGTCTCCCGCCCCCGTCTCCCGCCCCCGCCCCCGTCTCCCGCCCCCGCCCCCGTCTCCCGCCCCCGTCTCCCGCCCCCGTCTCCCGCCCCCGTCTCCCGCCCCCGTCTCCCGCCCCCGTCTCCCCCCCTCCCGCCCTCGTCTCCCCCCTCGCCCTCGTCTCCCCCCTCCCCCCCCCCTCCCGCCCTCGTCTCCCCCCTCCCCCCCTCGTCTCCCCCCCCCTCCCGCCCTCGTCTCCCCCCCCCTCCCGCCCTCGTCTCCCCCCCTCCCGCCCTCGTCTCCCCCCCCCCTCCCGCCCTCGTCTCCCCACCCCCTCCCGCCCTCGTCTCCCGCCCCTCCCGCCCTCGTCTCCCGCCCCTCCCGCCCTCGTCACCCCGCCCCTCCCGCCCTCGTCACCCCGCCCCTCCCGCCCTCGTCACCCCGCCCCTCCCCCTCGTCACGCGCCCCCCGCCTTCCTCACCCCCCCCCCGCCTTCGTCACCGCCCCCCCCCGCCTTCGTCACCCCCCTCCCACCTTCCCCCTCTCCACCTCCCACCCCCGGAACCGCGGGACTGCTACAGTCGCAGGTTCGAATCCTGCCTCGGGCATGGATGTGTGTGATGTCCTTAGGTTAGTTAGGTTTAAGTAGTTCTAAGTTCTAGGGGACTGATGACCTAAGATGTTAAGTCCCATAGTGCTCAGAGCCATTTGAACCTCCCACCACCACCTTCCTCCTCTCCACCTCCCGCCCCCGCCTTCCTCCTCTCCACCTCCCGCCCCCGCCTTGCTCCTCTCCACCTCCCGCCCCCGCCTTCCTCCTCTCCACCTCCCGCCCCCGCCTTGCTCCTCTCCACCTCCCGCCCCCGCCTTGCTCCTCTCCACCTCCCGCCCCCGCCTTGCTCCTCTCCACCTCCCGCCCCCGCCTTGCTCCTCTCCACCTCCCGCCCCCGCCTTGCTCCTCTCCACCTCCCGCCCCCGCCTTGCTCCTCTCCACCTCCCGCCCCCGCCTTGCTCCTCTCCACCTCCCGCCCCCGCCTTGCTCCTCTCCACCTCCCGCCCCCGCCTTGCTCCTCTCCACCTCCCGCCCCCGCCTTGCTCCTCTCCACCTCCCGCCCCCGCCTTGCTCCTCTCCACCTCCCGCCCCCGCCTTGCTCCTCTCCACCTCCCGCCCCCGCCTTGCTCCTCTCCGCCTCCCGCCCCCGCCTTGCTCCTCTCCGCCTCCCGCCCCCGCCTTGCTCCTCTCCGCCTCCCGCCCCCGCCTTGCTCCTCTCCGCCTCCCGCCCCCGCCTTGCTCCTCTCCGCCTCCCGCCCCCGCCTTGCTCCTCTCCGCCTCCCGCCCCCGCCTCGCGCCTCTCCTCCTCCCGCCCCCGCCTCGCTCCTCTCCGCCTCCCGCCCCCGCCTCGCTCCTCTCCGCCTCCCGCCCCCGCCTCGCTCCTCTCCGCCTCCCGCCCCCGCCTCGCTCCTCTCCGCCTCCCGCCCCCGCCTCGCTCCTCTCCGCCTCCCGCCCCCGCCTCGCTCCTCTCCGCCTCCCGCCCCCGCCTCGCTCCTCTCCGCCTCCCGCCCCCGCCTCGCTCCTCTCCGCCTCCCGCCCCCGCCTCGCTCCTCTCCACCTCCCGCCCCCGCCTCGCTCCTCTCCACCTCCCGCCCCCGCCTCGCTCCTCTCCACCTCCCGCCCCCGCCTCGCTCCTCTCCACCTCCCGCCCCCGCCTCGCTCCTCTCCACCTCCCGCCCCCGCCTCGCTCCTCTCCACCTCCCGCCCCCGCCTCGCTCCTCTCCACCTCCCGCCCCCGCCTCGCTCCTCTCCACCTCCCGCCCCCGCCTCGCTCCTCTCCACCTCCCGCCCCCGCCTCGCTCCTCTCCACCTCCCGCCCCCGCCTCGCTCCTCTCCACCTCCCGCCCCCGCCTCGCTCCTCTCCACCTCCCGCCCCCGCCTCGCTCCTCTCCACCTCCCGCCCCCGCCTCGCTCCTCTCCACCTCCCGCCACCGCCTCGCTCCTCTCCACCTCCCGCCACCGCCTCGCTCCTCTCCACCTCCCGCCACCGCCTCGCTCCTCTCTACCTCTCCACCTCCCGCCACCGCCTCGCTCCTCTCTACCTCTCCACCTCCCGCCCCCGCCTCGCTCATCTCCACCTATTGCCCCCGCCTCGCTCCTCTCCACCTCCCGCCACCGCCTCGCTCCTCTCCACCTCCCGCCACCGCCTCGCTCCTCTCCACCTCCCGCCACCGCCTCGCTCCTCTCCACCTCCCGCCACCGCCTCGCTCCTCTCCACCTCCCGCCACCGCCTCGCTCCTCTCCACCTCCCGCCACCGCCTCGCTCCTCTCCACCTCCCGCCACCGCCTCGCTCCTCTCCACCTCCCGCCCCCGCCTCGCTCCTCTCCACCTCCCGCCCCCGCCTCGCTCCTCTCCACCTCCCGCCCCCGCCTCGCTCCTCTCCACCTCCCGCCCCCGCCTCGCTCCTCTCCACCTCCCGCCCCCGCCTCGCTCCTCTCCACCTCCCGCCCCCGCCTCGCTCCTCTCCACCTCCCGCCCCCGCCTCGCTCCTCTCCACCTCCCGCCCCCGCCTCGCTCCTCTCCACCTCCCGCCCCCGCCTCGCTCCTCTCCACCTCCCGCCCCCGCCTCGCTCCTCTCCACCTCCCGCCCCCGCCTCGCTCCTCTCCACCTCCCGCCCCCGCCTCGCTCCTCTCCACCTCCCGCCCCCGCCTCGCTCCTCTCCACCTCCCGCCCCCGCCTCGCTCCTCTCCACCTCCCGCCCCCGCCTCGCTCCTCTCCACCTCCCGCCCCCGCCTCGCTCCTCTCCACCTCCCGCCCCCGCCTCGCTCCTCTCCACCTCCCGCCCCCGCCTCGCTCCTCTCCACCTCCCGCCACCGCCTCGCTCCTCTCCACCTCCCGCCACCGCCTCGCTCCTCTCCACCTCCCGCCACCGCCTCGCTCCTCTCTACCTCTCCACCTCCCGCCCCCGCCTCGCTCATCTCCACCTATTGCCCCCGCCCCCGCCTCGCTCCTCTCCACCTCCCGCCCCCGCCTCGCTCCTCTCCACCTCCCGCCCCCGCCTCGCTCCTCTCCACCTCCCGCCCCCGCCTCGCTCCTCTCCACCTCCCGCCCCCGCCTCGCTCCTCTCCACCTCCCGCCCCCGCCTCGCTCCTCTCCACCTCCCGCCCCCGCCTCGCTCCTCTCCACCTCCCGCCCCCGCCTCGCTCCTCTCCACCTCCCGCCCCCGCCTCGCTCCTCTCCACCTCCCGCCCCCGCCTCGCTCCTCTCCACCTCCCGCCACCGCCTCGCTCCTCTCCACCTCCCGCCACCGCCTCGCTCCTCTCCACCTCCCGCCACCGCCTCGCTCCTCTCCACCTCCCGCCACCGCCTCGCTCCTCTCCACCTCCCGCCACCGCCTCGCTCCTCTCCACCTCCCGCCCCCGCCTCGCTCATCTCCACCTATTGCCCCCGCCCCCGCCTCGCTCCTCTCCACCTATTGCCCCCGCCACCGCCTCGCTCCTCTCCACCTCCCGCCACCGCCTCGCTCCTCTCCACCTCCCGCCACCGCCTCGCTCCTCTCCACCTCCCGCCACCGCCTCGCTCCTCTCCACCTCCCGCCACCGCCTCGCTCCTCTCCACCTCCCGCCACCGCCTCGCTCCTCTCCACCTCCCGCCACCGCCTCGCTCCTCTCCACCTCCCGCCACCGCCTCGCTCCTCTCCACCTCCCGCCACCGCCTCGCTCCTCTCCACCTCTCCACCTCTCCACCTCTCCACCTCCCGCCCCCGCCTTGCTCCTCTCCACCTCCCGCCCCCGCCTTGCTCCTCTCCACCTCCCGCCCCCGCCTTGCTCCTCTCCACCTCCCGCCCCCGCCTTGCTCCTCTCCACCTCCCGCCCCCGCCTTGCTCCTCTCCACCTCCCGCCCCCGCCTTGCTCCTCTCCACCTCCCGCCCCCGCCTTGCTCCTCTCCGCCTCCCGCCCCCGCCTTGCTCCTCTCCGCCTCCCGCCCCCGCCTTGCTCCTCTCCGCCTCCCGCCCCCGCCTTGCTCCTCTCCACCTCCCGCCCCCGCCTCGCGCCTCTCCTCCTCCCGCCCCCGCCTCGCTCCTCTCCGCCTCCCGCCCCCGCCTCGCTCCTCTCCGCCTCCCGCCCCCGCCTCGCTCCTCTCCGCCTCCCGCCCCCGCCTCGCTCCTCTCCGCCTCCCGCCCCCGCCTCGCTCCTCTCCGCCTCCCGCCCCCGCCTCGCTCCTCTCCGCCTCCCGCCCCCGCCTCGCTCCTCTCCGCCTCCCGCCCCCGCCTCGCTCCTCTCCGCCTCCCGCCCCCGCCTCGCTCCTCTCCACCTCCCGCCCCCGCCTCGCTCCTCTCCACCTCCCGCCCCCGCCTCGCTCCTCTCCACCTCCCGCCCCCGCCTCGCTCCTCTCCACCTCCCGCCCCCGCCTCGCTCCTCTCCACCTCCCGCCCCCGCCTCGCTCCTCTCCACCTCCCGCCCCCGCCTCGCTCCTCTCCACCTCCCGCCCCCGCCTCGCTCCTCTCCACCTCCCGCCCCCGCCTCGCTCCTCTCCACCTCCCGCCCCCGCCTCGCTCCTCTCCACCTCCCGCCCCCGCCTCGCTCCTCTCCACCTCCCGCCCCCGCCTCGCTCCTCTCCACCTCCCGCCCCCGCCTCGCTCCTCTCCACCTCCCGCCCCCGCCTCGCTCCTCTCCACCTCCCGCCCCCGCCTCGCTCCTCTCCACCTCCCGCCCCCGCCTCGCTCCTCTCCACCTCCCGCCACCGCCTCGCTCCTCTCCACCTCCCGCCACCGCCTCGCTCCTCTCTACCTCTCCACCTCCCGCCACCGCCTCGCTCCTCTCTACCTCTCCACCTCCCGCCCCCGCCTCGCTCATCTCCACCTATTGCCCCCGCCTCGCTCCTCTCCACCTCCCGCCACCGCCTCGCTCCTCTCCACCTCCCGCCACCGCCTCGCTCCTCTCCACCTCCCGCCACCGCCTCGCTCCTCTCCACCTCCCGCCACCGCCTCGCTCCTCTCCACCTCCCGCCACCGCCTCGCTCCTCTCCACCTCCCGCCACCGCCTCGCTCCTCTCCACCTCCCGCCCCCGCCTCGCTCCTCTCCACCTCCCGCCCCCGCCTCGCTCCTCTCCACCTCCCGCCCCCGCCTCGCTCCTCTCCACCTCCCGCCCCCGCCTCGCTCCTCTCCACCTCCCGCCCCCGCCTCGCTCCTCTCCACCTCCCGCCCCCGCCTCGCTCCTCTCCACCTCCCGCCCCCGCCTCGCTCCTCTCCACCTCCCGCCCCCGCCTCGCTCCTCTCCACCTCCCGCCCCCGCCTCGCTCCTCTCCACCTCCCGCCCCCGCCTCGCTCCTCTCCACCTCCCGCCCCCGCCTCGCTCCTCTCCACCTCCCGCCCCCGCCTCGCTCCTCTCCACCTCCCGCCCCCGCCTCGCTCCTCTCCACCTCCCGCCCCCGCCTCGCTCCTCTCCACCTCCCGCCCCCGCCTCGCTCCTCTCCACCTCCCGCCCCCGCCTCGCTCCTCTCCACCTCCCGCCACCGCCTCGCTCCTCTCCACCTCCCGCCACCGCCTCGCTCCTCTCCACCTCCCGCCACCGCCTCGCTCCTCTCTACCTCTCCACCTCCCGCCACCGCCTCGCTCCTCTCTACCTCTCCACCTCCCGCCCCCGCCTCGCTCATCTCCACCTATTGCCCCCGCCCCCGCCTCGCTCCTCTCCACCTCCCGCCCCCGCCTCGCTCCTCTCCACCTCCCGCCCCCGCCTCGCTCCTCTCCACCTCCCGCCCCCGCCTCGCTCCTCTCCACCTCCCGCCCCCGCCTCGCTCCTCTCCACCTCCCGCCCCCGCCTCGCTCCTCTCCACCTCCCGCCCCCGCCTCGCTCCTCTCCACCTCCCGCCCCCGCCTCGCTCCTCTCCACCTCCCGCCCCCGCCTCGCTCCTCTCCACCTCCCGCCCCCGCCTCGCTCCTCTCCACCTCCCGCCCCCGCCTCGCTCCTCTCCACCTCCCGCCACCGCCTCGCTCCTCTCCACCTCCCGCCACCGCCTCGCTCCTCTCCACCTCCCGCCACCGCCTCGCTCCTCTCCACCTCCCGCCACCGCCTCGCTCCTCTCTACCTCTCCACCTCCCGCCCCCGCCTCGCTCATCTCCACCTATTGCCCCCGCCCCCGCCTCGCTCCTCTCCACCTATTGCCCCCGCCACCGCCTCGCTCCTCTCCACCTCCCGCCACCGCCTCGCTCCTCTCCACCTCCCGCCACCGCCTCGCTCCTCTCCACCTCCCGCCACCGCCTCGCTCCTCTCCACCTCCCGCCACCGCCTCGCTCCTCTCCACCTCCCGCCACCGCCTCGCTCCTCTCCACCTCCCGCCACCGCCTCGCTCCTCTCCACCTCTCCACCTCTCCACCTCTCCACCTCCCGCCCCCGCCTCGCTCATTCCCACCTCTTGCCCCCGCCCCCGCCTCGCTCATCTCCACCTCTTGCCCCCGCCCCCGCCTCGCTCATCTCCACCTCTTGCCCCCGCCCCCGCCTCGCTCATCTCCACCTCTTGCCCCCGCCCCCGCCTCGCTCATCTCCACCTCTTGGCCCCCGCCACCGCCTCGCTCATCTCCACCTCTTGGCCCCCGCCCCCGCCTCGCTCATCTCCACCTCTGGCCCCCGCCCCCGCCTCGCTCATCTCCACCTCTGGCCCCCGCCCCCGCCTCGCTCATCTCCACCTCTTGCCCCCGCCCCCGCCTCGCTCATCTCCACCTCTTGCCCCCGCCCCCGCCTCGCTCATCTCCACCTCTTGCCCCCGCCCCCGCCTCGCTCATCTCCACCTCTTGCCCCCGCCCCCGCCTCGCTCATCTCCACCTCTTGCCCCCGCCCCCGCCTCGCTCATCTCCACCTCTTGCCCCCGCCCCCGCCCCCGCCTCGCTCATCTCCACCTCTTGCCCCCGCCCCCGCCCCCGCCTCGCTCATCTCCACCTCTTGCCCCCGCCCCCGCCCCCGCCTCGCTCATCTCCACCTCTTGCCCCCGCCCCCGCCCCCGCCTCGCTCATCTCCACCTCTTGCCCCCGCCCCCGCCCCCGCCTCGCTCATCTCCACCTCTTGCCCCCGCCCCCGCCCCCGCCTCGCTCATCTCCACCTCTTGCCCCCGCCCCCGCCCCCGCCTCGCTCATCTCCACCTCTTGCCCCCGCCCCCGCCCCCGCCTCGCTCATCTCCACCTCTTGCCCCCGCCCCCGCCCCCGCCTCGCTCATCTCCACCTCTTGCCCCCGCCCCCGCCCCCGCCTCGCTCATCTCCACCTCTTGCCCCCGCCCCCGCCCCCGCCTCGCTCATCTCCACCTCTTGCCCCCGCCCCCGCCCCCGCCTCGCTCATCTCCACCTCTTGCCCCCGCCCCCGCCCCCGCCTCGCTCATCTCCACCTCTTGCCCCCGCCCCCGCCCCCGCCTCGCTCATCTCCACCTCTTGCCCCCGCCCCCGCCCCCGCCTCGCTCATCTCCACCTCTTGCCCCCGCCCCCGCCCCCGCCTCGCTCATCTCCACCTCTCCACCTCCTGCCCCCTCTTCGCTCCTCACCCTCTTCCCCTCGAGAAGTCAGTTTACCAATTTCTCGTCTCGGCTTTTTCTGGACTCGCTTATCCTGAGAGGAGGGAGACTTAGATTCCTCCCTTATGCTCTTGTTACCTGTCTTTGACGTTGAGGGGTTCTGCATATCCCCTTCAACCTGAGACAGTTTCTTATTGGGGGTCTTGGGCAAGCCCTTTTAATTCCCTCCACTTATGTTTGGGAAGCCATTCTTTTCCTTCCTTTTGTTTCTGTTCCCTGAGAAGTTTCCTTCTCTGGGCCCCAGACAAGGCTTTAATCTTGATCTAGCTTACTTCTCAGTTACAGTTCCCACTCCTTGCTCAGGTCTAGACCCTGATTCAGAGTGGGAATGCATTTCATCAGTCCTGGCCCCAATGTTTGGGTGCTGAGGTCTCAGTTTACCCCTCAGTTTGTTTTAAATTATTTCATCAGTGGTGTCCATGTTGACCCGCGAGATTTGGGGCTCTACATGGTCCACACCACGGAAACCCCACGCGGTGTAAGGCTACTTACTAGCGAGGTAGCCCGGTATCCCTAAGGCTCTGTTTGTGACACATCTTCCCATGTGCCACCCACCCCTCGACATGGATCGCATCACACCTTGGCTTGGGGAAGGGAATTGGGTAAGGACTAGTAGTGTTTAAGGACTAGGAGTGTTTAAGGACTAGGAGTGTTTAAGGAAGACAGGGCATTGTGGGACACTCTTAGTCTGATCCATCAGCTAAGGCCTTTCCGGTAGTAGGTCCTGTATCTTCAACATAGCCCTCAGCTTCACGTGGATATGCAAACCTCTCCACCCACATGGATAGTGCTTCGTCAAGGTGGTGTCCCCTGGAGAGGAAAATTATGTTTCCTTTCACTCCTCTTAATATTTATTTTGCATTATTGCTTAGAAATGTAGTACATTTTATTACTTTCTTATGACTGATATATTCCTTGTCTATGTCCTCTGTATTTATGTTAGATAAACTTGCATTCTAAATGCTTGTACTGAAATATATAATTATATGCAGAAAATACCTTATAAGAGGTGTAAGACCACAGCACCATTCCTTCCAGTGGAATCAGTGAACATAGAAACAAAAAAATAATTTCATATGCATTAAGTATTTAGTCAGAAAAGATCTTAATGTGTACAAAAGCAATAAGTAACTTGACTTATGTGAATGAAATGAGCAGTAGAACAGCCAATAATTTTCAAAGCAGAATGAAAATAATTCATGCAGTTTCCACAATGGATTTGTGAAAAAACTGTATATTACATTAACCTTCGGTGTTCAGTGGTTCTCATCCCTCCCCTCTCCTCCCCCACCTGTCCCGCCTCTTCGATGTAAAAATGGAATTAGTATAGGAGAAAATATTTAGTATTAAGGAAAAATCAATAGAAATTGTTTTATTGTTCTAAATGAATATTTTCTTTTATTGTTTGTTTATTTTATGTTGCTAATATACAAAATTTAACAAATACCAATTTCCTTCTGAATGTAAAAGCTTAGCTAAATGCCACAACAACAAAAAAACCACGATGTTACCGTGCAGAACCCCTTATTTTGTATACTAACTTTTTAAAATAAAGAGCCGAATTGTTCCATCATAACATATGTGCAGGTCTCCAACATCCCCCCTCCTCCTCCTTCCACCTCTTCCTCTAGCCTCTGCAAATTACAGATTTCCTCTTCATAGATATGGATCAAGTCAGGGTGTAGATTAGCAAAGAGTTGAAGGTGATAGAAGCGTATTGTATTGACATTAAATGTCCTACTTTAAGACAACTAACTTCACAGTAATTATGTTAAAATTGTACTGTTTGTATGTTATGATACACTGCTTAGTTAACAAAGAATAAGATATCTCTAAATGGTGTGTATTTGCTATAAACTTGACATTTAGCTAACAAGGGTCTTCGGTCTATGTAATAACATAATTTGTAAAAGGAAGAGCTAAGAAAGTCTGGAAAATAATTAGTAACTTGTATATGAAACTCCTGCACTATTGTTGCATATTTCACTTGATAAATTTATGTACAGAGACATAGCTAATGTGTTTGTGGTGACTTGTTTCATACTTCTGGTGAGGTGAATGATTTTAGTTTAATTGGAATTCTTAGGTTAGATTTATTTTTTTTTTTTTTGCTTTATTCGTTTGTATGTTGTATGTGCTTCCTTTGGTGAGCTTGTGTGATTTGTCTGTTTGCTTTGCTATTGCAGTTGAAGCCTGTACGAAGCCTTGAAAGTTTCAAGCACTCACCAGGAAGTGGCACAGATTTGCTTTCAGTTCCTGTTCCCTTACCAAAGAATCGCCCACCTGTCCAAATAGTACCACAAGCTATAACCCCAGTGTCCTCCTGCACTAGCAGTAATTCATCATCACCAGAAAAAACCTCTCCAGGCAACCACCCTTCACTGCTTCCTAATACTGCTTGTACTTCAACTTTTGATGGTATTGGCTGTGATTTATTTGGTGCCACACCGTTTATCATAAATGATTCCTCACATGAAGACTCACTGTTTGTAGTGGCTTCCACATCTTCCATAGATATGGTCAGGCTGCCTCCTCCAGCACAAACATTCCGGAATAAAAAGGTAATATGAATGCACTACAATTTAACTCTGTTTGTCACTTTTTTTAAAACCAACTATGAAATAACACAATGTGACACATTAACAAACATTTCAGTCCTTTGTGGAATATTCCTTTGCTTCTGGGTCACTTACAGTTTGCATTACATTATTATTTAGAATACTGGTATCTGTGTGCTGAACATATAGTAGGCAGCTGAGAAGATACCTGTGAGGGGTGTGTGGAAACAGTCCTTCCCCTTTCTCCTCTCTGCCTCACAATTACCAGTGTTCTGTGTTGTTGTCTGTCTGCAAAATATCAACTTACTTCTAGAATTCATTGTTAATCTTGTGGTAACATAGCTGTGACATGAAGTCATGGTGGAGGTATGTGAGCATGTTGAAAAATATGTGGAGTATGCAAAATGCTGAATAGATCGCTGAGGAAAAAATCATTGATTGCAAGCAAGCTGACTTTACTACTCCAATATTACATGTTTTGACGTTGCTCTCATCAGATATCCTGGAACAGCCCACTGAACGTAAGTCATTGATTTCTTCTGCAGCGATAGGTTTTGCAGACAGCACATGTAGCTTTGTTGTGTTTT
Organism: Schistocerca piceifrons; assembly: GCF_021461385.2. Taxonomy (NCBI): domain Eukaryota; kingdom Metazoa; phylum Arthropoda; class Insecta; order Orthoptera; family Acrididae; genus Schistocerca; species Schistocerca piceifrons. The sequence goes on along the minus strand of NC_060141.1, from coordinate 317,033,891 downwards.
ATTGCTCACTGTTTCTGGTCACCCGTTACCTTTTTTTTTTTAGCACCAGTGTCGACAAAACATTCATTTAGGTATCATGTCCCCATTGTAAGCAATAAATTGGTGAGAAAATCCTTCAGCTGACATTGCTTCAATTGAATAGAATTTAAGTGATATTCAGTACTTTAAACATAGCTGCGCTACAGCAATGGTTCCACGTAAATCAGACTAAGAACAGCCGACCAATTGCAAAGGATAAAGTAATCTTTACCTAGGCGCTCTGCAACTTCTTTGTACCTATTTTATTTGTTTGACAAACCCTGTTGTCAGGGCTATATTTTATATGATTAATGTAACTATGCAGATGTTTGCCTAAACGATAAGGACATATCACTTCATGTTATAATACAGCCGTCTTCTGAAGAAGATAGATTTATATCTATTGAAACCTAGGTAAAGATTACTTTATCCTTTGCAATTGGTCGGCTGTTCTTAGTCTGATTTAAGTGATATTATTCCAGCAGTATCAGTACATCGAAGAAGTGAGACAATTTAATTTATTCCATTGTTCAGACCTCATTAAATCTGTTACAGTTACCAATCACCAATACAGGTTTGATTCTTTAAAAAATAAATGAAAGGGTGTGGGGAGGGGAGCGGGGGGGATTTTATAACATAGTGGCCAACACAATGAGATGCCAATGCTCTGTGAGATATTTTGAGCTATAAAATGAATGGAGAGGATTACAGAATTAACTTCTACAGTTATTTTCCCTGCTAGGAATAGTGTTTCATGGTGCCACACTGATTTATCTGTAGACACAGTTTTGTTTAGTGAGAGAAGAGTATCACGACCCTCACAATGCAATGCAGGAGATATTTTGAAAGACGAAGACTGTTCCTGATAGGACAGATCATTGTAAAATTAAAGTAATTTCACATCTGTAACTTTTTATATTAACTATAGCAATGAAAACAATGAATTATTGACAAAATTATTTAATTGTATCTAAAAACAAAGATGATGTGACTTACCAAACGAAAGCACTGGCAAGTTGATAGACACACAAACAAACCCAAACATACACACAAAATTCAAGCTTTCGCAACCAACAGTTGCTTCATCAGGAAAGAGGGAAGGAGAGGGAAAGACGAAAGGATGTGGGTTTTAAGGGAGAGGGTAAGGAGTCATTCCAATCCCGGGAGTGGAAAGACTTACCTTAGGGAGAAAAAAGGACAGGTATACACTCGCGCGCGCTCGCGCGCGCACACACACACACACACACACACACACACACACAGAGAGAGAGAGAGAGAGAGAGAGAGAGAGAGAGAGAGAGAGAGAGAGATCCATCTGCACATACACAGACACAAGCAGACATTTGTAAAGGCAAAATTAATTGGATAGATAAAAAAATCACCAAGCGGCGACAGAACACACATGTAAAAGACTGTTGTAATTGGCAAGCTTTCGGAGCCACTGGCTCCTCCTTCAGGCAGAAGGGTTGAAGGGGAAGGAAGAAGGGTAAAGGAAAAGGATTGGAGAGGTCTAGGAAAAGGGGTAGATTTCGGGAAAGTCACCCAGAACCGCGGATCAGGGGATACTTACCATACAATATGAGAAGGAAAGACTGATTGTTGGGGACTGCATTGGACAAGATTTGGAAACCTGAGAGCTTAGAGGCAGAAGATAGGATAATATGCAGACAGAGATTACTGCTTTAACATGATGCAAGAGTTAATAAGAGTGAAAAGCTAAGTGCATTGTACATAACAGTGGTGGGAGGGGCAGTGAAAAATAGACGGGAAAGACAATGAAAGATGTAGAAAACTAAAACGGAGTGAAGCAAAGAGTAGTTACAGTGAAGGAATGCTGAGACGGAAGAAATTTATGTAAATTAAGGCCAGGGCGAGAACTAAGAACATGTTGTAGTGCTAGTTCCCACATTTGGACTTTGAGAAACTGGTGTCTGGGGAAGAATGGTGAAACAGGTGCCAAGGTCATGAATGTCATGTTGTAGAGCATGCTCTGCAACAGGATATTGCGAGTTGCCAGTGTACACTCTCTGCCTATGCCCATTCATCCTAATTGATAATTTGGTGGTAGTCATGCTGAAGCAGAAGGCTGAACAGTGTTTACATAATAGCTGGTATATGACCTGTCATTTTGCAGGTGGCTCTCCCTCTGATAGGACATTTTTTGCCAGTTACATGGCTGTTATAGGTGGTGGTAGGAGGGCGCATAGGGCAGTGGGGGCGTTCACAGGGATAGGAGCCATAGGGTAGGGAGATGGGTGCAGTAGGAGCATAGGGTCTGACAAGAATATTGCAGAGATTGGGAGGGTGACGAAAAGTTATTCTAGGTATGGTGGGCAAAATTTCAGACGGAATGGATCTCATTTCAGAGCATTATTTTAGGAAGTCATGGTCATGTTGAAGTAGTGATAAACACAATCCAGACCAGGATAATACTGAGTCACCAATGGTGTGCTCTGAAGCTGTTTCGTGGAGGGATCAGCAGTACTAGAATTGGATGTGGTGGCCCAGGAAATCTGCTTTTTAACTAGGCTGGAGGGGTAATTACGTGCAGTGAAGGCTGAGGTGTGGATTTCGTTATTATGTAAACGGGATTTCAAAATTTTTGTCTTGTGCAGAAGCGTATTCGAAGGCAGTTGTTCTTCATGTGATTGAATAAGAATGATAACAAATGACACTGTTACTTTATACAAGTTCTGAAACAGATACTAACAAAGAGATAGAGGGGCTGGCCAGTACTTACCTCAGCTCAGTACAGCCGATAGATACACAAAACAGAACAGATAATTTACATTCCTAGCTTTTGGAACTTTGTTCCTTCATCAGGGAGGAGAGAGGGGAAAAAAAGGGAAGAAGGGAAAGTGGATTTAGTTACTCACAACCCAGATTATGAAGCAACAGGGAAAGGTAAACAGGGAGGGTAGCAAGGATGGAGGCATGGTTGTCAGAAGGAAGCCAAAGATATTCTACTGTTAAGTACTGTGCCAGCTTCAAACCAAAGAGGATGCATACAGAAGTAAAGAGGTATATAGTATAAAGATAAACACAACTATGTAGGATGAAAATATGCGTGAATGGCTAAAGAGGAGAGGGAAAAAGAAGAAGACTGAAGAGTAAATGGGAGTGAGGTTGGTTAACGTAGGTTCAGTCCAGGGGAATGGCGGGATGAAAGGATGTGTTGGAGTGCAAGTTCCCATCTCTGCAGTTCCGAGGAACTGGTGTTGGGTGGGAGAAGCCAAATGGCACGTACGTTGTAGCAGGTTCCTCGGTCCCTAGAATTATGCTGGACGGCATGCTCTGCTACTGGGTATTGGACATTTCCTAGGCGGACAGTTCGTCTGTGCCCATTCATGCGCTCAGCCAGTTTAGTTGTTGTCATGCCGATGTAAAAGGCTGTGCAGTGCAGGCATGTCAGCTGATAAATGACATGTTGTTTCACATGTGGCCCTGCCTTGAATTGTGTATGTTTTACCAGTAGTGGGGCTGGAGTAGGTGGTTCTGGGGGGATGCATGGGGCAGGTTTTGCAGCGGGGTCGGTTACAGGGGTAGGAACCGTTGGGTAGAGAAGGTGGTCTGGGAACATTGTACGGTTTGACAAGGATGTTACGAAGGTTGGGGGGGGGGGGGGGGGGGGCGATGAAAGGCAACTCTGGGTGGTGTGGGGAGAATATTGTCAAGGGATGATCTCATTTCAGGGCTTGACTTGAGAAAGTCATATCCCTGGCAGAGTAATTTGTTGATGTATCCGAGGCCAGGATAATATTGAGTGACAAGGGGGATGCTTCTGTGTGGTCTGGGGGTAGGAACATTGTTGTTGGACGGGGAGGAATGTATTGTTTGGGAGATCTGTTTGTGGACAAGGTCTGTGCAGGACAGTTGCGGGAGAGGAAAGCACTGGTCAGGTTATTGATGTAATTGTTGAGGGATACGTCACTGGAGCAGATACGTTTGCCACGAATACCTAGGCTGTAGGAAAGTTAACCAACCTCACTCCCATTTACTCTTCAGTCTTCTTCTTTTTCCCTCTCCTCTTTAGCCATTCACGCATATTGTCATCCTACATAGTTGTGTTTATCTTTATACTATATATACCTCTTTACTTCTGTATGCATCCTCTTTGGTTTGAAGCTGGCACAGTACCTACAGTAGAATATCTTTGGCTTCCCTCTGACAACCATGCCTCCATCCTTGCTACCCTCCCTGTTTACCTTTCCCTGTTGCTTCATAACCTGGGTTGTAACTAAATCCACTTTCCCTTCTTCCCTTTTTTCACCTCTGTCCTCCCTGATGAAGGAACAAAGTTCCAAAAGCTAGGAATGTAAATTTTCTATTCTGTTTTGTGTTATCTGTCGGCTGTACTGAGCTGAGGTAAGTACTGGCCAGCCCCTCTATCTCTTTGTTAGTATTTGTTTCACATCTTTATATGAGATTTTCCATTAATCATTTATACAAGTTCTTTCTGTCATACAACATATCTTGGCTTTTAGTGTCAAGAGTGTAAATGTAGAATGAGCCCAGAAGTGTAATCTTGTAGTGTTTAATAAAAACTGGTATGTTTCAGTAAGATATTTGGTATTTCTGATAGGTTACCTTGTAGCATTTAGTTATGCACTGTCAGTTAAGTGTAATGTAGCTTAGACCTGCATTGTAATTCTCACAAATTATAGCATACGAGGCGGGTACCCAAAAAAAAGGGGAATAACAACGCCATGCGTGGAGCTTGTGTAGTTTGCATTTCCGCCGCTAGGCGAGTATAGCACAACCCATAGCCAGTTCAGTGGTGCCTGTGTTGTCAATCTGGCGTCTTCTGTTCATGGAGAGTGATTTTTTTTACTAGTGCTGTTTTGTTCTTGTTTCATTTTTTATGATGGCAGGTTTAAATAAACAACATGCAGCTGTGAAATTTTATTGTCTGCTAGGTGCAAAGGTTGCTGTAACTGTTTTAATGTTGAAAACAGCTTGCCAAGATGACGCTAAGGCAAAAACTAAAGTGTACAAGTGGGTACCCCATTTGACGAAAATATTGGAAAAATTAGAGAGATTGTGCTCACAGACTGTCAACAAGCAGTTAATTAATTGTCCGAGATTAGTGGATTATCTTGGAACTCGGCTTAGCAAATTTTAACAGAAGATTTGGTAAGGAAAATGGTTGCTGCCAAGTTAGTTCCTCAGCTCCTGGCTAACAATGAAAAGGAATGTTCAGTTGAAACATGTCTTGCTTTGAAACAACAGGTTTAAACTAATCCAGAGTTTCTGTGAAAGGTCATTACTGACGATGAGTAATGACGCTCTGGTTACGACCCAGAAACAAAGCAACAGTCAAGTCAATGGCATAGTTCTGCTGCTCCACACACCTTACTCGACTGACCTGGCTCCGTGTGACTTTTTCTTATTTCCACGCATGAAAAGGAGCGTGAAAGGATACCGATTTGACAACATTTAAGAAGTCAAGGAAAAAAATGATAGAGGGCCTGTTGGCCATTTATAAAGATGACTACAAAATATGTTTCAGACATATTATTAGTTGTAATGGAGGGTATATTGAAGGGTATAAGGTTGTTTTACAAACAATTTGAAAAAATATAGCTTTTAAAAAATAATTTCGGTTCTCTTGGCCACCCCCTTCATACATTGTAGGACTCAGAAAGAATGAATCCATATTCAGAGGATTTGTAAACTGTGTATCAGCAGTAAGTCAGTAAGACTGCAGAGATACTCAGTCAACAAACATTTGTTAAAGAGGAACCATAAAGTTGGTGACATTGTGCCTTGCAAAACCAAAGGACAGAATGTTAGGATGTGAGTTTGAACAACGTAGAATGATACGAAATTGAATTTATCAAACCATAGCATTTAGCTCATGCAGGGAAAGATGCTATAACAGTAATTTTTGTTTGGAACCAGTGGGCAGAAGGGGGTCACCCCCCAGCAACAAACAGATGTTGTAGCAGTCGAGGTGATAAAAGCACAAGTTGACTGCTATCTTGTCTTCTAGCACACATTTGATTGTGTAACTTCGTTCACTCAACACTGAACCATAGCAGTGGTTGTAGGCCTGTCTGCATCAGCAATTTGATGCATTTTGCTGTGGACTTAGATGGTGACATGATAGTGTATCAGCTTCCATTTTCCACAAAGGCCTCAAAGTGCAATAGGTTTATGAACATGACCATCTACAAGGCATGTCCCAGAAATGTCATGACATATTTAGAAGGCTTGTAGATGGTGTCTTAAGGAACAGATTGAGGATAGGAACTAATTTCCAGAAATGTTATCCCATGACACTACAGAGAGACAGTTAAGTGTTGGCTTCTGTCACTAGGCTATCCATTTGGCAGCAAACGTGACTGTTTTTGTAGTGCTGGACTGTAGGCAACATGTCTCACAATGTTGCTTGTTATTCAGTGATAATAACTGAGTGTAATAATCGCCAGTGGAGAAGATGGAGCTAGCTGCTGTGTAGACTGGCCTTGTCTCTTATGAATCTGAAGCTCTCTTGCTTCATTGGATGACAGTTTCAGACACACATTTCCATCTGCATTTTATTCTTCTCGTATTTACCAAAAAACGCTGGGGTTTCAGAGGGTTCCAGAAGAAAGATAAACTGTGGATGGAAAACCTGTACTCGAAATCATCATCCTCTGAGGCAACAGAGCATCACATTCATAGTAGACAAGGCCTTTCTACACATCAGCTAGGAACATATTCTCCAATGGTGATTGTGGCAATCACTTGCAATCACTGAATAATAGACAACAGACAGAGATGTTCCACCTATAGTCCATCAGCGTGTAAAGTCACAGTCGCTGCTGAAAGAGTGGCCTACTGGCAAACACCAGTGCCAGTAATTTTGACACTTTGTAGTGCCATTCGATAACATTTCTGTACATGGGCTGCTAGCCTCGATTTGTTTCTCAAGACATCTTCTACAATCTGTTGTAGTTTGTTGCAACATTTCTTGGACATCCTGTATACTGAACAGTGAAAGGCTTGTTTTTTATAGGAGTCCTACATTGTGTCCCATAGTAATGTATACAGATTTGTTAGAGATTACAGGGGTGACTGCAGTATTGGAGCCTGCATTGGTATTGGACATAACAGGGTATTGTTTTGAGGTATCATTGGAAACAGTATACTTGTGCCTAGCCACTAAAAAGTGTGATGATTTTTCTGGCAACACTCGCTCACATTCAGTTGTCTGTGGGCATTTCTGGTACAATCTGTTGAGTTAAATTTTTGTGCTGTGACAGCATCACCATGAGCTGCAGTTGACTTCCGTCCCAGTTGCAGTTGCCCATTTGATGTATGGATTAGCACGGGGCAATAGCCGTGGCGCGGTATGTTTGTATCGAGACAGATTTCCAGAATGAAGGTGTCCTGACAGGAAGATGTTCGAAGCAATTGATCGGTGTCTTAGGGAGCACGGAACATTCCAGCCTATAACTCGCGACTGGGGAAGACCTAGAACAACGAGGACACCTGCAATGGACGAGGCAGTTCTTTGTGCAGTTGACGATAACCCTAATGTCAGCATCAGAGAATTTGCTGCTGTACAAGGTAACGTTGACCACATCACTGTATGGAGAGTGCTACGGGAGAACCAGTTGTTTCCGTACCATGTACAGCGTATGCAGGCACTATCAGCAGCTGATTGGCCTCCATGGGTACATGTCTGCGAATGGTTCATCCAGCAATGTGTTAATCTTCATTTCAGTGCAAATGTTCTCTTTACGGATGAGGCTTCATTCCAACGTGATCAAATTGTAAATTTTCACAAGCAACATGTGTGGGCTGACGAGAATCCGCACGCAATTGTGCAATCACGTCATCAACACAGATTTTCTGTGAACGTTTGGGCAAGCATTGTTAGTGATGTCTTGATTGGGCCCCATGTTCTTCCACCTACACTCAATGGAGCACGTTATCATGATTTCATACGGGATACTCTACCTGTGCTGCTAGATCATGTGCCTTTACAAGTACGACACAACATGTGGTTCATGCACGATGGAGCTCCTGCACATTTCAGTCGAAGTGTTCGTACGCTTCTCAACAACAGATTCGGTGACCAATGGATTGGTAGAGGCGGACCAATTCCATGGCCTCCACGCTCTCCTGACCTCACCCCTCTTGACTTTGATTTATGGGGACATTTGAAAGTTCTTTTCTACGCAACCCTGGTACCAAATGTAGAGACTCTTCATGCTCGTATTGTGGACGGCTGTGATACAATACGCTATTCTCCAGGGCTGCATCATCGCATCAGGGATTCCATGCGACGGAGGGTGGATGCATGTGTACTCGCTAACGGAGGACATTTTGAGCATTTCCTGTAACAAAGTGTTTGAAGTCATGCTGGTACGTTCTGTTGCTGTGTGTTTCCATTCCATGATTAATGTGATTTGAAGAGAAGTAATAAAATGAGCTCTAACATGGAAAGTAAGTGTTTCTGGACACATGTCCACATAACATATTTTATTTCTTTGTGTGTGAGGAATGTTTCCTGAAAGTTTGGCCGTACCTTTTTGTAACACCCTGTATAGAACAGCCATTGCATAATATTAAGATCGCTAATTAATGCACAGTTAATGGGCCAGTTTTATTTTGTCCACCATGTAATAACTGAACAGCGATATGTTCTTTCTCAGTTTAGGTTGGCTGGGAGAACAACGTAGATGCTTTCTTCCATTCTTTTACATGCAGATCAGCTCCCTCTAGGCTTCACTTTCTTCCTCATTTGACAATGTCAGAGAGAGAGAGAGAGAGAGAGAGAGAGAGAGAGAGAGAGAGAGAGATCCTGACATAAAAATGAATAGGCTGCCATGTCGCCATATGTGGAATTTTGTGTGCAATCTTGAAATGTGCAAGTACATGAAATACACGGAATAATTATGCTACAGTGCAGGCCAAAATAGCAGATTTTTCACCTCGTTGTTGCTGTCTATATTACGTTTGACAAAATAATCTCCGAGTGAACTGCCAGCTGCTGTTGTGCAGTGGGCACAATATTTTTTATGGTCCAATTCCGTTGTTGTTGTCAGGTGTACAGCTGAACTGACATAGATGGAACACTGGGATGGAGGGCTGTGGTGTGAGGTTATAAGTGGTCTCTGAGTGTACAGTCAGTTCATCAGCATACCTAAAGGGGGTGACAGGATCTGTTGCCAAAGTATTGTGCTGTAAAGACTTCAACAGCCAGCAGTACATCTGTGGATTATTTTGCCATAAAATATAGGGGGAAAAACTGAAGACCCACATGTTAAGTTCTTTCTATTGAATGAAGCCATTTTTTAGAATCCTCCCTTTCATGTAATGCTCTTCATGAAAAGTAGTTGTATCTTTTCAGATTGGCAAGATGTTGCTTGTCACTTTCCCTTTTGTTAGCTAAACAAGTCTGTCATAGAACTCCTCTTACAAATGTTGTAGAAGCTTTGATAGTAGTAGAAGCTTTGATAGTAGTAGAAGCTTTGATTGTAGCATCTAGCGCCTCCAGTTTCTTGCCTCTCATATAGGGTGCTTAAGAAATACAAGCATAGGTTTGATGCGTTGGAATTCAATCTTACATATACATGACTAGAAGCACATTATAATACACATTTTCCAAAAAAGTGGTAAAATACTCTGTGTGTGTGAGACATTGGTATCATGTATTCTAGTGGATCTCCCCCCCCCCCCCCCCTCCCCCCTCTCAAGTACTGTTCTCAACATTTTGTAAACTTGACCTTGCATTTTGCAGCCTTTTACTTTCAAAAAAATTTTTTTCTGAGCTCTGTCAACGTGCCACAAGGAAAATGGCAGAATTTTGAATTAATCATAACTGTACTACATGCGTTACAATATATCTCTTCCATGAGTAACTCCATTTGAGAAGCTTATTTAAAAAAAAAAATAAAAATAAAAAAAATAAAGAAAACCCTCCAACTGCGGATGATTTTCCAACTTTTCTGTATAAAATCACAGACCAATTTTGTTCACTAGTTAGAACAGTTACAAGGATTGTGTAAAGGGAATGTAAAAGAAAACCAAAAACTGATTTTAGAATTGATTTTGAATTGGCATTTAATGCACATAATGTGGGAAATAGGAAAATTTCATTCTGTGTTATAAAATAAATACAGGATAAATTACTGTTAATTTTTCTGAATGTAGTAAACCTTGAAGCAAGGTTACATACACAAGCTCACCAAAATAGTTACAAAATTTCTGGTGTGGGAATATATATTTATAATTGTGTGTGTGAGGCTTGAGAATGTGTAAAATGTGACTCCCATTGTTCCAGAGCAACAGAAAAAGATTCAATGGGAAAATAAGTGACTTCCAAGATACAAATAGCCCAGAAATTATATCCTGCACAATAACAGCATGTTGTTTCATGGAATTGTATGAAAAGAGCTGAATGTGCACATGCATGTCATCTGCAGCTCGAGGGTTGAAACAGTCAAGGACATCTGCACACCATATCTGCAGTCCATAGCAGTTTTCTATTGGGAGCATTTGTTATGGTGTAATGTAACATTGGTGAAATCTTTCACCTACAGGCCATATCCTCCTCATTCTCTCTTGATTTTACTCAGATTCGGTTATCATTTCTGAAGAATATATTCATGGTACATTCGGCACTGCATTGTGTCACTAGGTGACCATCTTAACCATCTAACTCTGTGAACAGGCCCTGCTAAAGGCTTAATTTGGATGTGGAAAGGAGGGGCAGTCAAGTACATTCTTGTGTTAAGAAACACAGATGCACAAAGGAAACACTGAGTGAAATTGCTCCATACCAAAAGCGATGTAAACTTAGTTCTGTAATAACACACATTCATTTCTGTACATCCTAAGCATTTCTTTCTTAATGATAACAAAATTGTCACATTGTGAGAAAGAATGGGTCACAGTGGAATTTCCTTATGCTTTGTAGGAACTCACCATTTACCAGTTGCACCCATGTCCTTTATTCATTGTTCTGCATTGGTGCAGTCATTGCCATGTAACATAGCATTTGTTTTTGAATTGTTCTATCACCATTTACTCACACTGTCTTCTTGAGTGAGGAAGTAAATGTGTTCTAATTTAGACTCATTCATGGCAGCCCTGACTTCTTGTAGTATTTTTAAAGTGAGATTTTCATTGTTATGTTTGTTTTTAGTTTGTAACAACATCAAATCACACTGTTCCACTTGATGACCTACTAATGTCAACAGCCCTGAATGATAATCCCTTCTTATCTATCAAATGTAAATTCGAGCCTCACATTACAATGTTGATTTTCTTGTTATCAAAATTATCATCTGATGTAGTATGTCACATTCTAATTTAAAGTATTATCATCATCTAAATGTTGTTATTATATCACTGTCATTCCTGTTTTCTATACTTTGGCTGCAACACTGTGACTTTGCACATTTCAGTTGTCCTTTTCTCACTCTTTCAGACTTTACGTGCAACCTCATCTCGGAATCTTGAATTGTATGTCATAACAGTTACACTTGGTAGCGTTGAACTGTAATTTTGTTTGTAGTGTGACATTTCCCCGTAAATCACACAGCTGACAACATCCTCTGAGGAAGAATTCATTTTCATATTGTAAGTAAAAAGATCTTAAATCACCGCTCTAGCTGTAAACATCATAAACGAATTTGCCTGAAAAGCATTGTGTGTTAAGAGTTCTATTGTTGCTAAAAAAAGTATAACATCAGCATATCATCAGTATCCCAGGGTATCATATAAGCTCTGTAATTCCTAGGTAAATTTAACACTGTTACATAAATTAAAAACAGAAAAACTGAATAAGAAAGCAGTTGTATGGCTGACTTCCACATAGATGTAAGAACTGATAGCAAATGTGATTCATATTTAAAGAACCTGATAGCCATGAATGACTTAAATCTATATTATGACCAATGTTCCAGAGCAACAACAACTGCTTCAACTGGTGTAGTTACAATTATAGTGTAAAAGAAAAATTTATTTTAGATTTAGGAGAATCAGACCATCCAGCACTACTTGTATCATTACCAAACCTCAATTCAATTTAAAGCCATGTCAACTGTTAATCGAACATGAGTGTTTCAAAAATATGAAAAGGTTTTCAGTGTTCACTACTGATCAAAATATTGGTGACTTACTTAAATTATTTAATGAAGTAACATGTTTCAAGATGTAAACCTCATGTTCTGACTGCAGTGACAATATAAAAACAGTTAGCAAAAATACAGACAGACATTAAAGTTATACTGTACAGTCATGGCATGTGCTGTTGTCATCTTTTGGAGAAAGGGATAGATAGCCTAATAGGCGGGAGTACTCATTTTGTTTGTTGGTCTGCTGTTCGCATAAATAAGTGTAAGTGCTGTAATCACGCACTTTGTTCTTACGAAATCACTTCCTTCTTTTAGTGTGTTAAGATGCCTAAATTGCTATGGCTTATTGGATCTCATTAACTAATGTTCATAAATTTGCAAAAGACACTTAAAACATGACATTACAAGCAGCTGAACTGTTTGGTAGAAACAAGTGGTGGCCTGAACAAAGACAGAAATGAACACAATCAAATCCATTGCACATAACAGTGTTTATTATGAACATGAAATAGATGCACTTTTACAACACACAACAAAAAGCAAAAACAAACAAATTGACATGACCACCACCACCACCACCACCACCACCACCACCAAAAACGACAATGACAAAAACCTATGCTTGTAACTACACCACATTTAGGCTGAAATGCAGACAAAATTGTCAATTTGTGTAAGAAAACAGATACCAGGATCACTTTTGGTGTCACCTACAACTTAAGGAAGAAACTGGTGCATGACATCTCGCGATCAGCTAAAGCACATAGTGACAGTTTCAGACTTGATAAGCATAACAAGTCAGCTGTAGTGAACCATATAAATGAAACAGGACACAGTGTTGCAATAGCTAATGATCATAAAGTAAGCTTACTTCAGTGACGAGCTAGAAAAATGGACATCTTGGAGGAAATGGAAATATTCATCCATGATAAAAATTGGAAAACAATATCCAATTTCTTCATTAGCTTCGGTCCAATATGATTAAAATAAAAAGTACATAATAATTAAGAGTTTGTATGAACCTGAGTTCCAAAACCAGTATCGAATAGTGGTTATCAAGATCCAACAAGCCACAGCAATTGGGATCACACACAATTAGGTGTTCTGCAATGTTCAATATTAGGACCGCTACTACTTTTGTAATATATACATGAAATGCCATGCCAGGTTCTGTCCAATACCATCCTGTATACAGAATACTTAACAGCAATAGTCTGTCATATTGAGGAGACATTTGGGGAAGCAGAGACTTGGATCAAAAATAATAATTTTACATTAAACTTTGCATAAACAGAAATTTCTAATTTCACCACACAACAATCTGCACAGTGTGTAAATGAAATACATTATATGGTCAAAAAACTGGACATTGAAACTGAGTAAGATTCCTTGGTGCGCAAGGAAATAAATATATATTGTGGAGTAATCATGTGGACAGCGTACTGAGTAGGCTGAACAATCTCATTTATGTCATGAATGTATTATATAATATCTACAACCACATCTACATCTGCACCTAGATCGATACACTACAAATCACTCTTATGTGCCTGGTGGAGGGTTCATCGATCCACCTTCACAATAATTCTCTGTTATTCCACTTGTGAACAGTGCATGGAAAAAACAAACACCTATATCTTTCCCGCTGCAGTGAGGAATGCCTTTGTTTTAATGATGTCCACCCCAAATCCTGTACCATGTCCATGACATCCTCTCCCCTATTTCTCAAGAATACAAAACATGCTGCTCTTCTTTGAACTTTCTCGTTTTACTTTGTTAATCCTATATGGTAAGGATCCCACATTGCGCAACATTACTCCAAAAGAGGATAGACAAGTGCAGTGTAAGTAATCTCTTTAGAAGATGTGGTGCCAATTTTTGCAACATACAGATATCTAAATCATTTTGCAATTGGTTTTGATCTTCTGATGACTTTACTAGACGTTAAATGACAGCATGATGTGCAAACAACCTAAGATGGCTGCTCAGATTTTCTCCTAAATCGTTTATGTAGATAAGGAACAGCAGAGGGCCTATAACACTACCTTGGGGAACACTAGAAATCACTTCTGTTTTACTTGATGACTTTGCATCAATTACTATGAAGTGTGACCCCCCTGACAGGCAATAACAAATCCAGTCACGTAACTGAGACAATAGACCATAAGCATGCAGTTTGATTATAAGCCACTTGTGAGGTATAGTGTCAAAAGCCTTGTGGAATTCTAGAAACACGGAATCAGTTGGAAATCCCTTGTTGGCAGCATTCAACACTGTGTGTTGTGTTGTGTTGTGTTTTCACAAGAACATTGTTTTCTAAATCTGTGTTGACTTCATCAAGAAACTGTCCTCTTCAAGGTAATTCATAATGTTCAAACACGGTATGTGTTCCAAAATTGTGCTGCATATCGACATTAATGATATGCACCTGAAATTTAGGGGATTACTCCTGTAACCGTTCTTGACTATTGTTGTGATCTGTGCATGCAGTCTTTGGGTACAGATCTTTCATCAAGTGAGTGGTTGTATACAATTACGTACAGAGCTATTGCATCAGCATACTCTGAAAGAAATCTAGTTGATATTTAGTGTGAACCAGAAGACTTTCTTTTATTAAGTGATTCAAGTTACTTCACTACTCCAAGGATATCTGCTTCTTACTTACTCATGTTGGCAGCTGTTTTTCATTCGAATTCTGGAATATTTGTTTCGTTGTCTTTAGTGAATGAATTTCGGAACACTGTGTTTATAACTCTGCTTTAGTAGCACTTCCATTGTTAGTATTTCCATTTCTATTGCATAGAGAAGGCATTGATTGTGTCTTGGGGCTAACATACTTCACAAACAACTAGAATCTCTGTGGATTTTCTGCCAGGTCTCAAGACAAAGTTTCATGGTGGGAACTATTACAAGCATGTCGCACCAAATTTTGTGCTAAATTTTGAGCTTTTGTAAAAGATTGCCAATCTTGGGAATTTTACATTCGTTTAAATTTGGAATGCTTTTTTCATTGTTTGTGCAACAGTGTTGTGACCTGTTGTATGTACCAAGTGGGATTAATTATATCACTTGTTAATTTACTTTGTATAAATATCTCAATTGCTGTCAATATTACTTTTTTAATTCGAGCCCCATCTGGTCTATACGTACATTGTAAATTTGGAAGGAGTGGAAATTGTCTCTCAGGAAGGCATCAAGGAATTTTAATCTGATTTTTTGAATGAGTATATTTTTCATTTATTTTTGTAGAATTTTAGAGTTAGGGTAGTCAGTCTAGCTACGACAATCCTATGTTCACTAATCCCTGTATCTGTTTTGATGCTCATTACTAGCTCAGGATTATTAGTTGGCAAGAGGTCAAGTGTGTTTTCCAAACCGTTTACTATTACAGTGGGCATGTGAACAATATCACTGATTGAGCTGTAAAAAAACTCAACATTATGCATATTTTGTTTCAGTAATTAGGTATAGTATAATTTTGTGGTGGTTCTAATGGAACTGATTTACTCAAAGCTTTTAGAATACAGAAAAAGGTCATCTGAGCCATGGTGGCACTAGAGAAACGGGGGGGAGGCTGCAGACTTCGTTTCAAAAGATAAATTTAATGTCCATTCCAAGCATGTATATATTTTTTCTGGGACCACTGCTTCTTGCATCAGTATGAGACTAGACATAGAGTAAGTTATGTGTTTTCTAGCCACAGGTTAAATCTGCATGAAAAAACTCTACATTACATGGACATGAAATTTATAAATAAGATCTGGAATGGGAAGTGTGACCCAAGACTAATAAGTACTGACACAGACCTGGAAGAATATCTGAAAAGCAAATGCTACTACAGTAAGTGAATGCTTCTGTAGTATTGACGATTTCTTGAATGATAACCATGTAAAATACAAAGCATATGTCTGGGGATGTAACACCATGTGTATAATAACCATAGACCATTTTGTTGAATGATAAATATGTTGTCATAGTATCTTTATGAAGAAGTAACACAATGTGTATTATAACCGTAGATTAATTTTGTAAGTCTGTTGGAATAGACAACTCACCTATGTCACAGTCTTTAATTGTATGAGGCATGTACGTGATAAAGGTTTGATCTGATTGAAGTCTGGCACAAGGGCTACAGATGACCTGATTCAATCTGTTTATCTTGAACTGAAATGAGATAGTGCTATTGTAAGCACTACATACAGTAAAACTAGAGAAATAAAAATAACACCTGAACACAGGGGAATACAAGAACTGGATAAGGCCAAGTGTAAACATGTGTTGACTTGACTTGACAGTTTTTAAATGCCTATTCTCAGAACACTACTGCCAGCCTTTAGAAGGCAGTGCTTAGCAGAACTGTCTGATTGCAGCTTTGCGAAAGTGAAGGAAGCACCACATATGTCAAAAGCAAGCTGCAAACATAAAACATGGATCTTAATTCTTATGTATTCATGGTAACCTGCCTTTAACTACTCAGTCAAAGTAGTTTCAGTGCAAAAGGTTTTACCCCTACCTTTTGCTTTTATAGATGGAACATTTCAGCAGTATAATGCCTTGCTACTTAGCAGGTTACAGGAGTGCACCTTTTTGAGCACAACATATTCCATTTCCTCCCTGACATACATATTTGTCACCCATTAAACATGTCTAAGATAAGGCTGATCAGAAAATTATTCATCACAGCCCTTAGCAGTTTTTGTTGAAACTGTGTAAGGTCACATACCAACCACATGGAAAAAAGTTCCCTGAGAACAATATGGGGCCTCTTTGTTTCCATATCTTGAGGTTTAAAAGCTGTGATTACATATGCAAAAATGATTATTCTGATGTACCTATTTACCGTATTTACTGGAATCTAAGCCGCACTCAAATCTAAGCCGCACCTGAAAAATGAGACTCGAAATCAAGGAAAAAATATTTTCCCGAATCTAAGCCGCACCTGAAATTTGAGACTCGAAATTCAAGGGGAGAGAAAAATTATAAGCCGCATCTCCAAATCGAAAAAAAGATGGTCCGTTGTAATATGAGACACAATTTAGGTCGAATGAATGACGATACAGCTACAGTAGTTTGGTTCGAGTCTTAATTTAGCAGTCAAGCTTTACCAGGTAGCCATTGCTATGCGTCAGGCGCTCCGTCCGTATTTATACGGGTACCCTTCCTTTTCAACGTGCTTCATCTGGTTTGAATTGATAGCTTATTCTTCTTTGATCTGATAAGTGCAGTTTTCTTTGTTAAAGGTGTTTACGTCACTCTAAGCTGAAAATGCGTTACTGTACTGTCATGCATTGTTTGTCGCATTCTCATAGTGCGTGTTTACGGCCTGTCGCCGCTCGTGGCATGGCTTGCGTTTGTGCGCGCTACCGCCGCTTTTTTTTTTTTTCTTAAAAAAAGAGGAATCGTCTCATTAGCGAAACAATGGCAAGAGACTGCTATTTGTTGTTACTTACACTGCTGCTTTCTTTGATAATGATCAACAAGAACCAAATAATAGACTGCGTATGATAGATGATGTTCTGAACGAGAGTTTAGCGAAAATTTTTCTGTTTGAAAATCTTTGCAGGCGCCTCTTTAGTACATTACATTCTACACAGAAATTAGAGTCATCTTAGATTTAAAAATCTAGTCAATTGCCATGCTTCATTTCTGACTGTATCACTATTAAGCATAAGAATAATACGAATATAAACATGACATGATATTTACATTCTTCCGCGTTTGCTGTTGTCTCACTCTAGTTTCGTAGTTTATTAGGCAGACCGGATTTAAATGAGATAGCAGCAAACATGAAATAATACATGGCAAAATGTTTATATGCGTATTATTCTTGTGGTGACGAGAATACTGCATGTGATTCACAATTTATAAAAGTTCCTATGAAATGAAATGAAATGAAATGTCGTGTGGCTAGGGCCTCCCATCGGGTAGACCGTTCACCTGGTGCAGGTCTTTCGAGTTGACGCCACTTAGGCGACCTGCGCGTCGATGGGGATGAAATGATGATGATTAGGACAACACAACACCCAGTCCCTGAGCGGAGAAAATCTCCGACCCAGCCGGGAATCAAACTTTTTTTTTTTTTTTTTTTTTTTTTTAACCATATATATTTATTTAAATACTTTAACAACGATACATTTAAAAAAAGACATTTTATTCTATTAATCTAGTATCCTAGTGATGGTTAGTATTATTGTCATTTTATATGTTTTCGTTTTTATATTTCCCTTTTTCGTTTTTCTCTTATTGTTTGTTCCTTAAACCCTTTTACATGGCCATTTGTCGTCTTTTTTTTTGAGGGGGGCAGACATTGCAGGACAGGCATAACAGTTTATATTTGGCATCGTTGCATTGATTTGAGTTTATGTTTCTGTATGTGATGCACTTGTGATGACACAGGCACATTGTGTTTTCTGGTTTGATCTCTTCCTCTAGTTACACTGTTTAGTGGGACAGTATGAAGGAACGTCACCATGATAGGTGGAGCAGAAGTGGAAGAAACTTTTTTTTTTTTTCATATACTACAGAATATACCTAATTGAAGAAGAGAGAAAATTTTGTCATATTACATAAGAGAAGCAGAAAGGATAGTGTGAGTAATCAATAGAAGTTTATAGGCACAAAGTAAAGGAAATCAAAATATTTAATAATAATGAGTAGTTGGCACTTTCCACTAAGGAGCACTTTGTGTCACTGATTCCACTAGGAAGAAACACTTTATACTACTATACTTCACTATTTGATGCGAAAAGAGAAAGCTCTTTATCTTTTGTGTTGCACTTGTTCACTATCACTGCACACGTTATTCTTGTGGTGAGTGTGGTGAGGTGGCTGGTGGCGGTGCTGAGGGTCACAGGCTGGGGAGGACTCTGGCGATTGCTGTCTGCAGTGGAATCTGCAGGAAGTTTTTGAAGTTCTCGTGGTATCGCCTGTGCTGCTGGGCCATCTTGTTCTCCTCCCAGAGGTCCATCAGGAAGGCCAGCCGGTTGGTCTGCCTCCACGCTACGATGGCGTGTGCCGTCATGGCGAGGATCCAGAGAGTCGCCAGTCGCTTGGGTCGTGGAAATGGGTTGCAGTCTGGGGCGGTGATTGCTTCCACTGTGATGCTTCCCGGCGCCGTTCTGTTGATGTGGGCCACCATCTGCTGGCACGCTTCCCAGATGTTGATGGCATTCCCGCACGTGAAACGGTGTTCGAGGGTGTCGGTCATGCCACATACGTCACACTTGTCACTTGCGACGAGTTTTATCTCTGCCAGTCTTTGGTTGGTTGGTACCGTTCTGTTAATTATTTTGTACCATGTCTCCTTCGCATGTTTAGGTAACACGTTTTCGAGACGTTCCCCCATATTTGTTTCCAATTGTATTGCGGGAGTTTTTGTTCAATTTTGTTTTTTGCCGGCTTCCCCCTGAGGGCCCAGTATATTCTCTTGGCTGTTCTGTGGCTGGGGTTCGCCACGGTGTCCAGAACGTAACTTTTGTTGGCGTAGTGCAGCCTGACGTGTTGCATTCTGCAGGGAATGTGTCTCGTGTCGACCGGCGCTTCTTCCAATTATCTTGGCTGTGACGCTGTCAGGGTTTTTGTCCTGGATGGCGAGCGTTCGTTTCAGTAGAAGGGCTGCACATTTGGTCTTTATATCAACTAGACCTAGTCCCCCTTCTTTTGTTGGCAGCGAGCACGTTGCTTGCGCCACTTTGAATATATTTCGACGCCACAAGAGGTAGTACACTGCGCTCGTTAGTGCTCGCGCAATTTCTGTCGGGATGCTTAAGATTTGCGCCAGGTACCAAGCTTTCGACAGGATCGTCGTGTTTATCAGTTCTGTTATCTGGTGGATTGTTAGCTTCCGGTTCACGTGCTGTCTGGAGAGACCTCTTATGGTGTGTAGCACGTCCCTCCAGTTGTATGCGGCCATTCTAAGTGGACAAGACTGTATATATATTCCAAGAACTTTATGACTTTCTGCTATTTTATACCATTGGCTGTCTGGTTTGAGTCGTTGATTCCCTATCGGCAGTAGCACTGTTTTTCTCAGGTTGGTTTGGGCGCCTGACGCTTTTTGGAATGTATTCATGATGGTTTCTACTCTCCCAATATCTTCCTGGTCTTCAATAAAGATGCCTAGGTCGTCAGCGTAGGCTATACATGCTACTGCTTTGGCTCCTACGGAGAAGCCTCTGATGTCGTTTGTGAGTTTCCGCAGCAGTGGGTCCAGTGCTATAGCGAATAGAGCCATTGACAATGGACAGCCTTGCCTCACGGATCTGTCCAGTTTTATCAGTTTTGTTTCCCAACTATTGATTATTACTGTCGATCTCGCAGTACTTAGTATCTTATGGATGATTGCGATGAATTTTTGCCCAAACCCGAGTCTATTTAGTGTCTCTACGAGATATTTGTGGTCGATCCTGTCGAAGGCTTTGTTGAAGTCCACCGAAATTATGGCACCTGCGCTTCTGGTGGTGGCTGCCTGTGCTATTATGTCCCTGTAGGTGCATGTGGCGTCAAATATATTTTTCCCTGGTACCGCACATGTTTGCCACGGACTGATGACTTTCCTCATCGCCGATTTCAGGTTGTTTGCGATGCATTTCGCTATTATTTTATAGTCGGCGTTGAGGAGCGTAATCGGACGAAACTCTTCAATGCGGCGGGCGGCTCTCTTCTTAGGGATGAGTGTTATGGTCCCTTCGGTCAGCCCAGGTGGAATTTCCGCCCCATCGAGTATCTCGTTCACCATTTCCGTGAATTGCTCTCCTAGCACGTCCCAATATGCGAGGTAGAACTCGAGCGGGATGCCGTCGGCGCCGGGTGCTCTTCCTCTTGCGCTGGTCCTCATCGTTTCTTTAATGTCATCCACGTCGACATTTTCTGTCAGCAACGCCCTGTCTGCGTCTGTGAGCACGCCTCCTCGTCTGCTGGAGGATTTCAGCAGTTGCCGCGTCGTCTGTCACTTCTCGACGGAACATGTCTCGGAAATAGTCCTCGATGTGTTTTGTTAACTCCGTTTTCGTCGTGAGCATCTTTCCTTGCTTGTCCTGAAGCTCATTTACGCACTTTCCTGTGCCTCTCTCCCTTTCCCTATTTAGGTGGTGCATGGTGAGTGGCTCTTCATCCACATCGCCATATGTTTTACTTCTTGTGAGGACGCCTCTTATTTGCTGTTTCTTTATTTGAAGGAGTTTTGCCTTGATTCTCCTCACTCGCGGCAGGTATTGCTGGTCGTCTGCTGGTGCGCCGAGTGCGTCTTTCAGGCACTGCTGGTAGAACTCGGCCGTGGTTCGCCTCCAGAATGACTTTTCCGCGCTGTATCTTATCAACAGGCTGCGCATTGTCGGCTTCGCTCGTGCCAGCCACCACTCGGTCGTGCTGCTGTAGCGTGCGCGCTGTGCCAGGCATTCTTGCCACATTTCCACTATTTGCTTGCGCAGTTCCGCATCCTGCAGGTGTTCCGTATTTAGCTTCCACGTGCTTCTTTTGCTGACGTTCTTTCCTTTTTGGAGATGCAGGCTGCATTCGTAGCTGCAGTGGTCCGAAAAGATGACAGGATATACTTCGACGTGCGCAACATTTTTAGTTGCTGCTCTGCTGATATATATACGGTCCAGTCTGCTTTTACCATTTTTGTGGTGGTATGTAAATTCAGTGTGTGTGGGATGGAGAAGGCGCCACGAATCTTCTATTTTCAGTCGTCGGATCAGTTCTTGCAGTTCTGGGCACATGTTTGCTACAGGTATTTGGTCTTCAGCTGCGGCGACACAGTTAAAATCTCCTCCAATGATGATGTTGTTATTGTTCTGCATCAGCAGTTCGGCTACTTCTTCATTATAGAAGGTGCTTCTTGCTCGCTTGTTGTCTGTGCCAGAAGGTGCGTATATGTTGATAAAGAGCGTCTTTTCTATGCTTAGCGCTATCCCTCAGCCGCTTGACAACATTTTAGTCCCGCCAAAGTCGATCCCGTTCCGTACCATTATTGCCGTACCGCATTGGGATTCTGGGTCTATATTTGTGATTGCCGCATATCCTGGTATCTGGTTTATTTTAGTCGTAACCACTTCTTGCAATAGTGCAACATCTGTTCTTCTATGGCGTAGGAAATCTGCGAGGGCTCGAATTTTTAAAGATGTACTTATTTTATTTATGTTAACTGTGACAACTTTATAGATTGTATTTGCCTGCATGCTCATTTAGTTTATCAGTCGGTGCTGTAGTCTGTGTCCATGCGGACATCTCTCTGGCTGTTTTCTCTTCGGTCCTGTGACGAGTTGGAGCTGCGTCTTTTCTTGTTTTTCTTTGCAGGTTTGTTTACCGTTTTCGTCGTTTGTGTCTGTTCGTCGTCTGTATTGTGTTGTTTTTTCGGTTTGTCACTGCTTCCCCTGGTGGAGGACTTTGCGGTGACATCGTCGTTTTGGTTGAGCTTTAAAACTTTTCTCAAGTGGTTACTCTTCTCCTTTATCCACTGCTCGCGCGTCTGCTCCACGGTCGGGACGGCGCTCCCGCCCGCGGGCGTCGTCGCGTCGATTTGCATATTTTCGGTGGCCTGTTCCTCTCGTAGTTCCTCCTTCATCTGTTGTTGTGGCGCGCGCTCGGTCATCGGCTGACCCTGCTGCTCCGCCTCGTCCGAGCTGGCGTCGCTAATCTGCCTTTTATCTGCGTTTCCTGCCGGCTGGCCCGTAGTGGGGACAGGGACCGGTTCACCCTCGCCCGAGGGGGAGGGCTTTGCGGCCGCCGCCGTTGTCTCCGCCCCGGCTGGGCTGCTGCTGCCCGCGTTCTCCTGCTGTGGCGCGTCCGCGTCCCTAATCGGGGGGAAATTCGGCAGCGAAATTCTGTGCTCTCCCAGCGTATGTATCTTCTCGGGGCAGCTGTAGTGGTATTTTTCGCGGGCATTCATTTCTCATATGTCCTGTAGCGTGACAGATGGAGCAGGTCTGCGGCTGTCCGGTATACGAAACGAAACCCCTGTGCCCGCAAACGTTAATGAAAGACGGGATATGTTTTCTGAGGTCCATTTTTACCGTTCGGACGCCCGAGTCCACCTGTATTCGGTAAGCGCTCCCCCATTTTTCTCTTGTTAGTCCAAAAACATTCCCATAAAGCCTACAGCTCTTAATGATTTCTTCGTCCGGTACTTCAAAAGGTAAATTGTAGATTTTGACGTTACGGATCCCGTAGCCAGAAGGCTGCATCTGAACGTTGCTTAGTGACCCATCTCTGTGTTTAAATTTCCAAGTTCCCCCATTTGTATTCACCAGTCTGTCAATTTCTGCGGGATTTCCTATTTTTATAAACAGAGCGTACAGAATAAAGTCCAGCTGAATTCCAAGAATGTCCTCTATCGGCACTTTTACGTCATCAACTATCCAATTGTGGATGTCGAAAGCAGTCGGCTTCTCCAAATTCCTATCAAACGTGCACTGGATCGTGTCTTCACGATTGAGCGTCGCCATGATTTTCCGATTTTTAAATGTTAAAGGTACAAAGTTTTATACTCGCCAAGGCGAAGTAGCTGCAGCTCGGCGTCCACCTCAGGCGGCGGGCGCGGTGCGGGGTCAGTCTCGTGGCCGGCCGGCGACGGTGGGGCAGCCGGGAAATCCTCTGCTACCTGGGACGCACAATAGCGAGCGGCACACGTGTTCACAGGCGGGCAGCCAGCCCGAAATCGGGACCTTAGGATTGACATTCCGTCACGCTGACCACTCGGCTACCGGGGCCGGACAAAGTTCCTATTATAGCAACCATCTCTCCTCACAGATAGGAAAATATTCAGAACGTAGAGTTGGCCATATTGACAAACATCCCAAACAGTCTTGCCAGTCGGATTTTCGTAGTACATTGAAAATAGCTCGTCTTCCACTTTTTTTTTTTTTAAATTTATTTACTGACGCAGACGTTTTGGCGCCAGTATTTATCTTTGTGCCTACAAAGCGTGCCTGTGTAGCGCTACATATATTCGATGGCAGAAGTAAGTTGTGGCAGCACCCACCAACTTTTTTCAGAATTTCCGCTGGCTTTGCACTCGATTCTAAGCCGCAGGTGGTTTTTTGGATTACAAAAACCGGAAAAAAAGTGCGGCTTAGATTCGAGTAAATACGGTAAGTCATCTGTCGTTCTTGAAGTTTCTGTTTACACAGATGGAAATACTTTAGCTATTAATTATTGTCAATGAAATTAATAATTATTTCATAATTACATTAACTGGTGTTACTTTATAGTCATGTACCATGTTTATACTTCAACTATTTCTGTCTTTCAGTCTTCATCTCCATTGAAGTTCTCTTATTTCTGCTTGAACTCCTCACCTGATGTCACCATTATCTGGGAATGCCTGCCTCACAGCCGTTTGTCCATCTTCTACACATCCAGCTGTCCTCCCCCCCCCCCCCCCCCCCCCACACACACACACACACACACACACACACACACACACACACACACACACACACACACACCCCACCCAGAATATATTCGCAGTTTTTTACTAGTTTACTGTTTTATTTAATAAGAAATGCTGCTTGTTTTCTCGGATTGTATAAGTGAATTCTTGTATTTAAAATGTTTATTAAAAGCAGTTTTTCACTGGTTTACTGTTTTATTTAATAAGAAGTGCTGTATGTTGTCTCGAGTCCTTGTCTCTTTTAACATACCTATACCATCTTAATCTGTCTTTTCTGTGGTCTCTTGCATAGGCTCCTCTTTCACTATTTCTCTTGCCATGTCGTTCCTTATTCTATCCATCTAGTAAATCGTATTCTACTTCTTTGAAATTCCATTTTGCAAGCCTGTATTATGCTCACCTGCCTTTTCTTCGTTACCCATGTTTCTGATGCACAATAGGCTTGATATTACATTTGCTTACTTTTTTATGTTATGTCCATGCTCCAGACCAGGCTTTTGACATTTTACGGGAAACTAATGGTCTTGCTTTCCCCTTCATTTGTATCCTTACCATTTTTCCTGCTGTGTCTTTATTATGCTTCCCAGATACTTGAAACTTTCCTCTTTCTTTAGTAGTTGTTCTCTAATATTAATATCTGTTGATGCTCTATTCTTATTCTCGCAGTCGCCATCACTTCACACTTCTTTGAATTAAATTTCAGTCCATACTGTCCCAGTTCTCTTGTCCTCTCCTCCTCCATTTCCCCATACAGTTAAATCATCTGCAAACACGGTTGCTTTCATATTTTCATCTCTGATTCGCACTGCCACCTCTGTCATTGTTTCATCTGTAACAGTATTAATTCTCTCGCTTCGTCTCATTTTTCTCTTCAGACCACTCCATCTTCTCTCCTCCTACTCTACACAGTTCACACTTCACTGATATATTTCCTTTATTCTTTTCATAGTCTTGCTTCCAATTCCCCTTTTTCTGGATGGTTTCATAGATATTGCTTCTTTTGGTATGATCATATTCCTCTCAAATATCCAGGAAATTTGTTAGTAAATCCTTAATATATTTGCCGTGTCTCTAGTGGAACTGTATTATACTAAATATTAGATCCACTGTCAATGACCCTCCTGGGTTAAATTCATATTATTCCTCTCTGTCCTCCTCCTGCTCTCTCCTTTCCAAAATCTTCTCGAATATTTTGGTAGCATGACATGCAAAATAAGATGGCTATAATTTTGACATAGTTTCCTGCAGCCCTTCTTAAAACAGGCACTATTATCCCTTTTTTCCAGTCTTTGGACATCGTCTTTTCTTTCCATACAGTTTGTTCTCATCACTCGATAAAACCACGGCACTCCAGCAGTGCCAGATGCCCTCACTATCTCCATACTTATCTCATTCTGCCCAGATGCAGTGCCTCCTTTCAGAGTCTTTATCACTTCCTCCACTTCTGTCCGTGTTAGATCCATCTTGTCATCATCCACATTCTCTGGCTCCTCATTTTCCTCTTCCACTTTTCCATTGGGAAAATATATTACTTCAACATCTCTTTGATTTTCTGTACATTCTCAACTTCTTTTGATTCTTTATTGATCATCCTGACATTTTCCATCAGACCTCTCTTATTAGCCTTCACCATTTTGTGGGGGGCCTTCTTATGCTTCTCACTGTCCTCTTGCATCATTTTTGTCTGCACTTGCATCCATTTCCTCTTCTGTCGTGCTGCCTCTCTCTTAACCACTTTCTTCATCTCAGTGTTTTTCTTCCATACTTCCTTTGTTCTCTCGTGAAATACTTCATTTTTCTTTATGACTTACTCCCTTGCACGATTATTCCACCAGGGGGTTTCTTTTCACATTTTCATATCACTGTTTGTTCTGCACACCTTTTCTGTAGCTTCCACCAAAATTGTTTATAACCTTGTCCATTCTTCCATTATTGACTGCATTTCTTCCCTTGGTAGGTTTCTCTCTACTAATTTCTGAAATACTAATTTGCCGTTCTCATATTCCAATTTTCAGACACACATCCTTCTTTCCTGTCTTTCTACCATCTTTTCCTCCTTAATTCCTTTACCTGTCACTGCTGTTTGGGGCAGGTTGTTTCAAGTCAGCCCAATGGGGCATGGGTACCTGCAGGCACTCATGGGCTTGCCCAGTGAACAGGTGCTGGGGGTAGACCATCCACAATGGTCATTTCACTGTGCATGCACACTGCTGCATTACATGCCTGTTGCTTGTGCTTCGTAGTGGATGTAGTGATGACAGTGAGTTCTAGAAGCAGCCCTGCCTGCCATTTTTGCCAAGTTGTTATTATTCCTAGTGTTGATACTATGTATTGAGCTGTTGGTTGGAAATAGAGATAGATTACTTGCAACAAAAAAATTTTCTCAACAAACAAAAACTTTTCTTCCCAATGGGAAAAATGGGTTGCCTCTGTGTCTTGTGTGTCACTACATGTCTCTTCACGCTACACAGTAAGATGAGCTGGAAAGTAATGCAAGAAAACAACTTTTTGTCACACTGTAGGGCAATGTTCAGCAGCAAATAAATCTGACCCAAAATAAATAAATATGACAAATGAATAGGTTCTTCTTCTTTTCTGTGTCTATACAGATTTCATTTACTACATATGTTTTATGAACTATTGTCGATACTGATGTTGATGAAGATTGAACAGATTCTGCATTTCAAGCAAGCTACAAAGTTGCACATGTCATTGCAACAACTAGAACACTCTTCTCAATGGGTCCCTTGGTGAAATCATGTATGCTCACCATCGTCAAGTGCTTAGTGCCAGCAGATGTTACAAGATTTGAAGGAGTTCGGTTCTACAAGCAGATGGTATCTTGTTGGATCCGCAGAAGTGCCAGACTTTTATAGCTGTGTCGTTAGTCCTTGATGAAACCACAGATGTCACAGACGTTGCTCAGCTTCCAATATTTGTGAGGAGCATTAATTTGGAACTATAGTTTTTTGAGGAGCTGCTAGATGTGAGACCGTTGTAGTGTACAACCACAGATCATGACATATTTAAGGTTGTCTGTGAGTCTGTAAAAAACTTGCTTGCCGTGGAATAGGGTCTGTTCTGTGGCAACTGATGGTACAGCACAAATGTTTGGGGGTCAGCAAGGTTTCATTACTCATCTGAAGGAAAAAAATCAAGATGGAAGCTTGGAAAGAAATATCAAGCATACACTGTTTTGTGCACCAGGAAACCATTTGTGCTGAAAGTGTTAAATGTGCTGACTCAGCAGAGGTAAAGTTCTCAATCTACTTTTTTTGCAATTTGGGAGAAATTGCATTGTTTACGGAAATGAAAGGAGAGAGGCAACCATCACTCAGTGATGAGACATGGTTAGCGGACCTGGCGTTCCAAACTGACATTACAGGACATTTAAAAAGCTTAAATGTCACTTCAAGGAAAGGAGCTATTAATTGTTGATATGTGCCATAAAATTAATGCATTCATGGACAAACTTGATCTATTTGAAAGGTAACTTGGTAGTGGAAACTTAACTTTTCTCAAGTTTTTTCATCTGCTCAGTTGTCTGAAGAAATAAGTTTTGGTGATTATCAACAAATTATCGTTCAACTTCATCAAAGTTTTGAGGTGAGATTTCAGGACATGCAATGGCTGCAGAACAAGTTAAAACTGTTTCACTCACAATTTTTAGTTGTGCCAGATGCTGTTCCTTCAGAAATGTAACTAGAAGTAATAGATTTGCAAAATGGCGCACTGCTCAAGGACAGATATTGCAACATAATAAATTTGGTAAGATAGTATTGTGATCTTCATGCAGAATACTTTTGCAAATTACACAGAAATTTTGCTGACATTATATGTACGTTTGGCTCAACATACGGTTGTGAACAGCTGTTTTTTGTAATGAGGAGAGTAAAAGCTGCATGGCCCAACTTTTAAGTGTGTTCCGCACCTTGCAGTCGCTCGAGGACTGACACCCTATATTTTAGTAATTGTAGGTAAATGGAAATGTATTTTTCAATCTAAATAAAATGTTCATACATTTGGCTTTTATTAATGTTTTTTTGTTAATTATAATGAGTCAGTCACCCTGTATTGCCTTGTACATGGTCTCCTCCCTGGCCAGTGTCTTGTGCACAGTGCTGCATGTATACTGCTTGTCCAGTCCTGTCCACGTGTGATACTGCATGCAGTGCACAAGCTGTTTACTCAGTCTTGCCCACCAGTGCCTGCAGCTGCCCAGCTGAGCTGTCGAACTGGAACAGATCTAGGGCTTTGGAGGTTTTTTTCCTTGAGATAATATCTGGTCTTGTCTTATGTAGTTGCTCACAAAATTATTGGACAGATCATGGCTGCAACACATTACCTTATCTTTCCTTTTACAGAAGTGTAAGAATTTTCACCGTTCCCCATTTCTTCTCACTACAATATTTCACAATGTCAGAGTGTTAGTAATTCAATGTGAGCTTTTTCATTACATCTGGACTCTTTAGAATCTTCTGATGGTTATTATTGTGTTGTATTCAGCTGTTTTTCAGCAAGCCATACAGTTAGTCTGGCAGCTATAATTCGATTTACAAGTAATTTAGTAAATCCACAACTGAAAACTATCTCAATAAAATGTGTGTCAAATGTGCAGATGCAGCTAATGGCCAAAGGGAATTAAAATGTTTGCTTTTATTTCCATTATGCTTGTATTTTGACATTTTCTTTTGTTCATATACTGCATTGTGCAAAGAATTATTGGATTGTTTTAAATGATAATTAATTATCCAATTATTATAACTTTTGATATGTGTCATGACATTTTTATTAATTTATTTTTTAAAAAGGAGTTTAATGGTGTTTCATTATGTCATCCTTTAGCCTGGTGCAGAAGCTGATCTTATACGTCTGGACTCTACACCTAGTGATGAAGATTTTGATCCTCTGTTATCAAGAGACCAAGGAGGTGATAATGGAATTTCTTCAAGTGCTGGGAATTTCCAACCATCTTCACAGAAACATATCGCTCTTGAAGGCCTAACTAACCCTTTATATCCTTATTTTGTTCCATCAGCAATGGAGAAAAGTCCTGTCCTTGAAAGTACACCACCACCAGCTGGCAACAGAAGCTTCCTTTATTCAGCATCAACAGCACATCTTTTAGCTGCTAACAGACTGCAGACAGGTCAAAGCACATTTTTCTCAGCAGATCCTAAAAATATTCACAAGGCAACAAACTGTACTTTCAGTGCCCCCAGCCCATCGTCAAAGACTTTCTCTCAAACATCTGTCTCTGGAGCAGTAACAAGCAGTCAAGATCTAGATTTACTAAGAGAGTATGGTTTAGACTTCAATAACTTAAGCATTCAGAATGGCAACACAAAGCCTAATTCATCAAGTAATGTACAGCAATCAAATAATATATTTGAAAATTTGGTTGATCTTAGTGATGCCACGTTAAAGAAATCACAGACTCAATGGACAAAATTTGATTAAATCAAATGGTGAGGCCTGAATGTATATATTATATATTGCTCACTGGCCAGTGCATTATTAATGAAATGCTGGTAAACTTGCAAAATGAGGGATGATGTAGTATATTTGTTATGCGTGACTGAATGAGAGAATGAGTGAAATTGCGCACACTTATGCTATACACAAGAATCCTACTTTTTTAAAATTAAGGTGTCTTTAATAAAATATTTAAAAAAATATTTAAAATTATTTGTGTGTGTGTGTGTGTGTGTGTGTGTGTGTGTGTGTGTGTGTGTGCGCGTGCAGTTGTGTCTCAAGG
The DNA here is from genome assembly GCF_021461385.2 of Schistocerca piceifrons. NCBI lineage: Eukaryota > Metazoa > Arthropoda > Insecta > Orthoptera > Acrididae > Schistocerca > Schistocerca piceifrons. Next base: position 317,003,650 of record NC_060141.1, on the reverse strand, counting down.
TTGGCAGCAGAAAGCAGATGGTAAAGGCAACATGTGAATAAACTTGCTCTGCCGTGCCCCATTTGGAAAAAAAATGTTATTCTTGTGTTTCATTATTTCTGCCTGAGATATAAAGTTACAGTTGAAATGTTAAAAGTTGTCAGTTGTCATGTTGAACTGTATATTAATGTTTGAACTGTTCTTTTGCAAATAGTGCTGTATTTGCAACGATTTTGAACTGAAAGAGCATTATACATATAAAAGCTAGTCATCTGAAAATATTTTAATGTGCATAAACTTACTGAAAAAACTTATTTGTGTCATATCATTCATTAAATTATTACACTGTAACTTAGAGCTGTGTTTCTTCTTTGGCCTATCAACACTGCTGTGTAAAAAAGTTTGTAAATAATTGACTTCATCACTGAAAATGGTCCAAGTGCATCATAGGATGTCTGATGTATTATGCGAGTACACAGCAAAATAAAAGCAGGAACCTTTTATGACTTAAATACTAACAATATGCAGTTTAAGCATCACACATCACATTTAAATTCAAAATTTGCATTACAAGTAGACCACATCACTGCTAGTATGTAGTTTGGACTAACATATTGTAGAATGAGGGGAGGATACAATAGAATGCACATTCATCTGAGATGTGAAGGAATTAATGACACACTTGTATAACTTCTCTTCAAAATATGTCTCAGTCAGATTCCATTCATTTAGAGATGAGGAAATGAGATGAAGTGGAATGAATGTATCACAGAAGTAATTTCCATAGTGAGTATGTTTTTGTTTATAGTACTTTCTTGGCTTCCATTCTACCACTAGTTGTGAAATAAGTTGTGTTGCAAACAGTGTTTGGCAACAGGACATCTGTTGATCTCGTTAACATAAGCCAATGTAGACACTGGAGAAGAAAACAGCAACCAGTCACAAAATCCATAATTTTATTACAGTAGATCTAAATTTCAGCTACGATATAGTCATCTTCAGTGCATATAACAACAGGTGACATTAATCCATAGTGTCCCATAGAACAACGGGAGTCTAACATGAACTCACGTTAGACTCCTGTACACTCTACACCAGCCAATACTGTTTACTACATGTCACTTTGGAGTAATGTCATCTGTTGTTGTAAATGCACTGAAGACGACTATGTAATAGTTAAAATTTAAATCTGCTGTAACAAAATAGATTTTGCAACCAATAGCAGTTCTTTTTTCCATTGTCTATATTCAACAGCTGCTGTGCACAACAGGATCATATGGATTCCAATCTGACCTGTTAATATCTTCAAGTTATTTTCAGCAAATAATTATGGTTTATCAGATGTTGAAACAAAATCTAGAGTGTCATTGTACTGACACTAAATTTTAACTGAATCACACTTTTATATGTCAGTGGGACTATCATGACTGAAGTTTTCATGGTAGTCCTAAATAAATGTCAAGGCAGTAACTGATTCTTTATTTTGGTGGAATTTTAGAGAACAATTCTCCATACATATCCAGATTCCTTTCTCTCTTGGGGCCTTTGTCCCGCAACAAGGCAGGGTGAGCCGTGTTACTATTGATTTGGCAGTGTTAGTTGCAGAGGGTGGTTGGATGCCCTTCCTGCCCCCCACCCCCTATCCAGCTGCCTGCATCTGGTGTAAGCCATGGAACAGTGTGAACGTTGTCAAATGTCTGCGAGTTGTGTAACTGAGGCGGAACATGGGGGTCAGCCCGGTATTCACCTAGCGGGATGTGGTAAACGGCCTGAAAACAACATCCAGGCTGGCCGGCATGCCACCCCATCGGTAATCCGCCAGGCGGATATGATCCGGGACCAGCGTGCCTACCCCTGGAGTCCAAGAAGCAGTGCATTAGTGCTGTCAGCTACCATGGCAGGTTCATACACATCCAGATTCAGATAGTAAATGTAGACATGCCTAATTCCCTGAAAACTGTTATTCACTTAAACTTAATCTTATTATTTTTCAGTCTCAAATGGTGTGTAGTGCTTGTTAGAATTTCTGAATTTGCTTTGGAACCAAGTAGTAAAAGGTAGGATTTATTTACAAGGTAATGTGTGGCTATAAGTATTGGTGTCCACAGGGGTAGAGGCTGTCATTTTCTGCTACATGCAAAAAGTTAGGGGAATTCTATGTTGAGGTGGATAAGCATAACTCCATGAACTTTAGCAATGTCATGGCATTATGAGTATTGGTGCCAAGAAATTGGTGGAGGATGACCTGATGTGGGGTATAAGAAATCATTATCATTATTTAGCATACAAATGTGAGGAATGTTACCCACAAGTACACATTACTGGAATTACGCTCTCATTATCTGTCTCTCTGCCTTCATACACTTGAACTTAAAAAACAAGATAGTCATGAACTAAAAATAAAATAGACATTTGGATATAAAGTCTTACTTTAAAATCAGCAACATTGACACTCTGTTTTACTTCCTCATAGTACCGCTCGCTCGCCAAAGTGCTCCCTTTTCTGTTTTGGTAACACTGTAGCATCTACTCACTGTTACACCAACAGCCAGTACACTGGCTTGTTCTGTAAAGAAGTGCACTGTTCCAACTGACTGCACTGAACCATCAGTTGTTCTACAGTATTCTTGAGATGTCACAGGGAACATTGCCCACTGTTATCTATGCAAACTTTTCAGTTACATCATACCACTGTTAAATTTAAAAAATCCCATGAATCCAATCTTCCATTTGTAGATTAAGTGCATTATCAAATCTGTCTCGATGAACTGATATTTCTGGTTCTTCAAGTAGGTCAAGCTCGCTTCACTTTTTTGCTGCGCACACCATCCCTAAATCCTCTTCAGTGGCTTTTTCATATATGTGTTTTGGTTATTACAGATTTACCATAATTACCCAGTCTGAAACTGAAGTGGTGAGCATTTTACGTAGATGGCAGTGTCTTCTTCATGTCCCTTGCAACATCTCTGGAATACTGTGAAACAGTTGATGGTTCAGTATAGTCAGTCAGAGCCCAAATACTTGTTTACAGAACAAGCCAGTGTACAAGTGGCTCCTGTCACGTTAAGCAAATGCTATTGGTGTTACCACTATAGAAAAAGGGATGCTTTGGTGAATAGAAAGTTGTATGAAGAACCAAAACAAGTATCAGCCACTGCCAGTTTTAAAGTAAGACACGGACTTTATGTCCAAATATCTTTATTTTATTTCATATATTTTGTGCCTTTGTAAGTGTGTGTGTGTGTGTGTGTGTGTGTGTGTGTGTGTGTATGAAGAATTCAAATCAAACAACCAAACAATGGGGGCTTGTGGATAACATTTCCCACAATTGTGTGCAGATAACATTTCTTGAAATTTTGTTTTGTATGCTTGATCAGTGTTCTGCACCCTTTTATTACTCACAATACATGCAGATGCGTCTAGACTCACCACGGCATACCAAAATGTCTGTTTCCTAAAAATCATATGAATCTTAACACAATTACAAATTATTATGTTGTTATGTACTCATCTGTTGTTGTTATAAAACATGAATAGACTCGACCCATGACTCATGCATTTATCAACAACTTATTAACTTTAATTCACTGTAGAAAACAGATATTTCTAATATAATATACTCGTATCTTCACTATGATACTTGAGCCTGTTTCGCTGCACTCAGACACTTGATTTATGGTGGAATCATTGACAAAGCAGGCCTCAGTTCTTCATCGATGAATTTCAGTTAATGTCAGGAAGCCAGTTCACATAAATATCTAGTTGAAAATAGTAATATTACATTAAATGCCACCTTAGAAATAGCTAGGTATTCACTGCTTATTCACAACCAAATATGCAAAGGTACTTCAAAAAATTTTGATTTCAGTGTCCTCTAAGCTTTCAAATCTACCAGTTCCTGTTGTAAGCTCTCAATATCATAATTTTTTTTTTTTTCCTCGCTATTAATTTGTATGAACATTTTCTTTTTCTTGTTAGTAATAAGAAATTTGTACAGAAGATGGCAAAGATAGGCTTTTAAATTATTTTTGTAACAGAAGAGCAATGTCCAGGAAATAATAATTTTTTTTAACAACTTTTGTTTCAAGCTCACTTGGGAGTACTTATGTTTAAGATCTCACATAAAAAGGACGTGTAAGTTTTACTCGTGTGTCAACAATGTGTGTAGTAAATGCTGTGTGTGTATAAAAATGCAAGAAAATATATATATCAAAAATCATCATAGCCGCAAGAATATTTTTATTTATTATGCCAAAATATTCCAAGGTTCGTTCATAGGCATGACTTTTGCCCGCGATCATAAGAAGAGGCAGAAATTTCTTCCATCCTGCAAGACATCTTAAAACATATGTGAATCAGATGTTCTAAAAATCTTCATGGACAGAGTAAGTACAATTGTCCTATATACAGTATTCATTTTTGTGACTTCAGTATTTGTACTTCGCATTGTATTTTTCTTATGCTACTAGGAAGACTGTTCATGGCACCAATTTAGTTTCAACAAGAATCCATGCTTTAATTCCAGTAGTGCAAGTAGTAATTATCTCTCATTATGTAAATGTCGATTCATATTCTTTGTGTTAGCTGTGAGGCTGCCTCCCTGCACGGTTATTCTAAAAGCGACCAGCAGACTAACACAATTGGATTCTGATTTTCCAGGACAGATTTATAGCTAAACATGAACAGACTTTTTCTAGCGAGTGTTAAATGAACATTTTCAAAAATTTTGTCTTTATTGTGTAAAAGAAAAACTAATTTTTGTCTATTTTCTTATTGCAGGAATACAACTGCAGCAAAAGCCATATTATATGAAAACGAGTATTATAATATAGAAAATGAGGAGCAGAGAATTAAAAAGATCAATTTGTCCATCAACAGGAGACGTAAGTGAGTGCTTGACTATGCAAGGAAGGTAGGTAATTTGCATGATTATACTTAGTAGCACCTCTCTTGCTGTAGTTAGCTTTCTGTCCTTTTTCCTCGCTGCTTCCCTAGTAGAAAGGACTCAAAAATCATACCAAATTTTGATTCATCAGTACAGTGTAAATTATTACAGGATATTCAATCGTTCGACAAATTGACAGGAATTTATCGAAACACAATTTCACAGAAAATTGCATGTGTCAGGTGCAAGATTTATTTACATAAATATTTTTCTACTGATTTTTATTAATTTTTTGGTAATTGCTAACTCGATCAAAATGGCTGACTAAAAAATACCTATTGTTGATCGTAATACAGAAGGTGCAGTTGGCCAAGATGGCAGTGATTTGCACAAACAGATAAATGAAAACGAAGCGCCAACTGTGCAGCTAGCAGAAAGCTGACGTAAATCAGAGATAGGTATCACAGGTCTAAGAAATGACAACACAGATAAACAGACAAACTATTACAATAATATGATGACTGTCAATGAGATATTGCTGCTGAACGAAACAGAGGAATGTGAAACAGCAATGTCTTTTGATAACATAGGACAGACACCGATTATTGGTAATCTGAATATTAACATGCAATGTACAGCTGATAGCAACAATAACAGTATCGCCAATGCACTGTTACAGCAATTACTGACAAATGTGAACACTAAATTCCATTACATGAACACGAAATTCAATAGAGTTACACATCAGCGTAGTAACTTGAACACAAAATGTAATGATTTGTCACCAGGTTTTTCAGATTTCAAAACAGAACAAAAACAGGTGTTGAAAGATTTCCAAAACAGTGTCCCACAAAAATTCAGTAATTTGACAAAATCTACACACAGAGATATCTGAAAATTTAAAAGAAATGAAAAAACAAGTAAAACAGGAGGTTATTTCTGATGTTAAAGAATGTATTGATGTTTTGAACGACAAAGCAGGTTCAATTAGTGACAATCAAGAACATGGAGAAAGCGAATTAAAGAAAATCACAGACACAAATAATAGTATAAGAGCAAATCAAAACCAAATGTGTAATACCATAAAGAAAGTGAGCGCTATTGTCAACAAACTACACAAGGACTATGAACGTTTACCAATGGCAGTAGAGGAGCTAACATTAAGAGTAGGAAGCTTGGAATTAGAGCCTGAATGTGCCAAAAGAGAGAGAACTTGGATAAGGAAAAATTTAGACGATATAACTAAAAGAACAAAAGCAGGTACCTTATATCAACAGTAGTAAATTAGTGCAGATGGTAGTATCTGAATGCAAAGTATATGTAGACATGGTAGAAGAGGCCATGAAGAAAGGGGAAATCAAATCATCAACTGGAGTAGGTCAGGTTGCTAATATTCAACTACCTGTGCCCAAGACAGATGTGTGTAATAGTTATCCACATCTTGTCACAAGCCCGATAGCAAGTGCAAGTGAAGATTGCAAAATTCTTAATTTACCTGCAGCAGTACCTACAACACATGCACAATTGCCACACAGTGCTCCACACACTTGTAACAAAACACTAATATCGGTTAATGCCACATGTTTAACATCCATCTTTTCTGATGAAGGGGTGCTTGGACATAGGCAGTTTCCCATGTACTGGACAGATGGTTAGCAGATGAACCCGGTAGCATTTATCAGTGCGTTCCGCAATGTACTTCTGCATAAATGGACTGAGACTCAAAAGATAAGATTTGTTGTTGGTTACGCCCAAGGTGACTTTCTTTTGTGGGCCACTGAAATGGCAGAATGTTGCCACAGTTATGAGCAGTTTGAACATCCTTTCTTAGACAAGTACTGGTCGGAAGCTGTTAAAGAGAGATTAAGACATAAAGTCTTTAACTCAGCTCTATTTAATAGCAAGCATGGAAGTTTGTGGGGTTATTTCGGAAAGTATTTAAATAAGACCAGATATTGGACCAATTCCATATCACAGGTGGATGTATTGAAGATATTAAAGAGCTGACTTCCACCGTACATAAGGAAAAAATTAGTAACTACATCAGAACATGACATTGAGTACTTTCTGTCTGTTTTGGATTCCATTGCCCTGATTTAGGAAGAGGCACCATGGTAAACAAACACCTCAAACTGTCTTTGGAAACCAACCTGTAAATAATAATTTTACTACACAACAAGCATGGCAACTGTATCTGACACAGTGTGATGAAGCAAACTGGGATAATTTTACTTCCCCTCTTGTTTTGCCATCTGCCTCCTTAAAATCCATTTTGTTCTTAACTAATTACCATTAATATATGTGAGTATAATCTGCATTTTCATAAAAGAGAAAGGTTGCCCCTCAGTTTTAAAGAATATAGCACCAGATCTAATTTTGTGCTTAGTTTTATGTGTGTGATTGATTTACTAATTTATTTTGACTATGCCTAGTTAGTATCTTTTGCTATAGGGTGAAATTAGTAACTGTTTCAAACTTAAATTCTATTGTTGATGTATAAACAAATATAAAACTATAAACATTTGGAGGAACAACTAATAGTATTCTTAAAGGATCTATTTGGCTCTATTTGAAAACATGTTAGCAAAGCCAGCTCTTAATTAATCCCAAAGTAATTAACAGTTTTGTCAAGAGTATTGTTTGCATAACAATATTTGTTAATTTCATTATTTAAACGAATAATTCGGCTTAACCCTTGCAGTAGAAGAAACTTAAAAAGACACAAGTTTTTGATGTATGAAGTTTTGGATGTATTCAGTTAATTTGATGAGTTAAGTTTTAATTGTAGTTTTTGCAAATTAAACTTTGAACAATGTGTAATTTCAGCACCTATTATTGTGAGGATGTAAAGGGCCTGATTTTTGGTTCCAAGACAGTCAGTCCACAGCCGAGTTTCAGACGAAAAACCTGTGTTTGTTAGAACAACAACAATGCATCATCTTAACAGTGAAATAAGTGTAACCCAATTAGGCCATGTGTTAAAACAGTGACCGTGTCTGTTTCCATATTCACCTTTTTTATTCTTCAGGAAATGTGAACTATGCCATTAGGATTTCACTGCTCGTAGAAGTTCAACAGGGAACTATTGTAGCAGTATGTGGATGTTCGCCTGCAACCTATTAATGAGGTTTATCAAAAGTTAGAAAATAGTGCACTGGCCATATAACTATGTATTATTGGGAGGTTGTGAACATTGAAAGTAATGTGCTGTGAAATGAAATGCAAATGTGTACCTGTCAGCTACATCATTTAAAGTAGTCAGTGTTCTACTTCCACAACCCATTTTTCAGCCAGTGTAGCAACACAGTACGAAGAAATAAAGCAGGGAGCATTGTCGCAGAAATACATACAAAAATGGAATGGCTGTTGTTGTGGTCTTCAGTCCTGAGACTGGTTTGATGCAGCTCTCCATGCTACTCTATCCTGTGCAAGTTTCTTCATCTCCCAGTACCTACTGCAACCTATATCCTTTTGAATCTGCTTGGTGTATTCATCTCTTGGTCTCCCTCTACGATTTTTACCCTCCACGCTGCCCTCCAATACTAAATTGGTGATCCCTTGATGCCTCAGAACATGTCCTACCAACCGATCCCTTCTTCTGGTCAAGTTGTGCCACAAACTCCTCTTCTCCCCAATTCTGTTCAATACCTCCTCATTAGTTATGTGATCTACCCATCTAATCTTCAGCATTCTTCTGTAGCACCACATTTTGAAAGGTCTATTCTGTTCTTGTCTAAACTATTTATCGTCCATTTTTCACTTCCATACATGGCTACACTTCATACAAATACTTTCAGAAACGACTTCCTGACACTTAAATCTATACTCGATGTTAACAAATTTTTCTTCTTCAGAAATGCTTTCCTTGCCATTGCCAGTCTACATTTTATATCCTCTCTACTTCGACCATCATCAGTTATTTTGCTCCCCAAATAGCAAAACTCCTTTACTACTTTAAGTGTCTCATTTCCTAATCTAATTCCCTCAGCATCACCTGACTTAATTCGACTACATTCCATTATCCTCGTTTTGCTTTTGTTGGTGTTCATCTTATATCCTCCTTTCAAGATGCTGTCCATTCTGTTCAACTGCTCTTCCAAGCCCTTTGCTGTCTCTGACAGAATTACAATGTCATCAGCAAACCTCAAAGTTTTTATTTCTTCTCTGTGGGTGTTAATAGCTACTCTGAATTTTTATTTTGTTTCCTTTACTGCTTGCTCTGTATACAGATTGAATAACATTGGGGAGAGGCTACAACCGTGTCTCACTCCCTTCCCCACCACTGCTTCTCTTTCATGTCCCTCGACTGATGACTGCCATCTGGTTTCTGTGCTAATTGTGAGTAGCCTTTCACTCCCTCTGTTTTACCCCTGCCACCTTCAGAATTTGAAAGAGAGTATTCCAGTCAACATTGTCAAAAGCTTTCTCTAAGTCTACAAATGCTAGAAACGTAGGTTTGCCTTTCCTTAGTTTTTCATCTAAGATAAGTCGTAGGGTCAGTATTGCCTCACGTGTTCCAGTATTTCTACGGAATCCAAACTGATCTTCCCCGAGGTCGGCTTCTACCAGTTTTTCCATTTGACTGTAAAGAATTCGCATTAATGTTTTGCAGCCATGACTTATTAAACTGATAGTTCGGTAATTTTCACATCTGTCAACAACTGCTTTCTTTGGGATTGGAATTATTAAATTCTTCTTGAAGTCTGAGGGTATTTCACCTGTCTCATGCATCTTGCTCACCAGATGGTAGAGTTTTGTCAGGACTGGCTCTCCCAAAGCTGTCAGTAGTTCTAATGAAATGTTGTCTACTCCCAGGGCCTTGTTTTGACTCTGGTCTTTCAGTGCTCTGTCAAACCCTTCATGCAGTATCATATCTCCCATTTCATCTTCATCTACATCCTCTTCCATTTCCATAATATTGTCCTCAAGTACATTGCCCTTGTATAGACCCTCTATATACTCCTTCCACCTTTCTGCTTTCCCTTCTTTGCTTAGAACTGGGTTTCCATCTGAGCTCTTGATATTCATACAAGTGGTTCTCTTTTCTCCAAAGGTCTCTTTAATTTTCCTGTAGGCAGTATCTATCTTACCCCTAGTGAGATTAGCCTCTGCATCCTTACATTTGTCCTCTAGCCATCCCTGCTTAGCCCTTTTGCACTTCCTGTCGATATCATTTTTGAGACATTTGTATTCCTTTTTGCCTGCTTCATTTACTGCACTTTTATATTTTCTCCTTTCATCAAATAACTTCAATATTTCTTCTGTTACCGAAGGATTTCTGCCAGCCCTCATCTTTTTACCTACTTGATCCTCTGCTGCCTTCACTACTTCATCCCTCAAAACTACCCATTCTTCTTCTACTGTATTTCTTTCCGCCATTCCTGTCAATTGTTCCCTTATGCTCTCCCTAAAACTCTCTACAACCTCTGGTTTAGTCAGTTTGTCCAGGTCCCATCTCCTTAAATTCCCACCTTTTTGCAGTTTCTTCTGTTTTAATCTACAGTTCATGACCAATAGATTGTGGTCAGAGTCCACATCTGCCCCTGGAAATGTTTTACAATTTAAAACCTGGTTCCTAAATCTCTGTCTTACATTATGTAATATATCTGATACCTTCTGGTTGTGTACTTGAAAGAAGCCTGGAGATACTAGAAGGGAATGGATATGGTAATGGAAATGAGAAAAAACCAAAGATTTGGCGAGGTTATCAGAACAACAGGAACAACTACAATGGACAAGTGAGCTACAGTTCTGCAAGGTTCACAGGAGAGCCTCTGCAATGTTTGGAAGGTGGGAGATGAGGTACTGGCAGAAGTAAAGCTGTGAGGATGGGGTGTGAGTCATGCTTGGGTAGGTCAGGTGATAGAGCACTTGCCCGTGAAAGGTGCAGGTCCCGAGTTCAAGTCTCGGTCTGGCACACAGTTTTAATCTGCCAGGAAGTTTCATATCAGCGCACACTCAGCTGCAGAGTGAAAATCTCATTCTGGAAACATCCTCCAGGCTGTGGCTAAGCCATGTCTCCGCCATATCCTTTCTTTCAGGAGTGCTAGTTCTGCAAGGTTAGCAGGAGATCTTCTGTAATGTTTGGAAGGTGGAAGATGAGGTACTGGCAGAGGTAAAGCTGTGAGGACGGGGTGTGAGTCGTGCTTGGGTAGTTCAGATGGTAGAGCACTTGCCCTCAAAAGGCAAAGGTCCCGAGTTCTAGTCTCGGTCTGGCACACAGTTTTAATCTGTCAGGAAGTATCACCTAAGTTACATGTCACCTGGAGTAAACAACATCTATTTCATGTAGTAGGAACATAACAAGAATGTACCATGAACAGTGCTGATTGAGAGTCTTGTTGTAACACGATATATAAGTTCTACGTTCTTTCCTTAGTAATCCGATGGACCCGTAGTTAAATAGATTCCTTCCTTCATTCCTAGAGGTGATGCTAAGCGTAGTTAGGCAGGTAGCACATAGTATATTTCTCGTAGATGCTGATGCTATCCCACCTACTCCATAAATAAATAACAAGCTCCCAAGGATAATGTGATAAGAATTATACATAATGTTTGTTATGTAAATATTTGTGATACCCAAACATACAGATGTATTTATGTATATATGGATCATCGATGTAACTGAGGTTACACACATTCATTCCATAAACTGAAACAACTGTTTATGAAAATAATCAAAGCTAATGCAGCATTTTAACTATCCCCAAAATGAAACTCAATATGAAGTAAGTGTGAGGGGAATGTCAGCAATAATATTTAATATATGAATGTATGAAAATTGTAACTATGTAAATAACAATTTGTATAAAGAGTAACAGCTTATGAAAGCAGACACTTAATGCAAAATAGGTGATCAATAGAGTTGGACAGCAATTAGGCAAGGAACTTGTGTAAAAGTGGTTTTTTTTTCAAAAGTGATGTGTGTTGATGCTTAATATGCATATGCAAACCTACAAATGTTTTTACTAAACTACACTCAACTCTGAATAAATGGAGAAGTGTTTTATAAGGAACTTACTTTATCAGCGGATACTTACCAACGGATTTCCTGTCGCCTTAAAAAGCACATCATTCCAGGTAAACAGTGGGTCCCGGGCCGTAAAATCGGGACCTTCTGTCACAGCATTGAAATTACGACAAGCATGCACACAGTTTCCAAGAAATAAACAAATATTTGTGGAGTAATTCACAGTGCAACACACGACGACTTTGCTGTTCTACTCTGTGTGAAATGGACGCGCACAAGTTAAAAGTATTCAACGAGGACGCAGGCATTAAAGTCCCAGTGCAAGGCCGCCAACTACTTGACACACACGTGGGGTGCAATAATAAAAGAGACTTGACTAAACCAAATGTTCAATATGCACAGTATTTGATATTTGTACCCTTTTTTTTTTTTTTTATAACTTGTCTTCCTTTTAATTATTTGTATTACTGCGTGTAGATATGGGAAGGTAAAGCTGACATCTCCACTTAACATGATATAAGTCTACCTAAAAGACTGAGAAATAATGGCCTTTGACCCCCCCCCCCTCCCCTATTGGTAATAGATAGCAATTAATCATACGATACTGCCTAACACTGTACACCTCCATACAATGTATGGAGGCAGTGGGGGGCAATTGTGTAATACTAAACAACTAGCTCCCAATATCATACCTTTTTATTTTTTCTCATTATTAATTTGTATGAATGTTTTCATTTCTTCATTAGTAATAAGAAATTTGTACATTGCCGCAGAAGACGGCAAAGATAGGCTTTTAAAATTATCTTTGTGACAGTACTTATGTTTAAGATCTCACATAAAAAGGTTGTGTAATTTTTACTCTGTGTCAACAATGTGTGTAGTAAATGCTGTGTGTATAAAAATGTAAGGAAATATATATATCAAAAATCACCATAGCCGCAAGAATATTTTTATTTATTAAGCCAAATATTCCAAGATTCATTCATAAGCATGACTTTTGCCTGCGATCATAAGAAGGGGCAGTAATTTCTTCCATCCTGCAAGACATCTCAAAACATATATGTGCTAATCGTCAAGATTTAGTGGATGGACTGCATGATCTGCACCACACTAAATTAGAGGTAAATTAATGATATCAGTGCAATCTAATAGTGATGTCTATTAAATATACATGCGTAATAATCAAACAACTGACTTTTTGTTAAGCACCAAGTTTGCTGCAAAAACAGACGTTATAAAAATCTCAATGGACAGAGTAAGAAAAATTATTTTATATAGATCATTCATTTTTGTGACTTTAGTATTTGTACATTGCATTGTATTTTTCTTATGCAACAAACTAACACGAAGCCTAAACTTAAATTATTCGGAGGAAGTTTGTAATTCACAAATGGATAAAATAGCCAAAATATTCAACACTTTCTCCAAAATATTATTTGAAATTGTGCAGTAAGAGTACTAAATGTCCCTCAAGTCCATCAACACCTTATTGTCCTCAGTAAGGGGACATACATTTGGGAATATATCACACAATCCATTTTCACTTGTATCCACAAATTTACCATAGTAATAAATCCTTGAATATTATCTACACTGCATATTTTCATTTCTACCTTGCATTTTTCTGTTTAATTCATTTATGTATACAAAAATATCAGAACGGAAAAATATGCTAACTTAGATATCAATTCATCCTCTGCAAATTCAAATACTCAAGAAATAGTAAACTGAAACACTTTTGCACTAAGTTTACGAATGTGACACTACTGGATACAGACAGGTATGAGAGACACTGCTTCACAAAGCATGGACTACATCTAAATCAGTTTGGCAAAAATAAACTAGCAGCAGACATTGGAAAAGCTTTTCATGAAATAATAGGCCTAAACAATAACGATCATGAAAGCAGACCAGTCATAGCCCTAACTAACGAGGGAAACTAGTGAGCAGGCCCAACTCTAGCAGGATTTGGCCCAGTAACAAAAATCTGCAACAAGTAATTAATACACAAACGAAAGTTCACTCAAACAGCAATACAATTAAAGACAAACAAAAGTTAACAGTGTTTCATCAGAACATAAGAGGCCTATACTGCAAGCTGGATCAGTTCACAGCAAATATAGAAGACACAAAAGGTATAAACAGTGCCCACATTCTGCGTCTAACGGAATGTGGTGACATCACTGCTGGTATTGAAGTGGTCCCTATTCCCAACTATGTTTTGGCAACGTCTTGTTGCAGGAACTATATGGACAAAGGAGGAGTAGCTGTATATGTAAAAAACAATGTCTTGTTCATGGCAATAGATGTACAAAGATTCTGCTTTGAGCTACATTTTGAAGTATGTGCTATAGAGGTGCCAGACACTGTTTCCAGATTAACAGTTGTGGCAATTTACAGGGCACCATCTGGTAATTTTAAAGTGTTTGTTAAACAATTAGATACTCTTTTGTTGTACTTAAGTAGAAAAAATAGGGGCATGGTAGTTGTTGGGGATTTTAACATAGATTTCTTGGTTAATTCTCCCTGCAAGGTGGAGTTTGAAAATCTCATGGGCACGTACAACCTTGTTCCCGTGGTTAGCTCGCCCACCAGAACCACAACCTCTTCCAGTACTCTCATTGATAACGTTTTTGTTGATCAGAGTAAAGTCAACCATATTAATATTGAAATGGTTATAGATGGTCTGTCTGACCATGACGGACAACGAGTTACTTTCAACAGCTTGGGAATTCCTCTGAGTGACTCCTCACTTAGATGGAAAACAGTAAGGAAAATAAGTGAGGAAGCTATTCAAACGTTCAGATCATGTCTTCAGCATACTGACTGGACACCTGTTTATCTAGCAGAAACTGCTAATTCAAAATACAATTTATTCACAAATGAGATAGCAGGTACCTTTGAAAGTATATTTCCAAAAAAGTCATGCAGAGTCCAACCTGCTAAGTCTGCAAAAAAACCATGGCTCACTAAGGGCATCATAGCTTCCTGTCAGAGAAAAAGACAACTCTACATAGCATCAAAGACTTCTGACAACCCTGCTCAGCTAAAACATTATAAACTCTACTGTAAAATTCTTGCCAAAGTAATTAAAAACTCTAAAAGTATGTGTATAGCATCTGAAATTACTAATTCTGAAAATAAAATTAAAACAATCTGGAATGTGATAAAGAGAGAAACAGGGACTGTAAACTACACCAAAGACAAAAATATTTTTTTAACTGTTGACAACTCAGAGATAACTAATAGTGAGGAAATTGCTGAAATCTTTAACCAACATTTTTTAACTGTCCCAACACAGATAGGTTGCCATGGTTCTGTAGATAAGCTGCCTGTATAATGAAAAATAATTTTCCAGAACCTTTCAGTCAAGTAAGTGTGCTTCCCATTACTGCCAATGAAATCAAAAAAATCATACAGTCTTTGAAAAATAAACATTCTGCTGGTATCGACGATATTTCAAGCAAGCTGTTGAAGGCTTGCTGTAGTGAAGTGGCCGAAGTTTTGTCTCACATCTGCAACACATCCATGCAACAAGGAGTGTTTCCAGACAGAATGAAATACTCTGTTGTCAGGCCCCTGTACAAAGCAGGGGATGCTACAAATGTGTCAAACTATCGCCCTATCTCTCTATTAACAACAATTTCAAAAGTCCTAGAAAAAGCTCTGTACAACAGGATTGTGGCACACCTTGGTGACCTGAACATCATTAACAGTCAGCAGTTTGGTTTTCAAAAGGAGTTTCAATAGATAACGCAATTTTATCATTCACAAATGATGTTCTAGAGTCTATAAGCAGCAAGAGGCTGCCAATTGGTGTCTTATGCGACCTATCAAAGGCGTTCGACTGTGTAGATCACCAGATACTCTTCAAGAAGGCCTGTCATTATGGAATTACAGGACCTGTAGGGAACTGGTTAAAATCGTACCTCGAAAAAAGGAAGCAGAAGATTATTCTAGATGTTTCAGGTAGTGTATCACAATATATAGTGGACTCTGAGTGGGGAATTGTGCAGCATGGAGTGCCACAGGAATCAGTGCTTGGGCCCTTGCTGTTCCTCATATATGTTAATGACCTGCCTTTATCCATCAATAAGCAGTGTAAATTTACAATGTTCGCTGATGATACGAGCATTGTGGTGGATAATGTGTCAACTACTGACTTAGAATCCGAGGTCAATGATATCCTTAAAGAAGTTCTGGGTTGGTTTAGTATTAACTCCCTTTCAATAAACCTGAAAAAAACCAATTTTATCCAGTTCCAGACAACCCACAAAAACCCAAAAGAAATAGTTATCACACAGAATGATCAGATGATAAAGCAAGTGTACTTATCAAAATTCCCAGGCATATACGTGGACAGTAGGCTGAACTGGGAACATCACGTTCTACAAACACTAAAACGGCTGACGTCGGCAACATTTGCTCTACGAATTTTGTCACGCTTTAATCACATTACCATCTCAAAGTCAGCTTACTTTGGCTATTTTCATTCAGTCATGTGTTATGGCATCATCTTCTGGGGCAATACACGTGCCGCAAAGGAAATCCTCACAGCACAAAAAAGAGCAATAAGAATCATTTGTGGTGTACCCCCACGAACCTCATGTCAAAATCTTTTTAAACGACTTGAAATACTGACAGCAACATCTCAGTACATATATTCACTGATGTGCTTCATAATAAATAATCCCACTCTGTATGAAACGAATTGCCTGCATCATGAACATAACACCAGAAGAAAAGAGGATTTCCACTGTGAGTTAAAGAACTTGACACTTATTCAGAAAGGGGTAAAGTACGCTGGAACGAAAATTTTCAATTCCCTACCCAACAGCATCAAAAGTATAAGGAGTAGTACATCAGTATTTAAACGTAGCTTGAAAAATTATTTACTTGAGACCTCACTTTATTCACTAGAGGAATTCTTTCAGAGAAATAAGTAAAACCCAGGTTGGAAAGATGTTTTTAAATTTTTTGACACTGTTTACTGTTAAACTAATGTAATAATGCCCTAATGTAAAAATTCCTGTTTTTCTCATTTCCATTTTTGGGTCACTTTTAAACCCAAAGTGGGAAGTTTTGATTACTGTTCAAGGTTAAAATAAATGCAATAATGCCCTAAATATGAAACTGCTATCTTCACATTTATGTTGACTAGTTTTTAAGCTAAAAAGTATGACTTTTGTGCACTGTTATTAATACTATAACAATGTCTTTATTCTATGTATTTTATTAAGTATATTGACACGTTCCACATCTGAGTGACTTGCTCACATGTACAGATCTATGGAACAAGTTGTTGTTGTTGTGGTCTTCAGTCCTGAGACTGGTTTGATGCAGCTCTCCATGCTACTCTATCCTGTGCAAGCTTTTTCATCTCCCAGTACCTACTGCAACCCACATCCCTCTGAATCTGCCCAGTGTATTCATCTCTTGGTCTCCCTCTACGATTTTTACCCTCCACGCTGCCCTCCAATACTAAATTGGTGATCCCTTGATGCCTCAGAACAGGTCCTACCAACCGATCCCTTCTTCTGGTCAAGTTGTGCCACAAACTTCTCTTCTCCCCAATCCTATTCAATACTTCCTCATTAGTTATGTGATCTACCCATCTAATCTTCAGCATTCTTCTGTAGCACCACATTTCGAAAGCTTCTATTCTCTTCTTGTCCAAACTATTTATCGTCCATGTTTCACTTCCATACATGGCTACACTCCATACGAATACTTTCAGAAATGGCTTCCTGACACTTAAATCAATACTGGATGTTAACAAATTTCTCTTCTTCAGAAACACTTTCCTTGCCATTGCCAGCCTACATTTTATATCCTCTCTACTTCGACCATCATCAGTTATTTTGCTCCCCAAATAGCAAAACTCCTTTACTACTTTAAGTGCCTCATTTCCTAATCTAATTCCCTCAGCATCACCCGACTTAATTTGACTACATTCCATTATCCTTGATTTGCTTTTGTTGATGTTCATCTTATATCCTCCTTTCAAGACACTGTCCATTCCATTCAACTGCTCTTGCAAGTCCTTTGCTGTCTCTGACAGAATTACAATGTCATCGGCGAACCTCAAAGTTTTTATTTCTTCTCCATGAATTTTAATACCTGCTCCGAATTTTTCTTTTGTTTCCTTTACTGCTTGCTCAATATACAGATTGAACAACATCGGGGAGAGGCTACAACCCTGTCTTACTCCCTTCCCAACCACTGCTTCCCTTTCATGTCCCTCGACTCTTATAACTGCCATCTGGTTTCTGTACAAATTGTAAATAGCCTTTCGCTCCCTGTATTTTACCCCTTCCACCTTTAGAATTTGAAAGAGAGTATTCCAGTCAACATTGTCAAAAGCTTTCGCTAAGTCTACAAATGCTAGAAACGTAGGTTTGCCTTTCCTTAATCTTTCTTCTAAGATAAGTCGTAAGGTCAGTATTGCCTCACGTGTTCCAGTGTTTCTACGGAATCCAAACTGATCTTCCCCGAGGTTGGCTTCTACTAGTTTTTCCATTCGTCTGTAAAGAATTCGTGTTAGTATTTTGCAGCTGTGACTTATTAAACTGATAGTTCGGTAATTTTCACATTTGTCAACACCTGCTTTCTTTGGGATTGGAATTATTATATTCTTCTTGAAGTCTGAGGGTATTTCGCCTGTCTCATACATCTTCCTCACCAGATGGTAGAGTTTTGTCAGGACTGGCTCTCCCACGGCCGTCAGTAGTTCCAATGGAATATTGTCTACTCCGGGGGCTTTGTTTCGACTCAGGTCTTTCAGTGCTCTGTCAAACTCTTCACGCAGTATCATATCTCCCATTTCATCTTCATCTACATCCTCTTCCATTTCCATAATATTGTCCTCAAGTACATCGCCCTTGTATAGACCCTCTATATACTCCTTCCACCTTTCTGCTTTCCCTTCTTTGCTTAGAACTGGGTTTCCATCTGAGCTCTTCATATTCATACAAGTCGTTCTCTTATCTCCAAAGGTCTCTTTAATTTTCCTGTAGGCGGTATCTATCTTACCCCTAATGAGATAGGCCTCTACATCCTTACATTTGTCCTCTAGCCATCCCTGCTTAGCCATTTTGCACTTCCTGTCGATCTCATTTTTGAGACGTTTGTATTTCTTTTTGCCTGTTTCACTTACTGCATTTTTATATTTTCTCCTTTCATCAATTAAATTCAATATTTCTTCTGTTACCCAAGGATTTCTACTAGCCCTCGTCTTTTTACCTACTTGATCCTCTGCTGCCTTCACTACTTCATCCCTCAAAGCTACCCATTCTTCTTCTACTGTATTTATTTCCCCCATTCCTGTCAATTGCTCCCTTATGCTCTCCCTGAATCTCTGTACAACCTCTGGTTCTTTTAGTTTATCCAGGTCCAATCTCCTTAAATTCCCACCTTTTTGCAGTTTCTTCAGTTTTAATCTACAGGTCATAACCAATAGATTGTGGTCAGAGTCCACATCTGCCCCTGGAAATGTCTTACAATTTAAAACCTGGTTCCTAAATCTCTGTTTTACCATTATATAACCTATCTGATACCTTTTAGTATCTCCAGGGTTCTTCCATGTATACAACCTTCTTTCGTGATTCTTAAACCAAGTGTTAGTTATGATTATGTTGTGCTCTGTGCAAAATTCTACCAGGCGGCTTCCTCTTTCATTTCTGTCCCCCAATCCATATTCACCTACTATGTTTCCTTCTCTCCCTTTTCCTACACTCGAATTCCAGTCACCCATGACTATTAAATTTTCGTCTCCCTTCACAATCTGAATAATTTCTTATATTTCATCATACATTTCTTCAATTTCTTCGTCATCTGCAGAGCTAGTTGGCATATAAACTTGTACTACTGTAGTAGGTGTGGGCTTCGTATCTATCTTGGCCACAATAATGCGTTCACTATGCTGTTTGTAGTAGCTTACCCGCATTCCTATTTTCCTATTCATTATTAAACCTACTCCTGCATTACCCCTATATGATTTTGTGTTTATAACCCTGTAGTCACCTGACCAGAAGTCTTGTTCCTCCTGCCACCGAACTTCACTAATTCCCACTATATCTAACTTCAACCTATCCATTTCCCTTTTTAAATTTTCTAACCTACCTGCCCGATTAAGGGATCTGACATTCCACGCTCCGATCCGTAGAACGCCAGTTTTCTTTCTCCTGATAACGACATCCTCTTGAGTAGTCCCCGCCCGGAGATCCGAATGGGGGACTATTTTACCTCTGGAATATTTTACCCAAGAGGACGCCATCATCATGTAATCATACAGTAAAGCTGCATGCCCTCAGGAAAAATTACGGCTGTAGTTTCCCCTTGCTTTCAGTCGTTCGCAGTACCGGCACGGCAAGGCCATTTTGGTTATTGTTACAAGGCCAGATCAGTCAATCAACCAGACTGTTGCCCTTGCAACTACTGAAAAGGCTGCTGCCCCTCTTCAGGAACCACATGTTTGTCTGGCCTCTCAACAGATTCCCCCCCGTTGTGGTTGCACCTACGGTACGGCTATCTGTATCGCTGAGGCACGCAAGCCTCCCCACCAACGGCAAGGTCCATGGTTCATGGGGGGATGGAACAAGTATATAAATAAATAAAAAATAAATAAACTCGTATTAATGCTTTGCCTCGAGATAACCATCATACTTCCTTAGTAGCAGAAGAGTATTGTGCTGTGATCTCATTTATTGACACAAAATGTAAATAAGCCATGTATTTTCCAGCTGCTATTTTGTGAAGTTCACAGCTTTTACTGGCTACTAATTTCCAACCAACAGCTCAATACATAGTACCGGCACTAGGAATGAGAACAATCTACATAAAGATCTAAAACCACTTATCTTGGCCCAAAATGGGGCCCAACATTCAAGAGCACACATTTTCAATAAATTGCCAGCAACCATTAAAAACTTGGTTTCAGATAAACCACAGTTTCAACAGAGTTTGAAAGACTTTTTGATGGGCAACTCCTTCTATTCTGTAGATGAACATCTTAACAGGGACTGTTTGACCAGCTTAAGTAAAAAGTCTGTTAGATCTAAGGTTTGAAAATACATGGTCACAACAGTCAAGATAAGATATTTTGTGTATGATAAATTTATTAAAAATGCATAACCATGTTTCATTCTGACAGTGTATTAATTCTGTAAATATTAGCAGTTCCAGTTTACTGTAATGTATTCACCTGTTTTGACAATCTCCTGGCAAATGATCAGGGTAGTGAGTATTATATGCAAATGTTTTATGTTATACTTTCTGGCTTGTTCCACACCCATGAGAATCATCCTTTTTTTATTTTTTTTTATTTTTTTTTATTTTATTGGAATGAAAACTAAATCTAAAGTCACAAGCTTCCAGGTTCTGATCAACACAAAAACTATTTGTTTCAATATTTTCACTTTGTGTCCAACTTTTACATATGTTGCAACTCCTTCTTTTTCCATATTAACTCTACATGAAAATGATGCAAATCTATAATCCCTGATACTTGACATTTTCATCCCTGTGGTTTCATGGTGTTCAGAGAGGCAAAAAAATCTGCCCCTTAACAATTTTCCTCTTCTAGGCATATAACAAGGAGGTCATGTGTCTTGTTTTTTCAACCCTTAGATGTTCTGATGAAACACATTCATTTCTTTTGCTGGAAACTGTTACACATATTGTGGTCTTATACTACTCTAATTTCTTTCAGTACACTCTATCTATAACCTGACTCTAACCTAAAAAATAAGCCCCTTTGTTTCCAGTAATCACAGGGATTTTGTCTTGTGTGCATGTGGGCACCCTGACGCTTTCTGAAAGGTGCTCAGCTAATCTTTCCTTTCCTCCCTTATTTAGGTGCAGGCTGGCTAAAATTTACTGTGAACTATACCAGCATAACTGAGTTCTTCGCCACACACAACATACTTGCGTATTGGGCATGTTTTGTCACCACAAAAAAATAAGATAAATAATTATCACTACATTGACTTTGAACTACTTTGTTTCTCTTTTTCGGGCTTGATGGTTTCACTACTTGAACTCGAGAATGGGCCACTTCTACAATTTTGATATGTGGTTGCATGAAAAACATCAGATTCTTAGCAAAGAAATAATTGGGCTGCAGCATGATTTCCTAAATCATGCATTTAACATCAAGTTATGAAATGATGAGGCATTCCAGAGAGTGATGAATTTCATCAAAGGATCTGCTGATTTATGGAACAGTAATGGCAAATAACATACAGATTTCATTTGCTGGACTGTGTCTTAGATTCGTTAAACTTCATAACCACCCATTTGAAATAGACTTTGAATAGACTGCTCATTTTTTTATTTCTAACTCACCAGATCACCTCTGAGACTCCACACCTTTCAGGAGCCAGTGCAGTTGTTCCCCACTAGTAATTTTCATCTTAGTGACACTGGCCAGGCCCCTCTGTTGTATGTTGCCATAGCTAGTGGCACAACCATCTCGGAGCCGGACCCGTACAAGTGACGTAATTATTATGGACTCAAATCAACAGGCTCAGGCCCTTATAACGGGAAGTGGTGAGAACTTGGATGTAACAGAACTTCCACTAAAAACAATCTTGGACAAGTTTCTCAACAGGTAGTGGCTGAACAACGCACACAAGTTGAACAACCTAAAACAACTGAAATAACACTCAAACTTAGACACACCCCATCAGAAACTGAAAAAAATGCTCTCAACCTGATCATGCATTAATCAAATAAAATTAAGCAATGGAAAATCCAGGATGGAATCTAACAATATCATGAAAAGGAAAGTTGCTACTCACCATATAGCAGAGATGCTGAGTCGCAGTCAGGCAGATGTGCCTATCTACGACTCAGCTTCTCTCCACTAGCAACTTTCCTTTTCGTACTATTGTCAAATAAAATTAAAAATCACCGAAAGGGAAACTCAAAGAATTGAGTGAGCAATTGTCTCAAGATGAAAAGAAAGTATGAATTTCCCAAGGATAGGACCACAAACCAAAGAAAATTTAAAAATGAAAGTGCAAAGTGTAACTTGAGAAACTAAATAGGAAACAGCCAACAAATACAGCAGAAACTGTAAGTGCAGAACTAATGGAAATGGACCACTGCTTTTAACACTCACAATGTGAGGGAATGTGGCAGTCTGACCAGGAGCCAGAAGGGGGCACAGATACACTCTCTGACAAAAAATGTGAAGGACCAGAAGACACAGTCAGTGGTCAGTGTAACTTTGTACATGCACACATCATTGGCAGGTATTTAAATGATTAGAGTTGCAGTTCTCTGTGACAGGTAGAACAGCCACAGTGGTGCATTAGCCTTGTTCATTTGTGGTGTTGTTACCAGTCCTGTTAAGTTATATAAAGAATGTGAAAAGCATCAGATGTTGAGTTACAAATGTGAAGGACATTGAGACGTCATGTACTCATATGAGACAGCTTTATCAGCACATGATATAGGTTGAAAGGGTCTCATTATGAGTCTCCATTTGATCAAAGTGTTGTATCACGCAATACCTTGATTTGTGGGGTATTCAGATACAACAGTGGCACATGAGAAAGTGAGGGCACGCATACACTTCATCTACATTCTGGTTGATTATGTCTGACCATCATAAGGAGGATCGCTGTATTATGCACCACGCACACTGTAACACCTGCACCTGCCATCTGAGAGAAAGTAATGGACTCTATGTGACAAACTGTATCATTCCACACAATAGGTTGGATACTAGCACTAGCAGTAGACTAGGGAATTACCAGCCCATGCATAGGTTGCCTTTAACACCACAGCACAAATAGCTGTGTTAGGAGTGGTGCTGTGACGAGAAGGCTTAGACTGCTGATGAATGGTGTTGCATTGTCATCAACAATGAATTATGGTTCTGCACTATTTTGGATGATGATTGCTGGTGAGTAGACAATGATCTTCGGGGGAAGTCCCATTATGCAAGTGTTTTGGAGATGCACAGTGGTGTTACTCCTGGCATGGGACCCATCAGATATGACTTCAGGTCACAACTGGTACCGCAAAATGGGGTGAAGTGATACAGTTTTCAAATTAAAAACATTAACATATATAATTTTTAAAAAATCTATTTATACCAGTGACTGATTAGATCTATGTTAGGTGTATCTGCCCATACAATCCTTTTTAATTTTCTTACTTTCTTTACCTATTATTTTTTTAAAAATAACCCTCGTATCATTTCACCCCAGATAAGGGCGTGAAGTGATACAACATACGAAATGGCTGCTGTATCATGTTCTAACAGTTCTGGGGTGAACTGAAACACATAGTAGGTTTTAAAAAAACTATTTATTCACAAAAAATTAGGAGACATATTTGGAAATTGAAGGCGACCATAGCTAAGAGTCACTGACTTTGGAAGACATGCGATGACTTCATGAGGGTATACAATACTTGACTCCTTGATTTCTGGCCATAAAAAATTGTCTCTATGGCATCTATACTGTTTTAGAAAACTTATTTCTATAACTCTATTACAACCACTGCTAGTTTCTGGCTCACCTGAGACTCGTGAACAATATAACCTGTCCTTTTTTGTTATTTGGTCTTTTAGTTTTACAAGCACAAAGTTTCCTACAGTGAGGGTCATGTAATCAACTTCTGTGGTTGGCTCAACTACTTCAGTTTCTTTCTCACTTTCTTCTGGGGCAGCCATATAGTAATAGTATTCCTCATTTCGTCATTGCTGTCATGAGATGTCTACAGTTCTTCTTTTGATTGTGATTCTCTTTTCCAACGTTCTTGACACTTCTTCCTGGTTCAACGTGGAGCTGTTCTGTCTGCCTGGCTCTTGGTCTCTGTTTTTCTTTCCCATAGTGTAGCTCCTGAGGCAGACTTTCTACAAATTCATCCATGTATTCTTCAATACTAACAGGATTTGCATCCACACCTTTGTTAGGTAGCAGATTCAATATTGCCGGGCGATCTAATGGAACAATGCCCATTTTTCTGAAACAACTCCTAATGTTGTCGCCACAACTTTCACTAAGCTCTTCAATGAGTTTCTTCAACATAGGTGGAAAATGTATCTTAGTCAGAGAGCCTCGGTTACCCTAATTTCTCCACATTTGGGGGAGTGACCTCCACTTACTTTTCAAAGGCTTAAAAAAAGGCCACATCTGGAGGCTGGGCCAGATGAGTTGAGTGTTTGGGGAATGTTGTAAATGTGATTCCTTTATCTCCACAAGATATCAAAACAGCTTCAGAAAAATGGCTTACAAATTGTCACCAATGAGAACTCTTGGTTGGGGCTGCTTCTGCAGGTTTCCAAAGCTATTGTAAAATACCAGTCCTCAAAATGTTTTGTATCAAACCAGCCACTCTTTGTACACCCTTAACATGTGCCCTTAGGCACTCCAGTTCATACAAATTTTCAGCTTTGTAAACAATATAAATTGGTAGCAATTTACCATCACCACTGCAAGCGAACATCAAGCTCATTGCTGATTTTGCAAAGTCATTTACTTTTTCAGGGTACACCACAAACTGTTTCTTCAAGATTGTCAAAATAATCATTTATTGTTTGTGCAGAAATGCCCGCTGTGGCCCTTTTGGTATGTTGGCTCATTCTTGAGCTAAGGTACTCTTTGTGTCTCATCGGAAAGGAAATGACCCAGTCTTCACCTGGTAGATTATTTTTGAACTTCTTTACAGTCCTGCCTTGCTTGTCCAAATATCCTTTAACAACAACACACAAATCCATGTATGTTAATGGAAAATCCCATTCTCCGAGAAGAATAATTTTATCTGAAAATGAAAAACATTAAAATAACATGGTACGTTTGTCTTATTAGACAATTTAATTATAGTATACTACACTTGGCCTAGATGGGTTCTGCCTAAGGATGGTATCTACAATGCTGATACTGGTAGTGGTATAGTGATTATCTGTTTAATAACTTAAAATGAGACAGGTCTGCCACCGTGAGGCTTGGTGGATGTTTTTGCGTTTTTGATATATCATCGTCTTGTCTATGTTATACTTTTATGAAGCAGCATGCATAGTTAATTTTCTGCTTTTTGCTTCATTCACAGCTTTATCTAAATCATCAGCATTGTATTGATTCAAAGATTTTTTCCCAGGGGGCCTCTTGTAAAAGCTAGGCATCTCTTTCTATCCAAAAAAAATAGCGTCCCGTACCATTATGTCGTCATATGATATACCACAAGAAGAAAATTCACAGTCGCGAGTGAGGCCTCGCAAAGTGGCTACCCACTCACGGTAATCCTGCTTAGGTGCACATTTTGTGCAGAAAAATTTGTGCCACTGAGTGACAACATTCACACTCTCCTTGTAATAATCAGTTAATGCCTGAACAAGTTCTTTGAAACTGTGCTGATGTGGAGAACTTATCAGGAAGAGTTTGAGTAGAATGCAGTACAATGCCATGCCGAAACAAGACAAAAGTGGATGTAGTCGTGTTTTACTTTGGATGTTGTATGCAGCAAGGTGGTGCGAATACTGCATGTGCCACTCCTGCCAGCTTTCTATGCTGGCGTCGAATGCTCGGAACGGCAGGGCTGTGGCCCGCTGTACGGCCGGCTCCTGTGCAGCTGGTACTTGTGGCACAGCTTGTCGTTGTACCTGGATGAGCTGTCCCAAGGCATGTAGTAGTATGTTGGACTGCTGATTCTGTAATCGTAACAATTCTGCCAGTACATTTTGTTCCTTTGGATTTGCCATCCAACAAAATCAAATAATCACAAATGGGAGTAGTAAAAAATGTCATGCACTCGTCAGTCACACCATGTGGAGAGGATGGGTGGTGCAGCCGGGTATATAGTCTATAGACACACATAAATAGCTCTGCTTTCACTACTCCGCTTTCAAAGAAATCTGTACCTTTAAACTCGTCGCCAATTGTTATGACGACAACAACGAATGAATTGTTGCCAATGTTGACTAGTGGCCAATGCTAAATAGTAACATATAAATCGCAGCAGGTTTGTCAGTAACGTCGATAAGGTGCTGGCTGCTTGGTCTGGATCTGCAATGACTAAAATAATTGGAAGTCGTTGGTAAAAAATAATATATATTGTACTTAACTGGTTGTACAGGATTCTTCTTGGCTGCATACATATAAACAGATAGCCATTGAGGCCTCACTTGGGCTACACGTTACTAAGTGCATTGTTAGGGGTTGTTTCCTATCAGCTGAAGGCTATGCTACTTTACTACATGATGTCCCGAGCAAGAGTGGACGAGAGCTCACTAGAAAACTTGATACAAACCGCGGAGCGGCACTGGTCACGACTCGTGGGTCCAACGATATTAATACCGACCGCAGTCGATAACTGCAGCCCCTAACAAGTGGGGTATAGAATGTTGATCCCACAAACAATAAAAACTATAGCAATACATTCAGACACAATGTAAATTACTAGAATTACAAATTGCAAGTTTATTTCTATTAAGTCACACCTTCAAAATTGTCAAAAGAGAAGAAAAATAATTCAGAGCCTAAGTGTACGAGGAGTGAGCCGACTCAAAAAACTCACGATGACGGGTACAGACCAGAAGAATATACTCAGTCATGAGTAGGAATATAGCACAAAATCAATTGGCCATATACACCAGAGTATGCAAGGATATGTTGACTCACGAAAGGAGAAACTAATGAAAAAATATTATGGCCTAGGCTTATGATGTGGGGACCAACACATGAATCCAAACCACACTGGCTGCAGACCAGAAGAAATGTTTTGACACAACAAAATGAATAACGTTCATAATCATATCTCAATAAGTTCAATCATATGTAAAGAATAATTACAGGAACCATCTAGCCTCAATCAATAGTTGCACTCACTCCTTCAGTACACACACACACACACACACACACACACACACACACACACACACACACACACACACACACACGTCACGATGATCAGGGGTATCCGAAACAAAGTTAAGTATGAGTTTGCCCCACAACTCAAGTTCCAATGAGATACAAAATTGCAGTACTTCGCATAAATAGAGGTAATCAGAGTTGTAAATAACTTTAATGATGACATAACCAAGTAGCAAGTAGCTTGAGGACCAAAATCAGTGTGTGAAATCAGAAATGTATACATCTTGTTATAGTGTCCATACTCACAAATGTCTTCCACACTATTTGCTAATTGCTCGTACAAACTAACTCACATACATATGAGTGTAGAAGATTCATTTACAATTGATAAAAAAAAGTTTGTGGAATAATACTGTCCATGGCAGTGACGACTTTTCTAAACAATACAGGAGTATGGGAGTGAATCCACCCACATCTTCCTCCATAGATTTCTCATCACACACTTCAGTGGATAGGTAACTTCCTGTCTAGTTTCCACATCAAATCCTGCAACATTGTTTTCTGTACTAAGTATGCTGTTCAATACATTCCTCACATCACATGGCATATGGTCTGCCTATTTATATCAAAAAACCAGAATACAGCGTTTGTCAGAATGGATTAAAAAGTGTTCACATATGAAACTTTAATAAACAGAGCTAAATATAATGGAAAAATGAACTAGTAAGGTGATGTACATAGATTTTCTAAGATACTGTTCCTAAGTTTTACAGTACTTGTGAATAAAATGAGTATTCACTCAATTTACCATAACATCCATGACGTCACCCAAAAGAGTTCATGGCAAATTTAATTATTCTCTGCAGAGTACATAGGAAAAATAATAATAATAATAATAATAATAATAATAATAATAATATAGACAAAGACTAACAAAAATACTGAAAACAGAATTTACAGCAAGAAACAAGGAAAAAAGCTATAAATACTTACGCTATACCAATATTGACTTACTCATTTGGAGTAGTGAAATGGAGTAACACAGACCTAGAAGCACTCAATACACTTACACAATCACTATGCCACAAATATAGAATACATCACATACATTCAGCAACAGAAAGATTCACATTAAGCAGAAAGGAAGGAGGAAGGGAATTTATCAACATAAAAAAACTTCCTTATGAACAGGTAGACAATTTAAGAAAATTCTTTATAGAACGAGCAGAAACTAGCAAAATATACAGAGCAATCACTCATATAAATACATCGGCTACACTCATATAAATACATCGGCTACACCATTGCAATTTCATAACCACTTCTACAACACTTTAGATCACATAACATCAACAGATACGAAGAAAGTAAATTGGAAAAAGAAAACACTACACGGCAAGCACCCGTATCACCTAACACAGCCACATATCGATCAACACGCATCCAACACATGGCTAAGAAAAGGCAATATATACAGTGAAATGGAAGGATTCATGATTGCAATACAGGATCAAACAATAAACACCAGATATTACAGCAAGCATATTATTAAAGATCCCAATACCACAACAGATAAATGCAGACTTTGCAAACAACAAATAGAAACAGTAGATCACATCACAAACGGATGTACAATACTAGCAAATACAGAATACACCAGAAGACATGACAATGCAGCAAAAACAATACATCAACAACTGGCCATACAACATAAACTAATAAAACAACATGTTCCCACATACAAGTATGCACCACAAAATGTACTGGAGAATGATGAATACAAATTATATTGGGACAGAACCATTATAACAGATAAAACAACAACACATAACAAACCTGACATCATACTCACCAATAAAAAGAAGAAATTAACACAACTAATCGAAATATCCATACCCAATACAACAAATATACAGAAGAAAACAGGAGAAACAATTGAAAAATACATCCAACTGGCTGAGGAAGTCAAGGACATGTGGCATCAGGATAAAGTTGACATTATACCAATTATACTATCAACTACAGGAGTCATACCACACAATATCAACCAGTACATCAACGCAATACATCTACATCCAAACGTATATATACAACTACAGAAATCTGTAATTATTGATACATGTTCAATTACCCGAAAGTTCCTAAATGCAATGTAACATATACCGTACAGTTAACAGGAAGTCACGCGTGATCAAGGTCCGCGTCACTTTCCATTTCTAACCAGACATAACATCTGACAAAGGGAAGAAATAATAATAATAATTATAATAATAATAATACCATACAAAATATTAACTTCAGTCATTACACAGAACAAAATTATAAATGAAGAACAAAAAGGCTGCTGCAAAGGAGCACGAGGATGTAAAGAGCAACTGACAATACGTACAGAGGTGACATATCAAGCTAAAACTAAACAAAGGTCGCTGCACTACGCATTTATTGATTACCAAAAAGCTTTTGATAGTGTACCCCACTCATGGTTACTACAGATATTGGAAATATACAAAGTAGATCCTAAATTAATACAGTTCCTAAACATAGTAATGAAAAATTGGAAAACCACACTTAATATCCAAACAAATTCAAATAATATCACATCACAGCCAATACAGATTAAGCGTGGAATATACCAGGGAGACTCATTAAGTTCTTTCTGGTTCTGCCTTGCTCTGAACCCACTATCCAACATGCTAAATAATACAAATTATGGATATAATATTACTGGAACATACCCACACAAAATAACACATTTGCTATACATGGATGATCTAAAACTACTGGCAGCAACAAATCAACAACTCAACCAATTGCTAAAGATAACAGAAGTATTCAGCAATGATATAAATATGGCTTTTGGAACAGACAAATGTAAGAAAAATAGCATAGTCAAGGGAAAACACACTAAACAGGAAGATTACATATTGGATAACCACAGCGACTGCATAGAAGCAATGGAAAAAACGGATGCCTATAAATATCTAGTCCTTAAACGTAAACAAACATAACGCTGTGCACGTAAATAAGCAAAAATAATCTGGTTTCATTTGACAATGTGATCGCCGATCAGTTACTCTGAGGTACTGAGAAGAGTGGGAGAGAAAAGGCAGTTACTAGATGTAATAAAGAGAAGAAAAAGAAATTGGATTGGGCATATATTAAGAAAGAATGACGGACTGATAAAAACAGTTTTAGAAGGTTATGTAGAAGGGAAAAGGAAGCAAGGAAGGAAGAGATTCCAGATACTGGATGACATGATGGACGGTACAACATACAGCAGCCTTAAGAAGGAAGCAATGGATCGCAGAAAATGGAGAGGCAAAGGACCTGCTAATATAGCAGATAACTGATGATGATGATAAATATCTAGGATACAGACAAAAAATAGGAATAGATAATAAAAATATTAAAGAAGAACTAAAAGAAAAATACAGACAAATACTAACAAAAATACTGAAAACAGAATTGACAGCAAGAAACAAGACAAAAGCTATAAATACTTATGCTATACCAATATTGACCTACTCATTTGGAGTAGTGAAATGGAGTAACACAGACCTAGAAGCACTCAATACACTTACACAATCACAATGCCACAAATATAGAATACATCACATACATTCAGCAACAGAAAGATTCACATTAAGCAGACGGGAAGGAGGAAGGGGATTTATCGACATAAAAAACCTACATTATGGACAAGTAGACAATTTAAGAAAATTCTTTATAGAACGAGCAGAAACTAGCTAAATACACAAAGCAATCACTCATATAAATACATCGGCTACACCATTGCAATTTCATAACCACTTCTACAAACCTTTAGATAACATAACATCAACAGATATGAAGAAAGTAAATTGGAAAAAGAAAACACTACATGGCAAGCACCCATATCATCCAACACAGCCACACATCGATCACGACGCACCCAACACATGGCTAAGAAAAGACAATATATACAGTGAGACGGAAGGATTCATGATTGCAATACAGGATCAAACAATAAACACCAGATATTACAGCAAGCATACTATTACAGATCCCAATACCACAACAGATAAATGCAGACTTTGCAAACAACAAATAGAAACAGTAGATCACATCACAAGCAGATGTACAATACTAGCAAATACAGAATACACCAGAAGACATGATAATGTAGCAAAAATAATACATCAACAACTTGCCATACAACATAAACTAATAAAACAACATGTTCCCACATACAAGTATGCACCACAAAATGTACTGGAGAATGATGAATACAAATTATACTGGGACAGAACCATTATAACAGATAAAACAACACCACATAACAAACCTGACATCATACTCACCAATAAAAAGAAGAAATTAACACAACTAATCGAAATATCCATACTCAATACAACAAATATACAGAAGAAAACAGGAGAAAAAATTGAAAAATACACCCAACTGGCTGAGGAGGTCAAGGACGTGTGGCATCAGGATAAAGTTGACATTATACCAATTATACTATCAACTATAGGAGTCATACCACACAATATCCACCAGTACATCAACGCAATACATCTACATCCAAACGTATATATACAACTACAGAAATCTGTAATTATTGATACATGTTCAATTACCTGAAAGTTCCTAAATGCAATGTAACATATACCATACAGTTAAAAGGAAGTCACGCTTGATCAAGGTCCGCATCACTTTCCATTTTTAACCAGACATGACGTCTGAGAAAGGAAAGAAATAATAATAATATTTAACACTAATGGTATTCTAAGATAAGAAAATGTATTACCACACTACTGGCCATTAAAATTGCTACACCACGAAGATGACATGCTACAGACGCGAAATTTAACCGACAGGAAGAAGATGCTGTGATATGCAAATGATTAGCTTTCTAGAGCATTCACATAAGGTTGGTGCCAGTGGCGACACCTACAACGTGCTGACATGAGATTAGATTAGATTAGATTAGATTAGATTAGATTATTTTTTCGTTCCATAGATCCGTGCTGAGGAGATCCTCGTGGATGTGGAACATGCCAATTAAATTTAAAAAAAAAAGGTGAAATAACAATACTAATAGTATGAATATATACAATACATCATTTGTTTCTATTAAAAAATTCTCGGCAATGGAGTAGAAGGAGTTACCCACTAGTAAGCCTTTCAGGCTCCTTTTAAACTGATCTTTATTTGTAACTAAATTTTTTGTGTTTGCTGGCAAATTATTGAAGATGAGTGTTCCTGAGAAGTGGACCCTTTTTTGAACTAAAGTAAGTGCTTTTAAGTCCTTGTGCAGATCATTTTTGTTCCTGGTATTGTATGTATGAACTGAGCTGTTTGTTGGAAAAGGAGATATATTATTTAGGACAAATTTCATTAAGGAGTAAATATACTGAGAGGCAGTAGTTAGTATACCCAGTTCTTTGAAGAGGTTTCTACAGGACGTCCGTGAATTTACTCCACAAATAATACGTATTACACGCTTTTGGACTCTGAAAACTTTTGTTTGACTTGAAGAGTTAGCCCAAAATAGTATACCATATGACATTATGGAATGAAAGTAGGCCAAGTATGCAAGCTTTTTCATTTTTATGTCACCTATGTCTGCTAACACTCGAATTGCAAATACAGATTTGTTAAGGCATTTCTGCAGTTCTGTGATGTGCTCCCAACTGAATTTATTATCAAGTTGTAACCCCAGGAATTTAAGACTGTCAACCTCTTCTATCTGCTCTTCTTCATACTTTATGCATATGCTGGGTGGAAACCTCTTACAGGTTCTGAATTGCATATAGTGAGTCTTTTCGTAGTTTAATTTCAGTGAGTTGGCTTTAAACCATTTATTAATGCCCATGAAAATATCATTAGCAGATGTTTCTAGAACTACACTCGACATACTATTAATTGCAATACTTGTGTCATCTGCAAACAAAACGATTTCAGCTTTTGGCAGTGTAACTGATGAGAGATCATTAATGTACACAAGAAAAAGCAACGGCCCTAAGATGGGCCCTTGTGGGACACCACATGTAATTTCTTCCCATTCTGATGCTGACTGATGACTTAATTCACTAGTCCCTTGCACCGACACCCTTTGTTTCCTGTTAGCGAGGAATGACTTGAACCATTTTGCAGCACTGCCCGTGACACCATAGAATTCTAATTTATTTAAAAGGATGTTGTGATTCACGTAATCAAATGCTTTTGACAAATCATAGAATATACCTGCTGCTTGAAACTTGTTATTTAATGAATTAAGTACATTTTCACTGTAGGTGTAAATAGCCTTCTCGATATCAGAACCCTTCATAAACCCAAACTGTGTTCCTACCGATTTCTCATACACAAACAGCAGTTGACTGGCATTGCCTGATGAAACGTTGTTGTGGTGCCTCATGTAAGGAGGAGAAATATGTACCATCATGTTTCCGACTTTGATAAACGTCGGATTGTAGCCTACCAGGTGTACCGGTATGAAATGAGCGTTTTTTTTGTGAAAATGAAACACTAATTTTGAACTGAAAAGTAAAAACATTTTATTCGAAGTACTGACCATTGCTTTCTATACATTTTGACCACCTTTCTGGCAATTTGTGGACACCACGCCAATAGAAATGATCGCCTTTTGAAGCAAACCAATCAGACACCCAATTTTCGACTTCTTCGTAGGAATCAAAGTGTTCCTCAGGCAGTGCGTGTCCCACTGATGAAAACAAATGATAGTCGGAAGGGGCCAAGTCTGGTGAATACTGCGGGTGAGGTAGCAGCTCCGAGCCAATTGTTTTGATTGTATCCTGAACCAGTTTTGCTTTGTGTGCAGGTGCATAGTGTAAAAAATTTACTTTGCTATGTCTTCTGTCCCATTCTGGTCTTTTTTCGATCAATGGATAGTTCAAATTGATCATTTGTTGTCTGTAGCGATTAGTATTCACAGTTTCACCGGGTTTTATAAGCTCATGATACACCACACCTTTCTGATCCCACCAAACACAGAGCATTGTCTTCTTGCCGAATCGATCTGGTTATGCAGTTGATGTTGATGATTGTCTCGGATTAACCCATGATTTTTCCTGTTCAGGATTCTTAAAATAAATCAATTTTTCATCGCCAGTAACAATTCGATCCAAAATTGATTTTCTTTCATGTCTTTGCAGCAAAATTTGATAAATGGTTTTTCGGTTTTCCATCTGACTTTCATTCAGTTCATGTGGCACCCATTTTCCACACTTTTTGATCTTTTCCCATAGCTTTCAAACGGTCAGAAATTGTTTGTTGTGCAACATTTAGCATTGCTGTCATTTGCTTCTGACTCAAAGTATCATCTTCATCCAATATTGTTTGGAATTCGGCATCTTCGAACTTTTTTGGTGGTCTTCCACGTTCTTCATTTCTTACATCAAAATCATTATTTCTGAACCATTGAAACCATCTTTTGCATGTTGCTTCTGATGGAGCATGATCACCATATGCCTCGACAAGCATTCAATGTGACTCTGCAGCAATTTTTTTCAAATGAAAACAAAAAATTAATGCTTTCTGCAAATCATCACTTTCTGGTACAAAATTCGACATTGTTAACACGATGAAAACATATGATGTTGTTTGTTCCATGACTTGATGTATACTAAATACCTTTGACAGATGTCATACCAACCAAACAAAAAAAAAATTAGGGCTCGGTTACAACAAATGTTTCCTATTGACACATTTGTATCTTAATGCTCATTTCATACTGGTACACTTGGTTTCGTGTTGCGTTTTATCGTATCGCGACACTGCTGCTTGCATTGGTCGAGATCCAATGACTGATTGCAGAATATGGAATCTGTGGGTTCAGGAGAGTAATACAGAATGCCGTCCTGGATCCCAACGGCCTCGTATCACTAGCAGTCGAGATGACAGGCATGTTATCTGCATGGCTGTAACCGATCGTGCAGCCACGACTTGATCCCCGAGTCAACAGTTGGGTCGTTTGCAAGACAACAACCATCTGCACGAACAGTTCGACAACGTTTGCAGCAGCATGGACCATCAGCTCAGAGACCATGACTGCAGTTACCCTTGACGCTGCATCACAGACAGGAGCACCTGCGATGGTGTACTCAACGACGAATCTGGGTGCACAAATGGCAAAACGCCATTTTTTCGGATGAATCCAGGTTCTGTTTACAGCATCATGATGGGCACATCCGTGTTTGGCAACATCTCGGTGAAGACACATTGGAAGCGTGTATTTGTCATCACCAGACTGGCATATCACCCGGCATGATGGATGGGGTGCCATTGGTTACACATCTCGGTCACCTCTTGTTCGCATTGCCGACACTTTGAACAGTGGACGTTACATTTCAGATGAGTTACGACCCGTGGATCTACCCTTCATTTGATCCCTGTGAAACCATACATTTCAGCAGGATAATGCACAACCGCATGTTGCAGGTCCTGTACAAGCCTTTCTGGATACAGAAAATGTTCGACTGCTGCCCTGGCCAGCATATTCTCCAGAGCTCTCACCAATTGAAAACATCTGGTCAGTGGTGGCCGAGCAACTGGCTCGTCACAATACGCCAGTCACTACTCTTGATGAATTGTGGTATCATGCTGAAGCTGCATGGGCAGCTGTACTTGTACACGCCATCCAAGCTCTGTTTGACTCAATGCCCAGGCATATCAAGGCCGTTATTACAGCCAAAGGTGGTTGTTCTGGGTACTGATTTCTCAGCCCTATGCACCCAAATTGCGTGAAAATGTAATCACATGTCAGTTCTAGCAGAATATATTTGTCCAATGAATACCCGTTGATCATCTACATTTCTTCTTGGTGTAGCAATTTTAATGGCCAGTAGTGTAGTATTAGGGAGCATGGTGTCCGTGTGTAGAATGGGGCAGGTGACCAGTAGTGTAGATATTTAATGGCATTGTCCCGTTTTAAAATTTTTAAAGAATTTACTCATTTAGTCTCGTGGCATATATTAAGCAAATTCTAAAGCACAAATTTATTACAAAACATAATTACACAGTGTATCATAGATTTTAACTCAGTAAATAGATAAGACAGAAGTTTAGAAATCACATCATCTTACATACTACATTCCTGACAGACAAAACAGAATTATATAGTTGTATGAACTTGCAATCATAGAGTATATTTTCTTCCAGACTACGGATCATTATGCACCCATGTTTGAAGGTCTTGTCTTCTACATTAAAAGTTAACAGTACTTGAGATTTTAACAATTTGCTTTGCTTCCCTGTAGCTCCTCTTATCTTTACACGTACAATGGACATTTCCACAAAATTTCTTACTGTACTTGATCTTGTCCCTAAATTGTTCAGATACGCCACAAATTGGGCTATATGTATCAATCAAACAGTTACCTTCCCACTGATCTATCATAATTTTAATGTAAGGACACTCAAAATCTGAATCATCTTTTCTGTCATCAGACACTTCATGCAAAAGATCACTTTCAGTTTCATCAAATGCTACATGCCCACAGTCTTGACAGGGTTTTATCAACTTTACTGGTATCACAGCATTACTTTGGTTACCCATGTTGTTAGGTAAAGATTGAACACAATGAATAGATTCCTTGGCACAACTAACATCACTTATTACGGAAGGAAAACAAAATACATTACTGTCAGGATTACACTTCCTGTTTAGATCCTCTTTCGCTTCATTCCACCAGTTGGGATACAAATTCTGACTAACAACAGCTAACCTATTCCAGAATGCATATTTATGTATATGATCATCAATCTGGTCCCAAATAACTTCAGAAAGTTTTCACCTTTATTCTCCAGCCCACAGATAACTCATCTATACTGTTTGGATCATTACTCTGCATGACATTAATGAAAAACAGCTTGGACTGGACTGGTATTCCATGACTCCCACTTACAACATCACGTACATTACTTACCTTACCTTTATTGTCAACATCATTCACAAATAACTCTGAAACTTCATTATTCTTAAACTCCACAAATACCTGATACTTATCATCATAATATTCCTCCAAAATTACTTCATCAACATCACTAACACTGCAAGTCTCATCTCCATTACTTACCTCACCTACATTCATTTACAACAAGCCACCAGTCTCAGACTTACCTACCTCAGTTATGTGACAGCTCTCATTGACATCTACCTCAAAAATAACACCTAGTTCAGATCCAATACAGTCATCACCCGATTTACACACATCAATAACACTGTTTTCTGACCAAGAGAAGAAATCATTAGTACACACTACATCAAAATTTCCACTACTCTCACATTCTGGTTTGTGATTAGCATCTACATCACCATAATTAAACCTAGTATCTCAAAACTTTTGATCAAAATATAAATAAGAAATCGGATATTCCTTCTGTTCAATTTCAGATACGTGTGCCATATCACGAACACTGTTATTATTGTCTTTCTGCAAGTGTAACTTGGGGGGGTCCTGTGCTTGTTATGTTTGCTCGCCCCAAAACTGTGGACCATCACTGAGACAAAGTGCCATTTCCTGAGTAGTTACTTCTATGATTGTTTCTTCTATTAAAATGCCCATGGTTATCCCCATTATTCCTATCCTGCTGATGTTCAAAATTACTCTGTCTATTGACAGTTTGATCCTGATAGAAGTTAGCATTATCTCTGTTTCTGTAATTACTCCCATTGTGATATCTATCATTCCAATTATTATGGTACATACTTCTTTCTAATGCCCTATCCAGCCCATCAACATATCGTAGAAATTGTTCAAGACAATCGTAAGGTCCATATACTAAATCCCATTGCAGTCTTTTTGGTTATCTCCTTTTAAGTGCACCAATCAAGGTCATTTCATCAAATGTTTTTTTCAAGGTGTGCTAATTTTTTAAGTTGGCTCTTACAAAACTCTTTCAAAGTGCCGTCCCTATTCCTATAATTAGGACCATTCAAAAATTCACTTTTGATTCTCCCTGTTCTACTTCAGACCAAAATTTATTTAAAAAAACTTTTCTCAAAATTCTGACATGTTTCCCCACCAACTTAAATTTAAATTTACCCACGACAGAGCTTTGCCTTCAATACATTTTTTAACAAATTTAATTTTTTGATTGTCATTCATGCCTGACACAAAACTATCTGTACAGTGATGCAGAAAGTCGACTGGATGTAAATTTATATCTGGAAAACTTTTGATAGGAGTGTTTGACCACATAATAACATTGCTTGCACACAGACTTTGGTTCAGACAAATTTCCTGAACTGCTGAAATTTTTTGATCTAAAGCAGTTACATTAGTTTGCATATTGTTTCCGACATTTAAATTTTTTAGTTTAACATTCTTTGATTATTTTACCGACTCAGCTACAAACTCATTTTCCAAAGCAATAAATTTATTTTCTAAAACCTCAACTTTTCGTTCACACTTTTTAACAGCTCTGAAAAAACCCATTTTTTAACTCTGAAACATGATTACTAAGTTGGCCCATCTGATCTTGTACTTTGTCTAATTTGCTATTGTTATCTGTCTTCATTTCCTCTATTTTTGCCAAAATTAACTGCAAAATATCAGTTTTTACTGTTTCTTTACTGACTATGATTTCACTCCGCTTTGACATGTCCTGACTAGATTCTACAGCTTACATTTCTATGTCACTCCCACCCTCATCCCTATTCATTGTATTAACAAGCACACAAGTCCAAAATAAATTAACTTCACAAATAGTTTGTACTTATCTTTCCTTCCTGATGTCCCTAGTTGTAGTTGTAAAAGTCCTTTTTCATTTGATCTGGTCTGTCAGTTTTGGTGGTACATCATCACTGTTGCTTTGGGCACTCTTCTTCTTCTTCTTCTTCTTCTTCTTCTTCTTCTTTTAACTTTCTTTTCTGCAACAGGCAATACTTCCCACCTGTAATCTACTCCTCCTTTTCTTATTGCTGCTACAGTCCACAATGGTCAAGTCTTTTGAGAAGATTCAAGAGGAGTATGATTTACAATAAACTTTTTACTTATCTTTACTTGCACAGTTGGCTCCAGTTTCTCACATTTTAGGTTCTCATGGTACAACTGATCTAAATAATTTTGAAGAATGTCTTTGCAGAATTTTTGTTTTACGATGATTTATTGTATCACTTTTTACTGTATCACATTGTCTTTAGAAGTTTCCAATTAACAAAGCCAAAATTAAGTTGTTCATTCAAACTACAAAAGTACATCCAGTCGCATCGGTGGCATGCTTGAAAAGTGCGCGTGTAAATAAAGTAGACACCCAATTGAAAGAGACGATGAAAATTATCTCAGGCACACTTAGGGCTACCCCATGTGACTGGCTCCCAGTCCTTGCGGAACATAGAACCACCTGATATAAGGCGCTCCATGGCGACCTCAAGTATATATAGGAAGAACGTACACAATCCAGAACTCCCTATACACCAAGAATTATCACCCATCAAAAGGCTAAAATCTAGGTCCGCCTTTTGGAAGATTGGCAGGGAATTACAGGACTTCGACCCAAAGCTAGCCTGGGGGGAATCATGGTGCAAAGGGACACACAAGAACCAAAAGCTTATCGATGACCCCAGCAAGAAGATAAATGGTTTTGATCTCCCTCGGAAGCTCTGGGTTGCCTTAAATCGCCTTAGAACAAGCGTGGGAAGATGCAAACATCTAACGAATAAGTGGGGACTTGCAAAGAGTCCCATGTGTGAATGTGGTGAAATCCAGACAATGGACCACCTACTGGTGTGTGAAGTGGTATGATATAGTGGTGAACTGAAGGACATACATTTCCTACCTGACCTAGCCATAGATTGGCTCAAAACTATAAGTAGCATTGTGTAGTGTTGTAATTTCCTGGTGGATTGTAATGACACTGTAATATTTGCCTTGTATATGCCGAATGAATAAATAAAAACAAGTGGCATGCTTACTATTTTTTCCTTCTGCAATAATAACAATATTCCAGAGGGTTTACAATTTTTCTTGACAAGTGCATTTCTATTTGTTTAGATTATAATTTTATAAATGAATCCAGAAATAAACATAACAAATAGTACTAGATTGTGTAATTAATAATAGAAATTTTAAGTGTGTGAAATATTTCATAATTTTTTAATATTTCTAGGAAAAACAACTTCAACTGTACATTCAGAGCTAGTACGTATCGATTGTAACAACAAAATAAAGTAATTCCTTTTCATAAAGTGTAGCTTGAAATATAACGTATTGTGTATAAAATTATATGGAATTTTTCAGAAAAACAGCTGAGATAATATTAACCTGTCCAAAATTTGAAAAATATTTATAGTATCGACTACTACTGTTGAGGAAGAGTATTGCTATGGGAGGATGTCCCTTTCCAAGTTACAACTGTTGTGGGCCATTTTGCGTAAGGAGACAATACGACGTCTTTGACAGCTTCGCCTGTCGAATCAGTGCATACATTCAGGCCAGAGTGGGTGCAGTACCATACTGATAAGAAGGCTTATGCTGCCAAGTTATATGTAAATTTGACTGATTTTGTAATCACTGAAAGAGCATCACATACCCTCTCAACCTGTGCAGTTTCATTTTGTTTCCTTATTAGTGCTTCACTTTTTTGTCAGGTAGTGTATTTTATAAAGCCATAGCTTCACCACAAATTTCAGTGTTACATCATTAATCATACGTGAGATACAATCATTGTAAAACTGTGAGCTCTGACAGATTTCATCTATGGCACAAATGTCATCATTTCGCTGTAGGAGGAGATAGTAAGATCAGTAATATTAACAAAGAGGGGTCAACAGGAATGACAATGTTATTGGGTGAACATATCAGTTCTACAGAATAATGTATCCCTCTTGAATGGCAGGCGACTACCATGTCATGTTAACTGAGTTTTGATTGCCAGTGTCTCTATTCTGTTGGAACCAATACACTTTACAAAACATCATCATTTTGCAAAAATGACAAAGAGCTCAAACACATTGTCCAAGGCGTCCACATGCATAAAACGTGACAAAACTTCATGGTGAGTGCTTGGTTTATACTTGAGCAAGTTGAATTCTATGTCTCACAAGGTCCCTGAGAGTATGTAATGAATCATGATATCACCCTTGTCATTCTCTCTGATCATCGTGCCTGTCAGACCTATATAAACATCCAACCGGCAAATTTTATTGCAGCAGAGGATTTTTGCAAGATCTCATCAGTCATTTTACAGGATAACCAACTAGATGAAGAAATCATGCTAGTCTGGCATCAGGTCTTGCATTGAAAGGTTGCTACAGCAGTGTTCAGAAATGGTGAACATGCATAGCTAAATCTAAAATAAGGAATTCAGTCATACATGACACCAGGCAAAAAACCATCTGGCAGAAAAAATAACAGAGTATTATTATTAATGTGTGTGGGATTTCTTGCAGCAGCAATCTGCATGCCAGCAAAAATTGGAGACCAAGTTAGTATAATCGTACCAGAACTTACAACCTTTGAGGAAATGGACACCATGGCCAGGTACCAGATTGAGACTTTTGTGAACAATGTCACGGTCAAAGGAAACAAAATAATAAATAAGCTTGATATCATACCCCACATACAGGGCTATTACAGCAGTCTCTACTGTAAACAGGAGTTAAACAAACATTTCTGTGACAGGGTGATTGAAAAGACTGTCCGCCAAATGCACAATGAACCTTGAGGCACCCTTCACTGAAGATGATGTAAAAGAATCTGTTAACAAAGCCAAAAAAGGACTGGATGAGGTTCCCCACAGAACTCTATGAATATTACTGGGGCCTTTTGGGACTCACAAGGTTGCAAAGGGGGAAACAAGTTATGGGATGCTAAACATTCACCTATCGCATTCCAGGATGGCATCGTGACTCTACGTAAGAAGTGCAACACCAAGAATATTAATAAACTGAGGCTCATCACGCTGTTAAATGTTGACCACAACACAATACCTAGGGTGGTTAAATGTTGAATGGATGAGCTAGTTCTAAAGAGCAACTTAGACACACATCAATACAGTATCATATCTGACCAAAGCATATCTGCCAACTATGACCTCAATGACATAATTAGCATCTTTCCACAAAGCAGTGGTTGTAGTATCCTATTATTTTTAGACTTTGAGAAGATACATTACCTCATCAGTCACAAATATATCTCCAGAACAATGCAGAAAATGGGATGTGGTACATGTTTAATGAAACTAATTGTAGGGCTTACTAGAGATGTTTAATCCCTTTAACTGGAAATCCTGAGAATACTCAGGAGTTTAATCTTTATAAAAAATTAAAAGTCTGAGAATACTTGTCTATCTTGACAATACTCTGTTTAAAAATTTAAATCTCCAGAGAAAATCTTTGCGTTGAGTTAGTTGCAAATGTGACCACAACAGAGCACAACAATACTGCTTTGTTTGGTTTCACAGACTCTTCACATGATCAGTTGACCAGCTGCAGTCGAAGTTAGAAGGGGAGAGGTTCTAGTTGCCATGTGCTCACACTGTGTAAAGACATTACAATCTGGCTGGTTTTTCCCTTTATTTTTTTGTTACAGACAGCGATGAAGAGTTAGAAATGTTAGTTTTTCCAGCATCCGAAACGTAGTATGAAATAGACATGACTGCACAATTGCCTCCCACACCTCCAAGATTTCCATATACTGGAACGCATTCAGACTTCACACAAAATGACACTTCAAATATAATGGAATATGTAAGTAAAATAATTGATGTTGATCTGGAGGAGGGGACCAAGAAGTGAGTTCACTGGTCTAAAATAATTGATGACAAGTTAGTAAATATTTTAGTGACTGAGACTAATAGATATGCTAGGGAAAAGAACATTCTGGTTGGAAGTACACAAACAGTGATGAAATAACGATCTTCTTTAGTAAGCTACTGTTACAAAGTGTTATAAAGAAATCAAGCTAGCAGTTGTATTGGTCTAAACATCCACTACTTGCAACTCCAGTATTTCACCAGTTACAAAGCTACAAATGATTTTTGATGCTAAGGAAAGGCCTTCATTTTTCAGACAACTCAAAGCACGACCTTGCTAGCCATCCACAGGCAATGCTACACAAAATCTGGCCCATTTTAGAACATCTCTATATGACATTCATAATTGTTTGTACTCCTGAGAGAGATGTCGCCATAGATGAGAGCCTTATGTTACATAAAGGGAGATTAGGTTGGGTTCAATGTCACCACTAAAGGAAGCAAAATTTGTAGTAAAGACATACATGTTGTGTGAGCCCAAGTCTGTCTATGTAGGGCCTGTAATTGTATTTACAACATTTTATGATGAATATAAAGATCTGCCCCTGTCATCTCAAATAGTGTTGATCCTAATGAAATCCCTTCTCAACAAAGGCTGCTGCCTTAAAATTGATAATTTGTACACCTCTCATCAACTAGCACATCTCCTTAATGCTAGGAAAACTGAAATATATGGCGCTGTGCAGCCTTCTAGAAGATATACGCCACCAAACTATTGCAGTAAGAAGTAGAAGGGAGATACTGTTGCATTTCAGAGGGATAAAGTTACAGCAGTGAGAGGGAAAGACAAGTGTGATATGTCTATTTTGAGTACTGCCCACAATACAGAAGTGCAAAATGTAAATATAAGATTCAAACAGATAATAAAACCAGCAGTAGTCATATCATGTAATGATACTGTGGGAGAATAGCTTCACACCTTTGTAAAAATAAAGTTTTAACAAAATGTCAGTTTGGTTTCCAGAAGGGTTTTTCAACGGAAAATGCTATTTATACTTTCACCAATGAAATATTAATTGCTCTGAGTAACCAGAAGTCACCCTTGGGATTTTTTGTGATCTGTCAAAGGCTTTTGATTGTATAAATCATGGAATACTTCTAGATAAGCTCAAGAACTCTGGTATGAGTGGGATTGTGCTTAAAGGTTTAAATCATACCTAACTGGAAGAGTGCAGAAAGTTGAAATAAGCAGTTCACATAATATGCAAAAAACTGGTGATTTCTCAAACTGGGGAACAGTCAAGAAAGGGGTGCTGCAAGGTTTGGTCTTGGGTCCTCTCCTGTTCTTAATAATATATATTAATGACTTGCCATTCTATATTCACGAAGATGCAAAGCTGGTACTTTTTGCCGATGATACAAGTATAGCTATCACACCCAACAGACAAGAATTAACTAGTGAAATTGTAAACGATGTTTTTCAGAAAATCATTAAGTGGTTCTCTGTAAATGGGCTCTCATTAAACTGTGACAAAACACAGTATATACAGTTCCACACAGTAAATGGAACGACACCATTAATAAATATAGACTTCGATCAGAAATCAGTAGCTAAGGTAGAATAT
This sequence comes from Schistocerca piceifrons, assembly GCF_021461385.2. Taxonomy (NCBI): domain Eukaryota; kingdom Metazoa; phylum Arthropoda; class Insecta; order Orthoptera; family Acrididae; genus Schistocerca; species Schistocerca piceifrons. Next base: position 316,958,668 of record NC_060141.1, on the reverse strand, counting down.
TCAAAATTTCTAGGTGTATGCATTGATGAGGGGTTTAACTGGAAAAAACACACTGAAGATCTGCTGAAACGTTTGAGTTCAGCAATTTATGCCATTAGGGTCATTGCAAATTTTGGCGATACACATCTCAGTAAATTAGCTTACCACGTCTAGTTTCATTCTCTGCTTTCGTATGGCATCATATTCTTGGGTAACTCATCATTGAGTAAAAGAGTGTTCATTGAACAAAAGCGTGTAATCAGAATAATTGCTAGAGCTCATCCAAGATCATCCTGCAGACACTTATTTAAAGAGCTAGATATCTTCACTGTAGGCTCACAATATATGTATTCACTTATGAAATTTGTTATTAACATCCAAACGAATTCAAAAGTAATAGCAGTGTACATGGCTACAACACTAGGAGAAAGGATAATCTTCACTACTCAAGGTTATATCTAACTTTGGCTCAGAAGGGGGTAAATTATGCTGCCACAAAAGTCTTTGGTCACTTACCTATTAGTATCAAAAGTCTGACAGATAGCCATATAGCATTTAAAAGGAAATTAAAAGAATTTCTTAATGGCAACTCCTACTCATTAGATGAATTTTTGGATATAGTAAGTGGGTAATTTCTCTTACCCTCACAAAAAAAACCTGACACGTTCCACATCATTATGAAATGTCGTATTCATGATCTATGGAACAAGTACTAATCTAATCTAAAGAAATGAATAAAGTTCACCAGCATATTTCAGACAATCCGGTAGCATGGGAAAAAGGGGAATTTTTTTTTTTAAATTGTTTCATGTACTTGAAACGGCTCCTTGGAATTCATTCAGCTTGTACAAAAAACCTGGAGGAACAAAGAATGTTCGATTTTTGTGTGGCAGTGATTCAGAAGATAACAGCCGAATATCACAGTAAGGAATTCTCTTCAAAAGTAGCAGGTCATCCATCCACTACCACCAATCCTATTCATCTAATTAGCTCCCACTGTTCATTCCACCTGCTGCAGAGAAGCAGAATCCTACCAGAAAGTGTAGGATGTGGAGCCGAGTTTGGGATGTGAAAGGGGAAAAAAAATAGGAGGGAACTGTGACGTATGTGTGAAGATTGTGATGTAGCTCTGCTTATTGTACCATGCTTCAAAGCCTTTCAACGGTCACAAACATCTGAAGATGAATGTTATCTGAAAATGTATTGTAATTTTTGTTGTTTATGAGAAGCACTACAAGCAGCTTCTAAAGAGACTCAACAAAAATATTTTGTCCTAAGACATTTTATTCTATGTGGAGTTATTTTTTAAAGCAGTGAGTATACTTGGGGTTTTAATATAGCATATTTCAATATTTTTTTAAATTAAGTTTTAAGTCAATATTTCTTTTAAAAATTATGTTTTAAGTCAATAATTTTTCAAACTACTGTTTGGGTAACTTATAATCATAGTAAAGTTTTAAAAAATTGGAAGTTTTTGTACCCTCTTCTACAGAAAATTTATTAAATGAAGAGATTAATCACAGGCCCTAATCAATGGACATTTGAGCAGGCTTCTTATAACTGAGCATTCATTTCAGTGAGAATGCCCACTTTGAACTGTGTTGAACACCATCATTGCACAGCCCATTTTAACAAACATCATGGCTGCAACAACCAATGTGACCATCAGAAACGTCAGGAAATGTTGCACAGTGTACGCCAGTGGCTGATATATTACTGTATCATTGTCAGATGATCAATGATATTACTGTGGCAATCGATGCTAAATGAAAGAACATCGGTAATGGCATCAGAGACACACAACATTATAATGAATCAACGTGGCAGCTGCCACAAATCTCTCAGCATATATCTGGAGGCAATACCTGACAGTCATGCTAAGCAAAATTAGAGGTAACATCTGATTGTACTGCAACAGGCAAATGAGGTTGTTAAAAAGAGTGCAAACAACCAAAAATCTCAGTCAAAAGACAGCCGAGTTACTTGGTGGAGATCCTTCCAGGGCCTGTTTCCACAGCACAACAATGAGTATGATAATGGATTATTAGAAGTGCATTATGACACTGCCAAAAAGGGTGGCCTAGAACTCACAGATGTTAAGCAAAAATGCAAATCTCTACTGATCAAAATGCGCAAAAGTGTGCGAAATGCTGTGTTATAAAAACTTCAATCAACAGGTGGGAGTCAATCAGAATGGAGCTTCCAGTCAACATGACAGTGATACCAAGAGCTTTTCCTGGGGATCAGCTACATATACAAAGCCCACAATCCCCATCATATCTTAACAAGGAAACAGATCCATGACTTTTGAATGAAGAATCTATCATGTTATGTTAAAGCCATGTTACGTGACTGTCAAGAAAAAACAGTAACTAATGATAAATTATACAACCTCCACCTCAGTACAACTTCCATGTGAAACATGCAGTCTTGTCAGTAGGTTAATTCACAGTTTTACTTGTGGAACTGCATGTGAGATTTAGTCCCATACCCAAAGGAGACCCATCATCACAGATTGCACAGTCCAAAATTGCATCAACATAATGGAAATGATAAGGTCATGAAATTTGATACCCACATGGCTGTTCACATAATTCACAGTTGCCCACTTAGCGACTGTGAGTGCAGGAGGGCTACATTGTCAGTTATCAATAACTAAATAAGTGACTAAAACTAAAATTACAATGGAACTATGTAATTAATGGAATGTAAATGATTAGTTAGTGCTGGCATCTGACTGACAACATACATAATCCCTTAATACTGTATGAGGACATTATCTATATGTACATTCAACGATTTGATTCATGGTAATTGGAAAGGATATACGAGATGTGTGAGAAAAGTAACGAGACGGACAACACTCTACGCGATCTGGCAACAATGTGTTGTTCTACTTGTGTAGATACAGGGTTGCCAAAAGTTTCCCCAGGTGACAAATTTTGAGATCTCAAAGGTAAGTAAGGCTGTAGGTTAACAAAAACAAAAAACAGTGTAGGGACTTCTGAATTTCTAAACGTGTTATTAACCCTCTAGCTTTCAATGAACAGCAAGTTGTCTCATTTACAGGATTTATGATCTGAAGGGTAAGTAAACAGGTAACTTGTGTAAATAAGAGCCATTTTTGGATGAAGAATTTCTGTTTTTATTAGTGAGTTAACTCTAACTTTGAATTCCCAGCAGTCCTGTAGTTGCGGCCACTAAATTAGAAAAAAGTTAGACAAAAACATTTTGTTCAAGAACTTTTCTTCTGTTACTGTTAGCTGACTTTTTTAGTTGCTTTATTCAATTTTTAAATATACAGATGGTGAACCTTATATTGTAAAACACTGAGATAAAAACTCTACAAAAATTTCAGTCCTCTTCAAATGAAGAACAAATATTAACACATGTCTGTGTGTCTATTAATGGATCCTTAAAAACACAAATTTATCAAAGCAAAGAATTAAAGTGTGCACAGAAAATTTTACTTGGCTAAAATAGTTTTTCATTTAATAGCTATTAAAGTGACATATTAAAAACTCATAATTTAAAAGAAACTTTTATATCAGAATCCAATATTTAATTACAATTTATCACTTCAAAATCTCAAACATCAGGTTGAACAATTTGATTTTAAAGTGTTTATACTAACACCCAAGTGATAGCTTCTGTCAGTGCTGTTAAGAGATAAAACATATTTTCCATGGAATCAAACCTTTTAAACGTATGTGATGGTGTCAAATCATACAAATTGTTTGAATCACAGTGCAAGAATTTAATATGAACAGAAAACTGTTCATCAGATTAAAATCAAAAACAAATTTGAAGTTTGTCAAAACTGCTTTTATATCTGAAGTGTTGACAATTTTATGATTAAATGAAAACTAAACATAAGTTTTGCCCTTTCATTAGGTATTACAATATGTGAAAATTAAGTAATTTTCAGCAAATTAGGTGACACTTCGTCCTTTTGTGTAAAATTCAAACAAATTTTATGCTGTGAGAAAACACACTGCATGTATAAAATGAGCAGTGTCAAAAGGATTCCGGCATTATAATCAGTTGTAATGACACAGTGTGTATTTTTACATAGCTGCAGTCCCAATAATTTCCACCTGGGACTGGAGGATTAAGCAAATGCAACAACTATATACAAGTGATAAAATACTATAATAAGATCTTCATCCTTTGTGTAAGTCGGTTATCACATATTTTTTCATGTGCTGGTGTAGGAAATTTTAAAAATTGTACTTGAAGTTAATTTCTGTAAATACTGAATGTTTACCTGCCCAACATCATACACAATGTGTCTGAAAAGTCGTTAAACAAGAAAATAAGAATTTTTAACAATGATTCTCATAATTATACATCATTGTAACTCATCGCTAGAAATGGCAATTCACTTGTACATTAAAAATATTGATTTACTACTACCTTCTTTTTTAAGTTTTGTCTCAAACGATACGTAATTTTTCGAACAATGATTGAGGAAAAATATTGCAGCAGAGAAGACATCAAAAACTATTCTTCAGAATACATCTTTCTTTCCACAGACGATTATGGGTTCTCATGCACTCTTCTCACAGATTAAAAAGTGTCTGTTGGGTCAGGGCACAAACCTGCACTCTTGCGTAGAACTCCAATTGGATTTGGAAAGCTGAAAAGGCTGTGAAGTAAGAGGTTCATCCATACAATGGTTGCTAGGCCCCTTCACAAGTGTGATGGAAAAGGCATTTTATGACACCTGGCATGAAATACTTTTTGGCAATCAGTTTGTACACTCCTGGAAATTGAAATAAGAACACCGTGAATTCATTGTCCCAGGAAGGGGAAACTTTATTGACACATTCCTGGGGTCAGATACATCACATGATCACACTGACAGAACCACAGGCACATAGACACAGGCAACAGAGCATGCACAATGTCGGCACTAGTACAGTGTATATCCACCTTTCGCAGCAATGCAGGCTGCTATTCTCCCATGGAGACGATCGTAGAGATGCTGGATGTAGTCCTGTGGAACGGCTTGCCATGCCATTTCCACCTGGCGCCTCAGTTGGACCAGCGTTCGTGCTGGACGTCCAGACCGCGTGAGACGACGCTTCATCCAGTCCCAAACATGCTCAATGGGGGACAGATCCGGAAATCTTGCTGGCCAGGGTAGTTGACTTACACCTTCTAGAGCACGTTGGGTGGCACGGGATACATGCGGACGTGCATTGTCCTGTTGGAACAGCAAGTTCCCTTGCCGGTCTAGGAATGGTAGAACGATGGGTTCAATGACGGTTTGGATGTACCGTGCACTATTCAGTGTCCCCTCGACAATCACCAGTGGTGTACGGCCAGTGTAGGAGATCGCTCCCCACACCATGATGCCGGGTGTTGGCCCTGTGTGCCTCGGTCGTATGCAGTCCTGATTGTGGCGCTCACCTGCACGGCGCCAAACACGCATACGACCATCATTGGCACCAAGGCAGAAGCGACTCTCATCGCTGAAGACGACACGTCTCCATTCGTCCCTCCATTCACGCCTGTCGCGACACCACTGGAGGCGGGCTGCACGATGTTGGGGCGTGAGCGGAAGACGGCCTAACGGTGTGCGGGACCGTAGCCCAGCTTCATGGAGACGGTTGCGAATGGTCCTCGCCGATACCCCAGGGGCAACAGTGTCCCTAATTTGCTGGGAAGTGGCGGTGCGGTCCCCTACGGCACTGCGTAGGATCCTACGGTCTTGGCGTGCATCCGTGCGTCGCTGCGGTCCGGTCCCAGGTCGACGGGCACGTGCACCTTCCGCCGACCACTGGCGACATCATCGATGTAGTGTGGAGACCTCACGCCCCACGTGTTGAGCAATACGGCGGTACGTCCACCCGGCCTCCCGCATGCCCACTATACGCCCTCGCTCAAAGTCCGTCAACTGCACATACGGTTCACGTCCACGCTGTCGCGGCATGCTACCAGTGTTAAAGACTGCGATGGAGCTCCGTATGCCACGGCAAACTGGCTGACACTGACGGCGGCGGTGCACAAATGCTGCGCAGCTAGCGCCATTCGACGGCCAACACCGCGGTTCCTGGTGTGTCTGCTGTGCCGTGCGTGTGATCATTGCTTGTACAGCCCTCTCGCAGTGTCCGGAGCAAGTATGGTGGGTCTGACACACCGGTGTCAATGTGTTCTTTTTTCCATTTCCAGGAGTGTATCACACATTTTGTGTAACTAATTTCTTTATGAATTTTCTTTTCTTAGTGTGCAGTCTATACCTGGCACATATGCTGCCTGACCATTAATTTGCTAAATTAGCTGGATTGTTATGGGCTGCCTGCTACAGCTAAGATTATGCCACTAAATATTGCAGGGGTGTTTGGAAAAAATGGACAAAAAATGTATTCATGTCTTGACAATTTTGGCAAACTGAACATCAAACATGGATATTTTCATTCACCTTATTCATTATGTTCATACTTTAGTAACACCTTCATCCTACCATACAGGATTTGTGAACTTTCAGGGCTAGATAACACATCAGACCAGACAATCATAAAATAAATATGTTGTATAATGTAACATATATTTTTAAAAAGTAAGAACAGCTCTGGTGTATGTTTAGTGACTTTTCTTTGCCAAATAATAAGTTATTTTCTCAAATAAACAATTCAAATCAGTCAATGAAAGCCAGTCAAAAGTCCTTTGTGTGAGATGCGATCTCTTCATCAATTCCACTCAGTACAGTAGCCATTTCAACCAGTATCCATAACTTTTTGACCTCCAGTTCTTTAACTTGCTGGGTGATGGACCTATTCCACCTATCTTGCATGGCTTCATTTTGTTCACATTGCTTCTGCTTTAAAGCCTGATTGTACCGATCTCAAGCATTGCGATAGTCCAGAATCACACTCTCGTTAACACCAATCTTAAAACACTGCCAGCTAATTTCAGGCCAGCGTATACTTGACATATGGCTACCAGTGACTTAGTCAACGAAGGAAAAATCATAGACTCTTTACTAATGGAAAAACCTTGCTCAACAAACATGTGGCCATGGCTAAGAATGACAACCTTTTGATAAAAGCTGTAGAAATGCTGACAGGTGGTGCCACCATCAAATTGCACGAATTCTTTCTCAACTTTATCACAGTCCTTAGCACTGATCAAATTCTGTGAAGACAATTTCTGCAAGGCACTCAAGATTCTAGCCTTACTAATTCTTGGGCTTTTATTTATCACAACTGGATCACAAAACTCATGTATCTACACTGAAGCGCCCAATCATAGGCAATCATATTCAAATACAGAGATATGTAAATAGGCAGAATACAGCATTGCGTTCGGCAACACCTCTGTAAAACAAGTGTCTGGCGCAGTTGTTAGAATGGTTACTGCTCCTACAATGGTAGGTTATCAAGATTTAAGTGAATTTGAATGTGGTGTTATAGCTGGAGCACAAACGATGGGACACAGCATCTCAGAGGTAGCGATGAAGTGGGGATTCCCCCGTATGACCATTTCACGAGTGTATCATGAATATCAGGAATCCGGTAAGAATGGGACCAATGAAGACTGAAGTGCAACCCTTCTGCAAATTGCTGCAGATTTCAATATTAATTTTGTATGTGATTGTGCAAGAAAAAGGATGATGGTAGATCTCCTAAAATCATACGATCTGATGCAAACTGTGTTTTTTCCAACTAGGGTGCAGTGTTTTTTCCAACTAGGGTGCAGGGGAACAGTAGCACAGTCATAGACAATATTTTCATTCATTCTTCATTACTAGATGGGCATTCTGTTAGTAAAAGTGTGAATGGCCTTTCAAACCATGATGCACAAATTTTAACACTAAAATGCTTTTGTACTCAAACCAATGTCATATTTAATTACAAACTATGTAGGAAAGTTAATCCAACAGCAATAGAGAGTTTTTTTAAAACTTGTGAAGGAACAAGAGTGGCAGGATGTTTAGAGTGGCGATAACATAGATGATTAATACAATGCTTTCCTTAATGCATTTCTCTTTCTCTTTGAGAGTTGCTTTCCATTAGAACATTCTAAACGGGGTACTAGCAGTAATGGGCAGCCCGGGTGGCTGACTAGTGGGATAAAGATATCATGTAGAACAAAGCGGGAATTATATCAAAATGTTAGAAGTAGTCACAATCAAGCTACAGTAGCCCATTACAAACAGTATTGTAAGGTGCTTAAACACGTTATTAGGAAGGCAAAGAGTATGTGGTATGCAAATAGAATAGCTAATTCACAGGATACAATTAAAACCATACGGTCAGTTGTGAAGGAAGTGTCTGGTCAGCAACACAAGGTCGACGATATAAAGTCAATTCGCAGTAAAAATATTTCTATTACTAATAAATCAGATATATGTACAGTATTTAACAATCATTTTCCGAGCATTGCTGGTGAATTAAATAAAAATTTAGTTTCTGCAGAAAATTATACAACTCTCTTGGCAAATGCCTTCCGAGATTGATGCCTGAAATACTCCTCTGTGATACAGACAAGATGGAGATTGAGTCAATAATTAAATCTCTGAAGACTAAGGACTCTCATGGTTATGATGGTGTCTAGCAGAATATCAAAGTACTGTGCTGCGCATGTTAGCCCTGTATTTAGCCATATTTGTGATTTTTCCTTTAGGAATGGTCAGTTTCCTGAGCGATTAAAGTACTCAGCGGTAAAGCCACTTCATAAAACGGGAGCAAGGGACAATGAAGATAATTTTAGACCTATTTCTATGCCATCAGTGTTTGCAAAAGTTATTGAAAAGACTGTGTATGTAAGGATAATTGATCATTTTATATCATATGATTTGCTATCAAATGTACAGTTCGGCTTTAGAAGTCGTTTAACAACTGAAAATGCTATATTCTCTTTTTTCTGTGAGGTACTGGGTGGGCTAAACAAAAAGTTTCGAATGCTTGGCGTATTTTTTGATTTAACTAAGGCATTTGATTGTTTTGATCACAAAATATTGCTCCAGAAGTTGGACCATTACGGAATACGGGGAGCAGCTCACAATTGGTTCATCTCTTACTTTAGCAACAGGCAGCAAAAGGTCATTATTCACAATGTATTACGGGTAATTCTAAAATATTTCTGTTTGCTGATGACACTAGCTTGGTAGTAAAGGATGTTGTGTGCAACATTGGCTCCATTTCAAATAGTGCAGTACATGACCTCAGTTCATGGCTTGTGGAAAATAAACTAACATTAAATCACAGTAAGACTCAGTTTTTATAGTTTCTAGCACACAATTCAACAAAACCTGATGTTTTAATTTCACAGAATGGGCATATGATTAGTGAAACTGAAGAGTTCAAATTTCTAGGTGTTCAGATAGATAGTAAGCTGTCGTGGAAAGCCCACGTTCTACAAGGATATTTTTGGCTCGGAAACAGGCGGTTTGGGCAATACGTGGTATGAGTTCACGAACCTCTTGTCGATCTCTATTCACGAGTTTGGGTATTTTGACATAGGCCTCTCAATATGTATATTCCTTATTATTGTTTCTTGTTACCAGTATTAGTTTATTCCCAAGAATAAGCAGCTTTCACGCGGTTAATACTCGGCAGAAATCAAACCTGCACTTGGATCTTGTGCAAAAAGGTGTGCAGTATACTGCTGCATCCATTTTCAATAAGCTGCCACTCAAATTCAAAAATCTTAACAGTAATCCACGTGCTTTCAAATCGAAACTGAAGAGTTTCCTCATGGGTCACTCCTCCTATTCTGTCGAGGAGTTCCTTGAAAAATTAAGTTGATTCTCATTGTATTGCTGATAGTGTTTACTTAAACTTATGGACTGACTTTTTTCAGGTTCATGAACATTTATTTTTATCTGTTATTACTTTTGTGTTGTAATTTCATGTACTGACACGTTCCATGACCTTGGATATTTGCTCCTCAATTTGGTCATATGGAACTTGACGTGAAAATAAAATAAAATAAAAATTTCAGTGCTGGGCCATCAACAAGTGTCAGCATGTGAACCATTCAACGCAACATCATCAATATAGGCTTTCTGAGCTGAAGGCCCACTCATGTACCCTTGATGACTATGCGACACAAAGCTTCACACCTCTCCTGGACCCATCAACACCGACATTGGACTGTTGATGGCTGGAAACATGTTGCCTGGTCAGACGAGTCACTCTATAATGGTGTGGGGTGTGTGCAGTTGGAGAGATATGGGACCCCTGATACGTCTTGATACTACTCTGACAGCATCCTGTCTGATCACCTACTTCCATTGATGTACATTGTGCATTCCGATGTACTTGGGCAATTCCAGCAGGACAATGCGACATCCTACACGTCCAGAATTGTTACAGAGTAGGACCAGGAACACTTCCGTTGGCCACCAAACTCCCCAGACATGAACATTATTGAGGATATCTGGGGCTTGCAATGTGATGTTCAGAAGAGATCTCCAACCCCTCATACTCTTACGCATTTATGGACAACCTTTCAGGATTCATGGTACCAGTTCCTTCCAGGACTACTTCAGACAGTCAAGTCCATGCCACAGCATGTTGCGGAACTTCTGCTTGCTCATGGGAGCTCTACACGACATTCGGCAGGTATACCAGTTTTTTTTGGCTCTTCGTGTACAAATGCTGTACTTCAAAGGTGACTTTAGAAGGAGTTTTAAGCACATTTTGATCAGAAAGTCCCTGCATTCAGTCCTTAGCGTTCAAATATCTTTGGCAGGCACTTTTGCTTTTCTGAGGTCAAACCGTACAGCGTGACCTCAGTTTATGTCTATTTCAGGGATAAGACCAGTGTTACTATCAAGTTTTATATCACACACTGATTTTGCGGCAGATATTACTTCATCTTTAACAACTAAGGACATCACATCAGTAAGTACAGATGACATGGCATTGTAGAGGAAAGGTTCCATGGAGGCCACACATTGGAATTCCCTCAAAAAGACTGTGACTTACCCCAAAAGAGATATTTTAGCCAGCAGCAGAGGATCTTGGAGGTACTTGAACATCATTTGCCAGCTTTAAGTATCTAGTTTAATCTTGTGCTCCTTTACTTTGTCCGCATAAGTCTTTAGAAAGGGAATGATTTTTACATTCCGGTCAGCCACATGCTCATTTTCCAGCCAGCCCGCAGAATAAAATTTTTTAGAGAAGGGCAGATTTTTAGGTTTAATAAATTTTTACAATCAGCTCTTTTTGCAGGTACATTGTTCAACACATTATAAATCAGTCTCTCAAGGGATACAACTGCCCAGTTAGTTTTTAAGGCCGCATTCTTGAAGCTCTGATGAATTGAATGAAGACCACAAGATACCACACATATAAAAGTTGATGCACTGTTCCCATGAATACTCTTCTGATCAAGACACAAATCCAATAAGTATGCCCAACTGACATTAGGCCCATCGTTTGATACATGAAGTATGTTGGCAAGATTCAGATCAGAAGTTTTTATCTTAAAACTATCCAACATATCACTAGCAGTGGCATGACCTAAAACTGGATGAAAAGTAGTGCAAGGCTCTCATTAAATAAGATTACAAAACGAAGGTCTCCTTCAAGATCTTCAAGAATGTGTTTTCTAAAGTGCAGAGCTAGCCCATGAACAATACTGTATGATGTCTTGATCCACGCAGACTGCATCTTACTAGTTACATCATCATTAGGGAAGATGATTGAAAACAAAGCAGTCTGCTTTCATGTAGCAGAGAGAGTGACATGGGTTTTGACAACCTGCAAAGTCCATAATATTTCCACTTGATCCACGCAGACTGCATCTTACTAGTTACATCATCATTAGGGAAGATGATTGAAAACAAAGCAGTCTGCTTTCATGTAGCAGAGAGAGTGACATGGTTTTTGACAACCTGCAAAGTCCATAATATTTCCACCCTTGTGACATCACCCTGAATCAGGCACTTTGAAATATGACTGGTAGCCGATGCAGTGTTAGTGGCAATGGTGGAGTTGACACCAGGCAGCAATAGCTGGGAGTTCGACAAACCAACCATCAACTGTGAGCTTCCCGATTCACCAGTCACTGCGATCTTACCAAGTGTCAAGGGAGCATCTGCATTACATCCAGTTATCTTCCCAGATGACAGGGAGCATGATCTGGAAGCACTTGCGGCCTGGAAACAATCAAATATCCAAATAAGACAATGACATGACCCTTATGATACTACACACCTGCCAACCTTTAAAATCCCAAAATCGAAAGATGCAGTTTAAAAATCAGGAGGAACAAATGATCAAAAATCACAGCTCATTATCAGTTTAGTCCTGAGACAACTGATGTATTTTCCTGTGTCATCGAAAAGCCATATAATGGCTATAAAAATACAAATAAAAACACTGGAACTAACTAAAGTGCCAATTCTATAACCTTTAGCTGTAGCGGTGCTCAACTGCAGTACTAGGTTGGGGAATTTTTTGACCACTTCTCCCATGAACGCAACAGTTTATGTTCTTGCAGAGCTTTATTTTTTTTTTTTGCTATATTGCTACCCAGTAATGTTTTCTGCAACAGGTCACTTACATGGTCAATGCAATTAATTGGCAAATTGTAAATGATGTAAACACCAAATTCCAATTTGTTTTTATTCATAACAAACTTAACATTTTCTCGGTGCTTTGAAACATCACTTTATCCACCATGTTATATACAAATGTCACATCAGGAAAGACAAGATACCTGTTTGGTGCAAAACGTGGCAACTGAACCTAAATAAAGAAAAGAACATCCACATAAGTACTAAAAGAAATCAATCAAAATTTGGTTAGAAGATAAATTGCACGAATCTCAAGCCTGTCAATTCAACTAAATACCTAGGAATTGCAATTATGAGCAACTTTAATTGGAAAGATCATGTAGATGATATGCGTGGAAGACAAACCAAAGACTGTGCTTTGTCAGCAGTAATCTGAGAAGATGCAGCAAATCCATTAAGGAGACTGCCTATATTACATTTTTCCGCCCAGCAAATCCATTAAGGAGACTGCCTATATTACATTTTTCTGTCCTCTGCTATGGTACTGCTGAATGATATGGGACCCTTACCAAATAGGACTGATGGAGAACATCGAAAAAGTCCAAAGAAGCGCAGCTTCTTTTGTTGTGGAAATGACAAGAGTTGGGGTGGCAATCGTGAAAACAAAGGTGTTTTTCTGTTGTGATGAGAGCTAGTTACCAAAAGTACAACCATCAGCTTTCTCTTCCGAATGCCGAAATAGTTTGTTGACCCCCACCTACATAGGAGGAAAGCATCATCTTAATAAAACAAATCAGAGCATGAACAAAAAGATTTAGGTGTTCATTTTTCCTGTGCACTATTTTGAGGCAGAATGGTAAAGAAATAATCTGAAAATGGTACAGTGAACACTCTGTCAGGCATTTAAGTGTGAATTGCACGCTAGTCATGATCTTTCTTTGACATAACAATGGACAGAAATTGTAGCAATATTGCTCCAAGAAAACATTGCAGCACTGTAATACATTGTTATGTTCCTAAAAAAAAGTTGGTCACACTAGTGTTTGTTGATTCACCAATCACAATGTTATACAAGTTGTCACTGATATCTTGCCATAAATTTTCCACAATAGAGGGCCTTACTACATTTTTTTATAACTTCACTATGCTTTGTTCTATGTATTTGAAGTTTTCTGGCAACATGATTGATTGAATTTACGCATGTACAACTAACTCACGTGACCACAGGGTAAGATTGCACAGTGGGAAAAAAATGCAAGGTTACCCTCAGCTTGATTCACTTCTAAAGCTTCTATCATAGTTTTGAGAGGTATTTTTGTTTAGGGTGCTGCATCTGCCTGTCTCTTTTTTTATTAAGCCACTGTGGCTTCTTGGCCTAAAGTGCTAAGAAAGTACAACAACAAAATTTTTAAGATACTCTTGTGTCATCGCCAAAAATTCTTTCTAAAGTATCTATTGCATAGTAATTCAGCATGCCATTTCTGGGCATTTACGTTACCCATATTTACTGACAAAACATTATTCAGTGGTGTAAAAAACACCACATTAATGTTGGCACTATAGGTATGCACAATTTATGCAGCTGCAGATTTATTAATACTAGAATGCATAGCAATAAAGGAATGAAGGCACAATAATGTGTATTATAAATGTTTAGGTGATACACTGAAGTGCCAAAGAAACTGGAATAGGCATGCTTATTCAAATACAGAGATATGTCGGCAGGCAGAATGCGGTGCTGCGGTTGGCAATGGCTATATAAGACAAAAAGTATCTGGTGCAGTTGTTAGATCGGTTTCTGCTGCTATAATGGCAGGTTATCAAGATTTAAGTGAGTTTGAATATGGTGTTATATTTGGCGCACATGCGATGGAACACAGCATCTCCGAGGTAGCGATGAAGTGAGGATTTTCCCGTATGACAGTTTCACAAGTGTACCGTGAATATCAGGACCAATGAAGACTGAAGTGCAACCCTTCCAGAAATTGCTGCAGATTTCAATGCTGGGCCATGAACAAGTGTCAGAGTAGGAGCCATTCAATGAAAAATCACTGATATGGACTTTCAGAGCTGAAGGTCCCCTGTACCCTTGATGACTGCACAACACAAAGCTTTATGCCTCGTCTGGGCCCATCAACACTGACATCAGACTGTTGATGACTGGAAGCATGTTGCCTGGTCATATGAGTCTCGTTTTAAATTGTATCAAGTGGATGTACATGTACGGGTATGGAGATAACCTCATGAATCCAGGGACCCTGCATGTCAGCAGGGGACTGTTCAAGCTGGTGGAGGCGCTGTATTGGTGTGTGGCATGTGCAATTGGAGTGATATGGGACCCCTGATACGTCTAGATATGACTCTGACAGCATCCTGTCTTAATCACCTGCATCCATTCATGTCCATTGTGCAGTCCGACATATCTGGTAAATTCCAGCAGGACAATGTGACACCCCACACATCCAGAATTGCTACAAGTGGCTTCAGGAACACTCTTTGAGTGTCCCCTCATACTCTTACAGATTTATGGACAGCTCTGCAGAATTCATCGTGTCAATTTCCACCAGCACTACTTCAGACATTAGCAAAGTTCATGCCACGTTGTGTTGCAGCACTTCTGCATGCTCGCGGGGGCCCTACACGATGTTAGGCTGGTATACCAGTTTCTTTGGCTCTTCAGGGTATAAATTCAAGAGCTGGTAGGCATTAATAAATTAAACAGTGCTATTTTCTGTATGTCGAATTGATAAAGTGATTTTTAAGAGTAATATTGCCGTGTATCCATCCTAATATGTTTATAATTCCCACTAACCACCACAAAGGTACTCAAAACCATCTGATTTAGTGGGAAAAACACCAGCACAGTGACAAAACACAAATGCAAGTCCAAACAGGGCACAAAACTGAGCAATATGAGTATACTTCTACAACATGCACAGGAAAGAGGAATAAGTACAATCCATGATAAGTCGTGCGCAAATTCCTGATTTCTACAAACTCTGAATACATCAACTAAAAAGACTAATAAGCAAAGAACTTTCCATGATTGGCCAAAAACCAAAATGATGGGTTTTCAAGACAACTGTCTTAGGTTTAATGATCCTTAGCTAAAAATCAGGAGAAATAATGGAATAATCAGGAGGTGGGAGAAAAAGCTGAAAACTGGGAGTCTCCCACCAAAATCATGAGAATTTGCAGCACTAGCAGGAGAACAGTGGTTGTCAATAAATGGGTATGTACAGTTTCAGAACGCACACACAATGAAGGAGGGATGAATGAAATCATCCCACATGTCTACACAGACTGCAAGAACAGAAATATTGTGAAAGCAGGGCAGCAAGGCATACTTTGCCAATGCTCCCTCTTCACTTAAAAACCAGAGGCAAGTTTCCATAATCAACGCCATAACTTGACATTAGAAAAGGGTTGGATAAATCAAGCTGTGCAAGGGTATGTTGAAAATGCCAAAGTCTGTCACTCACTTTTAAGTGCCACTCTGTTGGCAAGGTTTTCCAACTCACCCGTTGTTCCTGTGCTCCTTCCGTTTTAAAGCATTATTGGAACACATTTTTAATGGCCTAATACATCACCAAAATGGCGGCGTAAAAAAAAAAAATGCAGTCGTTGAAAATAAAATCTCATTAAAGCCAGTTCGATGTTGTGCAGCCTTTAAGAGACTACAGCACTTCACTTTCAAAGGACTCATGAAAAAGATGAATGTCTGCTGTCTTCTTGACTGCCATGACTGGCTTGGAGTGCTTAGCTCCATCTACATGGCCGATTGCAGCCATCTTCTTCATGTTGCTGACAGTAGAGGACTTCCTGTGTACTGCACAATATGTCTGGAATTCTGTGTCTTGTGGGCCTCGATGCCCTCAAACCTCCAGTAATTCAGCATTGAATTTCACCTTGCTTGGTTTTACCATGCTATACTACTAGAAAATTCGAGACTTGCACATGACTGAGTACAGAAAGCTGTTTGTAAACAACAATCCCGCAACAATCAAAAGCTGGTGGGCCTTCAAAGACAAGATGCCACACAAAAAATGGATTTTCCCATCGAGACATGGACATTTCCAGTGGATTCTTTGATACCTGCAGTCCCCGCCTGTATGTTTGTGGAGGCCTGACCTTGAGACTGTACCCACAGAATGCGAGAATAAAATATTCACAGTGTCCCTTATACCCCACAATGGTCAGAGTTACCAAAACGAGATTTTGGCAAATTATAGCAGGGAAATATTTGAGTATTTTTCTACATGATCAGTATATGAAATTTTTTTTAACTACCACATTATACGAGTAACTGTAGACTTATGTCATGGACTGATGTAATTTTTCAAGTATTCAATAGCTGCTGAAGTGAGAATTAGTGTGGCTTTGCGACAAGATAAGTTAAGAAATTATACTTTTTTTTTTTTTTTTTTTTTTTTTTTTTTTTTTTTTTTTTTTTTTTACCAAAAATGTGAATTTTCATTAACGTTTGTCCTGAACTCAAAATTTAATAAACCACTGTTTCAGGATTCTATCATAGCTGCAAGTGCATTAGGATGTTAGCGAGGTGACAAGTTACAAACTCCGCTTTTTTTGCCGAAGGAAGTAAATTTTAAATAGGAAACAGGAGAAATGTAGCTGTTACTCAAAATTTGCCACTTCTGAGATAATGGTTTTCAGACAGCTAGTCTTAGTTACTGCAAATATAACTAAAGGACTAGACCAATGACCATATCGAAAAACATACAATTGTACTGTGAAATACCTTATCTGTGGAAAGTGACACAAACAAGAAGGGAAAAAAATAATTTGTAACAAGGAATGGTTGAAAACTTCCTAGACAGTGTTCCAGCTGTGGAACACTGTGTTGTTAAACAAACAAAGCTAAAAAATTTGAAATGAAGTTTCAAAAAAAATATTGTCAAATTGTCCATAGCTGCTTTATAATAACTGAAGATATTTTAAATCTGTCTTTGCAGCTATGGCACAAGAAACAATATTGCCAAATCAGGAAATACCTTTAAAAAAATCACCTTGTAAGCAAAGGGCATTTCCTGAACACACAAAGCAACTCGTACACACGACTGCAGTCTCAGGCAACTGAAACCACATTGTGAGCAGCAGCACTAGTGCATGATGAGAGTGGCGACTAGTTGGGGTAAGGAGGAGGCTGGAGCGGGGAGGGGGAGAGCTGGTATGACGAGGGTGGTGGACAGTGAAGTGCTGCAGGTTAGACGGCGGGCAGAGGTGAGGAGGGGGGGGGGGGGAAGTAGCAGAAAAGGAGAGAAATAAAAAGATTGGGTGGTGGAATGACAGCTGTGTAATGCTGGAATGGGAACAGGGAAAGGGCTGGATGGATGAGGACAGTGACTAACAAAGGTTGAGGCCCAGAAGGTTACGGGAACCTAGAATGTATGGCAGGAAAAGTTCCCACCTGCGCAATTCAGAAATGCTGGTGGTGGTGGGGATGATCCATATGGCACAGGCAGTGAAGTAGTCATTGAAATGAAGGATATCATGTTGGCAGTGTGTTCAGCAACAGGTGGTCCACTTGTTTCTTGGCTACATTTTGTCGGTGGCCATTCACGTGAATAGACAGCTTGTTGGCTGTCATGTTTACATAGAATTCAGCACAGTGGTTGCAGCTTAGCTTGTAGATTACATGATTGGTTTCACAGGTAGGCCTGCATTTGATGGGATAGGTGATGTTAGTGAC
This sequence comes from Schistocerca piceifrons, assembly GCF_021461385.2. Lineage (NCBI taxonomy): Eukaryota > Metazoa > Arthropoda > Insecta > Orthoptera > Acrididae > Schistocerca > Schistocerca piceifrons. The sequence continues at coordinate 316,940,504 of NC_060141.1, read as the reverse complement.
TGGGCAGGATTAGGTGATGGTGGGAGGATGTATGGGACAGGTCTTGCATCTAGGTTCATTAAAGGGATATGAGCCACGAGGTAAGGGATTGGGAGAAGGGGTTGTGAAAGGATGGATGAGTATATTGTGTAGGTTCGGTGGATGGCGGAATACCACTGTGGGAGGGGTGGGAAGGATAGTGTGCACAACATTTCTCATTTCAGGGCACGACGAGGGGTAATCAAAACCCTGGTGGTGAATGTAATTCAGTTGCTCCAGTCCTAGGTGGTACTGAGTTACGAGGGGAATGGTCCTCTGTGACCAGATGGTGGGAGTTTGGGAGGTGGTGGGAGACTGGAAGGGTAAGTCACAGGAGAATTGCTTTTGTACAAGGTTGGGAGGATAATTAGGGTCAGCGAAGGCTTCTGTGAGACCCTCAGTGTATTTTGAGAGGGACTGCTCGTCACTGCAGATATGACGACCATGGGTGGCTATGCTGTACGGAAGGGACTTCTTGGTATGGAATGTGTGGCAGATGTCAAAGTGGAGATATTGCTGGTGGTTAGTAGCTTTGATATGGACCGTGGTACTGGTGTAGCCATCTTTGAGGTGGAGGTCATCATCTAGGAAGGTGGTTTGTTGGGTTGAGTAGGACCAGGTGAAGCAAATGGGGGAGAACTCGTAGAAGTCCTGGAGGAATGTGGATAGGGTGTCCTCACCTTCAATCCAGGTGGCAAAGATGTCGTCAATGAATCTGAACCAGGTGAGGGGTTTAGGATTCTGAATTTTTTAGGAAAGATTCCTCTAGATCGCCCATGAATATTTTTGGCATAGGATGGTTCCACGCAGGTGCCCATAGCTGTACCCTGGATGTATATGTAGGTAATGCCTTCAAAGGAGAAGTAATTTTGAGAGAGGATATAGTTGGTCATGGTGACTAGGAAGGAGGTTGTTGGTTTGGAATCTGTTGGGTGTTGGGAAAGGTAGTGTTCAATAGCGGCAAGGCCATGGGCATTAGGAATGTTAGTGTACAGGGAGGTGGCATCAATAGTGACAAGCAGGGCACTGTGTGATAAAGGGACAGGAACTGTGGAGAGTTGGTGGAGGAAATGGTTGGTATCTTTTATATAGGAGGGTAGGTTCCGGGTGATAGGGTGAAGGTGTTGGCCTACGGGAGCAGAGATTCTCTCAGTGGGGGCACTGTAACTGGCCACAATGGAGCGTCCTGGGTGGTTAGGTTTATGGGCTTTAGGAAGTGTGCAGAAGGTAGGAGTGCGGGGAGTGGTAGGGGTGAGTAGAGAGATGGACTCTGGGGAGAGGTTCTGGGATAGGCCTGATTTGAGTAGTGGCTGGAGATCCTGCTGGATTTCTGGAATGGAGTCACCATGGCAAGGTTTGTAGGTGGAAGTATCTGACAGCTGGTGGAGTCCTTCCACCAGATAATCCTTGCCGTTCAAAACAACAATGGTGGCCTTTGTCCGCAAGTAGGATTATAAGGTCAGGATCAGTTTTTAGATGGTAGACTGCAATTCTTTCTGCAGATGTTAGGTTAGTTTGCGTGCCTGCATATCTTTTGTAACAAACTGTTTTTAGATGGAGGAAAAAAGCTAAATGGTATGTGTAACAATACCAGAGAAGGAAAGTTGCTACTCACCATATAGTGGACATGCTGAGTCGCGATAGGCACTACAAAAACATTCAATAAAATTGTAGCTTTCAGATATTACGGCCTTTGTCAGCAGTAGACATACAAACACACACATTCACGCAAACGCAGCTTGCACACACGTCTGCAGAACTGAAACTACAATGCGAGCAGCAGCACCAGTACGTGATGGGAGTGACGACTGAGTGGGGGTAAGGAGGAGGCTGGGGCAGGGAGGGGGAGGAATAGTATGGTGGGAGTGGCAGACAGTGAAGTGTTGCAGTTTAGATGGAGGACAGGAGAGCAGGTATGGAGGGGGTAAGTAACAAGAAGGAGAGAAATAAAAAGAAATTAATAGACTGGGTATGGCAGTGAAATGATGGCTGTGTAGTGCTTGAATGGGATCAGGGAGGGGCTGGATGGGTGAGGAGAGTAACTAACAAAGGTTGAGGCCAGGAGGGTTACAAGAACGTAGGACGTATTGCAGGGAAAGTTCCCACCTGCACAATTCTGAAAAGCTGGTGTTGGTGGGAAGGATCCATATGGCACAGGCTGTGAAGCAGTCATTGAGATGAGGGATATCATGTTTGGCAGTGTGTTCAGCAACAGGGTGGTCCACTTGTTTTTTGGCCACAGTTTGTCAGTGGCCTTTCATGCGGACAGACAGCTTGTTGGTTGTCATGTTTACATAGAATGCAGCACAGTGGTTGCAGCTTAGCTTGTAAATCATGTGACTGGTTTCACAGGTAGCCCTGCCTTTGATGGGATAGGTGATCTTAGTGACCGGACTGGAGTAGGTGGTGGTAGGACTACGTATGAGACAGGTCTTGCATCTAGGTCTATTGCAGCGTTATGAGCCATGAGGTAAGGGATTGGGAGCAGGGGTTGTGTAAGGATGCAATGACCACGGGTGGCTAGGTTATACGGAATGGACTTCTTGGTATGGAATGGGTGGCAGCTGTTGAACTGGAGGTATTGCTGGTGATTAGTAGGTTTGATGTGGACAGAGGTACTGATGTAGCCATCTCTGAGGTGGAGGTCAACATTTAGGAAGGTGGCTTGTTGGGTTGAGTAGGACCAGGTGAAGCAAATGGGGGAGAAGTTGTTGAGGTTCTGGAGGAATGTGAATAAGGTGTCCTCACCTTCAATCCAGATAGCAAAGATGTCATCAATGAATATGAACCAGGTGAGGGGTTTAGGATTCTGGGTTTTTAAGGAGGATTCCTCTAGATGGCCCATGAATAGGTTAGCATAGGATGGTGCAATGCGGGTGCCCATAGCCGTACTGCAGATTTGTGTCTAGGTAATGCCTTCAAAGGAGAAGTAATTGTGAGTGAGGATATAGTTGGTAATGGAGACTAGGAAGGAAGTTGTTGGTTTGGAATCAATAGGGCATCTGGAAAGGTAGTGTTCAATAGCAGTAAGGCCATGGACGTTAGGAATTTTAAGTGTACAGGGAGATGGCATTAATAGTGATGAGCAGGGCACCGTGTGGTAAATAGACAGAAGCTGTGGAGAGTCGGTCGAGGAAATGGTTGTTATCTTTTATATAGGAGGATAGGCTCTGGGTAATAGGTTGTAGGTGTTGGTCTACGAGAGCAGAGATTCTCTCAGTGGGGGCACAGTAACCGGCCACAATGGGGCGTCCTGGGTGGTTGGGTTTATGGACTTTAGGAAGCATGTAGCTGGTGGGAGTGCGGGGAGTGGTAGGAGTGAGTAGAGAGATGGACTGAGTGGAGATCCGGCTGGACTACTGGAATGGGATCACTGTGGCAAGGTTTGTAGGTGGAAGTATCTGACAGCTGACGGAGTCCTTCTGCCACGTAATCCTTGCGGTTCAAAACGGTGGTGGTGCCTTTGTCTGCAGGTAGGATTATAAGGTTGGGATCAGTTTTAAGATGGCCACAGAGGAGCAATCCCCTCATAACTCAGTACCATCCAGGAATGGAGCAACTGAATTACATTCTCTGCCAGGGTTTCGATTACCTCTCGGTGTGTCCTGAAATGAGAAATGTCCTACCCACTATCCTTCCCACCTCTTCTACCATGCTATTCCGCCGTCCACCAAACCTACAAGATATACTCGTCCATCCTTACACAACCCCTGCTCCCAATCCCTTACCTCATGGCTCATACCCCTGCAATAGACCTAGATGCAAGACCTGTCTCATACGTAGTCCTACCACCACCTACTCCAGTCCGGTCACTAAGATCACCTATCCCATCAAAGGCAGGGCTACCTGTGAAAAGAGTCACATGATTTACAAGCTAAGCTGCAACCACTGTGCTGCATTCTATGTAGGCATGACAACCAACTAGCTGTCTGTCAGCATGAATGGCCGCTGACAAACTGTGGCCAAAAAACAAGTGGACCACCCTGTTGCTGAACACGCTGCCAAACATGGTATCCCTCATCGCAATGACTGCTTCACGGCCTGTGCCATATGGATACTTCCCACCAACACCAGCTTTTCAGAATTGTGCAGGTGGGAACTTTCCCTGCAATACATCCTATGTTACAGTAACCGTCTTGGCCTCAACCTTTGTTAGTCACTGTCCTCACCCATCCAGCCCGCTCCCTGTTCCCAATCCAGCACTACATAGCCGTCATTTCACCACCACACCCAGTCTTTTAATTTCTCTTTATTTCTCTCGTTTCCGCTACTTACCCCCCCTGCACCTGCTCTCCTGCCCTCTGTCTAAACTGCAAACCTTCACTGTTCGCCACTCCCACCATACTATCCCTCCCCCTCCCTGCCCCAGCTTCCTCCCTGACAAAGGCCTTAATGGCCGAAAGCTACAATTGTGTGAATCTTTTTGTTGTGCCTATCACGACTCAGCATCTCTGCTACATGGTGAGTTATTGTTACATTCCATCCTGGATTTTCCTAGTGGTATGTGTTTCATTACGACCACTGATGTTATTTTATTTCAATAAAACAAAACACATTTGGTGACAAAAATGTGCATTTCTTTGGAGTCACAAGACAGATTTTAAATACCTTCACTGATTTCAGAATAACTTCAGAAGAAAGTAGGCCTCTTGAAAGAGATGTATAAGGAGGGGATGAACCGTGTAAACCAGCACTGCATGTGACTGCCAATAAAATTTTGGTTCTACGATGTTTGTTATTATAGGTTATTACCCACGGTGTTCTCTCTATTATTTTACAGGTACTGTGTGATTTTTCTTTCAAGAAATATACGAGTATGTAGCATACAAACCCTCCCTCAGTGGCTGCAAAAATTTTCTTCTTCTTATCGTCCATACTTTCTAATACATAAATTACTTTCGAAGTGCCAAAATGTACAAAAATAAATAAAACGTCCATAAAATGCTGCACTGTACAATGTACTTGCAGCAAGACTGTTGCAATTCCTGAAAGTCATCGCTTGTGGCCTCTGGCCTGCTGAGGAGCACCACAGTGCTGGGTCCGTGGATAAACCATGAAAACCTGGCGCATTATGTCACACACAAACAGAATTGGCCTGCAGGCAGATTGGTGACACTAGATCCAACGCACATGACCTGCACATTAGTAGGGCACGATGGGCTTCAGATCTGCAGGGCTAATCCGTTAGATATATCTTCAAAAATGGCCTGCAGTTTTGGCCCATAGCATAAATTTACTCATGTGGCCAGCTGTTCACAAATCATAGATAGCATGTTGATGAAATGAGACTATGGTGATCAATCCATGCAACAGATAGCTTGTGCAAATACTCTGAGTATCAATAATAATGAGGATAGGTAGCGGCTTATCGTAAAGATGATTTCTGAGCCACAGACAGACATATAGAAGAGACAATCACACTCCCACAACTAAATTTTTGGCCATGGCCTTTGACAGAAAACGAGAGCACACACACACATTCACACAATCAGACAGACACCACATACGCACACATAACTGCCATCTCCAGCTGCCATGTCTACAGTCTCTGAGAATCAGATCCAAACAAACCACGCCTCCCTGCCTCTCATCAGCACCTGCTAGGCTAGTGGCAAGAAGTGCTGGCAGCACTGAATGGAAACTTAGGGGAGTGGTTGGAAGATGAGAAGCAATAGGAATTAGGGAGCAGGGAAGCTGCACCCAGCCAGTGGCTATGCATGACATCTCAGTAAACAAACCGTTTCATCTACTGAAACAAAAATTAGATTTTTCCAGTGTTTTTTTTTCCCAAATTTCCCTGACATTTCCCTGAGACATCTGAAATGTCTGATACTTCTAGATTTCTGTAACTTGTGGCAACCCTGAAACCGGTGTGTTCAACCCTTCCAGATGCTCAGTCAGAGTTTTAGCTGCTTACAGTGATCACGTGATTTTTGAGAGTGCCGACAGCCAAGTTGTGTTTATATTGTGTGCACAAATATTGGACAGTAGGATTTAGAGCAACATTATGCTATCAAATTGTGTGTTAGACTTGGGGAATCTATGAGGATGACCAATTAAAAGTTGAAACTGGCCAATGGGGTATACTTCTTATCAACAGCACACATTTTCCACTGGCACAAATCATTCCTGGAAAGCTGAGACTTCAAATTAAAAATCCAATTGAACTGTCGAACTGTGCATGCTCTTGTGAGACAGGCTGACGTAAGGATGGTGGGTGACCTGTTAACCTTAAACACTTTCACCACATATCAAATGACAATTGAAGAAACATGTGCATTGATCATGAGGGGGTTGCCAATGATTGAGAATGGTTCAGTTGTGTGATCACAGGCAATCAACCATGGATTTTTGAGTATGATCATGAGACAAAGCGGCAAACCAAGGAGAGGCACGCTAAGATATTTCCTCAGCAAAGAAAAGCTCAAATGAGAAAATCAAAGATCAAAACAAAGCTATTTGCTTTTTTGACAGTAGGGGTATGGAGTATAAAGAATTAATTCCTCTGGGACAAACTTGTCAACCGAGTGTTTTACAATGAAGTCCTTGAAGAGCTCAGGGAAGGAGTGAATTCAGTGATATTGAACATTGCAGAGATAAGTGGATGCTGCATCATGACAATATCCCATCTCACGCAATCGCTTCCAACAAAGAATTTTTTGTCTCAAAAGGAATTTCTGTTGATCCACAGCTCATTTATTCACCTGGTCTAATTCCTTGTGCCTTTTTTTGTTTTAGTGTAATTGAAAAATGTCTTAAAAGGGTGTCATTTTGGGATTCCGGACAACACTCAAGAGAATGTGATCGTAATGCTGAAGGTCCTACCAGTTGATGCCTTTCAACGTTGTTACCAAGACTGGGAATGATGACTCTGCTGGTGTATAGCTGTCGAAGAGAACAACTTAGAAGGGGAAAACATTGTTTTCTAGGTGGGAGGAAAAATAGTCTCATTACTTTTCTCACACACTTAGTACACTACCCTGACACAAAAAGTTAAGCACTTCCAAGGGGAGGAGGAAGTGAAATGAAACTTCACAGGTTGAAAGGGTATGTGATGGTAGTTTCAGTCAGTACAAAATTCGATTTAAATTTACAAAGAATTTGGCAATATGAGTCTACTTATAAATCTGATGTTGCAACCCACCTGATCTGGATGCGTGCACTGATTGATTCAGAAGGGTGTCATAAACCTGTTGTATCCTCTTTGGCAGTAATTGTTGGAACTGGTCCTCGATATCTCACTTCCATGCAGTGAATGGAGTTGGTACCCTAGCTGGTCCCACATGTTCACGAGACAAATCAGAGGATACTGCTGGCCATGGGAGTACCTCCACATCATGAGTGGCCTGTTAATCTTGAACACAGTTCATAAATACACATGCCCTGTATGGATGAGCATTGTCCTGCTGAATAATGGCACTATGATACTGTTACAAGATAGGTGACACATGACGATGCAGGATGTCCATGACATACCATTGTACCACCAGGGTTCCCACTATCACCACCAGTTGTGACCTGAAGTCATACCTGATCGTCCCCAAAACCATAATGTCAAAGAGTAACACTGCAGTGCTTCTTGACATTGGAGGAATGGGACCTCCTTCATGGCACCACCGTACTTACTGAGAATGGTCATCTGGGGTACTGAAGAACTGTAATTCATTGTTGAACACAATGTTGTACCATTATCAGCAGTCCATATTTCCCATTCACAACACCACTTCAAACACAGCCATTTATGTTTCAATGTTGACAGCACACATGCATGGGACGGCAATTTCCTAGTCCAGCTGCTGCCAGTCTCTGACCAATGGGGTGGGATCACACAGAATGTTGCATTGAGTCCATTTAGTTGTTCTCGGATGACAGGTACACTTATGAAAGGGTTGGTGCACAATACGGTGATCTTCTCTAGTGACAATTAGATGTGATCGACAGGAAACTTGACAGTGAGTATGCCTGCCCTCACATTACCATTCAGTCCTAAATTGGACCAGTGTCATGTACGAATGCTCCATAAATCTGGATATTACATAATTCGACCAGCTGTCTCTAGTGACAATTAGATGTGATCGACAAGAAACTTGACAGTGAGTATGCCTGCCCTCACATTACCATTCAGTCCTAAATTGGACCAATGTCGTGTATGAATGCTCCATAAATCTGGATATTACATAATTCGACCAGCTGGCTAAACGGAGATCCACAATGAGACCCCTCCCCAACTCTGTCAGGCACTAATAATTCTAGCTGATATGAATACACAGCATCAACATCTGGTACTGTTCATTTCCCCTATATACTATACAAGATGTGGTAACAACACTAAACACCATAAACACTAATGCCCTTTGGTGGCTGTTCTACTTGTCATAGAGAATTGTAACTCTTAATCATTCACATACTTGTCGGTGGTGCAAATGTGTAGAAATTTACATTGACATCCAACCATGTCTTCTATGTGCTTTACTTTTTCTGTTACAGAAGTCCATGGTTTTTTTTTTTTTTTTGTCAAATTATTTGAAAAAAAATCATTCCAATGAAGAAACGTTAAGTACGTTTTATTAGGAAGCAGTATTCATCAACATTAATTCAAGGCTCAACTCTGGGGCCACTGTTGTTTTTGATGTTTATAAATGATTTACCATTGTGTGCAAGCCTGCCTTGCAAATTTACCCTTTTTGCTGATGATACCACCATCTTCATGAGTGGAAAATCAGATGTTAATTTCGAGGAGTCAGTTAACAACATACTCTCTGAAGTGATTAACTGGTCCAGTGTTAATGGTCTCTCTCTAAACTCAAGTAAGACAAATTTTATCCAGTTCCATACAAAAACAAAAAAAGTGAGAGAAATAAATGTAACATGTGGAAATCAACCAATAGAAAGAATGGATGTGTCTAAATTTCTTGGAGTACATATTGATAGCAAAATGAACTGGTCCTTCCATATACAACAGACCCTAAAATAATTGAGCTCGGCTATGTATGCTATCAGAATGATGTCTTCCATTGGAGATTTAACCACTATGAAGTCTGCATACTATGGGTATTTTCACTCCATTATGTGTTACGGAATTATCTTCTGGGGAAATTTAGCTTTGGCAAAGAAAATTTTTGTGGCCCAGAAAAGGGCTATTAGAATTATGTGCAGAGTACCCCCTAGAACATCATGCCGTAACCTTTTCAAAAAGCTGCAAATAATGACCACTGTATCCCAGTACATATATTCGCTGATGTGTTTTGTAATTAAGGACCCTGCACAATTTCCATCAAATAAGAACAATCACAAACATAATACAAGAGGGAAAGAAAATCCTCATTGTGAACTTAAGAACCTGACAGTTGTTCAGAGAGGTGTCAAATGGTCAGGAACAAAAAATTTTAACCATCTCCCAGACCAGATAAAATGTTTAAGAGAAAATGAATCTCTTTTTAAAGCAAAACTAAAGGAATATTTGTTAAATATGTCTGTTTATACATTAGAAGAGTTTTATGATGCAAAAAGGGAAATAGCATTTATATAGAATTATCCATCTTGTTAACAAAGAAATGTGCTTGCAATTTTTCTCCAAATTAAAACATGAAATTTTGTATTAACACTCAAAGAAATCTGCTGTTATATGTACAATATCTGTTTTTCCTCTAAACTTTGTATTAACTATATGCAGTTATGTAGAACATTTTTTATATATTTAATGAAGACTGTTTTGTATCTTTTTGTATGTTTGTTGTTTTGTATGTTTGACTCGTTCCACATCTCATGTGACGTGCTCACAATACGAGATCTACGGAACATGAAATAAATAAATAAAACTTATCATCAATGAATGACAGTTACCTGTGACCTATTAATTATGAATACGACCTTAAAGAGAAGAATTAATTTTGGGAAAGGAGCCTGTTCTCTATATTGAATTGTTTGAAGAATCTGCTGTTAATGAGAAAAATACTTTAACTTGCCCACTTTCCCAATTTAGTTATTAAGGATTTTCACAGCAATCCTACTATTTGGTAACATCCTCATATTTCTTAGACTTGTTTTAATTTCTGCTATGCTCCTTTCACAGCTGGAAGTGTTTTGTAGAAGCTGTAATGGTACTTTGACTTCCGCGCCTCCGCCAATACAAAGATATAATTTACGATCGCGCACGCAGAAGAGCGCTGCGCCAGCGACCGATTTATAAATAATTTTGTTCGTCTTTTTACTTTTGCCTAGGTTTTTGTTTTTTAAGAACTAATTGATGACTCTCTCTCTCTTGTCTTGATACGAAAGACGTGTATTTTTCCGCGCTGTGTTGAATGTGCTTTTGGGTAGAAATTAAAATTACATTACAAAGCGAGGTTGTTTCAATAGCTAATGAGGAGAAGATAAAATAAGGGAACACTACAATTGGCGTCCTGGTGACAGGACTTGCAATCTTCGGATTTGATACAAGTGCAGTTTGGATTTGATACAAGTGCAGTTTGGATTTGATACAAGTGCAGTTATTATAAATTTTGGACATTTTATCTAATTTTAACCACTTAATAGCACCAGAAAATGAATTTGGACTAAGTCTCATTCATTTCAATTGTAATGTTATGTGCATGAAATTTACAACAATATTGTTTTCCCTGTTATTAATTCGTGTTAATTTTCATTTTCATGCTGAGGAAATTAATTTGGTAAAAAAAAAGGGAAAAGGATAACGTTCCATAAAATAATTTGCACGGACGCGAAAGAAAAAACTGTATATTTGACGCTACATTTGTAACATAAGACTGAAAAAAAATGGTGAGTACAGAAATTTACATTTTTTCCAGTTTCAAGCAGCCATCTGTACTTCCTTTATTCCGATCCATTTATTTGGAAATTATTTTTTCAAATTGTAGTTAAAATTGATTTACTACTATTATTGCAAATGATAAGTGAAGAGTATATTCACAGTCATTTATTTGTGAGAGGGAAATTTCAGTACCAGTTTAATAATTCAATTTCTAATTAGAAATCATATAGAAATATCCATTTCCATAAGAGAAATTTCAGATTTCAACATATCATATTTAAAAAAAATTTTTACCATTGGAAAATTTTATTTGCAATTAAGAAAATCGCAAGATGGACGCTAGACGCGTAGAAATTGTTTCCGCGGACGAGCTTAGTGAAAGTGACACATTGCAAAACATGTCCGACAGTCAAATGAATATTGAACTTAATTGTGAGGATGTTCAAGACATAATTTTACCGGATCGATTAAGACAACAACCCCTATATTTAAACAGATATACAGGCGAATGGAGAGTGAGTACTACGCGACAAAACGTGACATTGGCAACGTCAACTTCAGAACCAGACATCAATCAGACACGAAAAAATGACGAAACTAAGACACAGGACTCTGACATGCTCAACCAGATTCTGAAGTTACTTGGTGACCAAAACAGAAAAGTTGACACTTTAGATAAAAGATTTGACGCTTTACACAACAATTTAAAACGTGACATTGGGAAATTTGACACAAAATCCGATGAACTGACACGGGACAAAAAACAAAATTTTGAAAAACAATCGAGATAAATTGCCGACTTGACAGAAACCACCAGTAGTCTTGGAAGGAAATTTACTGACTTATCAGACAAGGTTACGAGACAAGAAAAGGTATTTGTGGAATTCAGTGACGAGACAAAAACTGACTTACAACGATGTAATGAGAAATTGTTAACAGTAGTTTTTGAACAACAGAAAACCAGTACCCAAGTTGACGAATTACGACAGTCACACAATTCCGTAAAACAAACCAAGAACACTTAGACCTGACGATTACAGACCTTTCAGACAGATTAAATGATGTACCATTGGAGCAGAAATCCTTACAGGAAAAGTTAGAAAAGCTTGAAGACAGAGCAGATGTAGCATCTTTAAAGAATGACACAACTCTAGCAGATAAACTTGTACATGAATGCAAATTATGTGATGATTATTTAGATGAGAAGTTTGAGACAATGACACAGATCATTTTAGATAAGACAAAGGAACAAGTAAAGGGAGAAACAGATAATATTCAGAAAGAGGTACGTAAACTTAAAGAAAATGTAATACCAAGTTCGTCAGTGATACCAAAACCCATAACAGGCAACCAAAACATAAATGAGAATCATAATAATGCTAGACCCAACAGCCGAAAATAGAATTACCAATGAGTGATACAAATCCCAATGAAAAATTTTCAATGCTTCCACAAGCTCAAAATTACTATCAGACATCACCACATACTATGCACAGTTTGACACAAAATGCAGGACCCATAATACCATCGGGAGTAGCTGATGAAACATTAGTACGACATGGATACTTTCAGACATTTTCATGTGATGAGAAAGACAAAGTGCATCCGATTGTTTTCATCTGCTCTTTTGTTGGTATTTTCCCGAGACACTGGTTAGAAGCCGATAAAATTCGATATGTTACAAATTTGTTACGTGGAAGAGTAGCTGAGTGGGGAGCAGCAATGAAAAGACGATGTTTAACATTTGAACAAGCATTTCTTGAGGAATTCTTGTCGATCACAGAACAGCAAAGTTTAAAACGAGAAGTATACAATCCAGAAATTTACAACCCGAAGAAAGAGACTTTACGTCAATACTTTGAACGCTACCTAGACAAAACATTATATTGGACAAAACCAGCAGATTTACCAGACGTAATTAGAACACTTAAAAGCCACTTACCATTTCCTTACCGTGATAAATTAATAGGAGTGTCCGAGGACAACATAAAGAATTTTTTTAGTTATGTTGATGAGATAGATGATGTTTACAGAGATGAAATCAGGAATTTCAATCAATTGTATCCGATCCATCCAAGCAATTCGCGTACGCACAACAGAAATGACAGAGGCTATTGGATTCCGCCTCCGACACCACTACAAAACTCTCAAAGAAACAATTCGCACTACACTGGGACAAATCAATTCAATATTAGGAGAAACAACTCGCAGCATTGGCAAGGAAACAGTAATTATTACTATAATGGTTATCCGAACAGTAATTACAATCAGAACAATAACAGTTATATTCAAAATAACAACAACAGAAGAAGGAACCAAAATCATAGAGATCAAAGAAGAGAGGATAACAGGTACCATCCAGGATATTTTCAGAGAAACAACATCCAACAACATCCAAACATTTATTGCAGGAATTACAGTAATGACAATACCAGTTACAGTCATGGGCGAAATAATGTATGGGGAAATCACAATGGACCACCGCCACGACACATGCAATACAGCAACTATCAATTCCTACCTAACGGAACTCCCAATGCGACGCGAGGTAATGTCAACAACCAAACAGCTGATACTTGGGCGACGCGCGACAGAAATGTAAATATTATTGAGTTGGGCAATGAACCCAACCCGCAGCAACAACCGAATTTGCCGGAAAACGAACGACGACCGAGCTAAGCGCTCGAGTTACGGTCAATAGGGAGCAGAGCGCAACGGAACCGACGATTTGTTTTCTCCGATATGATGACAGTAAGAAAATAGAAAAAGAATTATATCAGGATGTAGATTTTAATAGTGCCAGTAAAACAAGGAAGATTATTCAGGCTATAACACGATTTATGATGGTAGTTATGAAGTGGAAGTAATGTTAGATACAGGAGCAGCAGCAAGTGTCATTTCAATGTCCTTATATAATGAACTCAAACAAATAATGAACATACAAAAATTGCCAGTACAGAATTGTCACATTATAAGTGGCACCAGTAACAAATCAAAGAATGAGAAATTTCAAGTGCTAATTAACTTCACATTTTCAAATATACCACTCAATTACAGTTTTCTGGTAGTAGACAAATTAGTTATGCATTGCATATTAGGAATTGACTTTTTGAATGAATATCAAGCAATCATAGATTTAGGAAAAGGGAAATGTCATTTAACCGTAAACCAACAACAACTGACAATAGAGTTAACACAGGGTAAAAACTTAAACAGTAAACAAGGTAAATTTGAACAGTTACATTTTGTGTATCCACCAGCAATAAACATATGTGATTTAACTTTTAATGAAGCTGTATCTCAGGGAATTAAACCTAATGATTTACATGAGAAATGCACAGAATCTGAATATCTGACGAAGGAACAACAGCTTGAATTACTTGAAGTTTTGCAGCAATTTGCTGAGGTATTTGTGGAGAAACCTGGAATTATTTGAGGCTATACTTATGAGATGGATGTTAAAACACACAAAACATACTGTAGAACATATTATAATATTCCTTGGTCAAAGAAACCCGCAGTTTTGAAAGAGATTGAAAAAATGCAAGCTTGAGGTATCATTGAAAGGTCACATTCACCATATTGCAGTCCGATACTAGCAGTTAATAAAGAGGATGATAGTGTAAGGTTAGTGCTGGACACATGAGAAATTAACAAAGTTATAATCCCAATCAACACACGACCTATTAATTTGGAAGAAAACTTTTAAAATTTCTTAATGTACAGTATTTAACCAATATCGACCTGCACTCATCATTTTGGCAGGTGAACCTCCATAAAACAGTCGTAAATACACTGCATTTCTATGTGAGGGATGTAGCTATCAATTTTGTGTTCTACCCTTTGGTATATGAGTGAGTGCTGGAGTATTTATTGAAGTCTTAGATGCTGTTCTTGGACCACAATTGTTATTGCAAGTCACAGTTTATGTTGTCGACATTGTCATTGCCACCACTACTTGGGAAGAACATGTAAATCTTTTGAAGCAACTTCTGACTAAGTTTTCTGATTCAGGTGTCACTATCAATTTATCAAAGACGAAATTAGGGAGGAGAGAAATCAAATTCCTTGGTCACATCATATCAACTGAAGGCATTTATCCAGACTCAAGAAAAATTGATGCAATAAAGAATTTTCCATCCCCACAGAATCGTAAACAACTCAAAGCCTTTCTTGGTCTATCTTCATTCTTCAGGAAATTTGTACCCTACCACCTTCTTAACAGTCCACATCTTCTATTTTTACTCAAAAGAAATAATATTTGGAAATGGACAGAGTTCTGTCAGACAGATTTTGAAGCGATTAAGAATGCTTTAGTTAATGCACCGTTGTTATGTCATCCTGACATGACGTCAGACTTTTGCCTAGTAACAGATGCAAGTTCCTATGGGCTCGGAGCATTTTTATTCCAAATTCATGTAGAAGATGAACAAACAGTCATCAAACCTATAAGTTTTGCTAGCCGCACGCTCACTGAATGCAAAAAGTCATATTCAGTGACCGAGCGCAAAACACTTGCCATAGTATGGGCATTTCGCAAGTTTCACTATTTTCTATGGGGAAAACGTACTAAGCTTTATACTGATCATCAAGCTCTTTCTTTCCTGCTATCATGCAAGTTATTACATTCACGTCTTGCACGCTGGTGTGCATCACTACAAGAATATGATTTTGATATTATATATATAAAAGGAGAATCCAACATTATAGCCGATGCTCTATCTCGTTTGCCACAAGGCCTACAAGAATTTTCAGATGTGACAGAACAAACATCAGATTTCAAAATTTTACTCATGTATGACGGTACATTTGCACCTTACTACAAAAACATGAGCAGGAAGTTAGCCATATTGCAGGACAATGATCCCAGGTGGATCCAGATAAAGAATAAATTACATGCAGGAACAGACCCACATCTTGAAAAATATTACACATTACACAAAGAAGTATTATTTCACCGACGAAACCCTGAATCACAGCATTGGTGTGTTTGCTTACCTGAAGCTCATGTTGTTGATTTTATTTTATTTACACACACAACTTGGGGACACTATGGTGTAACCAAATGTACAGATAAGATTATACAATATTGCTACTTTCCAAATTTAAGGCGACGAGTATTGCGTAATATTAGGAAATGCATCGTATGTCAGAAAGCCAAATATTCTAATCGCACAAGCATGAATGAATTGCACCCAATCATACCTAAGAGGCCATTACAGCTAATTTCTTTAGATATTGCGGGACCCTATCCACAAGCACGTGGAGGAATGAAATACATCCTTGCTGCATTAGATGTTTTCACAAAGTATTTAAAATTATATGCTTTACGTTCAGTTTCTACCACTGCTATTACCAGATGTCTATTAACAGATTATTTTGTAAGAATAGGAAAACCTGAAGTTATGATCACGGATAATGCAGCATATTTTACCAGTTTAAAATGGAAGACATTTATTGAAGAACAGAATGTTAAACATATTTTAATTTCAAGATTTCATGCAGCAGGAGACCCAGTAGAAAGAACATTTCGAGAATTTGGACAGTTTATGAGAACACACACACACCAGAGAAGCACACAAAATGGGTAGAATACCTAGCACCATTTGAACAAATAGTGAACAATTTAACTCACATTTATACTGGATACACACCAACTGAATTAATTATGGATTAAACAGAAAGAAATGAATGGACAGATCCTCTACCTAAATTTACAGCAACAACAAATCATGTTAGTTTAGAAGAAAAGGTAAGACAAGCTTACACAACATTATGTGACAAAGCTAAGGAAAGAAAGCAGAAATATGACAGAGGTGTCAGGAAAGCACAAACATTTCAAGTTGATGAGTTAGTTTTACTAAGAACACGTCCTAAACCCACAAAACTGAAACATTTAAACAGGAAATGGCAGATCTTATACTCTGGACCATACCGAATTGCAAATATTCCATACCCTGGCTGTTATTCATTAGAATATCCATTAACACACAAACCCAGAGGTCTACATCCACACAGACATTTGAAAAAATTGATACGGTAAAATGTTAGCTAATGAGGAGAAGATAATTAATATGATATACAGTTATGATGAGCCTACATTTAAGTTATACAGATACTTACAATCTAATGAATGCAGGTAAGTCTAGAAAGCAATGTGAACCATCCAATAGCTAATAAGATATTTTGTTATAAGAGGAGTTGCTATTGAGGCATATACACATTAGAGGAGGCATATACACATTAGAGGAGGCAGAGAACTGAACAGAATTATTTTCTTTAGGAGGCATGTGATAATAGTAATGTTGATATGAGTGATGTGAGTGACTGAATGAGATGAGTGAATGTAATTTTAGTTTAATTAGAGGACAAATAGTAATACGGAGAGAGGTAAATGGAATATAAGATGAAAAAAGGGTATTATTATTATTATTATTATTATTGTTGTTGTTGAAGTAAAAAGTAAGTGGTGATGAATGAAAGGAAAAAATATATATATATAATGCTGAGGAATAAGT
Organism: Schistocerca piceifrons; assembly: GCF_021461385.2. Classification (NCBI taxonomy): domain Eukaryota; kingdom Metazoa; phylum Arthropoda; class Insecta; order Orthoptera; family Acrididae; genus Schistocerca; species Schistocerca piceifrons. The sequence continues at coordinate 316,923,197 of NC_060141.1, read as the reverse complement.
GTATGTTATTTGTGAAGAGTGAATATTGGTTAGGTGAGAATGTTATGAGTAATTGAGAATATGTTGAGAGGAGAGAAACTAGATTTGAATGCTATATCACATGTACTCATGGAATACAGAGTGGAAGTAGTGGAAAGAATATTATTTATTGAAAGATTGGTATGGCTGAGATAATAACTTATGTGATGTCTTATATATTCTTATAACTAAAGGTAAAAGTATAGATTTATGTGGAAAGAATTATTTACAGCAGCCACTGTTGGAAATATACCAGAAGATTTAAATCTATAACACATTAACACTAATCTAATGGGAACTTGTAATGAAATTTTTGGAGTTATGTAGGTTTGACACTTCAGATTGGAAGAATTATTTAAGAGAACATATTTAGCAGTAATCTAATGACATAATTAAAGATCATCTACTGAACTGAACTAATGCACCATTAAACAGAAAGGAGAATAAGGAGAAAACAAAACGCCAGTCCTCTGTTGCGTCTCATACTCTCATCCCTCCCTTAGAAAAATTTATACATGTTGATGAAATATTTGACATTATATAATTTGTGATTATCTGACAGTATGGAGAGACATACACAAATATTTATTTATGAATAGAATTTTACAGGTACCACAAGGTAAATACAGAATGGATATACAGCATGGAACGCAGCAGCAATTATCTAAGAAGATTTATTTATTTATTAAGTAAAACATTTATTTATATTGCTTGATACTCATGAAAGGAAGGAGATGAACTACACAAACTTTATAGGAACATGATTGACTTGAACTATATATATATATATATATATATATATATATACTTACCACACTGATGTACATACTTGTAGGATCCTAAGATATTTAGAGGGATTTAGAGGGGCACCGCTCTTAGAAACGGTAATAGAGGGGTACCACTCTTAGAAACAGCAATAGTGGGGACACCACACTTAGAAACGGTATTAGGTATAGGAACTTTTACATTATATTAAGTTAACATGTATTTTATTTATATTTTATTTTGTGTAGTCCACTGCAGGAGATGACTTTACTAGTATTTATGAAGTAGTTAGCAACCATCCCATGAACCTATCCTCCTACAGAGGGCTGTCTTGAAGCTTGAAAAATGTGTAAATTTTATTCCAGGAGGCAAGATGAATTTTAAGTTGAATATTCTAGCGAGTTGCCACAATTATCTTCAAATGTTGCAAGTGTAACGAAAAAAAAAGGAAAAAAAGAATGAGCTAACAAATAAAATAAATAAAATGTATATTTCAATCTGAATGTAATGTAATTCACATGTCAGCAGAATGATATTGAATGTAACGTAAAATTTACTATATTTTTCATTTAATTCTGTATATGTACTATATGACAACAATGTAACTATTTCATGTAATGATTAATTGTAAATATTTGTATATTTATGTACTTACTATATCAAGAAATGTATTTTAAGTAGATGTTAATGAACTGCAAAGGACTTGTGCATGCAGCACATGATTCATATAAATGGAACTGAAAATGCAAAGAAGAAACCAACGTGATGGAACACTGGTCAAGCAATATTTACGTAGTGTCAATATGCTTTGAAGTGTATGATGTTGTGGAAGCCGGCAGGTCTTCAGGTTGGTGTAAAAGACAAGCTCATCATCTGTCGTAGGCAGTGAGGTGTTTCCTGTGCCCTCATTGACCATTTATACCCCGGTAGGCGCCACCAAAATTCGACTGCTGGAGATCACAATTTCGTGTTGACACATTGAACAAACTTTGGATTTTCTTCAAGTCACATGCAAGAGATCCAGGCAGTACACACACACTCAGAATCCGATACTACATTTAAAGACATTGGAGCAATATAATAGAAACATTTATTGTTCGAATTAATTCCATTGTTACTTCCACTTCTGAAGGCTGATGGCAGCTATTTACGAAGGATTTACCGGTAGGCATTGCCTTCATCTTAAGGTTTGGGGGAAATTTGTTATCTTTATTTTTGTGTGTTTTGCGGGAAGGGCGTGGGCTGTGTTAGGATCTTAATTTATTTTGTTTTCTCCTTACTTTATCACGTTGTTTTCCTAAGGTTGCGGTGCTTCATCTATCTAGCATTGCAACTGGTCGTCTGTGTCGTTCTCATGGTCGTGGTGGTGCTCCAAGGTCCCTGATGAGATGATTTGTTGATGTCCGCGTCTTCTCGTAGAAATGTCTTGCAATCTTCTTATGTCTGTCGAGGACTTCCAATTCTTCTGCAGCTTCGTGGAGGTATTGATGTGGAAACTGGCAGTTAACATGAAACACTCTGCGTAAAATTTTATTTTGTAACGACTGTAGTCGTTGATTATGCGTCTTAGCAGCAACGCCCCAGACTTCACAAGCATAGTCAAACAAAGGGCGGAGGTACATCCGGTAAATGAGGAGGCCGTTCGAGATAGATAGTTCAGACCGCTCGTTGAGAATAGGGTATAAAGCCCCTAGGCGCTGGTGAATCTTCTTTCGAAGGTCTGTGATGTGCTGGTGCCACGTAAGCTTCTTATCCATGATAACCCCCAAGTATCTTACTGATGACAGCCAGGGTAGTTGTGTTCCATAGTTGTCGTTGTGGCATAGTCCGTTTCCACGTAAAGATGATTGTCTGCATCTTCATCGGGTTGAAGCTGATCCTCCAGCGAGCCGCCCAGTCTTCCAATCTGTTGAAGGCGCTCTGCAGTCTTGGTACGAGTACTTCTTTCCATCGGCTGCTAGAGTACAGCATGGTGTCGTCAGCGTAAATGGCCTTCTCCACTCTGGGTACCACATTCATCTCTATCTACCGCAGCCCACGACGAATCATCACTCTCGAAGACGCAAGATCGCTCCTACGTGTGCCAGGCAAGCTCTTTATCGCAGGAGACTTAAACTGCAAACACGCAGCATGGAACTCATCAGTAACCAACTGGAGTGGACGAATACTTCTTCAGGCACTTGAAGAAGCCCACGCTCATGCATGTGGCCCTGAAGAGCCCACATGCTATCCCTCGCGAGGTGTGCTCGATGTCATCGACATTGCAATAACGAAAGGAATCCCACAATTCCTGGACGCTGATGTCATCCATGGACTCAATTCAGACCACCTTCTGGTCCTCTTCAGCTTACGAGTGACAGCAGAACATGTACCTGGACGACTAAACTTACGACGAACGAACTGGGACCGCTTTCGCGAGCATGTAGACTATGCATTCAACGACATCGACGAAGACATCTCTGAAGAATTATTTACTCGACTCACCACCATTATCACTGACGCCCTTCACGAAGCCACACCGCCACCACAGCCGCATCGCCCAGTGGTGCCCAGCCTGCCACAGGACATCCTCGCCTCCATCCGGACGCGGAATCGACTATGCAGAGAGTGGCGCATTACGCGCAATGCAGCTCTCAAACGACGTATTAATCAACTCAGAAGAGAAATTCGAGCCGGTATTGCTGTACACCGTAATGAGAGATGGGCAGACAAGCTCCGCAGCTTCACACTCGATCCACTAGGATGGCAAACAGTGAGCCACTTCACGAACCGGAAGACGAGAATGCCACCACTAACGACTGATGACCGCACAGCTTACCGACCCGAAGAAAAAGCTGACATGCTTGCAGACGTCTTCGAAGCTAACTTCCAGCCGTTAGAAGACCGAGTCGACTTGCAACGTACTGCTGATATCGAACGAGACGTCACCGCACTACTACAAGAAGACGTTGAAGAAGAAGAACCAATCACCCCAGTAACACCTGAAGAAGTGCAAGTGGGCATCAGACTGCTTCCAAACAACAAGGCACCAGGATCGGACGACATCGCCGGCAGAGTACTCAAGCAACTACCCTGGTCGGCGATCATCCATCTTGCTGCACTGTTCAACTGGATTCTTATGACAGCTACGTTTCCTGCTGCATGGAAGCACTCAGTCATCGTAGCAGTTCCGAAACCGGGCAAAAACAAGAAACACCCCACCAGCTATCGACCCATCAGCCTGCTTCCTCACGTCAGCAAACTTTTCGAGAGACTACTACTTCAACGCCTTCAACGACTAGCGACACAACTGGACATCCTACCGCCGGAACAATTCGGTTTTCGAAGTGGGCACTTGACTACGCAGCAAATTCTCCGAGCGGTTGAATACATTAAAGACGCCTTCAACCGACGGGAATTTTGTGGTGCAGTCCTACTAGACGTAACTAAGGCGTTTGACAGCGTTTGGCACCACGGACTACTTTGGAAACTCCACACACTTCGACTGCCAAGAGTGTATGTAAAACTGATAGCGTCTTACCTCGAGCATCGGACGTTTGTGGTACGACTCGACAATGCAGTCTCTCGTGCGCGCAACATCAAAGCCGGCGTTCCCCCCAGGATCAGTCCTTGGACCGGTTCTGTACGTAATGTACACCTCAGACATGGCAACGGTACCCCAGTGTTGCCAATTTAGCGACTTTGTCGCTAGAAATGGCGACATTTGCCTTCGTCTTAGTGACAAAAAAAACTTTTTAGCGACAAAAATTAGTTAGCGACTTACCTGGCGACTTTTGGAGTACAAATCAAAATTATTTTGGGCCAGCAATTTCATTAACAAAACTAAGATTTTAACTATAGAATGGGTACTACACTGACTTTGTTCTAGATTTACTAAGTTAAATTAAGTTCTTAGCAGATCATGTAGCATTGTTCAGCATTTTCTGAATGTGGGAATTGCCTACAGAGTAAGAAAACCTTGACTATAGAACAATTCATTATTCATTACCCACTAGCCTGTTATCGTCGATAGCGTAACGCTCTATAATTCTTCAACTTTTGAAGTTCCTTTATTTTTCGAATTGACAAAAAACATATGTAATATTAAGTATAATAAAATACATTTCTGTCCAGCAACCTCTAATTTTTCGAAATGTTAACTCGCAGTCAAATGATTACCACATGCACAGTGGTAACACAAGAACAATTCGGTGGGGGTATCTCAGACATTACGTTTTAAACAATGAACAATAGGACTGATATCGAGTTAACGAGTGAGTAGATTCTTTCATGACCTCTAGTTCGCCTGAGTTTTAATGTATTTTCAGTGATTATAAATTGGTGAAACTTATGTTGTGGTGGCTTACATAATGGATTTACCGCAGAAGAAGAAGCAGTACGCTCAAAAATATCGGGATGCTTGGGAAGCAGAACCTGAATTCAATGGGTGGCTGAAACCAGTCGTTGGAGACTTATCGAAGGCAAGATGTCAAGTATGTGCAACAGAGTTTTATGATAAATTGTGTGATATTAGAAAGCATTCGAAAACTATTAAGCATAAACAAAAAATTTATTTAAAAAAAACACAAACCACCTTACCTGTGAAAATTGTTCCGAAAACTACAGTTAGAATAGCAAGCAGAGCGGAAGGCGCCCTTTCTTTATTTATTGCTGAACATTGTTCTGTTTTAGCTGTAGATCATTTAGGAATACTGTGCAAGAAGGTGTTTTCCGGTGATGAGGGCGCTAAAAACATGCAATTACATCGTACAAAGTGCACTAACATTACAACTGAAGTTTTGGCTCCATATTTTACACAATCATTGGCTGAAAATATAGGTAACCAAAAACACAGTGTACTAATAGATGAATCCACAGATGTATCAATATCTAAAATGCTAGGTATCGATATACGGTACTATAGTGTAAACAACCAAACCATTTGATCAGAATTTCTCAAACTCGCTGTAGTAGGAACTGCAGATGCAAGTAATCTGGCTGCTGTTCTTGTGAATTCTTTGAAAGATCTCAAACTTCCAGTCGCTAATATGGTAGGAATTGGCACAGATAATGCTTCTGCAATGGTTGGGATAAACAATGGGATTTTCGAACAACTCAAGAGAGAATATGGTTTGAAGCATTTGGTATTGATCCATTGCATTTGTCACTCTCTTCAGCTTGCAGTTTCGCACGCCTCAGTGAATACCATACCTAGAAACATAGAGTTTCTTGTACGGGAAACCTACAATTGGTTCTCCATTTCACCCAAAAGACAAGAGGAATATAAAAAGGTTTATGAGAAAATAAATTGTGGAAAACAGCCACTAAAAATTTCGAAGGTCTGTGCAACACGTTGGCTTTCAATTGAACCCGCAATACGAAAAATTCTGCAGCAGTGGGAAAAACTAAAGCTACATTTTTCACTTGCCATGTTTCAAGACAATTGTTATACTGCCAATCTTTTGTACAAGATGTATTATGACGACTCAAATCACCTTTACATGTTTTACCTTAAACATGCTTTAAAAGACGTACAAATAGTAATAAAATCTTTTGAAGAAGAAGACAATGACCCCACTAAACTACTAGATACACTTGTATATCTCATGCAGTCACTCGGACAATACATAGTTTTTCCAGCTGTTGATTTGTTGACAACACCAGTTCCAAGTGAATGTATGTACGCAAATCCGAACCTTGGCATTATGTTTGAACAGAAATTGTCTGAGTCAAGTTCGTCTGAAGAACATAAAGTTTATTTGAAGAAGAGATGCATTCAGTTTAGTCTGAAACTCATAAAAGAAATTCAACAAAGAATGCCGAGTAACGTTACGATCCTGAAAAAAATGTCAGTGCTGAATGTTGAAGAAACACTAAAAGTGAAGAAAAATAATGCTGTAGCGGATGCAGCCAAAGAATTGGGTTTTAGTGGCGATTTTGTCCGCAGCTCGTGGTCGTGTGGTAGCGTTCTCGCTCCCCGCGCCCGGGTTCGATTCCCGGCGGGGCAGGGATTTTCTCTGCCTCATGATGACTGGGTGTTGTGTGATGTCCTTAGGTTAGTTTGGTTTAGGTAGTTCTAGGTTCTAGGGGACTGACGACCATAGATGTTAAGTCCCATAGTGCTCAGAGCCATTTAGTGGCGATTTCATAGACAGTATGCTGCAAGAATGGCATAATATCAACTTCATTAGGTGGAATAACACTACTAACACTGTTCGATTTTGGAGTCAGGTTTTGCGGTATAAAAATGCCGCAGGGGAGAATCCTTTTTCTTTGATTTCACAGCTAGCAATGACTGTTCTATGCCTACCGCATTCAAATGTAGAAATGGAAAGAATATTCAGTTGTATGAACATTATAAAAACTAAACAACGTAACAGATTATCGTTAAAGACAATTAATGCTTTCATCATATTGAGAGACCAGCTGAAGAAACAAAACAAAGATTGTGCATTTTTTGACATACCGTCAGATGTATTGGAGCTTATTGGAATGAACAAAAATGACTCTTTTGCTACAAAACTAGTCGAACTGCAACATCATCTTTTGAGCGACGTTCAACCCTCTACATCAACTACAGTACTGTCAGAGCATGAAACAGAACAGTTATTCGATCTTCTGAGTGACGACGATGAATAGCTCACATTCCGGTATGTATATATTTTGTAACCTAATTTGAGTTCTTGCTTTCTTTCTTTTGTTACAAATATAGTTGCATTTTTCTAGTATATTTGACTACTGTGATTGAAGCAACAATTTATGTGTTGCATCAATTATGATAACATGTTTAATTAAACGTTAGCGTATTTTATATGTATGTTGTTGCAAGCGATGCGTCATTTAATGAAGACAATATAGCAATTACGTATATGAGACAATTTTTATTAGTATTTTATTACCCCCCACCCTCCCCCAATGGCTTATTGCACCATTCACAGGACGAAATTTTCAGTACACCCCTAGTAAAATCAGTTTTAGCGACTTTTGATATTGAATCTAGCGACTCGGGTTTTTTAGAGTTGGCAACACTGCGGTACCCAGAGTGGAGAAGGCCATTTACGCTGACGACACCATACTGTACTCCGACACGTGATCTCTCGCTTCTCGCGCGCGCGCTAACACCCTTTCCGTACTATGCGACATCTCAGTCGGCACCAATTCCATTGTAAACACGAATCATGTGAACTGAATTCAAACGCTGTGCTAAGCAACGATAATACGCTGCAATTCAAAGACATTAATGTTACGACTCCTAAAGAAGATAAACACCAAAAAGACTGTATACAAAGACTGATATGCAAAGAGCATTGTGCTCAGAAATATTTTTTGTAATATGTAAATTTCTTATTTTCTCATATATATGTATCTATGTAAATTTTCTATACTGCCACGCTCGCTTGCGGAGCGTGTCAGTAGAGGAGGCATTGTAATGGTACTTTGACTTCCGCACCTCCGCCAATACAAAGATATAATTTACGATCGCGCATGCAGAAGAGCGCTGCGCCAGCGACCGATTTATAAATAATTTTGTTCGTCTTTTTACTTTTGCGTAGGTTTTTGTTTTTGAAGAACTAATAGATGACTCTCTCTCTCTCTTGCTTTGATTCGAAAGACGTGTATTTTTCCGCGCTGTGTTGAATGTGCTTTTGGGTAGAAATTAAAATTACATTACAAAGCGAGGTTATTTCAATAGCTAATGAGGAGAAGATAAAATAAGGGAACACTACAAAGCATATAAATAGAAGGGTAAACTGATAGGATTCTTTTAGATCTTGCAGCACGTAATGCACTTAAGTTTTTATACAGAACTACCACACGCTGTCATTTTCTCTCTCTCTCTTTTAGTTTATTTAATAACGGAAATAAATTAGTTGTGGAGTAAGTCATAGTTGATGTTCTGTATTTATAATGAACATCAAAATGTTTTAGGAAACTAATAATTTTTACCACAGGTTTTTTGTGTTGTCTTAATAGAAATCTCATTTTGTGTATCTGCTTCAATTTATAGGGAACCAGCATCATTTTAGCTCAACAGATTAAAAGATAATCAGCAGGCCTAATTTATTTTTTGCTGCTTTGTAATACATTGCACCAGCCAATATGCAGCCCTACTGTGAATGCTGTTCTCAAACATGGAATGACACGGTTGACATTCATACGCAGCTGAAAACAGTCCAGACTTCTGTCAACCAACTAACAGCTGCTGCGAATTGGTGTGTTGGAAAAGCTCCCAAGAGTTGTGTACCTTGATACCTGTAACTGAGATACCTCAAGTACTATCCTCTCCTGTGGATCCTGTCTCCTCTGCAAAAAGTACAAGCTATGTCATTTCTCATCCCCTTTACTGTGAGTAGCATGTCAAAGGTAGATCAAGGTGTCCTGTACAGGGTGGACAGAGACCAGGGAGGACACAGGGTGTAGTACCGATCACACTAACTAACAAGTTTGAGTTGCTGTCTTTCACTGAAACTAAGCCAGTGGGGCTTGTTTCACCTGTTTTGGGGAAACCTGTTTTGTCCAGTGTCAGGAGGAGGCAAACACAAAAGGGCAGGGGGTCTATTAATTGTTGGAAATTCAAACATTCGGTGAATGATGGTACCCATTAGGGAAATGGCAGCAACTGATAGGGGCGGACACCAGGTACACTCAGTGTGTGTGTCTGGGGGCCTCATCCAACATGTTGAAGAGGGTAGTCCGGCAGCCAGTGAGGGAACAAGGTGCAACCAGCTGCAGATTGTGGCGCATGTTGGAACAAATGATGCCTGTTGTCTGGACTCCGATATCATTTTTGGGTCATTCCAGCGAGTGGCAGAGAAGGTTAAGACCAGCACTGCGCGTGGAGTTTCAATGAAGCTCACAATTTGCAGCATTGTCCCCAGAACTGATCACAGCCCTTTGGTTCTGAATCAAGTGGAAGGACTGAGCAAGGGACTTTGAAGGTTCTGTGACAAGTTAGGCTGCAATTTCCTGGAATTGTGCCACAGGGTTGAGAACTGCAGTATCCCTTGCCAGATGTGCACTAAACTTCAGAGGCTGCTACTCAGGTAGCTGACTGTGTGTGGGGTGCACAAAAAGGTTTTTAGATTAGCCAACTCTCTATCTAATCCCGATAATAGCTGTAGGAAACCCAGAAGTATCCGTGTAAGATCGACATAAATGTCTCCCTTAGGTGTAAGCATTAAAATCCTAATGGTAAACTGACGGAGCATTCACACCAAAATGCCAGAGTTTGGAGCATTCATAAAAAGTAGTGAAGCTCACATAATACAATGTACAGAAAGCTGGTTGAAACCTGAAACTGATAGCAGTGAGATTTTCAGGGAAATTTAAGTGTATATCAAAAGGATAGGCAAATGGGATATGTAGGTAGGTATTTGTCGTAGTAGACAAAAAATTCAAATTTGAAAAATTCAAATCTGCAGACAGAAATTTAAGCTGCATGTGAGATTGTTTGGGTAAGACTCAGCATTAGGGATGGGCATAAAATGATAGCTGGATCCTTCTACCACCCACCAGACTCATCTCCTGATGTAACCAAAAACATCATATTCACTTGTATATGAGTTTCCCAATCATACTGTAATCATTGGTTGATTACTTGGGAATATTACAGTTTTGTTAGAGGTAAGCGTGATAAGACATCCTGTGAAACTTTACTAAATGCCTTCTCTGAAAGCTACCTAAAACAGATAGTTAGTAACCCCACTGATGATGGCAATATATTGGATATGACAGTAACAAATGGAACTGACTTCTTTGAGGATGTCCATATCAAAACTGGTATTAGTGATGATGGCGCAATTGTGGCAACAATGATTACCAAAGTACAAAGGACAATTAAAACAAGTAGAAAAATACATATGTTCAGTAAACTAGATTAAAAGTTGGTAGTGTCATATGCCAATGAGGAAATTGAAACTTTCAGCACAGGTCAGGAGCAAGTAGAAGAACTCTGGCTCTAGTTTAAAAAAATATTTGACCAAGCACTGAATAGATATGCACCCATTAGAACAGTTTATAATGGGAGGGAACCTCCACAGTATACAGTCACTGTAAAGAAACTGCTAAAGAAACAGAGATTATTGCATAATAGGTATAAAACGAAGCATAGGGCTATAGATAGAGAAATGCTGAATGAAACGCGTTTGGCTGTCAAGAGAGCAATGCATGATGCCTTCAACGACTACCACAGCAGAATATTGTCAAATGATCTCTTATAGAACACAAAGGAATTCTGTCATGTGTAGAGGCTATTAGTGGCACCACAGTTAGTGTCCAGTCCCTTGTGAATGGTACAGGAACTGAAATTGAGGCTAGCAAAGCAAAAGTTGAAATGCTTAAGTCTGTTTTCAAATGTTCCTTTACAAGGGAAAACCCAGGAGAGTTGCCCCAATTTAATCTTCCTACCACTGAAAAGATGAATGAAATAAGTATTAGTGTCAGTGGTGTTGAGAAACAGTAGAAATCTTTAAAACTGAACAAAGCTCCAGGCCCTGATGGAATCCCACCCTGACGGAATCCCTGTCAGAGTCTAAACTGAATTTGTGGCTGAGTTAGTCTATCTTCTAACTATAATGTGTCGTAGCTCCCTTGAACAAAAACCCTTGCCTAGTTCTTGGAAAGAGGCACATGTCACACCCCTCTACAAGAAGGGTAGTAGAAGTGATCCATAAAACTACCATTCTTGTAGAATCTTAGAACAAATTCTGAGCTCAAACATAGCGAGATACACTATTCATGATGCCCTCCATCAGTAATGTTGGAATTCAATATGTTGTTGGGCCACCCTTAGCCTTGAAGACAGCCTTCACTCTCACAGGCATACATTCAATCAGGTGTTGAAAGGTTTCTTGGGGAATGGCAGCCCATTCTTCATGGAGTGCTGCACTGAGGAGAGGTATTGATGCCGGTCGGTGGGGCCTGGTACGAAGTCGGCATCCCAAAACATGCCAAGGGTATTCTACAGGATACAGCTCAGGACGCTGTGCAGGCCAGTCTATTACAGGGATGTTATTGTCATGTAACCACTCCACCACAGATCGTGCGTTATGAACAAATGCTCCATTGAGTTGAAAGATGCAGTCACCATCCCCGAATTGCTCTTCAACAGTGGGAAGCAAGAAAGTGCTTAAAACATCAGTGCAGACCTGTCCTGTTATAGTGCCATCCAAAACAAAGGGTGCAAGTCCCCTCCATGAAAAACACGACCACACCATAACACCACCACCACCACCGAATTTTACTGTTGGCACTACACACACTGGCTGATGATGTTTATCAGGCATTCGCCATACTCACACCCTTCCATCAGACCACCTCATTGTGTACCGTGATTTGTCAGTCCACACAACGTTTTTCCACTGTTCAATTGCCCAATGTTTACACTCCTTACACCAAGCGAGGCATCGTTTGGCATTTACCAGTGTGATGTGTGGCTTATGAGCAGCCGCTCAACCATGAAATCCAAGTTTTCTCATTCCCCGCCTAACTGTCATAGTACTTGCAGTGGATCCTGATGCATTTTGGAATTCCTGTGTGATGGTCTGGATAAATGTCTGCCCATTACACATTACAACCCTCTTCAACTGTCGGCGGTCTCTGTCATTCAACAGACGAGGTCGGCCTGTACACTTTTGTGCTGTACATGTCCCTTCATGTTTCCACTTCACTATCGCATCAGAAACAGTGGACCTAGGAATGTTTAGGAGTGAGGAAATCTTGCATACAGATGTATGACACAAGTGACATCCAACCACCTGACCACATTCGAAGTCTGTGAGTTCTGTGGAGCGCCCCATTCTGCTCTCTCACGAAGTCTAATGACTACTGAGGTCGGTGATACGGAGTACCTCGCAGTAAGTGGCAGCAGAATGCACCTAATATGAAAAACGTATGTTTTCGGGGGGGTGTCTGGACACTTTTGATCACATAGTATATAGAAACAAGGCCCCGGGAGTAGACAACATTCCATCAGAACTACTGACATCCTCGAGAGAGCCAGTCCCGACAAAACTCTACCATCTGGTGAGCAAAATGTATGAGACAGGCGAAATACCCTCCGACTTCAAGAAGAATATAATAATTCCAATCTCAAAGAAAGCAGGCATTGACAAATGTGAAAATTACCGAACTATCAGTTTAATAAGTCACGGCTGCAAAATACTAATGCGAATTCTTTACAGATGAATGGAAAAACTGGTAGAAGCCGACCTTGGAGAAGATCAGTTTGGATTCCGTAGAAATATGGGAACACGTGAGGCAATATTGACTCTACGACTTATTTTAGAAGCTAGATTAAGAAAAGGCAAACCTACGTTTCTAGCATTTGTAGACTTAGAGAAAGCTTTTGACAATGTTGACTGGAATACTCTCTTTCAAATTCTGAAGGTGGCAGGGGTATAATACAGGGAGCGAAAAGCTATTTACAATTTGTACAGATACCAGATGGCAGTTATAAGAGTCGAGGGGCATGAAAGGGAAGCAGTGGTTGGGAAGGGTGTAAGACAGGGTTGTAGCCTCTCCCCAATTTTGTTCAATCTGTATATTGAGCAAGCAGTAAAGGAAACAAAAGCAAAATTCGGAGTAGGTATTAAAATCCATGGAGAAGAAGTAAAAACTTTGATGTTCGCCGATGACATTGTAATTCTGTCAGAGACAGCAAAGGACTTGGAAGAGCAGTTGAACGGAATGGACAGTGTCTTGAAAGGAGGATATAAGATGAACATCAAGAAAAGCAAAACGAGGATAATGGAATGTAGTCAAATTAAATCGGGTGATGCTAAGGGAATTAGATTGGAAAATGAGACACTTAAAGTAGTAAAGGAGTTTTGCTATTTGGGGAGCAAAATAACTGATGATGGTCGAAGTAAAGAGGATATAAAATGTAGAGTGGCAATGGCAAGGAAAGCGTTTCTGAAGAAGAGAAATTTGTTAACATCGAGTATAGATTTAAGTGTCAGGAAGTCGTTTCTGAAAGTATTTGTATGGAGTGTAGCCATGTATGGAAGTGAAAGAGGGACAATAACTAGTTTGGACAAGAAGAGAATAGAAGCTTTCGAAATGTGGTGCTGCAGAAGAATGCTGAAGATTAGATGGGTAGATCACATAACTATTGAGGAGGTAGTGAATAGGATTGGGGAGAAGAGGAGTTTGTGGCACAACTTGACTAGAAGAAGGGATCGGTTGGTAGGACATGTTCTGAGGCATCAAGGGATCACCAATTTAGTATTGGAGGGCAGCGTGAAGGATATAAATCGTAGAGGGAGACCAAGAGATGAATACACTAAGCAGATTCAAAGGGATGTAGGTTGCAGTGAGTACTGGGAGATGAAGAAGCTTGCACAGGATAGAGTAGCGTGGAGAGCTGCATCAAACCAGTCTCAGGACTGAAGACCACAACAACAACAACAACAACAACAACCGTGTATCTTGAACAGAATGACCTCCTCAGTGCAAACCAGCAGCGTGGATTTCATAAACATTGACTATGTGAAACCCAACCCACACTTTTCTCACTTAACACACTGAAAGCTTTACATGAAGGCAACCAGGTAGGTGCAGAGTTGCTTGATTTTTGAAAAGCATTTGACTCAGTACCGCACCTACACTTATTGTCACAGTACGATCACATGGGGTACCAAGTGAAATTTGTGCCTGGGTTGAGGACTTTTTGATAGGGAGGACACAGCATGTTTTCTTGGAGGGAGAGTCATTGTCAGATGTAGAAGTAACTTTGGGCATGCCCCAGGGAAGTGTGTTGTGACCCTTGTTGTTCGTGTTGCATATTAATGACCTTCCAGACAATATTGATAGTAACCTCAGACTTTTTGCAGATGATGCAGTTATCTATAATGAAGTACTATCTGAAAGAAGCTGCATAAATATTCAGTCAGATCTTCATAAGATTTCAAAGTGGTGCAAAGACTGGCAACTTGATTTAAATGTTCAGAAATGTAAAATTGTGCACTCCACAAAATGAAAAAAATGTAGTATCCTATGACTATATTATCAATGAGTCACAGTTGTAATAGGTCAACTCATTCAAATACCTGGGTGTAACGTTTTGTAGGGATATGAAATGGAATGATCACATAGTCTCATTTGTGGGTAAAGCATGTGGTAGACTTGGGCCTATTGGTAGATTACTGGGGAAGCACTATCAGTCTACAAAGGAGACTGCTTACAAATGACTCATGCTAAAGTGTGTGGGGCCCATACCAAGTGGGTCTAACAGAGGATATTGAACATATACAGAGAAGGACAGCATAATGGTCACAGGTTTGTTTATTCCGTGGGAGCGTGTCAGAGAGATACCGAAGGAACTGAACTGGAATACTCTTGATGACAGACACAAAGTACCCCAAGAAAGCCTATTAACAAAATTTCTAGATCTAGCTTTAAATGATTACTCTACAGATGTACCACAACCTTCTACATATCACACACACAGGGATCATAGGGCTAAGATTAGAATAATTACTGCATGCACAGAACCATTAAGTCAATCATTCTCAGTGTGCTCCATATGTGAATGGAACAGGAAGAAACCGTAATAACTGACACAGTGGGATGCACCTCTAGCGTCCACTTCACGGTGTTTTGCAGAGGATGGATGTAGATGCATATGTCTTGAAGTGAACTTCCTTTAGGTATTGCATATACACAAACTTTTTTCTTTTTCCCCCCTCACTCTAAATAAACTGCCATTTTGCACAATAATGGGAAACTGATCACACAGTTGTTTTTTCATCATAAAATGTAACTGCATTTTGAGGAAAAGAGATTTTTATTTCCACACAGAAGGCAGCACAAACTATTACACTATATAAAAACCACAGAATGACTATAAAAATATGAACAATAACAGCTGTAGCAGCAGTGCCAGAAATTACTTTAATGGAGGCATGGATTCTAATTTATAACTTTCAACAATTACCTCCATTTCAGTTAACTGGCTGAGGGCACCACGTAAAACCATAAATAATTAATTATTATTTTGTGTCCAGTTTTTTCTTCCGCAAAGCACAGTTTTATTTACTGTTATTAAAGGTTCCATTTCTTTTCACAGAAACAACTCTTAGTTATTTTAATGATTCATCAGATTAACTTTTGTTTCTACTAACTAAATCCAGTTTTCAATTGCCAAGTGTTGGGGGAGCCATGATGTGAGAAATTTCATGTTCTATAGCTCGGATGTTGAATGCTGTTGGAATTTTATCAAGCCTATAATAACTCTGCCAGCTTATTTATGAAATTACTGGTTTAACATCAAGTTCATTCTCACATAGCAGTTTTGTATGGTGACACTCAGATGGTGCTTGCTATTAAGTGAGAAACAGATTATATGCTCTCATCTCTGGACTGTGTTTTTTTCCATTAATTATATTTTTTAATGACTTCACACACCTTTCTTTAATCTTGAGGTCTTCTCATTAAAATTCCAATCAATCTGGCTACAATGAGACATTTATTCTTCTAATAAATTTAAATAAAACTGTATTTAAATGATATTCAACACTTTTTTCAGGTGAAGTTTCTCTTGTATCCACAAAATACTTTACACGAGAGCTCAGGGAGTAGTTCCATGTTTCAAACAGTTCAGACAAAGGCAAAATTAAACTTTCAGTCAAGCTTTTCCACTGGACTAGGATTACATGTGGGTGAGGACTGTTAATAAAATATAAAATGTAGTTCTCAGTCACTCTTCTGCTACACTCTCACTCACCCTCACTTTTCCACACAGAAGATCAAAAGACATATGCCTCAAGTCACTGTATGATTAAAATACACCAACTATAACACACAACAGTTAAAAAACTGGGACCCATGCCTGGTTGATAACTGGGAAAATAAAAGAAAATAACCACTCGAGAAACACATTAAAATCTTTTACCTAAGAAAATAATAGAATGTCAAATATCACACAGAATCTTAGAATATGAACCAATTTGATTCATTGTCTCCTAGAACACTGGGCTGATCAGGTGGTAAGCCCGTTGAAGCCCTCATCTCTCAATATAAAACACATTCAGTTAATATGTGGTGTACAGATATCAGTACAACACAAGCACTGCACACTGGTGGATCCTTCTGCTGGAAGAGGAATCCAGACATCAGAGGACACTATCTTCTCTGGAGATGTGTACTTCTTGCCATCACAGCAGCAGGAAGAAGGAATGGCCAGGGCAGTGAACCTCTCCAACCTAAATGAAACACAAAAATTTGATCCACATTGAGAGCCATTAGGTCTTGCTGCAAACAAATCCTGAATGGCTTCATTGCTCACTGTCTATTTCTGAGTAGTTGCTCCATTGGAGGGTGAGCAATGGTGGTGACTGTAGTGCCAAGAGTAGGCTGCAGATATGTCACATGACAAGGATTCACTCCCAAATGAAGAGCGGTGGCTTACCAGCCTCAAAACAAACACTGGGAATCAGACCAACCTCCTCAAGGTGAACAGCATTGATGATTTTAAGATAAGATGGCCTTGCTGAGCTGTAAACCACACATGCATGGTCAAGGTAGGGTCACATAAATGCTTTATAAAATTGGAGCAGACAAGTTCATTTTTTTCTCCATGACCTGTGGCTGAGTCATTGTAAGATGTTCTTTACTTTTGGGACTTTGGCCTTTACATTCTGCAGATGTGGTAACCTTGGCAGCCTCTCATCAAATGTGAGACCCAGAACCCTCACTGAACTTTTAAAATTAAGAACAGTGGCCCTCATTTTAAGAATAAGCAGGTTCTAAGAGCAACATGAATGATTAAAATTAAGACAGACACAATTCTATGGGTATCTGCCTACTTCTCCAACTGTCTTATCATGAGATGTAGCTAAAAATGACTGCTCACTGGAAAGTTTGAAGAGGAGCAGAATATGGCAAAGTCTTCCACAAATAATGAACATCAAATTGGAGACTTAACTGTAGACATAACACCATGGATCGCAACAGCAAACAGAGTCAAGCTTAAAACAGAGCTCTGAGGGACACCATTCACATGTTCAAATTGCTTGGAAAGAGCATCTTCAAGCCAAAATTTAAAACATTGCCTGGGAAGGAAGGACTGTATGAATATTGTTAGCTATCCTTGGGAGCTGCATTTGTGGAGCTATCTCAGGATATGATGCTTCCAAGCAGTACGTAGGCTCTAAGATCGAAGAAGATACCTAATGAGGTGCTAGCTGCATAGGAAAGATTGTTGTATTTTCACCTCCAGCAGGGTGTGTCTGTTGAGGGTTGAACAATAGCTCCAAAGCTCACACTGGTAGTTCGAAGTCGGACACTGGTGTACCATGCATTTTAAAGTCTCTTCTACACAGCTAGTCAGGGCCATGCTATGATAACTAATTGGAAACATATGGTCCTTCCCTGGTTTCAGAACATGTACTAAAACTGCCTCCAACCATGAGTCAACCAAATTTTACTAAAAAGGGATAGGAGGATTTCGCATGCATGCTGTATGGAATTCGATGCTTACCTGGTTCAGTGTCCTTGACTTGAGACAATTCACACTCGAGCTCCCACATAGAAAAGGGGAAAGGGTTGAAAGAAAAGGACTGGAGAGGTCTAGGAAAAGTGGTAGATTTTGGAAAAGCCACCCCAAACCATGGGTCGGTGAGACTTAGCAGTCAGGATGAGAAGGAAAGAATGATTGTTGGGGACTGCATGGGTCAAGTTTTGAAAACCTGAGAGCATAAAGGTGGAAGACAGGCTAATATGCAAGACAGAGGTTATTGCCAAAACATTGTGCACTGCACTTAACGGAGGCAGGAGGGGAATGATGAAAAATAGACAGATGAGAAAATGAAAGACATAGAAAAGTAAAAAGGAGTGAAGAATGGAGTCGTTACTATGAAGGAATGCTGACACAGAAGAAATTGACATAAATTAAGACCACGTAGGTGGCAAGAACCATGCTCTACAACAGGATATTGTGCGTTGTCAGTATACACCCTCTGCCTATGGCCATTCATCCTAACTGATAATTTGGTGGTAGTCATGCTGACATACAAGGCTGAATGATGTTTGTATCACAGCTGGTATATCATGTCTCATTTCACAGGTGGCTCTCTCTTTGATAATATATGTTTTGCCAAATACTGTGCTGGTAAAGATGGTGGTAGGAGGGTGCATAGGGCAGGTCTTGCAGCGGGGATGGTCACAGGGATAGGAGCGTTAGGGTAGGGAGATGGGTGCATAAAGAGTATGATGCCATGATGAATCCCATCACATATTACATATGTTCATTTCGAAAACTTGCTTTGCACTATCAAAACTAAGTCCCACATTTTGTTTCTTGAAACTTGCTTTTCCCTACAAGTCACTCCTGAATGCCTAATATTGAAAGTCCCTGTTTCCGGATGTGTTCCACTCTACACCACGCTCTTCTACAGTTTCAAACACAGCAATCTCTTGCACTTACCCGGCTAATCAGTGACCTATATGCCTCATCTGCCAATTCCCACGCAAATAGATTTTTCTCCTTCTACAAAATCCTTCTGTTATCTGTCCCTCATGTTTGCTTGGATGGCTCATTCACCAAGCCAACTTCAAACTGCAACGACATGCTAGACCTCAGCTCAACAAGCTATCCTACCTTCTCCTGAACTGTGGTATTTCCCTTCCTGTCCTCTGCAAATCCCTTAACAGCCACACCATTGACCACTACTCCTCTCCTACAAACTGGACTTGGACAACATCCTTAACATTGCACAGCTTTCACCACTGCCTCTCACACCTCACAATCCCAAGAAGCAGTCACAACAATATAGTCTTCTCAACCTCTCATCTAAAGCACTCTCCTTTCCTGGATTATCTGTATTATCCAACAGTCTCACTTTCAGCTCTAAACCTGCATTTGATCATGCTGCTTTGGTGAAGGACCTACTTTCCTTCACACTTAATGTCAACTGGAGATATCACTTTGCAACCAATCCCAAAACCTTCCCCACAGAAAACCTGACATTGAACCTGCCTTGAACAGTTCCAACCATGATCCCAACTGGATCCACTGTAACTACCTCAAAATCATCCATTACAAGCCTTCCAAGAATTCCTCACATTCAGCATTGCTTCACAACCCTTCCTCTGTCCCTACAACATGATCCTAACCCATCCTCTGCAGAACTCCAGGCTCTGCACTCCCTAAAAGCTGATTACTCTATGATTATCCTCCCAGGATCTACCACTATGGTACTTTAACAAAAGCAGTATTTTAGTGAAGGTTTACACCAGCTGCCTGAAATCTCTACATACAGCATTTGCCATCAATATCCCGTCCCTGCAATCCAAACTGACTTGCAGTCGCTCTTAAATCCTCAAACCCGTCACAAGGACTAACACCTCAATCCATAGGACTTCTTACCCTACCCAAACCATGCACCCCCATCTTTTACCTCCTCCTTAAGATCCACAAACCCAATCATCCTGGCTGCCCTACAGTTGCTGGCTTCATAGCACCCTCCAAACATAATTTGTCTTAGTTGATGAGCACCTGCAACCCATAGTACAAAGACACCCCTCCTACACCAAAGATACCAACCATTTCCCAAGATTGTCTGAAATCTGTGCCTGTCCCACCCCGACCACACACGTTGCTTGTCACCACTGATGCCACCTCCCTCTATACCAGCATTTCTCACATATACGGTCTGTCGCTGCTGAACATTTCCTCAGTCAGCAACCACCTGATTCTGTACCTATGGCATCTCTCCTGCTCACCTTAATCAACTTTATACTTACCAATGACTACTTCACCTTTCACGGACAGACTTACAAACAGATCAGCAGTAGGCCATGGGAACAAGGATGGCTCCTTCCGATTCTAACCTTTTCGTGTGTCGCTTGGAGGAGACTTTCCTGCAATCCTTAAGTCTTCAGCCTCTGGTTTGGTTTCGATACACTGATGACATCTTTGAGTCATGGACTCATGACTAGGCTGCGCTATTGAAATTTCTGAAGTCTCCCAGTTAAATTTCACATAGTTCTATTCCGAATCCTGTGTCACTTTCCTTTATACTGCTCTCACCCTCACTGAAGGCCAGCTACACACTATTGTCCACATTAAGCCTACTAAACAAACAGCAGTACTTACAGCTTGACAGTTGTCATCCTTCCCATGTCAAATGTTCCCTCCCATACAGTCTAGGAGTTCAAGGCACGTATTTGTTCAGACAGACTCTTTACACAAATACACCATCATTCTAAACTCAGCCTTCACTGGACTTAATTACCTCACCAGCCTAATTCAAAAGCATATTTCCTGGGCCATCACATCCAATCCTGGTACTGCTCCAAAGAAACAACTTCAGAGCACACCACTTGTCACTCAGTATTGCCCTGGTCTGGAATGTATTAATTAGCTACTTCGATAAGACCATGACTTCCTAAAATTGTGCCCTGAAATGAGATCCAATCTGTCCGAGATTTTGACCACCACAACTAGAATAGCTTCTCATCACTCTCCAAATCTCCGCAACGTCCTTGTCAGATCTTATGCTCCTTCTGCACCCATCTCCCTACCCTTTGGTTCCTACCCCTGTGATGGCCCCTCTGCAAGACTTTCCCTATACACCCTCCTACCACCATGTACACCAGCTCTGTAACAGGCAAAACAATACTATCAAACAGAGAGCCACCTATGAAATCACACACATTTATGTTATGCAAACACTGTTTGGCCTTTTACAGTGGCATGACTACCATCAATTTATCAGTTAGGACGAATGGGCATAGGAAGAGGGTGTATACTAGCAACACAAAATATCCTGTTGCAGAGCATGCTCTACAACATGAAAGTCGTGACCTCAGTGCCTGTTCCATCACACACACCATCTGGATTCTTCCCCCAGACACCAATTTCTCAGAACACAGGTTGGAACTAGCACTACATGTCCTTGGTCCTTGCAACCCACATGGCCTTAATTTACCTCAATTTCTTCTGTCTTAGCATTTCTTCACAGTAACTACTCCTTTCTTCACTCCATTTTAGTTTTCAACTTTTTCATTTTCTTACCTATGATTACATGATGATGGCGTCCTCTTGGGTAAAATATTCCGGAGGTAAAATAGTCCCCCATTCGGATCTCCGGGCAGGGACTACTCAAGAGGATGTTGTTATCAGGAGAAAGAAAACTGGCGTTCTACGGATCGGAGCGTGGAATGTCAGATCCCTTAATCGGGCAGGTAGGTTAGAAAATTTAAAAAGGGAAATGGATAGGTTGAAGTTAGATATAGTGGGAATTAGTGAAGTTCGGTGGCAGGAGGAACAAGACTTCTGGTCAGGTGACTACAGGGTTATAAACACAAAATCAAATAGGGGTAATGCAGGAGTAGGTTTAATAATGAATAGGAAAATAGGAATGCGGGTAAGCTACTACAAACAGCATAGTGAACGCATTATTGTGGCCAAGATAGATACGAAGCCCACGCCTACTACAGTAGTACAAGTTTATATGCCAACTAGCTCTGCAGATGACGAAGAAATTGAAGAAATGTATGATGAAATAAAAGAAATTATTCAGATTGTGAAGGGAGACGAAAATTTAATAGTCATGGGTGACTGGAATTCGAGTGTAGGAAAAGGGAGAGAAGGAAACATAGTAGGTGAATATGGATTGGGGGACAGAAATGAAAGAGGAAGCCGCCTGGTCGAATTTTGCACAGAGCACAACATAATCATAACTAACATTTGGTTTAAGAATCATGAAAGAAGGTTGTATACATGGAAGAACCCTGGAGATACTGACAGGTTTCAAATAGATTATATAATGGTAAGACAGATATTTAGGAACCAGGTTTTAAATTGTAAGACATTTCCAGGGGCAGATGTGGACTCTGACCACAATCTATTGGTTATGACCTGTAGATTAAAACTGAAGAAACTGCAAAAAGGTGGGAATTTAAGGACATGGGACCTGGATAAACTAAAAGAACCAGAGGTTGTACAGAGATTCAGGGAGAGCATAAGGGAGCAATTGACAGGAATGGGGGAAATAAATACAGTAGAAGAAGAATGGGTAGCTTTGAGGGATGAAGTAGTGAAGGCAGCAGAGGATCAAGTAGGTAAAAAGACGAGGGCTAGTAGAAATCCTTGGGTAACAGAAGAAATATTGAATTTAATTGATGAAAGGAGAAAATATAAAAATGCAGTAAGTGAAACAGGCAAAAAGGAATACAAACGTCTCAAAAATGAGATCGACAGGAAGTGCAAAATGGCTAAGCAGGGATGGCTAGAGGACAAATGTAAGGATGTAGAGGCCTATCTCACTAGGGGTAAGATAGATACCGCCTACAGGAAAATTAAAGAGACCTTTGGAGATAAGAGAACGACTTGTATAAATATCAAGAGCTCAGATGGAAACCCAGTTCTAAGCAAAGAAGGGAAAGCAGAAAGGTGGAAGGAGTATATAGAGGGTCTATACAAGGGCGATGTACTTGAGGACAATATTATGGAAATGGAAGAGGATGTAGATGAAGATGAAATGGGAGATATGATACTGCGTGAAGAGTTTGACAGAGCACTGAAAGACCTGAGTCGAAACAAGGCCCCCGAAGTAGACAATATTCCATTGGAACTACTGACGGCCGTGGGAGAGCCAGTCCTGACAAAACTCTACCATCTGGTGAGCAAGATGTATGAAACAGGCGAAATACCCTCAGACTTCCAGGAGAATATAATAATTCCAATCCCAAAGAAAGCAGGTGTTGACAGATGTGAAAATTACCGAACTATCAGCTTAATAAGTCACAGCTGCAAAATACTAACACGAATTCTTTACAGACGAATGGAAAAACTAGTAGAAGCCAACCTCGGGGAAGATCAGTTTGGATTCCGTAGAAACACTGGAACACGTGAGGCAATACTGACCTTACTACTTATCTTAGAAGAAAGATTAAGGAAAGGCAAACCTACGTTTCTAGCATTTGTAGACTTAGAGAAAGCTTTTGACAATGTTGACTGGAATACTCTCTTTCAAATTCTAAAGGTGGCAGGGGTAAAATATAGGGAGCGAAAGGCTATTTACAATTTGTACAGAAACCAAATGGCAGTTATAAGAGTCGAGGGACATGAAAGGGAAGCAGTGGTTGGGAAGGGAGTAAGACAGGGTTGTAGCCTCTCCCCGATGTTGTTCAATCTGTATATTGAGCAAGCAGTAAAGGAAACAAAAGAAAAATTCGGAGTAGGTATTAAAATTCATGGAGAAGAAATAAAAACTTTGAGGTTCGCCGATGACATTGTAATTCTGTCAGAGACAGCAAAGGACTTGGAAGAGCAGTTGAATGGAATGGACAGTGTCTTGAAAGGAGGATATAAGATGAACATCAACAAAAGCAAATCAAGGATAATGGAATGTAGTCTAATTAAGTCGGGTGATGCTGAGGGAATTAGATTAGGAAATGAGGCACTTAAAGTAGTAAAGGAGTTTTGCTATTTGGGGAGCAAAATAACTGATGATGGTCGAAGTAGAGAGGATATAAAATGCAGGCTGGCAATGGCAAGGAAAGCGTTTGTGAAGAAGAGAAATTTGTTAACATCCAGTATTGATTTAAGTGTCAGGAAGTCATTTCTGAAAGTATTCGTATGGAGTGTAGCCATGTATGGAAGTGAAACATGGACGATAAATAGTTTGGACAAGAAGAGAATAGAAGCTTTCGAAATGTGGTGCTACAGAAGAAGGCTGAAGATTAGATGGGTAGATCACATAACTAATGAGGAAGTACTGAATAGGATTGGGGAGAAGAGAAGTTTGTGGCACAACTTGACCAGAAGAAGGGATCGGTTGGTAGGACATGTTCTGAGGCATCAAGGGATCACCAATTTAGTATTGGAGGGCAGCGTGGAGGGTAAAAATCGTAGAGGGAGACCAAGAGATGAATACACTAAGCAGATTCAGAAGGATGTAGGTTGCAGTAGGTACTGGGAGATGAAAAAGCTTGCACAGGATAGAGTAGCATGGAGAGCTGCATCAAACCAGTCTCAGGACTGAAGACCACAACCACAACAACACCTATTTTTCACTATCCCCTCCCACCTCTGTTATGTACAACACACGTAGCTTTTCACTCTTATTAATTTGTGCACAATGTTTTATCAGTAATCTATCTCTTGCATATTATTCTGTCTTCAACCTTTAAGCTCTCACTTTTTCAAAACTTGACCCATATAGTCCCCAACAATCAATCTTTCCTTCTCATCCCATCTATGAAGTCTCACCTGACACGTGCTTCTGGGTGACTTTTCCAAAATCTACCACTTGTCCTAGACCTCTCCAGTCCTTTTTCTTCACTCCTCTTTCTTCTCCTTCAACCCTTCTGCTGGAAGGAGGAGCCACTGGCTCCAAAAGCTTGCATAATTATACCCTTCTTTTATAAGCGTTTCTGCCACTGCTTGGTGAGCAGATTTTAATCTATTTTTTTCTATGTAATATATTGAAAATATATCGCTATGACAACTCATTCTTACATTTAGCTTGAAAATCTAAGGAGATATTGTAGGTAGAAGTGGATAAAAGATATTATCCCAAATCACAAATCTCTGTAAATACTTGTTGCTACACACTGTTTCAAGCAAAGAGGAAATTTTTTTATTTAAAGATACAAATTAGAAGGTAGATAACAAATACATATGAGAATCATACTAGAATGGTATTAGAAATCTGTTTTTGTACCATGGACTCTGAAGCATGAGGTGACATACAAGGGGGCCTGGCATTGGGGGCAGTCTTGTCAAGTTTCTCCTTGGACGTGCTTTCCACGTGCATCCTGCTTCTTGAAGCAAACTTTGCATACTCATGTCAGATTGCTCTTCTTCACTGTTTGGTTCAGTGACTTTTTGGAAATATCTTTCTTGCAACTGAAGAGGGTAGGGCATTGACACTACCTTTGTATTTCTTTCCGAGAGGGTTAACCTAAATTTCACGGAGTCCTTTTCCCCTCAAGATTTGCCAAACAAAATAAAAGAATTTCACACCGAAATTTCCAGCAAAGAGAAAATGATTTGCTTGTAGTATTCCTTGCCTTTCTTTTTGGGTATTAGACACAATGCCATTCTCTGACTGGTTTGATCCACCCCTCCACACTGTGTCGTCATAATCAAGCACAAGCTTTGGCTTCATTATTTTCTTTGACTTTTCTCAGTCTCCATCACATGTATAAAGTGGATAGTTGAAATAAGCACCACGTCTTTCTTTTCTTTCCAATGCGATATTAGAACTTTTTGCCTTTCACTTGCAATTTCCCCCTTTCAATTTCTTTTTATTTCGGTGAGGTTGTGGCATCTCTTTCTGGGTCATTTTTACTGTTCAATAACTGTCCGTGGACTTCAAGATTGGGAAATCTGCTACTGTGGGCATGTATAAAAGCTGTCTGTCATCAGACAGTAATCATGCTTCTGGAGTGGTTTTACAAGTGTCAAAACAACTCGTGACCACATTGGAAAATCCATAACATCTGCATCCATCTTTGTCTTTTTTCCCATGTAAATGATCAGGTACCGCATATATCCACTAGATGATTCTCACAGTATGTAGAATTTTATTCCAAATTTTTCAGTTTTCATCGGGATGTACTACAGTGTATATCCACCTTTCGCAGCAATGCAGGCTGCTATTCTCCCATGGAGACGATCGTAGAGATGCTGGATGTAGTCCTGTGGAACGGCTTGCCATGCCATTTCCACCTGGCGCCTCAGTTGGACCAGCGTTCGTGCTAGACGTGCAGACCGCGTGAGACGATGCTTCATCCAGTCCCAAACATGCTCAATGGGGGACAGATCCGGAGATCTTGCGGGCCAGGGTAGTTGACTTACACCTTCTAGAGCACGTTGGGTGGCACGGGATACATGCGGACGTGCATTGTCCTGTTGGAACAGCAAGTTCCCTTGCCGGTCTAGGAATGGTAGAACGATGGGTTCGATGACGGTTTGGATGTACTATGCACTATTCAGTGTCCCCTCGACGATCACCAGTGGTGTACGGCCAGTGTAGGAGATCGCTCCCCACACCATGATGCCGGGTATTGGCCCTGTGTGCCTCGGTCGTATGCAGTCCTGATTGTGGCGCTCACCTGCACGGCGCCAAACACGCATACGACCATCATTGGCACCAAGGCAGAAGCGACTCTCATCGCTGAAGACGACACATCTCCATTCGTCCCTCCATTCACGCCTGTCGCGACACCACTGGAGGCGGGCTGCACGATGTTGGGGCGTGAGCGGAAGACGGCCTAACGGTGTGCGGGACCGTAGCCCAGCTTCATGGAGACGGTTGCGAATGGTCCTCGCCGATACCCCAGGAGCAACAGTGTCCCTAATTTGCTGGGAAGTGGCGGTGCGGTCCCCTACGGCACTGCGTAGGATCCTACGGTCTTGGCGTGCATCCGTGCGTCGCTGTGGTCCGGTCCCAGGTCGACGGGCACGTGCACCTTCCGCCGACCACTGGCGACAACATCGATGTACTGTGGAGACCTCATGCCCCACGTGTTGAGCAATTCGGCGGTACGTCCACCCGGCCTCCTGCATGCCCACTATACGCCCTCGCTCAAAGTCCGTCAACTGCACATACGGTTCACGTCCACGCTGTCGCGGCATGCTACCAGTGTTAAAGACTGCGATGGAGCTCCGTATGCCACGGCAAACTGGCTGACACTGACGGCGGCGGTGCACAAATGCTGCGCAGCTAGCGCCATTCGACGGCCAACACTGCGGTTCCTGGTGTGTCCGCTGTGTCGTGCGTGTGATCATTGCTTGTACAGCCCTCTCACAGTGTCCGTAGCAAGTATGGTGGGTCTGACACACCGGTGTCAATGTGTTCTTTTTTCCATTTCCAGGAGTGTATTTAGCTGTTTCCACCCGCACCATTTCCATCAAATATTTCAAGCCCATTATTGGTAAAAGGAATCGTACAGCCATGATTAGCAGTTAATGGAAGTCTTGGTGGAGCACAATAAGTATTTTATCAACATCATTTCACACTCTCACCTATGACCATCTATACTGGTCTCCTCCTTACATTCTTCCTCATTTGATGAAAGTTCAAAAGAGTCATCATCAGATTCCAAAACAGGGATGTCTACACACTGCTCTCCCTAACTGGAATAGTCACTATTCATTTTAGTAGACAGCAAGGAGACATAATACTGCAACAACTCCACAAAATGCTACAAAATAACACTAAAATGTTGCAACAACTTCACAAGCACAAGTAAGTAGGAATACACTGTAACAAAATGCAAAACGGCAAAAAACACTAATTATTAACAGCAGAGGGAACTGCAATGATTATAATCTGGATATGCTGGTGCTAACTAGCGGCAGTGAAAGAATCTACAACATTTATAGTCAGCATGTTTGTGCAGGGACACACAAAATTTGGAGGCCCAAGTTACCTTGGAATAATATTTCTCAGCAAAACAGTTTAACCCAAGTTATCTTGAGATAATCAGTTAGGAGGATAAAGACAGTCACTCCACCTTTACCACTGTTCCCACAGGTCTTCTTTTTGGTGGAAGCTCTATCCCGTGAGCACAGGGCCACCAGTATATTTCAAATGTGTTTTCTGTAGACATAGGCAACATGGTTTACCCTGTGTGCTGACAGTTTCAGCTCATCCCCATGCGATCTGAACCTGTTCACATTACCTTTGAGTACAGCGGCCATTTATCAGAGAAGTTTTTTGCTGTTCCATTCTCTTCTGCATGGAGGAGAGCTCACTTCAGACAGTGGAGAACTGAAATGACTTGAGGGTTCACTTACACCGACCTCAAAGTGCATGGTTGAGTCATCATCATCCGCTGAGTGTTTTTGTATGCTATGGCCCACTTACTTCGATTTCACCTTCTTGATGGTACACTTTGCCTAAGTCATCTTCTTCATGCGGTTGGGGAAGTATGGTCTGGCTTTTAGTGTCAGAAACACAACTGTAATACAATCTGCCAAAACTGGCAAACCAAACATCAAAGTAAACAAGTCTTGATTTTTCCAGTTTCATTCATGTGATGCATTACATTTCACAGTTCAATGACCCCCAGTCAGCACACTCTTCCTTGAGCTCTGTAGAGTCCATGTGAATGACATCACTGCATTTTAAACAATAGAAAATCCAGGATGGAATAACAACAACATTATGGAATTGATTGATTGCTACTCACCATATAGCAGACATGTTGAGTCACAGATAGGCACAACAAAAAGGCTGTCAAATAAATAAGCTTTCAGCCAAATGGTATACTTGTGAATTAGACAACATACACACGGCATCTATTCTGCAAACCACCACGAGGTGCACAGCAGAGGGTTCATCCCACTGTACCAGTTATTAGGGTTTCTTCTCACTCCATTCACATAAGCAGCACAGGAAGAATGACTATTTGAATGTCTGTGTGTGTGCAGTAATGATTTTGATCTTATCCCCACAGTCCCTATGTGAGAGATACCTAGGGGGTTGTAGTATATTCTTAGAGTCATCATTAAAAAGCTGGTTCTTGAAACTTTGTTAACAGACTTTCTGTGGATAGTTTAAGTCTATCTTCAAGAGTCTTCCCGTTCAGTTCCTTCTGTGACACAATCCCATAGATTAGCCAAACCAGTGCCCATTCATGCTGCCCTTCTCTGTATATGTTCAATATCCTCTGTTAGACCCACTTGGTATGGGCCCCACACACTTCAGCACAAGTCATTTGTAAACAGTCTCCTTTGTAGACTGATAGCACTTCCCCAGTAATCTACCAATAGACCCAAGTCTACCACATGCTTTACCCACAAATGAGACTATGTGATCATTCCATTTCATATCCCTACAAAGTGTTACACCCAGGTATTTGAATGAGTTGACCAATTACAACTGTGACTCATTGATAATATAGTCATAGGATACTACATTTTTTCATTTTGTGGAGTGCACAATTTTACATTTCTGAACATTTAACGCAAGTTGCCAGTCTTTGCACCACTTTGAAATCTTATGAAGATCTGACTGAATATTTATGCAGCTTCTTTCAGATAGTACTTCATTATAGATAACTGCACCATCTGCAAAAAGTCTGAGGTTACTATCAATATTGTCTGCAAGATCATTAATATGCAACACGAACAGCAAGGGTCCCAACACACTTCCCTTGATCACACTTGAAATTACTTCTACATCTTCAATGACTCTCCATCTAAGGAAACATAACTTCTTGACTGAACTTATGTGTATTCTGGCAGTTTCCGGTCATTAAGGGTGGCAATGTGGTACTGGTGTGCAACACTCATACTGCCCTTTGGCTACTGAACTTACTTGGAGTTGCTTCACTGATCTTCTTTTCGGGATAGCTGGCTGCGATGTCCTGCACAACTTCTTCTCCGAAGGTATGATGCTAATTTGGAGGAATTTTATACACTTTTAAAATAACTCCATACACTCGAGAATACATTGAACTCAATCTCACTGTATTTTCATCAGACATAACAGTTTTCATACAGCTAAAACATTTTTTGTAAGCTCGACACCTTCTGGTCCATCAGAAACTATCACATTCATTTTTCCATAAATACAGTCTACAAATCTCTCCAAGTTTAACAAGACAACTGTCCTGACCTTACAAAAGTAAGAGAAAGAATGAATAGGTAATTGTCTCTCATCTTCTTTCAACAACATTCAAATGTTCACATAATAATGTATGACGTCGTACCGTCTCTGTTACTCCTTGTGCTCGATCATCTGTCCGATACACCTCTGTCCCGCACATACATAATTGTGGTTCAGTAGACACAGTTCTACTTTACCACACTCATCTCTAAAATAATGTGTGTTCGAGACATTGGAAATACGAGGGTATCCAGAATTTACCCCGAAATTCTCGAGGCACTACAGTATGGTGCAGTTCAACTACAATAGAATACTCATCAATCATATGGCTCCAACCGAACCATTGAGTCTTTTACATATAAACCTTCTCTACATACCATCTTCTCTTTATATCACAAGAAAGACATTTTGACACACTGGACATGCTGTGTTATATTACACTGCTTCAACTTTAGATGAAGCCTGTTCACTTCCCATGCTCTCTTAGTGCCATAGTGTTCTACAAGCAGCTAGGGAAACAAATAGGCTGCCCCATTTGCCAGCCAAGCCTTATATAAGTGAGGTGTGGAATGATCCCCAGTAGTTATCTGCTAGCAACACTGGCACGTAGCACACCGGCACGTGTGTGTGTGTGTGTGTGTGTGTGTGTGTGTGTGTGTGTGTGTGTGTGTGAAGAGAGAGAGAGAGAGAGAGAGAGAGAGAGAGAGAGAGAGAGAGAGCTCTGTACCATCCCAGTGGACCAGTCAAGATCTCCTTTCCCTGTCACATGCTATATTCCATTGCTTCACCCCATCATGGTCATTGTGGTAACAAAAGCACATCGAAAGCTTGCAGTGACAGAGGACTAGTGGTGCTTAACAGTCTCCAGCTCAGCAACCCATGTTCGCTGAGCCTACACCCAGAAAATGAATGCTGAGTTCAATGAGGTGGTTACCATTTATAAAGACCCAGGGGGCACATGTGGCTTTATCAAAAATACAATGGACAGGGGGTGAGGACAAATGGAGGAAAGAAATAGGCACAGGACAGAGAGGCAAAGGAGTAGGAGCAGGGGGAGGGGGAGGGGAATGGGGAGGGGGAGGAGGAGGGGGAGAAGAACAAAAATAATAATGATAAATCGGAACACAAAACACAGACAATAATGACACAAACATACAATAATGATCAGCACAATAAAAATAAAACCAAGACAACACACACAAGATAAAAGAATAAATAGCTGAAAAATATGAAGGACAGAATAGGAAGAGAGGGTGCAAACATAATAGAGTGTGTTAGATTGATGCAGATTCAGACTACACAGTAATGAAAACATAGAAAATTCCACCTATTTTATTTGGAATGTTAAAGATAAGAACCCAGATCATATAATCAACATTTGTTGGCCTTCCTTTTCACCCAGTGTTCCTTCATATACAACAAATGGGCTAACTTTTGTTGCGTAGACCACATATGTCGGTTAGTTTCTCTTCTTCCTCAAAACCCAGTGTGTTCGTGATTTTTCCGATTTCATTTCTGTCATGTATATTTGGAGACCCTAATTCTCTCGGGTCTTTTTCCGTCTGTTTGTACCAGTTCAGTCTTGTAGTGTTGTTCTTTAAAAATGTGTGGATTGTGTGTGTTAACTTGTTTGAGTCCATTCTTTCTAAATGCCCCATGAACTGGATTCTTCTCATGTGCATTGTGTCTGCTGTTTTGGAGATATTTTTATATTTTTCTGCATTGGGGTTTGGATAATGCACACCATCTTTAGTTCTTGGTCCTAGGATTTTCCTCATTATTTTACGTTCTTTCACTTCTAATTCCCCTTTTAGTGTTCTGTGTTGGAGGTTTAGTGTCTCAGATGCATAGAGATCTGTGTAGTGTTGTATTTTGCAGTTCCACAAGACACTCTTTTTGTTGTAAACGTCTTTTGTTAACTGAAACGCCTTCTCCATTTTCTGTACTCTTGATCTGACAGATTTCTTTTCATTACAATTTTCGGCAATCCATTCACCTAAATATTTAAATTCTTTTACTCGAGAGATGTAATTATTACCAATTTTGAGATCAGAAGGTGCGTCTTTGATGTCAGTCATAAATTTTGTTTTTTCAAATGAAATTTGTAATCCTACTTTTGCTGCCTGCTCTTGTAATAATTCTAGCTGTTTCTGTGCAGAGATAATGTCTTTGGCGATCAGTGCCATGTTGTCAGCAAATGCTACACAGTCTAATTCTATGCCTTTAAGTTTTGGTCCCAGTCTGTGTGCCGGTGCACCTGCTTTTCTCCATTCTCGGACAACTTTTTCAATCGAAGAGCACTAGGGACAGTCCATCCCCTTGTCGTACTCATGTGTCTATTTCAAATTCTGTGCTCAGTTTTCCCATAAATTTTACTTTGGATTTGGTCTCCGTGAGTGTTTCTTTTATGATGTTTGTTGTCTTTTCATCTAGTCCAAATTCTGCTAACACTTCAAAAAGGAATTCTCAGTCTATACTGTCATATGCTTTTTTAAAGTCGACAAACATGATGACATAACTTTTGTTTGAAGTACTATGCAAATATTTCAAGAGTTTTTCAAGTTAACGATTTCTTCTACGCATGATCGACCTTTTCTGAATCAATCTTGGTATTCGCCAAGTTTTGAATCCAGCTGAGGTTCTGCTCAGTTTAGTAGGGCTTTAGACATAATTTTGTATGTTATTGACAATAAAGAGATTCCGTGATAGTTGTTGGGGTCTGTTTTACTTCCTTTATTATTTTTTTTATTTATTTATTTATATTTTTTTGACAGAGGATGTATGATTGCTGTCTTCCAATCTGTGGGGATTTTTTTCAGTTTTCCAAATTTCATGTATAATTTCTTTGAGTTTTGCAATAAGGTTTTCTCCTGCATTTTTCCATAATTCTGCGATGATTTGGTCTTCTCCTGATGCTTTGTTATTTTTCAGTGACTGAATTATCTCTTTATCACCTGTAAACTTGGTGGCTTTGAGTCTGGGTTTCGTTGTGTAGGACGGAACTCAAATTTTTCTGCAGGCTTTCCACAATCAGTAATTTAGAAAAGTATTTTGGATGAATTTCACAGTTTTCGGTGTTGGTATGGGCTATTTCCCCATGTTCATTTTTTAATTGGAGCGATGGAGGAGAAGACTTTGTTAATTTTTGTTTGAATACTCTGTAGAAATTTCGGGAATTGTTTTTCTTGAAATCATTTTCTATGTCTTGCAATTTTTTGCCTTCATGTCGTTTATGGACTGTTCATTTTGCTTTTGTGACTGTTTTCCCGGTATCTTTGAGATCTTCCAGGGTATTTTGATTTCTGTTGGGCAACCAATTTTGCCACGCATGTTGTCCGAGATTTATCAGTTGGTCACACTCATCTGTCCAACATGAGTGTTTACGTGTTCTTGTTTGCGGTGCTACAGTTTCAGCTGCTTTTAAAAGTCCTGCTTGCAGTAGTTGCCAATTTTGTGGTTTTAATTTTTGTGTTTCTTTTGTAAAATGTTCATTACCATTTATCTTTTGTACATCATATTTACGGTGTGGAGATTTCTTAGTGAATTTTCTTTTTTATGGAATGACATCTATGGAGAATTTTGTTGGGTAATGGTCGGTATCTAGGTCTAGTCCATTAAGGACTTTTAAGTTTCATGCTACTGTATTTACGCGGGAGACCATTACACGATCCAACTGATATTCACCTAGTAATGGATTAGTTGAGATCCAAGTTTTGGTTTCGAGGCTCGTCTTGGAAAACGTTGATTTGAAAAATAGGTCCCAGTTTTTGCAGATTTCAATGTTCTTTTCTTTACCAATTTGTGCATTGAAATCGCCCATAAGGATTTTGACATGGTTATTTGGAATTTTTTGGAGAATATTGTCTAATTGGTTCCAAATTTCTTCTACTTTGTTTTTGTTAGTGTTGTTAGTTGGTGCAAGTCTGTTGATTAGGGTGTATATCTTATCAGCTGATTTTATTGTCACTGTGGAGAGCCGACCCGAGTAAGATTTGAAAGTCGTGGCTGAATCAAGTATTGATGTATCTACTATAAATCCAGTTCCAAATTGTGGACAATTTGCCATGGCTTGTTTTCCTGGTTTTCCTTTGTATATCCTGTATCCTTCTGAATCAAAAGGATTTTCATCTGTATATCTGTGATTCCTGAAATGCGATAATTTTGATTTTACATTCTCTGGATTTGTCCAGGATGTTTTTTAGTTTTCCCATTTTTAAGAGAGAATTTACATTAAATGTCATTAGCCAAATTCTTGATTTTGGTTTGATTTCGTTATTATGGGGTTTTGAGGTACTCCGATTTATCTCCATGCTCTCTTCTGTGGTCTCCCCAGAATCCGAATTGACCGCTTGCGGTTTTTTAACCGTATGATTTGTCCCACTGGGGTAATTTGTCTTTGAAGGTGCTGTATCCATGTTGATTTATTTGGACTGGATTTGTGACTGAAACTGAGGTTTCAGTCTGGTTAAGCTCAGAGTTCCACTTCTGAGTTTTATAGATCAGCCGCCACTACCATGTGGAACAGACGCTGTAGGGTTACTGCCACTAACATGTGGAACCATCATGCCCTTTGTCCAAATAACCTTGGAAGATAGCTTTTATAGTATCCCAAAAAGCAAGGTTGCCAGTTCTGCCATACCGATGATCTTCATCTCCATCTTCACTGCCGTTGAGGTCTTCACTGCATCCCTGGCAAGGGGCCCTCGTGAGGTGCTATCACCCGGGCCAGGTGAACCAAGGTTTTTTTTATGAGGTGTTACTCCTCCCCCTCCTCATCTTTCAACTGGGCTTGGGACCGGCTGTGGTGGAGTTTGTGTGTGTGTGTGTGTGTGTGTGTGTGTGTGTGTGTGTTTTCACAAAGGCCTTGTTGGCCAAAAGCTAACATTCTGAAAATCATTTTTTTGTGCCTTTCTGTGACTCAACATCTCCACTATATGGTGACTAGCAACTATCCTTTTCAGAATATTGTTACATTCTATCCTGGATCATCCATTTTTTAATTTTATTCTGATATAAACTCATTCCTTTTTCCTCTAATTGCACATAAGGGACTTTATCGTATTTTAGCAGTTAATGATTTTAAGAGACTTTTGTGCTATGACTTAGGTATAATATCAAGACCAAACCACTTTAATTTGTGTGGTGTTCTTATCTCAAAAGTCCAGCTGATTGAAACAAGACACACTAACATAAACTGTTGCTAAACAGGAGGAACTGGAAACAAAAATATTCTTTACCTTAAGTAGAACTCATTACACAACATATCATTCTCTTTCATGTGTCCAGGTGCAATATTCAACGTGCTGCTGACAATGCACCGAAATATATTTAAGTATTAGCAATAAGTACACACTATAGCAATTTGGAGTAATTAGGACAAAATTTCTTTTAAATTTTTGAAATATGCACACCATATCCTCATTTTTAATTCCATATTAATGCAATGTTTGGTACTAATTATTCCATAAATCTTGAGAGAGTAATCTTAATACTTCTACACAACCATTCATAAATGTGTCACAATAGCAATGGGCTCAGCATGTAATATCAGTAAAACAAATTACTTTACAAGTTTATTGATAAATAATTATAAATAAATAACATTAAGAAAATACTGTTTGTTTCAGTAATATAACTTATTAAACTAGTGTCATCAACCCTGTAACCATTTCTGCAATCATTAGTGCTTTGGATAGTTTTAAATCTCATGATAAAAGTTGACATGTGGTCTACGTTACGTAAATTGTGACAAAATTACTGGATATCAATCTTCTACAAAATTCTATGAATTTTTTTTATCTTCACCTGATACTGGTCACATGCTGCCTCGAAAAGAATATAAAGATATGTGTATGTGCACTTACTTACACTAGCTTTTGAACTATCACTCTTTCTCCTGTTCCAGTACATACACACTTTTCCCTCCCTCCCTTACAAAACACACACACAAAAAGCAGTGAAAGCCAGACTGGAATGCCCAACCCTTCCCTATCATATGCCTAAAATTAACAGGAGAAGAGAGCTTCTCTATAAGTGATTTAAAAAGATGGAACAGCACTGAGAGTCATTACACACAAAATGATTTATTAGAGTGATACACTAGTTTTATAGCTTTTCATTTTCACACATTGAAATGTCTGTTCTCATTACAAGAAAAACCAATGGAGTAAGTTGTGCAAAAAAAAGACAAATTCTTTATAAAGGATGCCACTCTAAGTGAACAATTCTTTGTGTACAGGGACATAACATGACTCAAATAAAAACTGATCAAAAGATTCAGTTCACACAACTTTTTGAGAGTTCTTTGCAAAGTTAAAGAGGAATTATTTTGAAATTAAATGTTATGTAACCACCAGTTTGTGGAAACAAAGTTAAAAAGAGCACATAAGTTACATGTTTTTAATAAAAACTAAAAAAAAAAAAAAACATCATGTGACTGATCTGTTTCTTTGTCTCGCCAACAGTTTACTCATTGTAAAGATCTGTCCATGACCAATATGCTGTGCATTATAATCTGTTTCACAGGCCCGCAGTTATTATTGCAGAGATTAATCTCTAACAGCCCAAATGCCTTGAGGTTCCTGTGAGCAAAGGTCACCTATTGAACACTCAATCACTCAACGATGCTACAGAACAATCATGCATGTCTGTGATAGTACTCTCTACACAAAATAATTCTGACAAGAAGGTGATATACATCAATCCCCCCACTCCCCTTCCCACCTGCATTTTCTAACTTTTGTTTTTCAAAGAAATTTCCATGGGTATTGGAACAATTCCTTAAATTTGTTTGGTGTGTTCCTCTTCTTCAAGGTTTCAATGTTCTTCAAATTGGAACGTAAAACTCCCACAACATCAGAATGTAAGTGATCGTATGGAAACATTTTTTGCCCTTTCCTACTGGAAAATAATTACACAGATGAAACAGAATGTCTACATTTTCCACACATCATTCTTATCTCCCACATATCTTTCATTATTCTGAATAGCACACCGCAAAAAGGTTCTGAAAACTAAATTGAATGTGCAACAAAGAGCTTGTGGGCACAATATTTACTGATATCATCATTCTAGGGGGTCATTTCTCCACCCTCTTTAATGATTTTAGAGATATTTCTGTAGTTTGTTTGTGTTACTTCCAAGAATATGGCATACCTTTTTTATACTTTTGTCAACACCACAATTACAATGAGTGTTTACAGATCCCCATATTACTCAGCTTATATAAATGTTGCCTCTATCCATCTTTTCATACTCTGGCCTCTTCCTGATAAGTCATCTAACAGTACATAGCCCTACACAATGGTTGCAGCAATGGGTACAATCTCACATTGTCCTTAGTAATTTCAGAGCATGGTTTATCTTTTGCAGTTCTGCCTCACTGTGCGAGAGCTTCTCTTCATTTGCTTTACGAACTTCTTCAGGAACTTTTATCTCATAATCTTCAGCTGACATGGCTTGATGCAGTTTAGTAACCTGTTGGTTCAGTGACTCCTCTTTTTTCTGTAATTTCTCAATTTCTCTGCTGGGATCAACTAGTCCCTGTAGGAGAATGAAATGTTGTAATTACAATGTTGATTCATAAATTAGTCACAGTCACAAAATAAAACTTCTCAAATTAGCCTGCACATTTATACAACCCAGTAATCAGCCAATTTACTGAATGGGAAACTGCGACTGTTAGAAACAAGAAACATTGTGAATCATGAACTAACTGTAAACATACATCAATGACCCACTAGTGTGAATTTTTTTTTAGAAGCTAAAGATCTGAAAAGAGAAACAAAATGGCAACTATGAGAAAAGATAGCTATGAAGGTTGGCAAACATGTAAAACAGACTGAATGTTAATATTAAATGTTGCATAAATTTATACTACCAGTGCTAATGAAGCACCTGTGATACGCAAAAGGAGTATTCATATTTGATAACAATAAAAATACACAATCAACTTTCTATCTGCAAGTGTGTCTGCAACACAAGAGAACAAATTTCTAGTTTTCTGATTACAGTTGTTTCAGTTTCAGGACTGGACAACATGTTGTTATGGACCAGTGTGAATAACAGATATGAAGTGTTCCTACCAGTAATTTCTTTTTTACATATATAAAAATTTCCTTCATAGAATATTTATACAACAATATACCTCAATGTGAAACTACACAGTTACATTCATATGTTTTTTTAGATTCAGGTCGTAAGATGAATAGAATGGTATAGGAGACTGTAAGTGCTTGGTCATAACCACAAGGCAACATAGTATCTATGGCTGTGATTTGTAAGGAAACTTGTGTAACTGTTCACTGTTCCAAGAAAGTTTCTGCAGTCTCACAAAATACTCTACTGTCAGCTTGCAGCTTTTCTAGAAACACACAGTATTTACAAAAGTTTTCATTTACTATGCCTCTGTCATAATACAGGGCGCATACATGGGGGGTGGGGGTGCGGGGGGGGGGGGGGGGGGGGACCTGGATTTCCCGGTTAAAAATACACTTTCTCCTGGGTGAAAATACACTTTTTCCGTGGTAAGTGACAGTACACTCTTCCTCGGCACTGTAAAACTCATCAATCCTTTGAATGTTTATGGTTTTATATACTGACATAGAATTTCCCGGCACTTTAGAAAACGAAACTCAGGGGAAAAACACGTTTTGAAAGATCTTTGATGTGCAGCAACATGTATGCTGCATATTTTCGTACAACGAAGTTATAAATTTGAATTCCACCGAACACCGCATGTCACTTTCCGAAGCACTGAAATCGAGATTGCGATGCGCTTATGTAAGCAAGTCATAGCTCATGTCACGTGATCTCGCCAGCTGATGACAGCATAGGACACTTAATGTAGTCAGCCAATAGCAAGATCACTCTTAAGTAGCGCGAACACACACATAATAAAAGTGAATGTTTTAAATTAATATAATAGCACACATTGGTATCAAAGATTAATAAGCTGGAAGAGAAGCTAAGCTTCCACATACAATGTTAATCTGTTTTACACGTGTTCCACTTTAAGATACATCACACAACTGTGCCAGTAAAATTTTTAATAACGATATAACTGTCTGATGTTCTGGGCTTGAAATTCTTCTAAATGGTCGTCCTCAAGGAGTTGATTTTTAAATGAGAGTCAAATGCATTGTGATTTAAGAAATTCATCGTACATTCTCGCACATTGGTCAGAACCAAAATAGTATTAAGAATTTTGTATGTAATAGTTCTTCCCCTTGCCATACAGTTCAGTATGAAGTTAGTCATTGTTTTGAGAAAAACAGCAGGAATAAGGATAGCCCTTATAATAAAACTTATTCATCAACTTTCTCATTTACGATAGCCTATCTCAATGTTGAAGGTATGAGTGGAAAACATGTAGTTTTAAATGATTTTGCAAATGAGAATATGTTCGATTCATTGTGTTTGAGTGAGCACTAGTGTAAAGGTAATGAAATTTCTTTTCATGTATTAGATGATTTCCAGTTAGTTAATAGTTTCAGCAGAGAACAACATATTCATAGGGGTGTGTCAATGTATGTTAAGAAAAATTAAACAAACAGGAGTAGTAGATTAGATTTTGGCTTTGTGTGTACTCAGTTGCACTTTGAAGCTACAGGTACTGATCTTGAAAATTTAAAAATTGTCATTGTATCACTTTACAGCCCACCCAATGAT
Source organism: Schistocerca piceifrons (assembly GCF_021461385.2). Classification (NCBI taxonomy): domain Eukaryota; kingdom Metazoa; phylum Arthropoda; class Insecta; order Orthoptera; family Acrididae; genus Schistocerca; species Schistocerca piceifrons. The sequence continues at coordinate 316,883,196 of NC_060141.1, read as the reverse complement.
GATCAACTAATCTTTTTAGAAAGACTTGAGAATTTATTAAATTTCTTTCATGGACCCCAGTGGAGAAAGTATAGTATAGTGATTTGTGGTGACATAAATGCTGCATTTGATATAACGAAAGATACACACAGTGTAAACGAATTTAAATATCTGTTAAGACAACTTAATTTTAGTTTTACTAACTACAAACCTACAAGAGAGACTGCTTGTCTTGACAATATGCTTACAAATGTTGGTAGAGATTTAATATGTTCCGATGTAGCTGTTTTTGCCTTCTCAGATGATGATTCAGTTTGGGTAGAAATAACATGGCTTAATATGAAGTCTACAGAGCTCGAAGAGCCTAAAGTGGCCATAACAAGGCCAATAACACAGGACAAAATTTCAAATTTTAAGGTTTCACTCAAGAATTATGATTGGGAAGATTTGTTTAACAATAACAGTCATTGTTCTGCTAATATAATCTTTGATAGATTTTCTCATGCTTTCTTAACTATTTTTAAGACAAGCTTTCCTCAGTACAAATGTAAAGTCAATCCCATCACATGTAACACAAATAAGCATAGGCATAAGTATGCATGGTACACTTTTGAACCAGCCAATACGAAAAACAAATTGTTAATGTATTTAGATTTTTACAGGCTACACAAAACAATTGAGGCTAAGTTAAGATACTTAGAGCTAGAAAGGATTATAAACATGCAATCAACGAGACTAAGAAACAACGTAACTTATTTAGTACTGAGTCATCCAAAAATTAATGTAAGAGCGCATGGAGTGTAATAAACTCAGTGGACAAAAGCAACCAAAAGAAGTTGTCGTCATATCACCAACTGAGTTTAATAACTTTTGTGTGCAATCTGTTAATGAAATTTGTGACAGTACTGTTAGGCCTCAGGAAACTGCATCTGATATCTTTAAAAACTGTAATAATGTAAGTTGTTCATTGAAAGACATTTTTTTTCCTCAGAGGTAACACCAGATATTGTTTTAAGTATTGTAACTAAGTTTAGGGCTTCTGATAGTGTAGATATATATAATCTTTCTAGTAATATCTTGAAAAACATAGCCAGTTGTATAGTACTTCCTCTCACTTATTGTATAAATAAAAGTTTAAATGAAGGTGTATTTCCAGAGGTGTTAAAATTATCAAGAGTTGTGCTTATTTATAAGAAGGGAGAGAAAAATTGCCATTCTAGTTATCGCCCAGTTTCTTTGACACCATTTTTTATAAGGTTTTTGAATCCATAATCTGCTACCAGTTATGTTATTATGCGGAACATAACAACATTCTTTCTGCTGCACAATTTGGCTTTACGAAGGGCAAATCTACTGTTTATGCTACTGATTCTTTGATAAAAAAAGGTGCTTAGAGCTTATGAGGAGAAGAACTTTGCTCAGGCTACTTTTTGTGACCTTAGCAAAGCCTTCAACTGTGTAGAGCATAGTTCACTTCTCAACAAATTAGTTCATTATGGAATCATTAAAAATAATGTAGACAACGTATTTGAATTATTTCTTAATACCCATAAACAAATTGTGTGTGTTGTGAACGAGAGATTGCAGATAGCTGACGTTAAGTGCGGTGTGCCACAAGGTTCACTTTTGGGACCATTGTTATTCATTCTAATGATAAATGATTTGCATATACTCAATCCATCCTCTATGCTAATGATACTAATTTTTTCGATATTGATTCAGACTTTGATGCCTTTCAAACTATGACCAAAGAGACACTATCGCAAGCAGCAATCTGGTTCCAAGCTAATGGATTTTTGCTCATTGAGAGTAAAACTCAGCAAACTGTATTTAGTTTAAGAGATCCGCCAGTAGAAGACTGTCTAGGTAGTGTTAAGTTTTTAGGTACTGTCACTGATAGTAAATTGTCTTGGGAGCCACACATTAAGTGTGTTAGTGCAAGGTTGTCTAGAGTGGTGTACTTGTTAAGAAATTTAAAAAAATCATGTATCTTTGGTTTATGTACGAACAGTCTATTTTGCTTTTTTTCACAGTATCATATCCTATGGACTTTTATTTTGGGTTAATAGCACGCACATTCAGGCTATTTTGGTACAGCATAGTCTCGATTATCCGATCTTCGGTTATCCGACCTTCTGTGTTATCCGACCCTTTCACCGCGCCGGCAGTGCACCAGCTGATGACAGGTCAGTGACTACTGTATTGTTTGTTGATACTCAGTTCACTCTCGCCGTCTGCTACTCCTCACTCCTCAGTGCTAACTCAGATCTGTCGTACAGTGGATGTGTTGCACTTTGTTTATTATAAAAATTTGTGGTGATGGCTTCAAAACAGAAAAAGGTGGTCATTTCAATGGAAGAACAACTTAAAGCTTTAAAACGAATAGACAATGGTGAAACTGTATTAAAAGTGGTGCAAGATTATAACGTTGGGAAAACAACAGTTGGGGACTGGAAACGGAACCGCAATGAAATTGAGAAGCAGTGTTCTCAGCGAGCAGCCTCGGCTGTTTTGGAACATTGGAAAACCATGAAAAAAATGTGATTATGAAAAAGTAAGTGAAGCTTTGTTCCTATGGTTTACTCAACATAGAGATAAAGGTGTACCCATGTCGGGACCTATTTTGCGGGAAAAATCCTTAAAGTTTTGTAATGAACTAAGCGAAGGTGATCCTGATTTCACAGCTAGTGTAGGCTGGCTCGATAGATGGAAGAAAAGATACGGAATTTGGCAACTTAATGTCTGTGGTGAAAAGCTTTCAGCAAATTTTGAAGCTGTTCAATTGTTTATGAATAAACTTCACAAGGTATTGGACAAAGAAAACTTAACAGGCGATCAAATTTTTAACTGCGACGAGACTGGTCTCAATTACAAAATGTTACCGGAAAAAACATTAGTGTCAAAGGCCGAAAAGGCAGCGCCAGGCTACAAACATAGCAAAGAAAGAGTGACAATTTTTGCATGCAGTAACGCCACAGCAAATCTGAAAATGAAACTGTCTATGATAGATAAGCCAAAAAAACCAAGAGCATTTAAAAATATATCTAAAAATGCTGTACCAGTAAAATATTACAACCAAAAAAGTGCTTGGATGAGCTCAGACATTTTTAAAGAATGGTTTTTAACGAGTTTGTGCCACAAACTTAAAAGTTTTCCAAAGCCTACAACTTGCCCCTCAAAGCACTGTTGCTTCTAGACAATGCCACTTGTCATCCTAATGAAGATGAACTTCAAGATCAAGATGTAAAGGCCATGTTTTTGCCTCCAAATGTCACATCCTTATGTCAGCCTATGGACCAAGGGACCTTAGAGACGCTGAAGAGAAACTACCACAGAAACTTGCTTTCCTCTTTAATTAATGCTATGGACAAGGGAGAAGACATGCAAGAGCAGTTGCGCCGTATTAATTTGAAAGACGTAGCTTATGAAGTGGCCCAATCTTGGGAGTGTTGGAGCAAATACTACTGCAAAATCCTGGAAAATTTTGCTACAGAAAAATCAAGAAAATTCTCCAGATGATGAAAATCTACAGCAGCAGACTGAACCAGAAAATACTACCCTGCTTTCATTGTTACGAAAAGTTCCGGGATGTGCTGACACCACAGAAGATGACATAAATGAATGGGTTGTCCAAGATGATGAATTTGAAGTGACAGATGAAGAAATAGTCAACATAGTAAATGAAAAAGAAGAAGACGAAGAAGCGGATGTAGTGGAGGAAAGTGCACCTAAGATTTCTCACAACAAAGGACACAAGGCCTTATAAACTGCTTTAAAATATGTAGAGGAACTGGAGGAAACATAGTCTACCAAGGTTTTACTTCGTAAGAGACTACGTGATTTAGCGGCAAAAAAACGGCAAACAAAAGACAATTACTAACTTCTTCACACAGTAAATATCTATTCAGTCTAATTTGATTTGTATTGCATTAAATGTTTAACTCATTTGGCCTACTTTAGTTTAATTTTTTGTTTTATTTTCCGTGTTATCCAACCTTCCTGCTTATCCAACCTTGCCACGGCTGGTTTAGGTTGGATAATCGAGACTCTACTGTACAAAAGAAAGTTATTAGGATTATTACAAACTCAGAAAATCGTGACCACTGCAGGCCATTGTTTCCTGACCTAAAAATATTAACTGTAATAAACTTAATACACCTACACTGTTCTCTTATATACAAAAAATAACTTATCAGAATACCAGCTTATACAGGGTCTACACTCCCACTACACTAGAAATAATAGGCATACTGACATACCTTACTGTAGATTATCGAAAACATTGAAGAGCTATGAAGTTTTTGGTATGAAAATGTTCAACAAACTGCCTGTAGAATGGGTAGAAGCTACACTCGACTTATTTAAGCACAGATTGTACAGTTGGTTATCGATTAATCCTTTTTACTCAAAGAATTTTATGAATGTGAAAAATTGATGTCATAGAAGTAACTGTTGGAGAGTGTACCATAATTTCTCTAATGCTGTTAATGTAAGAGGCTTTAATCATGTTTTTGTAATCCTGATGTTTTCTATAGCTGTAATCAGTTGAATGACAATAAAATTTAATTTATTTTATTTATTTATTTATTTATTCTTTTGTAAAACGAAATTTGCTTTGAATGTAACACTTTTCAAACCACCATTTGCAATATTTTCCCGCGACCTGTTAGAAATAGGTTCATTTCAGTAGTTGCAAGGGAGTGCCAGTTGACAGGCGTCACCGTGCTTGAGCAGCTATGATGACGCAGGAAGCCCACATGTTCATACGTGTAAAACATTAAAAGATCTTACATTATGTCATAAAAAAAAAGAGGCATTAGAGGATACTTCAAGAGCATCAAAATTTCGTGAACCATACTAAAATGCATAATTCGGCTTAAAGTGCACATTTGTATGTCCAGATTCAGATGTAAATTTTCTTGGAGTACCAGTACTGTACTACCTCATGTTTGGTTCTTTATTATGGCATAATGCCATATGTGCACTTTAAATGCAGCGAACAGCTGAAACTAGCCAATAGTGTGAAATTAAACACTTCGTTTAAAATAAATTGACTGCCTCAGCAGAAAAGATTAATAAAAGCAAACTGACAAAAATAACTTCATTGTTCTGCAAGGTGATTAATGCTTGACTGTCAGAAGGGTGGAAATAAAATATGAAACTAATAACATAGTTTAGCCTTCCGTAATTATACAAGGTGCTACTCATACGCGACTCAACTGCACGTGTGCAAGAGCCCACCCGCAACTGCTCAAACGAATCTAATTTAAACAGTTATCACATCACACTCATTGGAGGCAATTTGTTATTATGAAGCATTGCACAGTCTCCCTAAAGCCTTTGATGCACTTTGCTGTTGGCAGACACTTGTATGAGCACCGTGTTTTGTTGTTGTATATGGCGATTTTCCTTTGCAACTTAAGTTTTATTTTTTTTCCTCTCGTTCATGTTTTGTTGCTGTAGTAGCGGGGTAATACGCTTTGTTACAGTACTAGTTCTTACCAGTCAAAATCACAAAAATTTAACTGAAAACTAAAACAATGAAAAATTCCCGAAATTCTCCCGGATGAAAAATTTCCTGTGTTTCTCCCGGATTTCCCCGGGTTGTATACACCCCGTAATAAGTAAACTTTTTATCCCATACTGATTTCTTTCAAATTGTGGGTACTGAAATATGATTGACAATCACATTCTGCATTATCCTGCCATGTCCTTAATCAGTCTTGGCACACAAATATCAAGCACAGTTCGTTCAGTCACTAACCCATCTGCTAAGCCAACTGTGACACACTAAACTCTGTTATCCAGTCGCTATTAAGTTCCACAACATAATTCCAATGTGGAATATTTACTATTTACCTTACATCTTACAAATTATCATATACAAATATGGTATTCTGAGTCCCTGGTGCCCATACAATGACCAATTTCTAATGTGGTTACAATATGTGCATGCCTGAAATATAAAAAAGATCTCATCCTATCAATTCTTGAGAACTGCCAATGATCTGGGGATCCTTACTGAGTTGAATGCCTGATGAGAGAGATAATACAGAAAGAAAATTTGTGTGACTCCTCGTGGGCTTGTTTCACTCAGTGTGAAATGATCACAGAGAAGTTTAACAATCTCCAATGAGAGATATTAACCCTTTTTTTAAATGTGGGCATGTATATGCACACCGCATGGGTTCTCCTACAGTGTTATTGACAACTGTATGTGTCCTGAGATCGACCTCTTACTGCTACAGACCAGTTGCTTCCACATGTCAGTGAACAAAAAAGTTTCGAGTATTTATTATACAACATATGTGCCTCTTGAACTGTTTATGAAACATGGCAATTGTTATGACCAAATAATTCCTGATACACAGAGACCAAAATGAGCGTGTCACACCTGAACATTCTTCAGATATAAAAATCAATAACTCGAGAACAAAACGAGTTATCATTCTGCTTTCAATTTTAAATAAAACTTTGATATCTTATCTAGAGTTCATATACTGCAATATATGAGCTAAAATCAATCATATGCAAAGTTTATGCAATGAGTTTCACTTCTGTAATCTCCTTAAAAATAGCATGAAATGTTCTACTTAATTGTATGCATGCAGTAGCTGAGATGGGGGGGGGGGGGGGGGGGGCAAAAAAAAAAAAAAAAAATATATATATATATATATATATATATATATATATTCAGTCCTTTATTGACTGAAGATATCAGATCTTAAAATGTAAAAAAAATCAAATTTTTTCAGTGAATAGTTTTCTTAAAATTCTACGATAAGTATTTCATAGTGGGCAGAATTCCATCACTCGCCATGTTCCAGCGTTGGCGAGTAGTGCAGCCACAACAAAGCCGTGCCAAGCACACAATTCAGAGAGCACATCTGTAGCAGGGAACGGGTTAAGGAGAAGACATTGCATTGCACAAAGATGCTTATTCTTAAAATTCTGACAGCGTGTACTTTAAGATGAAGTGACAAAAATATGAGGGGTAGTTATAAAGTCTTAATTACACTCTTTCTTTAATAAAAAAAAATAAAAAAACCTGTAATACATTTTTTGTTTATTTACAGGTATATATCCCCATTCCTGGTAAACATTAATAACTCCATGTCACTGGACTGTAGCACTAGAGCAGCCAAAATGAAGTGGGGCAGACTATTGATAGAGTAGAGTATCTTGCAGTAATTTGTTTTCAGCAGCATTAGAAACTTTGCCGTTGTGACAAGTAAGCCAGATGAATTCTTTAGCTGTCTGGATTGGCGTGACACAGCTCAACATTTTCACTGCTGCTGAAAATGAATTACCGCACAATTATCATTTTACCAATGGGCTGTGCCATTTTGTTTTTGCTCCTCTTGTGATGTGCTATGATACAGTGGTGTGGAGATTTCAACATGTACCAAGACGGTAGACAGGTACATGTGAACCAACAAACAGCTGATTAGATAAATTTATTTATATGCACTGAACAAATATTATGACTACCATCATAGTACTTTCTCTATTTGTCTCTCACAAACTGAGCATGACAAATAATTTAAAGTATTTGGACTTATGTAGAGATTGTACTGACAGTTGTTTTTCCACACTCTAAGGCATCCCACCGACATATGTCCCATCCTGGGTGCTATGACAAAAATGAAATCCACAAGAAAGACAGGCTGTGGCATGTATGTCACAGCACGTGACACTTTACGTCTTACAAGTGCCAGCAGCAGTCTCCAGCGGGGAGCGAGTAACTGTTCCAGGTGAATTTAATAATTCTTGATTGAGCTTTAAATGCATGCAAGCTCTCAATAGCACACAACAAAGTTAAGACCTTTAGTGGGTACCATTTCAACTAGATACTCATTTCCCGTGTTCCTGCATGGAGATGAGCAATTGCAAAGAATGGCAGACAAGCCAACTAGTGTGCTGTCACCAGTTCGTTGCAGGGTCCATATTTCTTGTGAACCCCTTGAAAAACATGTGCAAAGTCCCTATCGACATCATGATGCAAAGCGCTTTTCTTGCAGAAGTCCACACATCTGTGTCATCATAACAACATGTGGCAACTCTGCACACTAACAAACCAATGCCTGCAGCAGAAAAAACTCCAAATAGGCTGATGATTTCATTAATCATCAACAATCGGCCAATGAAGTTTCTACTTGACACTGGGGTTGCTGTGTCCCTATTAAATCTGGACATATCAATTTATTGGCCCACCATCACTTCAGCAGCTACAAAAGGTGGCCATAAACTGAACTTTTTGGCAAACTTATTATGCAAGTACGTATCAGAACATAGAGCATAGGATAACATTTCTAACTGTACACTTATCAGTAGCCATTAACAGTTTTGGATTGGGTGATTTCACAGCATTTCTGTTTAGAGTAGATGACCAAATCTATCTGGTGTCCTCTACCATTTCATTTAAAGACCTCGATAAATTGTGCAAATGGTAAGACCAATTATGTGAACCATATTTTGTTTGTGTCACTAATTTTCAAGCATATTTATCATTAAAATGGTCTCCTCAACCTTTCTTCTACCACACAGGGCCACTTCTGTTTGTTTTGCAACAGACATTTAAAGCACACTGAGAGGCATCAGAGAGTAAAACTAAAACAATCACAAAAGGGGAAGTCAACTTCTGCAGCCAAGTAGCAGTCTCAGTCACAGTAGAAGACAGAATACTCTAATTACAGAATGGTAAAAGAAAAAGGATGCAGAGGTTAAAATGATCATGTGCCCAACTCATCTACTCTTCAGGTTCAGTGCACAACTGATTCAATCTGAAGTGTAAAAATGGTAAGAAGAGTAAGTGTAAAACAACCATAAAACTAAGTGAAATACAGTAAGGTGGGAGAGGTAGCATCCAACTGTCAACCTCCCAATCTCAGTAGAAGACCAACAGAATTCTTGTGCCACAGAATGTTAAAAAGAGGTGATGACATCACAGTGACAAATTTCAAATGATACTAAGTAAACCACTCTATCAAACAAAATGTAAAATCCAATTTTCTGCTTGTACATAGTTACCTCACTGGAAGGCAAGTAGTCCTCAACTTTTAGTGTTCACAATAAAGCAGTGAATCTGGGGCAGGGGCAGCCTAACTGGACACTGCCCATTCACAAAAAGTGGTCACAACAACACAGTGTGCACTTTTGCCTGAGGTATCAAGTGTCAGTCAAGTGCAGCTGATAACTGAGCCAGAAAATTACAGTAGATCACCTTTGAGAAGGCAGAAGGGAAGACAACTATGCAGCCATAGACCCTACTACAGTTAATAACTTGTTCATTGAGGCCACAATGTGTTATTCCGTGTTTCAAGTTTCAATAAGCTGAAGATCCAGTGCTGACTGCAAGTCGGATTCCAGTATCTCCATTCCAAGGCTTCCATCTTTGTAGCTTCCTTTATTAACCAAACAGAAAGTTCCTTCCCTACGATCCTGATGCAACTGCTTAGGACATCACCACAGATCAGGAAATTGTTGCAAGTTTTTTAGAGTCCAAGTATAATGGATGGCTTGGATAATGTCAATTAATTATTGTATAAAAATACTGGAGTTATTCATGATGGCACAGTTGATGTGATCACTGACATTCAAGCCATCATATAAATGATTTTCAAACCAAGAAATTCACCAAGAACTGTGAGGTACAGACACCAAAATCCAAAGGAGTCTACTACCTCCTTTGGTCCAAATGATGATCCAAGAGGATCTTTGGATGAGGTATACAATATGTATATGTAAGCATTTGTGAGGATAACCTAACAGGAGGGTTCAATGGGGAGCACAGAAGTCACAGTGGAGAGATACTCCAAGCAAACTGCTACTGGGGTACCAGACCTGGGTCACCTTCATAGTAGGTGAATCCCCCAGGGAAAAGAATATGTAAGGATATTCGGGTGTTCAGAGTAACTGTGGACACGTACAGCATGATTCTTTAGTAACTGATGGTGTCCTATCTGTAAAGGAGGAATCCCAACTCCTGCCAGGGCCTATCCACAAGACTCGTCCAAAAGGTAAAACTAGTGCTTTGTACAAAATCAAACACTGGAAAATTCAGGATGGAAAAAATGACAATATTACGAAAAGGATAGACTGCTACTCACCATATAGTGGAGATGGTGGGTTGACCACTTTCTCTGGCTGCTGAGCACAGACTGTGAGCACACAGCTGGATGGGAGAAGCAATTTGGGTGGTGAGGATAGTGAAGAGGCAGAGGAGGGGTGGGGGGGAGGGATAGTAGGGTAGGAGTGGGTATGATGAAATGTTGCTTGTGGGATCATATAAGGTGGGAAGAGGGTAAGACAGCTAGGTACAAGGCTGAGAGGTTACAAGGAAGGCAGCAGGGGGGGGGGGGGGGGGGGGGGGGCAAGGAGAGAAGTAAAAATACTGCAGGTGCATGGTGCATTGGTGGCATAAAGGCTGTGTAGTGCTGGACTGGGAACAGGGAAAGGGATAAGTGTGTGAAAGACAATGAGTACCAGAGGTTGAAGCATAGAGTGTTCCAGGAACATTGGATATATTGCAGGGAGAGTTCCCACCTCCACAATTCAGAAAATCTGGTGTTGTTTGGAAGTATCCAGATGGCACAGGCTTTGAACCAGTAATGTAAATGATGAACATTGTGTTGGGCACTGTACTGAAAACTGGGTGGTCCAGCTGTTTCTTGGCCACAGTTTGTCAGTGGCCATCATGTAGCCAGATAGCTTGTTGGTTGTCATGCCCACACAGAACAGAGCACGGCAGTTGCAGTTTAATTTGTAGATCACAAGACTGCTTTCATATGCAGCCCTGCCTTTGATGGGAAAGGTGATGTTTGTGACTGGACTGGAGTAGGTGGTGGTGTGGTGGTTGGTTGGTTGATTCGGGGGATTGGACCAAACAGCGAGGTCATAGGTCCCATCAGGTTAGGGAAGGATGGGGGAGGAAGTCGGCCGTGCCCTTTGAAAGGAACCTGAAGCTATTTAGGGAAATCACGGAAAACCTAGAACAGGATGCCGGATACGGGTTTGAACCGTCATCCTTCCGAATGCAAGTGCAGCGAGTAGGTGGTGGAGAGAGGATGTATGGAACAGGTCTGGCATAGGGATCTGTTACTGGGATATGAGTCATGTGACATGGAGTTGGGAGCAAGTCTTTAGTAAAGATGGATGAGGATGTTGTGTAGATTCAATGGGTGGCAGAATATCACTTTGGGAGAAGTGGGAAGGATAGTGGGTAGAACATGCCTCACTTCAGGGCAATATGAGATGCAGTCAAACTGGCGGAGAATGTGATTCAGTTGCTCCAATCCTAGTTCTTACTGAGTCACAAGAGGATATTTCCAGAGGGAATGCTCATCACGACAGATGTGACGACTATTGGGAAAGACTTCTTGTTATGGAATGAGAGGAAGCTGTTGAAGTGGAGGTACTGCTGGTGCTTGGTACTTTGATATGGGAGGAGGTACTAATGTAGCCATCTTTGAGGTGGAGGTCAACATCAAGGAAGGTTACTTGTTGGGCTGAGGAGGACCAGGTGAATGGGGAGAAGGTGCTGAGGTACTGGAAGAATGTGGATTGGGTGTCCTCACCCTTGAACCAGATCACAAAAATGTCATCAATGAATCTGAACCAGGGAGGGGTTTGGGATTCTGGGCGGTCAGGAAGGACTCCTCTAGATGGCCCAAGAATGAGTTGGCGTAGGACATGTCATGTGGGTGACCATTGCCAAGCCCCAGATTTGTCTGGGGGAAAGGAGAGACGGTGGGGGTGGGGGAGGGGGGAGAGAGGGGGCAGTGCCTTGAAAGATTTAGTAACTGTGTGTGAGGATATAGTTGGTCACGGTGACTAGGAACAAAGTTTTATGTTTGGAATCCGTTGGGTGTTAAGGAAGGTAATGTTCAATAGTGGCAATGCCATGAGCATTATGGATGTTAAGTGTAGAGCGAGGTAACATCAACAGTGACGAGCAGGGTAAAAGAACAAGAACTGTGGAGAGTCGATGGAAAAAACAGTTGCTGTCTTTTTATCTAGGAGGATAGGTTGTGGGTAATAGGCTGAAGGTGTTGGTTTATGAGAGCAGAGATTTTCTCAGTGGAGGTATAGTAATGGGCCACAATGAGGGTGTAATGGGTGGTTGGGTTTATGGAATTTAGCAAGCATGTAAGAAGGTAGGAGTGAGGGAAGTGGTAGGGGACAGGAGGGAGATAGACTCTGGGGAGAGGTTCTGGGATGGGCCTAAGGATTTGAAGCAGATCCAGCTACGTTTTAGGGTTTGTAAGTGGACACATCTGACAGGTAATCCTTGTGGTTCAAAACAACAGTGGTGGGATCTTTCTCAGCAGGCAGGATTATAAAGTCATGATCAGTTTTTAGTGGGTGGATTGTGGTTCTTTGTGTGGATGTAAGGTTAGCTTGCATGTTGAGGGGTTTGGGGAATGATGGTGAAGCAAGATTTGAGGTTAAGAAATTCTGGATAGTTAACAGGGAGTGACACTGGGGATGTATCATGATTCTACGGAGGAGTGAACTGAGTCACACATGTTTCAACATTGGTCTTTGATTGAGTCTAATTGGTACAGCTGATGGCAAAAAAGTGTTTCCACTGTATGGACCGGGAGAAGGAGACAAGGTCTTTGTACACACACAAGAGGGTGCAGCAGACTGCAACCAGAGCTGTAGCTGAGGCAGCAGAGTGTTAAGTTTCAACCAGCACTTATTTTTGAGCTGGTGAATATCGGTACATCATGTCAACCAGGCAACAAGTAAAGAGTCCCAAGAAATGATATGATTCTACCACACTGAAATATTCGTTATGAGGGTAAAGTTCTGTTCGTTGATGAACAGTTTTACATCAGCAGATGTGTAAAACACATGTTTAGTCAGTGGAAAATCGGAAGCCATGAGTGAGCTCCCAGAAATGCAATTTTCTTACAGCACCACTAGCTGTTCAGCAATACTCATGGTTGAAGAATTGCAGTACATACAATAATCTTTGACATACAGAGGAGCCATAACCCCCACATCATCCACTGGCACAAAAAATGCAACACTACAATTTCTTACAATAACTGAAATTTATTTTAAATTTGTGTGATTTTTATGACAATCCACTATCTTATGTTGGAATATTGTGGTATGGTCCCTTCTAAGCATGCAACAATGAAAAAAGAAAGATGATTATAAGCGAATTTTAACAAATTGAGCTCAAGTGTAAAGCTGATTCAACAGTCACAGAAAGATCTTACAAATACGTGTGACTGAAATGGGAACAATTCAGACTACAAAAATAACCTCTACAAGCAGGGGAAATATTATATGTGCACATTCAGTGGTGGGTTTTTCTAGGTTGCACAGGAAACAACAGTTGATGCTAGTGCAATAAACAATCAACGCCAATAACATACCCTGTCTCAAAAAATTGATTGAAGTGCTTCACTGTGATTAAATAGATAATTACGTGATGATTACAGATCATTTGTTGGGTGTTGCATTTTTCTTGCCAGTCAGTGTACTAATGCCAACTGGCAATTTATAAAATAATGAACATAAGCACAGAGCCTTTTATGTGCAGCGAAGTTTTCCACTGATAAGTGACACTTATGTCATGCCCATCTGCAATGTTTGATAGCCTTGGCAATTCCCAGAGCTCACCACTGGGTTGGTTTCTGATGAAGTGTTATTTAAAAAAGGGGGATTTTTAACTCTTTTGCTTTTAGTATTGCGGCAGTTGTATCCTGTGGTATTTTGTCAACATTTCCTTGTGAGATAGCAACAGCTGGTAGAGAGGCAGAGAAAGCATTCCCATCAGCTTCCTTTACAGCCTATTTTCTGGGCACCAAGTCAGCCAACACTATGGGAGAAACATATCAGAAAATGCATAGTCTCCTAGAGTTTGCTGTGTACCCTCCACTGGATTGAGAGGAGGAAGCTGAAGTTATAAATCAACGGCTTAAAATAGGATTGCATAGTGGGAGAAACATGCACCATACTGGATGGCCTACACTACGCAGTTTGCCCTACAGTAAAATTTTGAACATAAAGATGTCAAATGTGGAAACATACCAAATGTGATTTATCTGAAATTAGTGAGGAAAACGAAGTCTATGAAATGTGGAGGGAGAATCCCCAGGAATATATCAAGGCCTTCTCTGATTCCATGGCATGGAGCTTACAGGTTTTGATTGCAGCATGCACAGGTTTCATGTTTAAGTACAGTTCTGTAATCATAAGCAGTTATGTACTGCCACTTATCCAATGTCTGCTTATGGAGTTCATTTCAGTAAAATATATTCTTACTGTTACTGTAATTTTCACAAATTTCTGTGTGAAATTATAGCATCAATATTAAAATGGCTTTCATCCACAAACTGCATCACAATTGAAGTACAGTTAACTTGTTTTGTAGTTTATTTTTGCCTCTAACAAAATAAACACAATGATAGCTCTTGTTAAATACCAAAAATTTAACAAATTCTTTTTCAGAGGCTATTTTTCGTTACTTCTATGTAAAAGTGTAATAATAAGATAAATTAATATTAACAATAACTGTACCTTTAACATTAAGTGAACCTCGCATTGTCCAGATACAGTTAGAATTGCACAGCCAAGTGGAGGATTGTCACAAACTTCCACCTTGCTGCAGTAAGCCAGAGTTGATATGGCAGAAGAGTACTTCACAATAAGATTAGCCACATCTGATGATGAGCATACTATATAAACTGAAAAAAAGGTCAGGTTTTAACAACAGTTTTTGATTTCACTTTTACTATTTTAAGTGTAAGCTCTGCTCTTCACTTAATAAATACAAGATACTTTTGTTTTACTAACAACTTATACGGAGACATTTGCTTTTACAATGAATGGTCTCAATATACAGTCATCTATTTGTCATACTTATGAATGCTCAGTAAATTCACTCTGCCATTCACTGGCACTGAAATGATCAGGAAAACTAGTACATGTACTGCTTCCATTATTTAAGCAAAATCAACCTGTGACGTATTTCAGTTTCATTGGCAAAAAGTTAAAGTATTTATAAACACAAATTTTTCTCACAAAAAGCTTGGAACTTACATATTTTTCATGACATAAAAAGAAAATAATCAGTGTTGACAATCCTCTAGTTCAAACATAATTCATACTGAAAAATCACATTTTAAATGTCTGAATATGAACTTCGTAGCACTGACCTGCAACAAACACGTATTAGAAAAAAAGTATGACAGGGAAGAATGTCTTAACCCTATAACACATTTACCTTGCTTCTTAATGGCACATTTGCAGTGAATTACAAAACAAAAAATTACATCTGAAGAAGCTGTTGATAATGCAGTAACAGTAAATAGCAGTCCTACAACAGCTCAAGTAGATTATATGTAAGAGGATTATCACAAGGTACACACGTAAGCAGGTCTAAGTGTAATAAGTCTAATGGTTGACTAACTTAATGATGTATTTGTATAGCTAAATGAATGGATCTGAACAATTAACAGTTCATATGGATAATTTACATAGGTATACATCTTGTTTCTAAACATATCTTTCCAAAATAATGTATAAGATGCACCCCAAAATGGCCTTCTAAAACGTTGGTAAAGCTGAAGTATTGAATAAGAATTAATTGATTTTTGTCACATTACTCTGAAACCACTGTTTGTAATCACTTGTTGTGGCACCTGATGTGTTCTCCAGAAAATATTGCACACAGCCATTCATAGGAAAGTGCTGAGCTGTCTAGTAGTCAGGTATTAACTGAATTAAGGCAGCCTCCGAAAGAGGGTGCACAAGGCAAAATCTATTTTATGCTTTGCCTTGTGTCACACAAATAGTTCCAAAGTTGAAATCAATTAGTCAAATACGGAAATAAGCTGACAAGTCTCCACTCGAGACAGTATCCACACAATAGCTCAAGACAGCACATCAGTACTCAACTACAGTCACCACAAAGAAGAGCCAAACTGGATACTCTAGAAGTAATTGTAGTAGTTGTTCACTGGATTCACAACTAGACCAAAGTTAAAGATGGCTCTGTGCATGTGAACACTGAACTACAGCCATGCACCATCTTCATATTGCTGCAGATATTGAAAGGAAAAAGGTCGAACTAAACCATTCACACCCTGTCCATACCCATTGATCACCAAGATCTAGGTTGAAATCCAGAAGTAGCTTCCTTAGTTCAACATCAACACTAACAATGTCTCCATGTGCTGCCAGAGAACAACTGTGGGCAGCTACATGTAACCACTTTCAAATGTGGATGAAACCTACTGAGTGTCTACCATCTGAAGGCACCCTAGATTCATCCAGCTGGAGAACCCTGAGTAGGCTAAGATCTGTTGTTGGTAAATCCAGGGACAAATTTGTCAAATAGGGACTTTCCAGAGGACCGACACAATGTGAATGCAGAGGAGATAAGCAATGGATCACCCTCTGCCACTGTCTATGCTGCCCTGAGTCTTGCAATGACGAAGAGCCGATGAAAGCTGAAAGTAGTGCAGTTGCTGTTGTTCAGCACTGCAAAAAGAAAATTTACATAATTAACTAAATAAACTACATAAATTGTAAATTATGTGAATGGTATCCCTTAATACTGTACAGTCATGTGATGTAGAGTTCTGTACAGCTTCTGGTTCAACTGAACCTCTGACGAGACTGTATAATTGCTGCATGCAAACAAGCCATCTCAATACAGAAACTAATTTTGGGGATCGAGTAGTTTTCTTCCTGTCACATTTATATAAGTAATGCCAATCCAACAATGACCTTCTCCTCGGAAACATATCAGTTTTGTGAAACTTTGTTAGAACTGGAATAATATCAATTTTTACTTTTTATGAGCCTGGTCTCTGTATAGTTTTTAGTATTTTTATTATGGCTTATAGTCCTTTAAGTACATATAGGACTGTCATAACTTTAATGAATTCAGTTTCTCTCTCTAAATGTAAACACAGTCTTGGATAGTGCACATGGCCAATTTACTTCTGTAACTGGTACAAAGACAAAACACCTTTAAGCTTCTACATAACCACCAAGTAATTTGAGCAATTACAATATTGCTTATCCAGTTTAGTAGAAGGAGAAATAAAAAAGAGAAACTCTCAAATGGAACAATGCGGCTATTAAAGAAAAAGAGAGGGTTTCAAGAAAACAGCTATTCAGAGAAATTCCATTTTTGAGAGGGTACAACCAAAATTTGGCAAGAATCACAAATGTTTTGAGAGTGTGAAACAGACGAAAAAAGTAAGATATTACATCTTATCACTTAAGATGACAGAGCAACTAACACTAGATAGAGAATTAAATAAGCAATTGAAGATTTGTGGAGATGTTTGAATAGCTTAGTAGATGAATCAGAAACATAAAACATTAATAATGAAAATAATGATATTCTGAAAGAAATGCCACATAAGCTACAGAAAGCTGTTTGAGGTATGATGTGAGGAAAGTCTCCAGGTAATGATAGTGTTTCAAAAGAAACAACAAGAGCTGGAAGCAAAGTACTACAAAAGAAATTTTTAAAACTAATGACATAAGTCTACTGAAGAAAATTATTTCCCAAAAGAGTACTGCAATTTTTCTATTTCACAGGAAAGAAGGCAGATAATAATAATAAAAAAAAACCTATAAATGTAAAAGTGAGCTGCCCACAATATACAAGATCTTGACCAAAAGTATCAAAAACGGCATGGGAAAAACAATGGATTTTAGTTCAGCATAAAAAAATTACCCAGCATTGGGTGTCAAATGGTTGTTGTTGTTGATTAGTTTACATTAGATTAGATTAATACTAGTTCCATGGATCATGAATACGATATTTCGTAATGATGTGGAACGAGTCAAATTTTCCAATACATGACATAATTAAGTTAATTTAACAACATACTTAAGTTAATATAACAACTTTTTCATTTTTTGTGTTTTTTAATTTTTTTATTTTTTATTTTTTTATTAATTTTTTTTTTAAATTTATATCTAAAAATTCCTCTATGGAGTAGAAGGAGTTGTCATTCAGAAATTCTTTTAATTTCTTCTTAAATACTTGTTGGTTATCTGTCAGACTTTTGATACTATTTGGTAAGTGACCAAAGACTTTAGTGCCAGTATAATTCACCCCTTTCTGTGCCAAAGGTAGATTTAATCTTGAATAGTGAAGATCATCCTTTCTCCTAGTATTGTAGTTATGCACACTGCTATTACTTTTGAATTGGGTTTGGTTGTTAACAACAAATTTCATAAGAGAGTATATATACTGAGAAGCTACTGTGAATATCCCTAGATCCTTAAATAAATGTCTGCAGGATGATCTTGGGTGGACTCCAGCTATTATTCTGATTACACGCTTTTGTGCAATAAATACTTTATTCCTCAGTGATGAATTACCCCAAAATATGATGCCATATGAAAGCAACGAGTGAAAACAGGCGTAGTAAGATAATTTACTAAGATGTTTATCACCAAAATTTGCAATGACCCTTATTGCATAAGTAGCTGAACTCAAACGTTTCAGCAGATCATCAATGTGTTTCTTCCAATTTAATCTCTCATCAATGGACACACCTAAAAATTTGGAATATTCTACCTTAGCTATATGCTTCTGATTAAGGTCTATATTTATTAATGGTGTCATACCATTCACTGTACGGAACTGTATGTACTGTGTCTTATCAAAATTCAGTGAGAGTCCGTTTACAAGGAACCACTTAGTAATTTTCTGAAAGACAGTATTGACAATTTCATCAGTTAAGTCTTGTTTGTCAGGTGTGATTACTATACTTGTATCATCAGCAAAGAGAACTAACTTTGCCTCTTCATGAATATAGAATGGCAAGTCATTAATATATATTAAGAACAACAAAGGACCCAAGACTGACCCTTGTGGAACCCCATTCTTGATAGTTCCCCAGTTTGAGGAATGTGCTGATCTTTGCATATTATGAGAACTACTTATTTCAACTTTCTGCACTCTTCCAGTTATGTACGAATTAAACCATTTGTGCACTGTCCCACTCATGCCACAATACTTGAGCTTGTCTAGCAGAATTTCATGATTTACACAACCAAAAGCCTTTGAGAGATCACAAAAGATCCCAATGGGTGGTGTTCGGTTATTCAGATCATTCAAAATTTGATTGGTGAAAGCATATATGGCATTTTCTGTTGAAAAACCTTTCTGGAAACCAAACTGACATTTTGTTAGTACTTCATTGTTACAGATATGTGAAGCTACTCTTGAATACATTACTTTCTCAAAAATTTTGGATAAAGCTGTTAGAAGGGAGATTGGACGGTAATTTTTGACATCAGATCTATCCCCTTTTTTATGCAAAGGTATAACAATAGCATATTTCAGTCTATCAGGGAAAATGCCCTGTTCCAGAGAGCTATTACACAGGTGGCTGAGAATCTTAACTTATCTGTTGAGAACAAGCTTTTAGTATTTTGCTGGAAATGCCATCAATTCCATGTGAGTTTTTGCTCTTAAGCAAGTTTATTATTTTCCTAATTTCAGAGGGAGAAGTGGGTGAGATTTCAATTGTATCAAATTGCATAGGTATGGCCTCTTCCATTAACAGCCTAGCATCTTCTAATGAACACCTGGATCCTACTATATCCACAACATTTAGAAAATGATTATTAAAAATATTTTCAACTTCTGACTTTTTGTTTGTAAAGTTTTCATGCAATTTAATGGTAATACTGTCTTCCTGTGCTCTTGGTTGACCTGTTTCTCTTTTAATAATATTCCAAATTGTTTTAATTTTATTATCAGAGTTGCTGATTTCAGACATGATACACATACTTCTGGATTTTTTAATAACTTTTCTTAATATAACACAGTAGTTTTTATAAAGTTTGATAGTTTCTGGGTCACTACTCTTCCTTGCTGTCAGATACATTTCCCTTTTCCGGTTACAAGATATTTTTACACACTTAGTAAGCCATGGTTTGTTACAAGGTTTCTTACGAGTATATTTAACTATTTTCTTGGGAAAGAAGTTTTCAAATGCATTTACAAAAATGTCATGAAATAAATTATATTTTAAATTGGCATCAGGTTCACGGTACACCTCATCCCAGTCTAACTGCTGTAGGCTTTCCCTGAAATTTGCAATTGTTAAATCGTTGACTGAACGTACTACTTTGGAGGACTGTTTAGTATTGCTGAATGGAGCTATGTCATATATTGTAACTAGCTGTGCACCATGATCAGAAAGACCATTCTCAACAGGCTGAGCATTTATCTGGTTAAACTTATCTTGGTCTATAAAGAAATTATCTATCAGTGAGCTGCTATCCTTTACCACCCGAGTAGGAAAATCAATAACGGGTGTCAAATTGAAAGAACCGAGTAATACTTCAAGGTCATTTTTCCTATTACCCTCTTTCAGAGAAACTACATTGAAGTCCGCACAAATAATAATTTGCTTCCCCGTCTGACAGATAGCACAACAAGGAGTCCAAATTTTTCAGAAATAGATGAAAATTTCCTGATGGGGACCTATATACAGTTACAATTATAAATATGCCTTTATTTAATTTAAGCTCACAGGCACATGCTTCTATATGTTTCTCTACACAAAACTTTTATGTTTCTATACTTTTTGCACAATGATAACTTTTGACATATATGGCAACTCCTCCTTTCTCCATATTTTCTCTCATTACATGTGCAGAGAGCTTATATCCACTTACATTTACCTTATCCATATCAGTAACAATGTGATGCTCAGACAGGCATAGTATATCTATTTCATCCTCAGCTTCTAAATCTTCTAAACAAACCAGAAGCTCATCTATTTTATTCTTTAAACTCCCAATATTTTGATGAAATATACTTACATTATTTTTAATTATACTTTTATGAGAACATTTCCTTATTCTAACATTTGCAGTACTCTCCTGTCTGAGTTTCTCATTGTGCTTAGGCCTAGTTGCTATACCAGTGGTCACATGGCGTTCAGAGAGGCAGATTACGTCAACTGGGTTGGGTGACTTTAAGTCATCAATGCAATTACCTAGGACTGAGATACAACTTGGTGGAGACAAAATTTCTGGTGATTGGTGAAAATTTATAATTGACAGCTGTGATTGGTGATCCAATGTGCTAGAATTGTGCTGTTTAATTTCTTTCCTAAACTGAAGATTTGTTTCAATCCTGGCCTCTCGTAGAACTTGACATCTTTCTGTCTTACCTATCCTAAAAAAGGTGCTGCTCCATGATTATAATAACTTAAGTCCCTCTTAATAAAATTTTGTTTCTGGGTTTTCAGCCAGCTAGCCTATCTCAAACATAATTGGCATGTGTATGAACAAATGGTAATTATTGGGAGCAAAATCAGCACTGCAGAGTAGGTGGTTAAAATCGTTCCATATTGAGGGCAGCACAACTTTCCCAGTAGAAAAATGGGATGCAAACTAGACTAGTGCGTACTTCAACAAAGAAATGGCATAATTTCTTCACCGTGACTGTGCTTCAAGGTAACTGTTATTTAACAACAGTACATCACCGAAGCATTACACTTTTTGTTGCATAGCTGAAAGTATGTGTCATTTGTTACAGATATATAAAACTGAGCATGATTTTCAGCTCCCCTTCTTCTTCTTCTTTTTTTACATTAATGTGCCTCTCAAGAACTCTGGAACACCTATCTCATGCATACGCATGTTAAAAATGACAGACAATCAATCAGATATGCTGTTTGCATCACTGTTAAGTGCTGTACTTTATTGACAACCTGCCTGCATATTTGGACTTGACTGACACCAGATACTTCAAGACACCTGCAACATCACAGCTCCAATTAGGCAGCATAAAAACTGTCTCCTGACAGACAGAAACCAGAATACTGTTCATGAGGCCCACTTATTCAGGTGGCCAACAGATTCCAATACAGCATTAAGTCAGCTGCATGTCAGTGTTCTCCAAGGACATTGATCAGGATCCAATTAAGTGGCTGACAGAATTTCATTAAACTGCTAAATACAACATGTGGAATGACTTGATGTGTCTGGCAAAAGTCTAATTTTACTGTGTATACTGCCCAGCAGTGGTATGAGAATAAAGAAGAGAAACTCGACAGAGGGGCAAATTCAAGGCTGAAACGAAAAAGACTGGTGACAATAAGCAGCATGTATACTTAGTGGTTGAACACTTGAAGAACAACTCCCTGTGTCATGGGGAAATGACACAGTCTTACAATAGAGAATGTTTTGGACCCAACCCACATTGTGAATCCAAATATGAAAAAGTCAATTAAATTAAAACCGTGTGCCTGACCGAGACTCGAACTCGGGGACCTTTGCCTTTCGTGGGCAATTGCTCTACCAACTGAGCTACCGAAGCACGACTCACGCCCCGTACCCACAGCTTTACTTCTGCCAGTATCTCATCTCCTACCTTCCAAACTTTACAGAAGCTCTCCTGCGAACCTTGCAGAACTAGCACTCCTGAAAGAAAGGATACTGCAGAGACATGGCTTAGCCACAGCCTGGGGGATGTTTCCAGAATGAGATTTTCACTCTGCAGTGGAGTGTGCGCTGATATGAAACTTCCTGGCAGATTAAAACTTGCCTGCGAAAGGCAAAGGTCCCGAGTTCGAGTCTCGGTCGGGCACACAGTTTTAATCTGCCAGGAAGTTTCATATCAGCGCACACTCCGCTGCAGAGTGAAAAATCTTATTCTGAAGTCAATTAAATCTCACATCTGAGATGTTAGTAGCAGAAGACATGTACCCAGTCCTGTTAAAGTGGGAATTTCATCAAGAGGTGCAAGTACGCCAAAGAAATGCAACAGAAAGAGTGTCAGCTGAAAGAAGTATGACTGAGTCTAAATGTAGTCCCTATGGCAGTTGTAGAAGATGCCATGACCTCACTTCTCTCATACATCTGGTATAAGAGAAGAGATACAACAGTTTATGGCAGCCAGGAATGTTGTACAGAGTCCCCATGAGAATATAGTCTCTATGGCAGTTGTAGAAGATGCCATGACCTCACTTCTCTCATACATCAGGTATAAGAGAAGAGATTCAAAAGTTTATGGCAGCCAGGAAAGTTGGACGGAGTCCACATGAGATAGCTGCCATGAATATCAACCTCATATATCAAGGGGTGTGTTGCATCCATGGTCTAGGGATTGATGTTGTTGTTGTTGTTGTTGTTGTTTTTGTTGTGGTCTTCAGTCCTGAGACTGGTTTGATGCAGCTCTCCATGCTACTCTATCCTGTGCAAGCTTCTTCATCTCCCAGTACCTACTGCAACCTACATCCTTCTGAATCTGTTTAGTGTATTGATCTCTTGGTCTCCATCTATGATTTTTACCCTCCACACTGCCCTCCAATACTAAATTGGTGATCCCTCGATGTCTCAGAACATGTCCTACCAACCGATCCCTTCTTCTAGTCAAGTTATGCCACAAACTCCTCTTCTCCCCAATTCTATTCAATACCTCCTCATTAGTTATGTGATCTACCCATCTAATCTTCAGCATTCTTCTGTAGCACCACATTTTGAAATCTTTTATTCTCTTCTTGTCTAAACTATCTATCGTCCACATTTCACTTCCATACATGGCTACACTCCATACAAATACTTTCAGAAAGGACTTCCTGACATTTAAATCTATACTCGAAGTTAACAAAGTTTTCTTCTTCAGAAACGCTTTCCTTGCCATTGCCAGTCTACATTTTATATCCCCTCTACTTCGACCATCATCAGTTATTTTGATCCCCATATACCAAAACTCCTTTACTACTTTAAGTGTCTCATTTCCTATTTTAATTCCCTCAGCATCACCCGAGTTAACTCGACTACATTCCATTATCCTTGTTTTGCTTTTCTTGATGTTCATCTTATACCCTCCTTTCAAGACACTGTCCATTCCGTTCAGCTGCTCTTCCAAATCCTTTGCTGTCTCTGACAGAATTACAATGTCATCGGCGAACCTCAAAGTTTTTATTTCTTCTCCATGGATTTTAATACCTACTCCGAACTTTTCTTTTGTTTCCTTTATTGCTTGCTCAATATACAGATTGAATAACATTGGGGATAGGCTACAACCCTGTCTCACTCCCTTCCCAACCACTGCTTCCCTTTCATACCCCTCGACTCTTATAACTGCCATCTGCTTTCTATACAAATTGTAAATAGCTTTTCGCTCCCTGTATTTTACCCCTGCCACCTTCAGAATTTGAAAGAGAGTATTCCAGTCAACATTGTCAAAAGCTTTATCTACGTCTACAAATGCTAGAAACGTAGGTTTGCCTTTCCTTAATCTGTCTTCTAAGATCAGTCGTAGGGTCAGTATTGCCTCACAAGTTCCACCATTTCTACGGAATCCAAATTGACCTTCCCCGAGGTCGGCTTCTACCAGTTTTTCCATTCGTCTGTAAAGAATTCGTGTTAGTATTTTGCAGCTGTGACTTATTAAACTGATAGTTCGGTAATTTTCACATCTGCCAACAACCGCTTTCTTTGGGATTGGAATTATTATATTCTTCTTGAAGTCTGAGGGAATTTCGCCTGTCTCATACATCTTGCTTACCAGATGGTAGAGTTTTGTCAGGACTGGCTCTCCCAAGGCTGTCAGCAGTTCTAATGGAATGTTGTCTACTCCAGGGGCCTTGTTTTGACTCAGGTCTTTCAGTGCTCTGTCAAACTCTTCACGCAGTATCGTATCTCCCATTTCATCTTCATCTACATCCTCTTCCATTTCCATAGTATTGTCCTCAATTACATCGCCCTTGTATAGACCCTCTATATACTCCTTCCACCTTTCTGCTTTCCCTTCTTTGCTTAGAACTGGGTTTCCATCAAAGCTCTTGATATTCATGCAAGTGGTTCTCCTTTCACCAAAGGTCTCTTTAATTTTCCTGTAGGCAGTATCTATCTTAGCCCTAGTGAGATAAGCCTCTACATCCTTACATTTGTCCTCTAGCCATCCCTGCTTAGCCATTTTGCACTTCCTGTCAACATCATTTTTGAGACGATTGTATTCCTTTTTGCCTGCTTCATTTACTGCATTTTTATACTTTCTCCTTTCATCAATTAAATTCAGTATCTCTTCTGTTACCCAAGGATTTCCACTAGCCCTCATCTTTTTACCTACTTGATCCTCTGCTGCCTTCACTATTTCATTCCTCAAAGCTACCCATTCTTCTTTTACTGTATTTCTTTCCCCCATTCCTGTCAATTGTTCTCTTATGCTCTCCCTGAAACTCTGTACAACCTCTGGTTCTTTCAGTTTATCCAGGTCCCATCTCCCTAAATTCCCACCTTTTTGCAGTTTCTTCAGTTTTAACCAACAGTTCATAACCAATAGATTGTGGTCAGAGTCCACATCTGCCCCTGGAAATGTCTTACAATTTGATTGTTCTCATCAGAACTGACAGCAAACCAACACCAACTATCAACAATGATAGTAGAGAGAGAGAGAGAGAGAGAGAGAGAGAGAGAGAGAGAGAGAGAGAGATAATAAAAGGATACTGAATGGTAACGCAGTATGTAAAGGGAGAGAAAAATCTAACAGTCATGGGGACTGGAATCTGGAATCCAGTTGTAGGTGAAAGAGTAGAAGAAAGGGTTACAGGGGAATATCAGCTTGAAAATAAGAATGAGAGAGGAGAAAGACTAATTTAGTTCTGTAATAAATTTCAGCTAGTAACAGTGAATACTCTGTTCAAGAATCACAAGAGGAGGTGGTATACTTGGAAAAGGCCGGGTGATAATGGAAGATTTCAGTTAGATTAAATCATGGTCAGACAGAGATTCCAAAATCAGACACTGGATTGTACGGCATAACCAGGAGCTGACATAGATTCAGATCACAACGTAGTAATGACATAGAATAGGCTGAATTTTAAGAGATTAGTCAGGAAGAGTCAATATGCAAAGAAGTGGGTTACAGCAGTGCTAAGGAATAAAGATATATGCTTGGAGTTCTCTAAGGCTCTAGACATTGCAGTATAGTGTAGCTCAGTAGGTAGTACCGATGAAGAGGAATGGACGTCTGTAAAATAGGCAATCCCAGAAGTAGGGAAGAAAAACACAGATACAAAGAAGACAACTGCAAAGAAATCATGGTTGACACAAAAAATACTTCAGCTGATCGATGAAAGTCGGAAGTACAAAAATATTGAGGGAAATTTAGGAATACAGAAACACAAATTGCTGAGGAACGAAATAAATATGAAATGCAGGGAAGACAAAATGGATGTGTGAAAAAATGTGAAGAAATCGAAAAGAAACGATTGCCAGAAGGACTGTCTCAGCGTATAGGAAAGTCAAAGCAACCTTTGGTGGAATTAAAGGCAAGGGTGATAACATTAAGAGTGCAATGGGAATTTCACTGTTAAATGCAGAGGGGAGAGCAGATAGGTGGAAAGAGTACAAAGAAGCCTCTATGAGGGGGAAGATTGGTCTGAAGTGATAAAAGAGGAAACATGAGTCGATTTTGAAGAGATAGGAGATCCAGTATTAGAATCACAATTTAAAAAAGCTTTGGAAAACTTAGATCAAATAAGGCGCAAGGGATAGGTAACATTCCTTCAGAAATTCTAAAACCATTGGAGGAAGTGGTAACAAAGCTATTCATGTTGGTGTATAGAATGTAAAAGTCTGGCACTATACCATCTGACTTCGGAAAAAATATCATCCACACAATTCCGAAGACTGCAAGAGCTGACAACTGCAAAAATTATCACACAATCAGCTTATCAGCTCATGCACCCAAGTTGCTGACAAGAATAATATACAGAAGAATGGAAAATAAAATAGATTATATGTTGGATGATGATCAGTTTGGTTTTAGGAAAGGTAAAGGCACCAGAGAGACAACTCTGACATTGCAGCTGATAATGGAAGCAATACTATATTGTTAACCTGGAAAAAGTGTTCGACAACGTCAAATGGTGCAAAATGTTCAAAATTTAGGGGTAAGCTGAAGGGAGAGAGGGATAAATACAACATGTATACAAGCCAAGAGGGAATAATACGAGTAGAAGACCAAGAATGAAGTGCTTGGGTTAAAAAGGGAGTAAGACAGGGACGTGGTCTTCCGCCTCTACTGTTCAATCTCTACATCAAAGAAGTAATGACGGAAATAAAAAAAGGTTGAGGAGTGGAATTAAAATTCAAGGTAAAAGAATTTTGATGATATGCTTCGATGATGACACTGCCATCCTGAGTGGAAGTGGAGAATTATATGATGTGCTGAATGGAATGAACAGTCTAATGAATATGAATTGATGGTAAATTGAAGAAAGATGAAAGTAATGAGAAGTAACAGTAATGAGAACAGCAAGAAACTTAACATCAGACTGATGACCTCAAATGCTAAGTCCCGTAGTGCTCAGAGCCATTTGAACTTAACATCAGGATTGAGTGTCCCAAATTAGATGAAGTTAAGGAATTCTACTACCTAGGCAGCAAAATAACCAATGATGGACGGAGCAAGGAGAACATCAAAAGCAGACCAGCACTGGCAAAAAGGGCACTCCTGACCAAGAGAAGTCTACTAGTATCAAACATATGCCTTTATTTAAGGAATAAATTTCTGAGAATGTACGTTTGGATCACAGCATTGTATGGTAGTGAAACATGGACTGTGGGAAAACCGAAACAGAAGAGAATCGAAGCATTTCAGATGTGGTGCTACAGACAAAGGTTGAAAATTAGGTGGACTGAAAATGTCAGGAATAAGGAAGTTTTGTGCATAATCGGAGAGGAAAGGAATATGTGGAGTACACTGACAAGAAGAAGAGACAGGATAATAGGACAATATGTTAAGAGATGAGGGAGCTGTAGAAGGAGACAGAGGTTGGAATACACCCAGTAAATAATTGAGGTTGCAGGTTGCAAGTGTTGGTCTGAGATAAAAGAGGTTGGCACAGGAGAGGAATTCGTGGATATCAAGTGGTAACAGAGAATGTTGAAGAAGAATTGTATCGATCTTTAACACCAACCTCTGCCACCAACTGAACATGCCATGAAGAATTAACTTAATGAACTCTGATTAGGCCTCCATAGGTACTCAATCAATCACATGTTTGTCGAACACATTGTGTTTGACCTGCCTGAAAGAAATTTTGACTGATGAGCAATTTGACAAGCAAGTTTGACAATTTATGCATGTGACTGGCAAACAACAGTCAGTTGCTTTCTTGAGATATCTGGCAATTGCAGTTTTGAAGATTTAAAGTTTGTATTCTGCTCTGCAACTTGTACACTGCCCACTAGTGTCAAAATACTTCTTGACACGATACAAATAGTGAGACAACTTCTTCAAAAGTGAGGTTAAATTTGAAGACTTAGTTGGCATATCTACATGCTTCATTGAAAAACCTGTGGATATCAAATAGCAAATTTAATGAACACGGCTGACCGTTTATAGGTGCCTTTATGCTGCAGCTGTCAAATGACAATCCAGCATTTAACCAATGCAGATACAACCAACTGCACCACCAGCCAGATATAATGCTCCACAGATGAATATTCATTTGGACGATGGAGGACAACATTGTGTTATTTTTCTACTGTGGATGTCCTGGACATGTATACTACTGGAGAGCAAGCAGATGAGTGCGCGACAATTATTACGCTGCTGTAGGCATTCCTCATCACTGCACAAAGGTACCACCTCTTTGTCTAGTCGATGAATACAGGAAAACTAAGCAAGTCAATCATCTATGGAGATGAAAGTGCCAAAGATAAAAATCCTCTGTTGACAACAGTTTCCAAGATTTTAGAAAATCTAATCAATGTCATCATCGACAGTCAAGCTACCGGGGCACCATATGATTCAGGGGCTTTTTTTTGTGTAATGTTGTATGCTTATCATCGCCAAGGAAAGTGACTGCACTGATGGGCATAAATGGGAAATATGTCCAGCCGACAGGAAAGTGTACTGCAAGAATAACTAGCAACAGGAAAAGTTATAATGTTATTCTTGAATGGAACTTCTTGTACACATCAGAAGCAGTCATAATCTATGGAAAACAGAGCTACAGATTGATAAACGTTATTCAGACAAGGAAACATAATGAAGATTGCTCTTGGCAGTTGTTTGGCACTGAAGACATTGCTTTTCCACCACCACCAACAATACGAGCTCCAGCCATCAATCTAAATGCTCAGTTAGACTGCAAGTGGTCAAGGAGAACTTTGGATTACTGATTATCAAGAGCAGCCACAATTCAGCCCTAAAGGTATGAATGTAGGAACAGCTGAACCAGTCCAGGACGATCAGTTCAATGCTACTGACAAAGAATTGTGGTGCACTGCAACTAGAGGCAATACTGGGAAGGAAGCCACTGTCAATAGGCTCTAGCTTGATTGGTGAACAATGTCAGTGGTGTTACCCATTCGGTGCCAATTTTCAGATGATTTCTAATCCAGAGAGGAGGAAAGATAGACAATATAGCCCATGGTAAAAGACAATATCAACACTGTGGACCATTCACCAATTAGCCAGCACTCGTATAAGGCGCTACTGGCTAAACGATACATAAATTGGGTGGAAACGGAGAAGATGCTGCAAGGTAGTACTGAATCTTCAGAGTCCTTGGTCCTCTTCCATGGTCCTTGAGAAGGAGGGGGCCAGTGGATAACATTTCTACACTGACTACTGATGACTAAATAAAACCACAGAAAAAAAGTCTACCCATTGTTGTGTAGTGATGACACACTACACTGTTTGAAAGGAGCAAAGAATTTTTCAATGATGGATGCGCAGACAAGCTACTTGCAAATCGATGTTAACCGGGAGAAGACTGCCTTAATAGCACTCGACAATCTCTATTACTCCAAAGTTATGCCATTTGAACTATGTAATGCTCCAGCCACCTTCAAGAGCATTATGGACAACCTGCTTCAACATTGTCTGGATCACACTGTCGTTTTTTCAAAGACATCTAAAGAACATCTAAGCTGCTTTGACAACCACAATGAAGGTGTGTTCAGACAGTAGGCCTCCACCTGAATCCGAAAAAGTGCATCTTTGTTGCCCAAGAAATAAAAATGTTGGTATCTATTTAAGGATGACTGAATCCTTCCCAACCCAGAATAAACACAAGCAGTCATATTTATAATGTGAGAGATTTCCTCAAAATGTGCTCGTACTCCTGCGATTCGTACCCCTGCAATTCATCAAGGACTTTTATAGTAAAGCACATCACTTGCAATAATTACTGCCAAATTTTCCTGGAATGAGGTGCAAGGAAGATGCTTCTCTGTTCTCAAGGAGGTGCTAATGACAAGAATGACAAGACAGAATTTCACACCAATGCTTGCAGTTATGGGACAGGAGCAGCTCTAGCGCACATTCAGGAAGGTACTGAGATGTGATAGCTTGGTCTTCCAGGATACTTTCCAAATCCAAGGTGAACTACCCTACAACTGAGGAAGTGTGCTTTGCAGTTGTTTGAGCCATCAAAAAGTTCCAGCCGTATTTATATGGGGAACTATTCACCAATGCAATGGACCACTATTCTTTGTGTTGGCTGCCTAGCCTGAAGAATCTGTTGGGTTGATTAGTAAGAGGGATATTGAGACTTCAGGAGTATATCATGGTAGTATATAAAAGCAGATAGTGCACTGCTGAAAATTATTAATGGAAGACTGTAGGAGCAGAACTATCATGCAATGGGGCGCAAACTGTTGCTTGCTATTCTAAATTACATACGGCCAGCTATTCTGAAGTATTTCCATCATGATTCAACATTTGGTCACTTGCGATTATTGACGATTCTAGACCAGAAACAGATCCATGCACCATTGTTCAGATCTCTCTGATCTAATATATACTACGTGAGCCACTGTAATGCATACCAGCAATGGAAGCCAAGCACATGTTGCAATTACCTCTGGCGCATCTGATACCAATTTTCTCTTGAACATCTCCATTCCACTGGACTGCATCGACCTCCTGGGGAGGTTTCCAAAGTCGGCAAATGACACCTGATCGATAATAGTCTGCACTGGCTACCTCAGCTGCTATGCTGCCACCAAAGCTGTGCCAAATGCCAAAGTTCTGTAAATCTCAATATTCCTTGAAGAAGACATCCTTCCGAAGCATGGAGCACCCTATGTGATGATCTGTGACTGAGGAAATGTTTCCCACTCAAGACTAGTATCAGAGGTAATTTCATGTTGCGACATCACCCATGGGATAATAACTGCCTACTACCCACAAATAAATTACGTCACAGAAAGTTTTAATAAGATGTTGGCAGATATACTCTCGATGTATGTTGATTTCCAACAAAGAGACTGGTATACAATCTGCTCATTGTGACATTCACATGTAACACAGCAACGTAAGACATTACAGACATCACACCATCCTTTCTTATCCGCAGTTGCGAGAACGAAAAGACTGTGGATACACTATTTCCGTTTAAGTCAGGTGACACACAGAATAACCACATGGAACATGTCATCAGTAGAAGTGAAGAACCAAGACAGCTACATACAGTCCCCTGATACCGTGGATAACTTACTAAAATGCTTCACTGGACCATATGGTATCTTTTGTCATTTGTCGAATGTCATATACAAAGACAAGCATTATAGCCCTTCATTACGAAGACAAAAGTGCAGAGACTGTCAAGTGTCCACTACATGTAGTGTGACTACAATTGTGAGGTGCAGATCAGTGATGGGTTTCTCATCCAAGGAAACTGAATGCTCGCTCAACATCCGTGAAACTTCGATGAGAGGAGCTACTGTCAATTCTCATCATGCAAAGATCCTCCAGTGCTGTCATACCAAGGATCACTGACAAAATATGGATGTTATAGTTTGCTCCAGGAGAGGAAGCAATGCCATGAGCTGTGCTGCATGCAATCTGGAGTAGCAGTTAGTATTGCTGGCTGGTATGCTGCAGGTTACCAATTCAAATCCCATCACTAGCAAATATCCATTGATTAATATTTATCATTTTTAGAAAGTTCTCAAAATTTCTTTATGTTTTTATTGTTTGCTTATTCTGGAATATTTACTGTTTGTATAAATAGCAGCACTTTATGTCCAGCATACAGTTCTGTACTGTCTGTATGCTGGAATACATAATAAATGTACTTTCAGTGCTAGGTGTTGTACTTCACTGAGGGCTCTGCTTTCAGATTTGGACACGATTGTGATTACAACGTGAAAATATTAACAAATAAGTTACATCAGCTGTAGATATTATCTTTAATGATTACCTTAATATTTTATTCTAAATCATTCTGAGGTATCTTTCTAGTTCCTATTTCAATATCCATGACAAACTGCTAGGTTTCCATTATATACCACTAACATTACCTGAAGCAGTCACCCTCATCCAATGTTGTTGTTGATGTTGTTTTCCTCATTGTCGTCTTTTTCTTCAGTCCAAAGAAAGGTTTGATGCAGCTCTCTGCAACACCTATTTGATGGAGACCTGTTCATCTCTGCATAACTACTGCAACCTACTTTGATTTGAACCTGCTTACTGTATTCAAGCCTTGGTATCCCTCTACAATTTGTACCCCCACTCTCCCCAATACTGAACTGATAATTCCCCGAAGCCTCCGCAGGACGTGTCCTATCATTGGATCTCTTCTTTTGGTTGAGTTGTGTCATAAATTTATAATTTTCCTCTAATTCGATTCAATACTTCCTCATAAGTTATTTAATCCACACATCTAATCTTTATCATTCTTCTGTGGCACCACACTTCAAAAGTTTCTATTATCTTCTAGTCAGTATTGTTTATCTTCCTCGCACCACCTCTGCAATAGGCCATATTCTAGAGAAACACTTCAAAGGGGAGGGGGGGAATTATCCTAATATTCAAATTTATATTCGATGTTAAGAAATTTCTCTTTTACAGAAATGCTTTCCTTGCTGGTCTCAGTCTACTCTTTACATTCTTCTTGCTTTGGCTAACATCAGTTGTTTTACTGCCCAAATACCAAAACCCGTCTGCTACTTTTTGTGTCGCATTTCATAATTTAATTCCTCTACTATATTTCATCACCCTTGTTTAATGTTCGTCGATATTATTCTTATAACCTCTCTCTGATAGAAGCTAATCTGCCGCATTGGTTTTTTCAAAGTCCTTTGCCATCTCTGAGAGGATTAAAATGTCATTGGCAAACCTCATACTTATTATTTATTTTCTCTGAACATTTATTCTGTTTCCAAACTTCTCCTCAGTTCTCTTTACTGCTTGCTCAATGTACATACTGAGTAACATTATCAGGAATAGGCTGCTACTCAGTCTCACTCTCTTATCACTACTGCTTCCCTTTCAAAGCAAAGTCTGGTTTCTAAACAAGTTGTGAATCACTTTTCGTTCCCCGTATTTTATATCTGCTACCTTTACAATTTCAGAGTGTAATCCAGTTAATACTGTCAAAATCTGTCTCTAAATCTTAAAATGCTCTAAAGGTAAGTTTGCCTTTCTTTCAAGTGACCAAAATAATTCAAAAGTTAACCGCCTGATGTCACTGTCTAATTGGCACAATATTTTGGCAAGTCACCACATTGCCGCACGTATCTACTCCCACCCTCCCTCCAATCTGACATTCCGTACACAATACGCAGCCAGGTGTGGGTGTCTTTCTAGCTTCCCCTCTCCCTCTTCTTCATCGCCGAGCTGCTCCTTCAAATTCTCACACTCAAGGATGCTTGCTGGAAGCATCTTTGCTGTTGCTCTGGCTATCCCTCAAGTCAGTTCATTGTGGGATGTCTGCTTCCACTTCTTAATCAGACTCGATGCAGGTTCCCAAACTTTACTAAGGATGTAGCCACTATCAGAATTGACTAGTAGTCTCTTTATTCAAATCTTGATAGAGTATTTAATGATGCAGTCCCAGAAGTTAGACACCTGAGTCACAACCTCTGTTTGTTAGCAATTCATTCTGTGTAATTCTGATAGGCAATGTTCCGTCACTACTGACTTGTTACACTGTTGCAATCCGGTCTGCTGCTGGTGTTCTTGGCAACGATCTTCAACAGTATGCACTGTTTCACCTATGTAAATCGTGCCACATTGGCAGGGGATCTGATGGAACCCAGATTTTCATAGTCCAAGATAATTCTTGGCACTACCAAGGAGTGCCAGTGTTTTAGCTGGTAGGCAGAAGATACGTCTTCAGTTGATGTTTCTAAGAATTTGACTATGTTTCTGGATAATGTGCCACAAAATGGCATAAATGCAGTGGCCACGTCCTCCTAAGGTGGTTCTTCTGTTTCTGCCAGTTGTACAGTCGATGTAGATGTAGAGCCTCCAAATCTGCCAATCCGTGCAGCAGTTTTTCTGTAACACTGTTCTCTGATGTTTAATTTCTTGGTTGAGGCTCATATTGTCTGAGAGGGTGGGAGCCCTTTGTCCCAACGTTTTGAGTCCGCCATTTCTATGTGCTGGGTGGCGGCAGCAGTCCACATGTAAGTATAGGTTGATGTGCATCTTCTTACAGTACATTCTGTGGCCAATGTGCCATTCGCTTTCCCTCTTACCAGGACATCAAGAAAGAGGAGCCCTCAAGTCACTTCAAATTCCATGGTAAAAGTGATTTCTGGTGTATGGAATTGAGATGTATGAAGAAATCCTTCAGCTTGTCTCTCCCATGGGACCTGATGAAGGTGTTACTTGCATAATGGAGGAAACAGGTAGGTTTTCACAGGACTGATTCCAGGGCTTCCTACACAAAATGTTTCGTATAATGTTGTCAATAATTTGTGAAAGTGGACTACCTACAGCTACTTCTTTCGTCTGCTCATAGTAACAACAGTGCATGTTGGACACTAACATCTGGCCCTTCATCTGTGTACTACTTCATTGTGAATCACACTGAGAGAATTAGAAGAATCAGACTATATTACCCATTACTAGACTGTTCCTTTCATTTTTTATGAATGTAATTGACTATTATTCCAAGACTGTGTAACATTCAAGGGTGAATTTTTCAGTTTGCTAGCACTGGCAATTGTTTACAGCTCTCTACAAGATTGAGTTCACCTTCAATACTGCAACACACGTACTTCAGAAATATCTGTAGTATGCTGCCTGAGCTCCTACACTTAAAAACACTGAGATGTTTACCATCTGTTTCTGCTTTGGCAGGTATATTGTAACCCCATGATTGCAGTACAAAGAGCTTTTATAAAAATCACTTTCTGTACAAGTTGTATCCAAACAAGGGGCATATGCTCACCCACAGTATCTTTATGAACCCCAAAAGGTAGAGATGCTAGAAGCACAACATTATATACTTTTTTAACATTAGCACAAACAATAAACTTTAATAATTTACAATAATATATATCTCAGTACTGTACTCTAAATTATCCTACAAAAATGTGATTATTTAAAGTACCTTCTGTTTTAACCTTGTTGGGCAGAGTATAGTCGGATCGTGTTGACCTCACTATGTGTATAATTTTCTGTATAAACTCAACCTCGGACTCCACCTCAAAATTTCTCCAAGGACACTGCCACAAAAAAGAAGTTCCCCTTCACTTACCATCAATTGAAACATAGAAAAAAAGTCACATTTGAAAACACCAGAGATTCAATTTACTTAATTGTTATTCATGGAAATAAAAGTTAAGAGCCTGCAAAATTCCAGGATAGATAAATTAAGCTGATGAGCAGATCCATCTTACTCAAAATGAAGCGTCAACTGAACCTATATTCAGTGACAGGAAAAAATTGTTTAATTTTATCGCCAATTTTGATGCCGCCCCCCCCCCCCCCCCCCACCTAAATCGACGTTTTTTTTGCTAGATTTATTGTTCTTGTGCAAATTAGTTAATACTTTTGCCAAATTCATTATTATTGGCCAAAATTAGTGTGGTTTTTTGTCAAATTCAGTGTATTTTTTGCCACATTTGGTATCTTTTCTGCTAAAGTCAGTATCATTCTTGCCAAACAGACCATAATTTTTATGTGTGTGTGTGTGTATATGTGTGTGTGTGTGTGTGTGTGTGTGTGTTTTAACGTATTCGTTCTCATTTTTTTGCCAAATCTGCTGCTACTCTTTCCCATATTTACTGCCCTGTTTTTCCTCAAATTAGGTTTTACTTTTTGCAAAATTTGGTGTTTATTTTTTGCCAAATTTGGTGTTTTCTTTGCCTTGTTTTGGTTAAATCGGGTGGCCTTTTTATGTAAAATTTAGTGTTTTTCCCAAATTTAATGTTGAATTTTGCCAAATTTGGCATTATTTTTTGCCTAATTCTGATACGTCTCTTTCAAATTTGGTCTAATTTTTTCCAAATTTGGTGTTATCACATCTTCTGTAAAATTCAGCGATTTTTTGTCAAATTTGATATCGTAATTTTGTTGACTTCTTTCTTTTTTGCCAAATTCCGTGTTTTTTTGCTCATTTCGGTGCTATTCCATCATCACAACAAAGATCGCGATGTCAGTTTAAAATCATACATGACCCTCAGCATTGAGAAGATTAGAAGTTAAAATGCTGTTTTAATATTCAATAATATATAGAAAAATTATAAATTTTGTGATATATTGTACAAATCACCAGTTTCACTAAAAACAGCGAATTTTGTATTATTTTTTGCACTACCATTTTCGCAAAATTTAGCTGTCTCTACCTATATGTTATTGTTATTCTCTTTTTTCCTGAGAATAGCAATTCAAATTTAGTCCAAACGTTGGCCAATTGAGGTTTTTTTATTACAACATCGTAGCACAATCAGGAGGATTGCAACACTGGTTATATGTATTTTCTATGTCTCAACATATAATTAAAATATGAGAATGAAGTTATTATTTTGTGAAAATTTAGCCAATTAGAGCAGCACTATGCCTATGTTACCAATAAACTGAGAGAGAGTAGCCAAATTCAAAGGAACAACAAACTTACTAGCAATTATTATTTTTTAGGCAGGTGAGTAATGTTTTTCAACAGACAGTTTGAAAGTTACATTGATGCTTGATACATACTATGCATAGTGGCTAGGGTTAGATCACAAATAAAACATTGGTAGTTCACAATGAACCAGCCTATCTATATAAAAGAGACTTAAGATTACTTATCATCAAACAAAATAATTCACTACGACATTGCTTAGTGAATGGTGCAAAAAGTAAAGTTATAAATACTAACAGAGAGATAGAGGGGCTGGCCAGTACTTACCTCAGCTCAGTACAGCCGATAGATACACATAAAACACATAAAACAGAACCGAAAATTTACGTTCCTAGCTTTCGGAACAAATGTTCCTTCATCGGGGAGGAGAGAGGGGAAAGAAAGGGAAGAAGGGAAAGGAGATTCAGTTACTCACAACCCAGGTTATGAAGCAACAGGGAAAGGAAAATAGGGAGGGTAGCAAGGATGGAGGCATGGTCGTCAGAGGGAAGCCAAAGATATTCTACTGTAAGTACTGTGCCAGCTTCAAACCAAAGAGGATGCATACAGAAGTAAAGAGGTATATAGTATAAAAATAAACACAACTATGTAGGATGAAAAGATGCGTGAATGGCTAAAGAGGAAAGGGAAAGAGGAGAAGACTGAAGAAAGAATGGGATGGGGGTTGTTTAACGTAGGTGCAGTCCAGGGGGATGGCGGGATGAAAGGATGTGTTGGAGTGCAAGTTCCCATCTCCACAGTTCAGAGGGACTGGTGTTGGGTGGGAGAAGCCAAATGGCACATACGGTGTAGCAGGTTCCTAGGTCCCTAGAATTATGCTGGAGGGCATGCTCCGCTACTGGGTATTGGGCATTTCCTAGGCGGACAGTTCGTCTGTGTCCGTTCATGCGCTCAGCCAGTTTAGTTGTTGTCATGCCGATGTAAAAGGCTGTGCAGTGCAGGCATGTCAGTTGATAAATGACATGTGTAATTTCACACGTGGCCCTGCCTTGAATTGTGTATGTTTTACCAGTAGCGGGGCTGGAGTAGGTGGTTGTGGGGGGATGCATGGGGCAGGTTTTGCAGCGGGGTCGGTTACAGGGGTAGGAACCGCTGGGTGGAGAAGGTAGTCTGGGGATATTGTAGGGTTTCACAAGGATGTTACGGAGGTTAAGGGCGCGACGAAAGGCAACTCTGGGTGGTGTGGGGAGAATTTTGTCAAGGGATGATCTCATTTCAGGGGTTGACTTGAGAAAGTCATATCCCTGGCGGAGTAATTTGTTGATGTTTTCGAGGCCAGGATAATATTGGGTGACAAGGGGGATGCTTCTGTGTGGTCTGGGGGTAGGAACATTGTTGTTGGATGGGGAGGAATGTATGGCTCGGGAAATCTGTTTGTGGACAAGGTCTGCAGGATAGTTGCGAGAGAGGAAAGCATTGGTCAGGTTATAGGTGTAATTGTTGAGGGATTCGTCACTGGAGCAGATACGTTTGCCACGAATACCTAGGCTGTAGGGAAGGGAGCGTTTGATGTGGAAAGGATGGCAGCTATCAAAGTGAAGGTACTGTTGTTTGTTTGTGGGTTTGATATGGACAGAGGTGTGGATGTGAGCTTCAACAAGATGAAGGTCAACATCCAGGAAGGTGGCTTGGGTTTTGGAGAAGGACCAACAACAATGTTCCTACCCCCAGACCACACAGAAGCATCCCCCTTGTCACCCAATATTATCCTGGCCTCGAAAACATCAACAAATTACTCCGCCAGGGATATGACTTTCTCAAGTCAACCCCTGAAATGAGATCATCCCTTGACAAAATTCTCCCCACACCACCCAGAGTTGCCTTTCGTTGCCCCCTTAACCTCCGTAACATCCTTGTTAAACCCTACAATATTCCCAGACTACCTTCTCCACCCAGCGGTTCCTACCCCTGTAACCGACCCCGCTGCAAAACCTGCCCCATGCATCCCCCCACAACCACCTACTCCAGCCCCGCTACTGGTAAAACACACACAATTCAAGGCAGGGCCACGTGTGAAATTACACATGTCATTTATCAACTGACATGCCTGCACTGCACAGCCTTTTACATCGGCATGACAACAACTAAACTGGCTGAGCGCATGAACGGACACAGACGAACTGTCCGCCTAGGAGATGCCCAATACCCAGTAGCGGAGCATGCCCTCCAGCATAATTCTAGGGACCTAGGAACCTGCTACACCGTATGTGCCATTTGGCTTCTCCCACCCAACACCAGTCCCTCTGAACTGCGGAGATGGGAACTTGCACTCCAACACATCCTTTCATCCCGCCATCCCCCTGGACTGAACCTACGTTAAACAACCCCAATCCCATTCACTCTTCTGTCTTCTCCTCTTTCCCTTTCCTCTTTAGCCATTCACGCATCTTTTCATCCTACATAGTTGTGTTTATCTTTATACTATATACCTCTTTACTTCTGTATGCATCCTCTTTGGTTTGAAGCTGGCACAGTACTTACAGTAGAATATCTTTGGCTTCCCTCTGACGACCATGCCTCCATCCTTGCTACCCTCCCTATTTTCCTTTCCCTGTTGCTTCATAACCTGGGTTGTGAGTAACTGAATCTCCTTTCCCTTCTTCCCTTTCTTTCCCCTCTCTCCTCCCCGATGAAGGAACATTTGTTCTGAAAGCTAGGAACGTAAATTTTCGGTTCTGTTTTATGTGTATCTATCGGCTGTACTGAGCTGAGGTAAGTACTGGCCAGCCCCTCTATCTCTTTGTTAGTATTTGTTTCACATCTCATATGAGATATTCCATTAATCATTTAGATCACCTATATGGTCCACATCCTTCATTGTTTTGTCCCTTTTGTTAGCTATCACTTACGTCTGTCATCTTAACACTTTCTCTTCTTCAGTGTTTTATATTTACATAAATAAATATTTTCGTCACCAACTGTGCTAGTTTCATCTTCCTCCTATTATCTTGTTCCGTTTATAGTCCTGTTCTCTTTTTTATTTATTGATTTATTTATTCAACATTCCATAGTTTTAACGTTCGTTATCCACTGTTTTCCAGCCAACAATCACTGCCAACAATCTCTTCCACACCTACCAGTATCATCCATTTCCGTCGATTTCTTGTTGCTGCCGATATTTTTGTGCCATTGGCTATCTTTCTCTGCCACAAGAAAATTTTTTGGGGCATTTCTGCGGCACGCGCGATCTCTTTTGCGGCACGCGCGATCTCTTTTGCGGCACGCGCGATCTCTTTTTCGCCACTCGCTATCTCTGTTTTTAAGCAACGTGTGTTCTTTTCCCCTGATCTGGACATACTTGCTTGGTCTGGTCAACTTTTTCCGTATTTTTCTTATTTAGTGGTCTTCCTTTGGTATTGAACGTTACCAACACAATTTCTTTCTTTCTCGTCCTTCCCTCCGTGTTTTATTCCTTCTTATGATTACTATTTCAACTTAAGTTATTTAATTTCCCTACCCACCAGTTACCCACTATGTACCCTAATCCTATACCACATTATTTACATTCATTCCAGAAACATGCATTCACCGTAGCCAAACTGCAATCCCACATACTTTTCCTCCGGTCCTGCTTAACCTTTGGAATTACCCCTAAAGGGCTTACCTTAAAAGTTCCCATCACCGGGTGCAATTCCTCCTTCCACCAGTCTCTCCTGGACTTCCAGAACCTTCAATCCTTAGCCCTTACCCAACTTGTCCTGAATCTCTACACTACTTCATGTAACCACCACTCCCAACAGCTCCTATCTCTCTTCAAAGTCCTCCACCTCTCAAACCCTTGCTTGGAGAACACACTCAGGAACATCATCCTAGAAGCCAGCTGCAAACTTGAGTTCCATGCCACACACCACCTGAAAAAACTATCCACAGTGCTAGTGCAGCACCTAAGAAGTGGGGTCCCTCTCCCTATCCCTCACAAACACCAACCACAACAGAACCTTCAACAAACCCCCATCATAGCCAACAAACCTAGCCTAGCCACCCTACTCAATCTCCCCATCCCAGCACATACCCCACACAGACCAAATCTCAACTATAACCACAGTCAAATGCCACATATCACCAGTCCCAGTTCAGTCCTAAACCTCTCATCCAGATCCCTTTCTCCTCTAGAGACATCTGTTCTATCAAAAGGCTTAATCTTTAGCCCCACGCCTAAATTCGACCACACTGCCCTGGTTAAAGATCTCCTCTCTTTCACCCGGAACCTCAACTGGAAATATCACTTTACTACCCAAACACAGCCCCCAAATACTAGACCCAGTGTTGAACCCTGTCTAGAACAGTTCCGACTGCCTTCTCAAAGGGATCCTCCCCCCCCCCCCCCCCCCCAAAACCATCCCTTGTCCCTTGCAGACATTTCAGGAATTCCTCACATCCAGTGTTGCCTCCCAGTCCTTCTTGAAGAACATCCCGACAACCCCCAACATCACCCCAGCTGAATCCCGTGCCATTAAGGAGCTGAAAATA
This sequence comes from Schistocerca piceifrons, assembly GCF_021461385.2. Classification (NCBI taxonomy): domain Eukaryota; kingdom Metazoa; phylum Arthropoda; class Insecta; order Orthoptera; family Acrididae; genus Schistocerca; species Schistocerca piceifrons. The sequence goes on along the minus strand of NC_060141.1, from coordinate 316,841,905 downwards.
GACCGCTCTATTGTCATCCTCCCAGCGGATAAAGGCTCCACAACTGTCGTACTTGACCGTGTGAAGTATGTGGCAGAAGGACTGCGTCAACTCTCCGACACCTCAACCTACAAAGCTGTTACCCAGGATCCCATTCCTTCCATCCAGACTGAGCTGCAAAAAATCCTAAAAATCCAAGGTCCCTCACAAGGCCTCACAATGGCTCCACCTGAGCCACGTACCCCTACCTTCTACCTATTACCCAAAATCCACAAAGAGAACCATCCTGGCCGTCCCATTGTAGCAGGCTTCAAAGCCCCAACCGAAAGTATCTCAGCTCTGGTAGACCAGCACCTCCAACCTATCACCCGCAGACTCCCATCCTACATCAAAGACACAAACCACTTCCTAGAACGCCTCAAATCCATTCCCACTCCTCTCCCACCTGAAACCTTTCTTGTCACCATAGATGCTACATCCCTTTACACAAACATCCTACATACCCATGGTCTCTCTGCCCTTGAGCACTACCTCTCCCAACACCCACCCGAAGATCTTCCAAAAACCTCGTTCCCTATCACACTTACCAACTTCATCCTCACCCATAATTACTTCACTTTTGAAGGCCAGACCTACAAACAAATCAGGGGAACGGCCATGGGAACCAGGATGGCTCCGTCCTATGCCAACCTCTTCATGGGCCGCATGGAGGAGGCTTTCCTGAAGACCCAACAGCTGCTTCCCCTGGCCTGGTATAGGTTTATAGATGACATCTTTGTGGTCTGGACTCATGGTGAAGAAACACTCCTTAATTTCCTCCATAACCTCAATTCCTTTTCGAATCTGAATTTCACCTGGTCCTTCTCCAAAACCCAAGCCACCTTCCTGGATGTTGACCTTCATCTTGTTGAAGCTCACATCCACACCTCTGTCCATATCAAACCCACAAACAAACAACAGTACCTTCACTTTGATAGCTGCCATCCTTTCCACATCAAACGCTCCCTTCCCTACAGCCTAGGTATTCGTGGCAAACGTATCTGCTCCAGTGACGAATCCCTCAACAATTACACCTATAACCTGACCAATGCTTTCCTCTCTCGCAACTATCCTGCAGACCTTGTCCACAAACAGATTTCCCGAGCAATACACTCCTCCCCATCCAACAACAATGTTCCTACCCCCAGACCACACAGAAGCATCCCCCTTGTCACCCAATATTATCCTGGCCTCGAAAACATCAACAAATTACTCCGCCAGGGATATGACTTTCTCAAGTCAACCCCTGAAATGAGATCATCCCTTGACAAAATTCTCCCCACACCACCCAGAGTTGCCTTTCGTCGCCCCCTTAACCTCCGTAACATCCTTGTGAAACCCTACAATATCCCCAGACTACCTTCTCCACCCAGCGGTTCCTACCCCTGTAACCGACCCCGCTGCAAAACCTGCCCCATGCATCCCCCCACAACCACCTACTCCAGCCCCGTTACTGGTAAAACATACACAATTCAAGGCAGGGCCACGTGTGAAACTACACATGTCATTTATCAACTGACATGCCTGCACTGCACAGCCTTTTACATCGGCATGACAACAACTAAACTGGCTGAGCGCATGAACGGACACAGACGACCTGTCCGCCTAGGAGATGCCCAATACCCAGTAGCGGAGCATGCCCTCCAGCATAATTCTAGGGACCTAGGAACCTGCTACACCGTATGTGCCATTTGGCTTCTCCCACCCAACACCAGTCCCTCTGAACTGCGGAGATGGGAACTTGCACTCCAACACATCCTTTCATCCCGCCATCCCCCTGGACTGAACCTACGTTAAACAACCCCCATCCCATTCACTCTTCAGTCTTCTCCTCTTTCCCTTTCCTCTTTAGCCATTCACGCATCTTTTCATCCTACATAGTTGTGTTTATTTTTATACTATATACCTCTTTACTTCTGTATGCATCCTCTTTGGTTTGAAGCTGGCACAGTACTTACAGTAGAATATCTTTGGCTTCCCTCTGACAACCATGCCTCCATCCTTGCTACCCTCCCTATTTTCCTTTCCCTGTTGCTTCATAACCTGGGTTGTGAGTAACTGAATCTCCTTTCCCTTCTTCCCTTTCTTTCCCCTCTCTCCTCCCCGATGAAGGAACATTTGTTACGAAAGCTAGGAATGTAAATTTTCGGTTCTGTTTTATGTGTTTTATGTGTATCTATCGGCTGTACTGAGCTGAGGTAAGTACTGGCCAGCCCCTCTATCTCTTTGTTAGTATTTGTTTCACATCTCATATGAGATATTCCATTAATCATTTAAAAAGTAAAGTTAATCATTCATCATGTGTGTATGTAACACTGAACAGCTGGCAGGCACAAGCTACACTGTCCCAGCTGGCTACATTGTTCTAACCCTCCAGCCCATCTGGGGTGAGGTAATGTGTTGGGTGGAGTGGATCACAGAAGAAAGGATGTGGGGTGGGTGACAGAGTGGTGGAGGGAAGGATGATTGATGGCTGGGATGAAGAGGCTGCAGCTAATACGTTTTAGTTACCTCATAATAAAATTATTCTCCTAAATCTCAGTAACATTTTTAATCTTGTTTATGTTGCTGCTGATATCTCAATGCCTAAAAATATGGCGAATGGGGATCTTTACCCTTCCATTATTTCTATTCTATCTTGGGTTTTCCTGTATATTAACACTGATTAATGAGTCATAAAACATGAAGGAGCAGATAGATCTTGAGTGATCCAATGAAATAATTTTCACCATCTCGTTCTTCACAACTTCAGTATCTTATAGGAATGGTGTACTACATCAAAGATGCTGTTTAATTTATTTTCAATGTTCTGCCACAGTCATGGATGTGTGTATTTGGGTGTCTGCATGTGTGGGGGAATGTGCACTGCAGATGAGTGGTTGATTATTCCCATTATTGGTGTAAGGTGTAAGTAATTTAGGCAGAGATTAATTTATGAGAGAGCCCATACATAATCACATGCAAGTCTTATTTGATACTGGGGATTGGCATGACCACAGAAAAATGCTCAGTGAGAAAAGGGAGATTATCTATGCAAGGAACACAAACTACTTTCAAGAGCAACAGTTTAGGTTCTTATTTCATGACACGTCTTCCCATTCTGGTTCTTTTTTCTTTTGTTATACATCCATTTTCATATTATTACAGGAATTAATCCCTCTGCTTATCAGTATCTATGGTATACATCAGAACCAGGCTAAAATATAAACATTTCTGCAAGAGTAAATGGAGTTGCAATTCTTCAAGCTTTCCTGGCAATATGTTGACATGTTGAATGTTTGGGTCTTCTGCCGGTTGGTCTCACTGTTCTTGCAACATCATGCAAGAACAATATGAACAATTGGCAGAAGCCTCGATTATTCAACATGTTATAAATACAGCTGCTCAATTTTAAAAGAAGTGTTACTACTGAAGTTATATGTAGAAAACATTGCTGAAGTCATATGTAGAAAACATTACTGAAGTCATATGAAGAAAACATAAAAGATTTGTTAGAAAGAAGGAATAATCATGTTTTAAAAGTATTTGTGTAGTCAATATAGACTGAAGAATAAAGATCCCCCAAAAAATTAAATACAGGTCTCCTATACTGGGAATCCGTAGGTATCGCTTCACAAAGTTAAATCATCATCGCCATTAAATTTCTGCTGTCCTACAAATGTTTATACCATACAATAAATGGTGTATATGGGAGCCAACTATAAAGTGTTAAAAAACTAAAATAAATTCTGTATCAACCATTCAAGTTCACACTGAAGAGAAAGTACTGAAGTATTCCAAGATCACAACTTTAAAATGGTACACAGAAAAGGTATGAAAGTACATTCACAAAAATAGAGGCACAACATGACCTCTGATTTTCCCTACATGACACAAGATTATGAAATATGACATGCAGTCAACTTTTGAAAGGTATATACTAAACAGTAACATCTTAAATACTTACATGAAGATATTAAGAATATATGCTTACAACCATCCTGGCATAAAAGCATTTCTGCATGAATAAAGAGCAAGCAAGGATAACACACAAAGCAAGAAGAGACCAAAAAAAGTATGAAGCACCTAAAATTACCAGTGTCCATACCAATTTAAAATGTCCTTTCACACACAGAACACAAAAAAGTCAAATAAAAAGGCAAAGACTGGTAAAACACACTGTGAACTATGTATTAGAAGTTCCTATAGAGATGCACATAACTAAAATGCTGACACCATGAAGATATCAGACCAAAAGCCATAACATTATGCCTAGAAATATTATACACACCTCTTTCTCATCTGGATATTGACTAACACAAATACTTTTTGCTTCACAACCAGAATGTGGAATCCTCTGGAATAATTCTTCGGTTATGAAAGGCATGAATGGAGACAGCAAACGAAGTCCCACATGTAAGCAAGTATACAACATATTTTTTGCTGACTTCATTGCTTCTTTGTCATTGCTCTGGAAGACAGGCTTTAAATATTCTAGATAGACATCACAAAGGTCATAAAGCCACACATTATAGCATGCAGTAGTTGCCTGTGGGAAGTCATACTTTTCGAAGCCTTCATTACAACTTCTGACAGCAGCAGCTAGCCGACTACGCATCCAAAGATCCATCGGTGATTCACTTTCACAACTCTGAAATAGCATTTACTCATAAGATGTCTTACAAGAAACTGTTTCATATATACAAATTATTACAGGTAATTAATACAGTTATTAATAACACCATTAAAAGTAAACCCCAAGCACTGTACAACTGGAAAGGTAGTGTGAGTGTGCAACAGTACTTCACATATTGCAACCTCCTGATAATAGCAGTAGCTGTTCACAGTGTTCTCTATGCACAGGATTCTAAATTGGATGTTATATCCTTTCGTACCACAAACTATCGAACTTGTGATTTGTTCATTACGACATTTAACTGTCTCCAACATGTCTACAGCAGAGCTGGTCAGCAGATCCAGTCAACTGGCAAGTAAGACGGAATTATGAGTAGTGCGTCCCTTCTGGTTATCTCAGGCACCACTGCAGGAGCCTACGAGCAATAGGAGCCTGGCTGAAGCAAACAGAAGGATCGGTCATTTGATTGGAGTATAACTAACTAGTTAATGGATCCAGTTAGCTGGCAAGTAAATCAGACCTTCATGCACTTGCTAGGATTAATTATCTAATGTTATCACAGGAGGTGATGAGCAAATGAATGAGCAGTCATTTCATGAAACACATTGGATTGGAACTGACACTGTGTTTTCCAATACACCTTACATGTCAAACAGAGAAGTAGGTATATTTAAATTCACATAAATTCACAGATTCTTGACAAAGTGCACTATCTGTGTATATTTTTGATTTTGCAATCAAAAATATTCTTTCAATACATGTCAAAACAGAGATCAGTTGTTGAAACAGCAGAGGATCAAAAACAAGCTACATGTAGCTTCTGTGGATGTTTCTACACGACAAATGGATGAATGTCTAATTTTCAATATCATTTAAAATAATGAAACAAAGATTTTTATAATGATGAGGGGCCAAAAAATAAAGACGACTTGAAGTATGAAAAGAAGAAGATGTACATGAAAATTTTCTATTTTCTAAAGGTAATTATGTACAAACCTATTGAAGCATTTAACAGGAATGGTGTCTGTTTACACACGCTTATTGGTGAAAATATGTATCACATATGAAAACTTTTATGTACACACGTGCATCAATGCAATTTATGCAAAATAACAATTTCTTCCCTATGTGAATAAATTATGTAGAAAAAAATTATTTAAAATTAGGCTTTCCTTATATTCTTCTGGTGGGTTGAATATCGATCATCCGAAATTTTATCCTCCTCACAGCAATAAGATGCTTTGTTAGATACAAGATACTCGGTCAACTATGCACTGCCTTCTGAAGATTTGACTGAAGTGTAGTGGAACTAAAGTCTGCACAGATCATGCATGATGGTGCAGAAGCCAAAGTTAATTTAATTTATACTGCTCGTAATACATTTTGTGTAACAGCTTTATTTTGTATATGTATTTTTAGGCCTATGATGAGTTCTAGTAATGAAAAATTAGGTGGCATGCAATAACTTATGGAGAAAACATAACAATCAGCAAAACTCATTTACCGTTTCTATTCTGGAACTAAAGAACTGCACAGTTATATTTAACAGATGAATTTGTTACTTGCACCATATTTCAAGAGCTATTCTCTTCTCAACTGAACTGTTTACCATCCACATTTCACTTCATATAAGCCTGAACTCCAAACAAATACTTTGAGAAGAGATTTATTACAGCTTAATTTTATATCAAATGTTATCAGAGTTATCATTTCCAGAACAGATTTTCATGTCATTGTTTAGTCCGCATTACATATCTCCTCCATTTTTGTCATAAGTTATCTTACTCTCCAAATGGCAAAAGTCATCTACCATTTTCAATGTCTCACTCCCGCAGCACCAAACAATTTGTGTGCATTATGTTATCCTTGTTTTACTTTTGTTTGTGTTCATCTTAGAACTTCTTTTCAATTCATTCTGTTCAACTAATCTTCCAAGTCTTTTGCTGTCTCTGACAGAATTATGACGACATTGGTAAAACTTAAATATTTTATTTCTCTCCCTGAACTTTACTTTCCTTTTAAATTTCTCCTTAGTTTCTTATACTGCTTGCTCAATGCACAAACAAAATAACAAGGGGTATAAGCTAAAACCCTGTCTCACTTCCTTCTCAATTATTGCCCCATTTCATATACCATTATTATAAAAGCAGTTTGGTTTCTGTAAAAGTAGTATATACCCTTTCACTTCCTGTGTTATACACCTGCTACTTTCAGAAAAGTGTATTCCAGTCAACATTATCAAATGCTTTTCTCTAAATTTACAAATGCTAAAAATGTAGGACTGCCTTTATGCAATTTGTCTCCTACAACAATTCTTAGGGTCAGAGTTGCCTCACTTATTTCTACATTTCTCTTGAAGTTCCCCAAAGTCTGCTTCTACCACTATAACCATTCTACTGTAAAGAAGTCATGTTAAAATTTGCCAACACGACTAATTAAACCGATGGTTCAATAAATTTCATACCTGTCACTGTCTATCTTCTTTGGAATTCAAATTATTATGCTTAATACTGACATGCCCTAGATATTCATACAACTGCCTCTTTAAGATCTCTTGTATTTTCCAATACATTGTGTTTACATTTCCAATAGTCATGCATGCCTCTACAGCTTTCCATTTCATCTTTAGTCATTACTGTTTCACAATTTTGTACTTTGTGTCAATTTTATTTTTTAGATGTGTGTATTCATTTTTACCTGCTTCACATGCTGCTTTTTTTATATTTTCTCTGTTCATTAATTATGTTCAAAATCTCATTTCTTTTCCTATGATTTCTAACTGACATTGTCGTTTTGACTCCTTGTTCCTCTGCTGTCCTCATGATGCCATCTCTTAAGGCTATCCAATTTGTCTCCTATCATGTTTCTTGTCCTGTTTCAGTAAATAGTTTGTGTGGAGAAGCAAGTATGAATTCTCACTTACTACCAATATGTAAATTAACTTTGAGTGTCAAGATAACAAGCTTTTCCCCATCCCCACTGAAACCAAAGCATGCAGGCCCCTAGTACTGGAGGGTTGCATTTGCACAATAGCACATTTCTATTGACACCAATTCCTTCAGAAGTTTTTGGAAAAAAAAAATAGTTTTCATAATTTTGAATTTTGTTGAAAATGAAAGCTACAAACTTAAAATTTAATAGCGTATATAGTGAAACATAAAAATATCAAACTTGGGTGTGGTTTAAGTACATCCATTATTTTCAGAGTTATTTTGTAAAATGTGACAATGGAAAACTGCAAAAATTAATGACCCTTTCAGTTTGACTCAGAAATTAGAAAATTCAGCACCCCATTCTACCTGTTGTTGTTGTTGTGGTCTTCAGTCCTGAGACTGGTTTGATGCAGCTCTCCATGCTACTCTATCCTGTGCAAGCTTCTTCATCTCCCAGTACCTACTGCAACCTACATCCTTCTGAATCTGCTTAGTGTATTCATCTCTTGGTCTCCCTCTACGATTTTTACCCTCCATGCTGCCCTCCAATGCTAAATTTGTGAGCCCTTGATGCCTCAAAACATGTCCTACCAACCGATCCCTTCTTCTAGTCAAACTGTGCCACAAACTTCTCTTCTCCCCAATCCTATTCAATATCTCCTCATTAGTTACGTGATCTACCCACCTTATCTTCAGCATTCTTCTGTAGCACCACATTTCGAAAGCTTCTATTCTTTTCTTGTCCAAACTAGTTATCGTCCATGTTTCACTTCCATACATGGCTACACTCCATACAAATACTTTCAGAAACAACTTCCTGACACTTAAATCTATATTCGATGTTAACAAATTTCTCTTCTTCAGAAACGATTTCCTTGCCATTGCCAGTCTACATTTTATATCCTCTCTACTTCGACCATCATCAGTTATTTTACTCCCTAAATAGCAAAACTCCTTTACTACTTTAAGTGTCTCATTTCCTAATCTAATTCCCTCAGCATCACCCGATTTAATTCGACTACATTCCATTATCCTTGTTTTGCTTTTGTTGATGTTCATCTTATATCCTCCTTTCAAGACACTGTCCATTCCATTCAACTGCTCTTCCAAGTCCTTTGCTGTCTCTGACAGAATTACAATGTCATCGGCGAACCTCAAAGTTTTTATTTCGTCTCCATGGATTTTAATACCTACTCCAAATTTTTCTTTTGTTTCCTTTACTGCTTGCTCAATATACAGATTGAATAACATTGGGGAGAGGCTACAACCCTGTCTCACTCCTTTCCCAACCACTGCTTCCCTTTCATGCCCCTAGACTCTTATAACTGCCATCTGATTTCTGTACAAATTGTAAATAGCCTTTCGCTCCCTGTATTTTATACCTGCCACCTTCAGAATTTGAAAGAGAGTATTCCAGTTAACATTGTCAAAAGCTTTCTCTAAGTCTACAAATGCTAGAAACGTACGTTTGCCTTTCCTTAATCTTTCTTCTAAGATAAGTCGTAAGGTTAGTATTGCCTCACGTGTTCCAACATTTCTATGGAATCCAAACTGATCTTCCCCGAGGTCCGTTTCTACCAGTTTTTCCATTCGTCTGTAAAGAATTCGCGTTAGTATTTTGCAGCTGTGACTTATTAAGCTGATAGTTCGGTAATTTTCACATCTGTCAACACCTGCTTTCTTTGGGATTGGAATTATTATATTCTTCTTGAAGTCTGAGGGTATTTCACCTGTCTCATACATCTTGCTCACCAGATGGTAGAGTTTTGTCATGACTGGCTCTCCCAAGGCCATCAGTAGTTCTAATGGAATGTTGTCTACACCCGGGGCCTTGTTTCGACTCAGGTCTTTCAGTGCTCTGTCAAACTCTTCACGCAGTATCTTATCTCCCATTTCATCTTCATCTACATCCTCTTCCATTTCCATAATATTGTCCTCAAGTACATCGCCCTTGTATAAACCCTCTATATACTCCTTCCACCTTTCTGCCTTCCCTTCTTTGCTTAGAACTGGGTTGCCATCTGAGCTCTTGATATTCATACAAGTGGTTCTCTTCTCTCCAAAGGTCTCTTTAATTTTCCTGTAGGCAGTATCTATCTTACCCCTAGTGAGATAAGCCTCTACATCCTTACATTTGTCCTCTAGCCATCCCTGCTTAGCCATTTTGCACTTCCTGTCGATCTCATTTTTGAGACGTTTGTATTCCTTTTTGCTTGCTTCATTTACTGCAGTTTTATATTTTCTCCTTTCATCAATTAAATTCAATATTTCTTCTGTTACCCAAGGATTTCTATTAGCCCTCGCCTTTTTACCTACTTTATCCTCTGCTGCCTTCACTACTTCATCCCTCAAAGCTACCCATTCTTCTTCTACTGTATTTCTTTCCCTCATTCCTGTCAATTGTTCCCTTATGCTCTCCCTGAAACTCTGTACAATCTCTGGTTCTTTCAGTTTATCCAGGCCCCATCTCCTTAAACTCCCACCTTTTCGCAGTTTCTTCAGTTTTAATCTACAGGTCATAACCAATAGATTGTGGTCAGAGTCCACATCTGCCCCTGGAAATGTCTTACAATTTAAAACCTGGTTCCTAAATCTCTGTCTTAACATTATATAATCTATCTGATACCTACTAGTATCTCCAGGATTCTTCCAGGTATACAACCTTCTTTTATGATTCTTGAACCAAGTGTTAGCTATGATTAAGTTATGCTCTGTGCAAAATTCTACAAGGCGGCTTCCTCTTTCATTTCTTCCCCCCAATCCATATTCACCTACTATGTTTCCTTCTCTCCCTTTTCCTACTGACGAATTCCAGTCACCCATGACTATTAAATTTTCGTCTCCCTTCACTACCTGAATAATTTCTTTTATCTCGTCATACATTTCATCTATTTCTTCATCATCTGCAGAGCTAGTTGGCATATAAACTTGTACTACTGTAGTAGGCATGGGCTTTGTGTCTATCTTGGCCACAATAATGCGTTCACTATGCTACCTATAACATAAGAAAACTATGTATACGTCTGACTAGGAAGATTCAGAAATGAAAATCTACCACCAAATCCATTTTAAAATCACCGTGTTGGTTTTTATTTGAGCAGACAGTCCAAATTCATTCAGCTTATATTAAGAACCATCCTCTACAGTACAAAAAATTGATGGTGGCTCAGAATCCCAATAGCGAAAGCTATTCAAAATTTTGTACTGTGCAAGAGGACTTTTTTTAACCCCTAGTTATGTGCATCGTGTAAGAAAGCTATGCACTCTCTCTGCCGTGCACAACAGTGAATGTTGTTCGAGACAGTCTGGAGCAGAGTACACAGTCTGCTGGAACAATGAAAGCAGCCTAGATATTCGTAATTGAACAGAATACCATTTGCCTCAGGTGGCTGTGTCTGAGAACTATAATATGGCAGATGAAACACATTTAATGTATAATGGAATTTATAGCATTACAACTCAAGTGACGTTTGAAGGAGATAGAGTGACTGGTATATTAACACATCTCATATTTCAGAATTTGATGTAACTTTTTGTGTGCCACCTGCATGGAACACCGTACGGCGAGTGGATTACGAGAACTTTCCATTTTTTGCTCAAGTAAACATACAATTGAACTAACTAACCAATAATTAAAAGATTACACTTTCTTATCGAAATAGTGCCAAGTGCTGCAGTTAATTCATTGTAGAAGAGCTTGTTTCTGATAAGAAATTAAGAGGCTCTAATATACAGACTTTTGGAAGAACTGACTTCACATCATTTATCAAACAGCATGCCTTATTGTCATGCACCACACAATAGGCATAGTTTTTCAGCAGGTGAAATTGAAATGTCAAGAAGCAAATGGAATATTACAGCTAATGCTTTTACAATATATTGAGTGATAAGAGAAATCAGGTTAGTAAAACCTTAGGTAACAGATAGGGAACATTATAAAATGGGTTAGATCTAACTACGTGACAAAGACTGGCATTGTGATTATTTTGATCACAAACAATACAATTAATCATCTTCTATTACACCTATGCCACTCCAAAACCTGGCTAATGTAGCCTCTGACTCTTGCAACAACCTCTGGTTCTTTCACCTTAATCAGGTCCCATCTACTAAATTTCTGACTTTCTCAAATTTCTTTAGCTGATGACCAGTAAGTTATGGTCAGAGTCAATGTCTGCCTACGGAAATGTTCTGCAGCTTAAAATCTGGTTCTAAATCTGTCTTAATACAGGTATAGAATATAAGTCTCTTTCATTTATACAACCTTCCATAATTCTTAGCTCAAGTTTTTGCAGTAAGACTGTGCTCTGTACTAACTTCTACTAGGTGGTTTCCCCTTTCATTCCTTTCCCTGCTGTTCTTCCTTATACTTTTCCTATTACTGACTTCCATTCCCTGATCACAATTAAATTTAAGTTTCTCTTAATGAACTGAATAATGCCTTTCATCTCATTATACATTCTTATCTCTTTATCATCTGCAGAGGTAATAGTCATATAAACTTTTACTACTGTCTTGGGTCCTGGCTTTGTACCTATCGTGGGTAATATAACACATTCAATATGCTCTTCTTGGTAGATTATCTGCATTCTTATTTTCTTATTCATTACTGGACCTACTCCTGGCTTATCAGTACTTGGTTTTATGCTAATACCCCTTCACCTGACCACAAATCTCGTTCCTCTTGCAACCACACTTCAGTAATTCCCACTATAACTCTCGCCTATTGATTTCCTTTTTCAAATTCTCTCGCCTACCAGACTGAGGAATCTGACATTCCAAGCTTCTAACTGTAGAACACCACTGACTATCTGTCAAAGTGAAAATAGATTATCAACATATTTTGTGTACCAAAAAATATCTAACGTAAAACAGATGCCTCACACTATACAATGAATTCAAAGAAGTGACATCACTCTAAGACCAGTTACATGATATTCACTGTCTCCCTATTCAAATGGAGCAACTTGGAGGTCCAAATTTCAACAAAAAGTTTCAGCACGTTGGAACTGAAGAGATATTTTTATTTTATATGCGAATAACAACAGCCTAAATTACAATTTCTTTTCCTTTCACTGGTTGTGACTAGGCTTCGATTATGATAACCATCATCTAACCAATATTTATTTACCTAGACTACACAAGGGTGCTGGTGCTTGGAGCCACTCTGTACTACCAAATGGTAGACATCACAGAAGTACAGTCTTCGACAAAAACTGTTCTTTGACCTGCACTAGTATGCTGTCATCATACTGGGACTTTCCTGAATAAACTAGCAAGCTGACCAGCAGTTTTGCCTGTTGTTGTTGTTGTGGTCTTCAGTCCTGAGACTGGTTTGATGCAGCTCTCCATGCTAGTCTATCCTGTGCAAGCTTTTTCATCTCCCAGTACCTACTGCAACCTACATCCTTCTGAATCTGCTTAGTGTATTCATCTCTTGGTCTCCCTCTACGATTTTTACCCTCCACGCTGCCCTCCAATACTAAATTGGTGATCCCTTGATGCCTCAGAACATGTCCTACCAACCGATCCCTTCTTCTGGTCAAGTTGTGCCACAAACTTCTCTTCTCCCCAATCCTATTCAATACTTCCTCATTAGTTATGTGATCTACCCATCTAATCTTCAGCATTCTTCTGTAGCACCACATTTCGAAGGCTTCTATTCTCTTCTTGTCTAAACTGTTTATCGTCCACGTTTCACTTCCATACATGGCTACACTCCATACGAATACTTTCAGAAATGACTTCCTGACACTTAAATCAATACTTGATGTTAACAAATTTCTCTTCTTCAGAAACGCTTTCCTTGCCATTGCCAGCCTACATTTTATACCCACTCTACTTTGACCATCATCAGTTATTTTGCTCCCCAAATAACAAAACTCCTTTACTACTTTAAGTGCCTCATTTCCTAATCTAATTCCCTCAGCATCACCCGACTTAATTAGACTACATTCCATTATCCTTGTTTTGCTTTTGTTGATGTTCATCTTATATCCTCCTTTCAAGACACTGTCCATTCCATTCAACTGCTCTTCCAAGTCCTTTGCTGTCTCTGACAGAATTACAATGTCATCGGCAAACCTCAAAGTTTTTATTTCTTCTCCATGAATTTTAATACCTACTCCGAATTTTTCTTTTGTTTCCTTTACTGCTTGCTCAATATATAGATTGAACAACATCGGGGAGAGGCTACACCCCTGTCTTACTCCCTTCCCAACCACTGCTTCCCTTTCATGTCCCTCGACTCTTATAACTGCCACCTGGTTTCTGTACAAATTGTAAATAGCCTTTCGCTCCCTGTATTTTACCCTTGCCACCTTTAGAATTTGAAAGAGATTATTCCAGTCAACATTGTCAAAAGCTTTCTCTAAGTCTACAAATGCTAGAAACGTAGGTTTGCCTTTCCTTAATCTTTCTTCTAAGATAAGTCGTAAGGTCAGTATTGCCTCACGTGTTCCAGTGTTTCTACGGAATCCAAACTGATCTTCCCCGAGGTTGGCTTCTACTAGTTTTTCCATTCGTCTGTAAAGAATTCGTGTTAGTATTTTGCAGCTGTGACTTATTAAGCTGATAGTTCGGTAATTTTCACATCTGTCAACACCTGCTTTCTTTGGGATTGGAATTATTATATTCTTCTTGAATTCTGAGGGTATTTCGCCTGTTTCATACATCTTGCTCACCAGATGGCAGAGTTTTGTCAGGACTGGCTCTCCCACGGCCGTCAGTAGTTCCAATGGAATATTGTCTACACCGGGGGCCTTGTTTCGACTCAGGTCTTTCAGTGCTCTGTCAAACTCTTCACGCAGTAACATATCTCCCATTTCATCTTCATCTACATCCTCTTCCGTTTCCATAATATTGTCCTCAAGTACATCGCCCTTGTATAGACCCTCTATATACTCCTTCCACCTTTCTGCTTTCCCTTCTTTGCTTAGAACTGGGTTTCCATCTGAGCTCTTGATATTCATACAAGTCTTTCTCTTATCTCCAAAGGTCTCTTTAATTTTCCTGTAGGCCGTATCTATCTTACCCCTAGTGAGACAAGCCTCTACATCCTTACATTTGTCCTCTAGCCATCCCTGCTTAGCCATTTTGCACTTCCTATCTATCTCATTTTTGAGACGTTTGTATTCCTTTTTGCCTGCTTCACTTACTGCATTTTTATATTTTCTCCTTTCATCAATTAAATTCAATATTTCTTCTGTTACCCAAGGATTTCTACTAGCCCTCGTCTTTTTACCTACTTGATCCTCTGCTGCCTTCACTACTTCATCCCTCAAAGCTGCCCATTCTTCTTCTACTGTATTTATTTCCCCCATTCCTGTCAATTGCTCCGTTATGCTCTCCCTGAATCTCTGTACAACCTCTGGTTCTTTTAGTTTATCCAGGTCCCATCTCCTTAAATTCCCACCTTTTGGCAGTTTCTTCAGTTTTAATCTACAGGTCATAACCAATAGATTGTGGTCAGAGTCCACATCTGCCCCTGGAAATGTCTTACAATTTAAAACATGGTTCCTAAATCTCTGTCTTACCATTATATAATCTATCTGATACCTTTTAGTATCTCCAGGGTTCTTCCATGTATACAACCTTCTTTCATGATTCTTAAACCAAGTGTTAGTTATGATTATGTTGTGCTCTGTGCAAAATTCTACCAGGCGGCTTCCTCTTTCATTTCTTAGCCCCAATCTATATTCACCTACTATGTTTCCTTCTCTCCCTTTTCCTACACTCGAATTCAAGTCACCCATGACTATTAAATTTTCGTCTCCCTTCACAATCTGAATAATTTCTTTTATTTCATCATACATTTCTTCCATTTCTTCGTCATCTGCAGAGCTAGTTGGCATATAAACTTGTACTACTGTAGTAGGCATGGGCTTTGTGTCTATCTTGGCCACAATAACGCGTTCACTATGCTGTTTGTAGTAGCTTACCCGCATTCCTATTTTCCTATTCATTATTAAACCTACTCCTGCATTACCTCTATTTGATTTTGTGTTTATAACCCTGTAGTCACCTGACCAGAAGTCTTGTTCCTCCTGCCACCGAACTTCACTAATTCCCACTATATCTAAATTTAACCTATCCATTTCTCTTTTTAAATTTTCTAACCTACCTGCCCGATTAAGGGATCTGACATTCCACGCTCCGATCCGTAGAATGCCAGTTTTCTTTCTCCTGATAACGACATCCTCTTGAGTAGTCCCCCGCCCGGAGATCCGAATGGGGGACTATTTTACCTCCGGAATATTTTACCCAAGAGGACGCCATCATCATGTAATCATACAGTAAAGCTGCATGCCCTCGGGAAAAATTACGGCTGTAGTTTCCCCTTGCTTTCAGCCATTCGCAGTACCAGCACAGCAAGGCCGTTTTGGTTATTGTTACAAGGCCAGATCAGTCAATCATCCAGACTGTTGCCCTTGCAACTACTGGAAAGGCTGCTGCCCCTCTTCGGGAACCACATATTTGTCTGGCCTCTCAACAGATACCCCTCCGTTGTGGTTGCACCTACAGTACGGCTATCTGTACCACCGAGGCACGCAAGCCTCCCCACCAACGGCAAGGTCCATGGTTCATGGGTATTGCTTGACAAAGATGTACCTCCTAAGCTGCACATCCAACTGATGACTGGTCTGGAGACGGCACTGGGCAAACATATGACACCAATGGAAATGCTGCTACTAACTAAGCAGGGAGTATTTATACTCACTCGGGCCTGGTGTGTTGTGACAGGAGCCTGCCGCTGTCACATAGCTATCTGTGAATCATTGCCTTCTGCTACGGCGTGTAGTCTTCCAGTGCACCACTACAATAGATTGCTGCATTGTAAAATGCTACACCATCATTATTGTGGTCCCAAGCTGTAAAATTACACATGTGGCTGGCCTGCATACTGCATGACTGGCTGCTGTGACCTGCCTGAGGCTGATGCCACAACACATGAAGCAGCTATCTTCTAAGCAATCTCGAAGACTTTTGACATTTGTGCATCAGTGGTGTTGATTATCATACCACACACACAGCCAGTTATCTGCATAGTGTCCAGTTAGCATTTCTGACCATCGACCTAGCTGGCTTTTTTGGACACTGCTCTGTTTGATACATGATGTCAGCCTAGGAAGTGGTCAATGGAGTGCAAATCCTGTAGCACCTCCCACTGCCGTATGTGCAAGAACAAAACAGTGTAATAAAAGATCAGTGGTGGATAATGACCTGTATGTATGCCCCATGATGAGAAGCCATAAATCATCTGTCAAAAAGAGACCCTTGAGATCTCAATCCTGGATGCACATGATAAATGTAGTTCAACAATAAATGGTATGAACCAAAATCACCCCAGAAACACTATGAGCAGAAGAGCAGTGAGAGCATATGGACAACTGATGTACAATGAGGCAGATATGGAAATATGCAGTTAGTTTCTGATGCACCTGCACTGTTACAGGGACTGACAGTAGGTTGGCAGCTGTGGGGAGAAGAGAGAAATGGTAAGGTTCCTTAGGAGCAAATCAGAAAGTCTTTGCCCCTATTCCTCTTTAGTCAAATTATGGCTGTAGATGTGAAGTCAACATATCCATTCCCAGCAGTGGACCTTTCTTGGATCAGATGGGCCTTTTCTGCCAGTAGCTCCACAGTATGGCGCTGCTGTCAATTGCTGAAGATGGCTGTTGCACTTCACACGCCCGCAGTGTATGAGCCACAAAGTGTGATTCATTTTCTATGGGACAAGGGAAGAACACCCATTGAAATATACTAGGAAATATAGCCCACAAATGGGGAAAAGTGTCTTGATTTGAGAAGTGTGAGGTGGTGTTACTGTGAGTTCACAACAGGCCTTGAAGACTTGCAAGACAATTAGTGTTCGAGGAGGTCGCATTCAAAGCTGAATGATGAAATTTCCTGTGCAAATGTAATTGTGAAAGTGGATTGGTGTGCGCATCTCAAGGACACTTCCCTTGAGCTTGGCATTTTGTATGGGAGTGTTTACAACATCATTCACAAGTCCTTAACATACCAGAAGATTTAATGTCAGTGGGTGGCTAAGCAGTTGGATGACATGAAGAAGGGCAAGTGAATTATTGCTCCACTGACTCACCTGCAACATTATGCTGATGATGGTGACAGTACTAATAATGAAACATGGATACTGTCTTTCACACCAAAGTATCGAAGCAGAAGAGCCTGGTGTAGAAATGTC
This sequence comes from Schistocerca piceifrons, assembly GCF_021461385.2. Taxonomy (NCBI): domain Eukaryota; kingdom Metazoa; phylum Arthropoda; class Insecta; order Orthoptera; family Acrididae; genus Schistocerca; species Schistocerca piceifrons. The sequence goes on along the minus strand of NC_060141.1, from coordinate 316,824,132 downwards.
TGGGTTCGCCTGTGACAAAAAAATTCTGTTCAGTGCCATCTGATGTTAATGGACTTCTGGGATAGCCATGACTGCTTCCACTAGATTTCATGCCAGTGAGTGCAGCAATAAACGATGACAGTTATTATTCCACACAGTCACATTTGCAAGCTACCATCATGAAAAAGTGCTGTCAGATTCTTGATGTCGATAATGTGGTCATCTACTACAACAATGCAAGGCCACATGTGGCAATCAGAATAACTGACAAGCTACAGTCATTCACAGAGAGAGTCTGGAGCACACCATACAGTCCCAATCTCGCCTCTAGTGATTTCCATGTTTTTGGTCTGCTGAACTTTCTGACAAGAAAGTGATTCACACGCAACAACAGTCCGAAGGTGGTTCCACAGTCACCCGGATGAACTATACCACAGGCAAATCTCAATTTACTGCTGCAATGAGACAAATATCTGAATTTATTTGGAGCCCATATGGAAAAATAGTATGAAATACAAAGAATAGTATGTATTTTCATAATTAACTGCATTTTGGCTAACAAAAATTATGGGTAAAGACTTTGTGGTTCACCTGTATAAAATTAGTTAGCCCTTCTTTAGCATATTTCCCACTGATGATGTATTTCCTATGGAGTCAACAATACTTTATCACAGGGCTTCAGATAACGTAAAATGTGTGTCTAACACATGCATGAAGGATTTCCCTGTATCAGAAGTGCAAATTTCTTCCCGTATAGCTAGATGCCACTTGCATTCCTCTGGGAAAACAGAAGCCATCTCACTGATGAGGTTTACTTCTGCCTTCCCCCTTATTCTTCCACTGTGACGGTGATGCTGCACCAGAAAGAGCAGCTGGGGTGGGGTTGTGGATTGCTACTTGATGGGCCTGCTGATTCTCTTGGGCAAGTTTCAGTAACTGTGTCACCAGTAACCGAAACTTCATCACAACTATCATTACAGATGAGCAAAGTATGGCGTAATGCCTTCCAAATCATCATTTTTAGGTCTTTGGCACTCACCATGTGTTTCTATTTTTGAAGAAATGGTAGATACATACTGATTTCTGATACTTCCTTTTAATTGTTCTCTGTATGCCTGAAGGGATGAACAAGAGGCTTAACAATGCATGTATTTCTATGAAAGTTACTAAAGTCATTAGGGAGACAACTGAATGCATCCCGTGTCTACCACTGCAAGTGCAGTTCAAATTAAGATACAAATTGCAGACTCTTTTTAAATAATATTTTGGTCTCTGAAGTAAACGATACCCAAGTCCAATGTTTGAGTTATATCAACTTATTTTTAGCTATTGTATTAGGTACCTACTCATCTTGCAAATTTAATCTTCTGAATTTCTTCATCAATTAATGCCTCACACTCACAGCTCTAAACTACACACTAACCTGAACAGTCAAACAAAACATCATGCAGATTAACACAAAGTTCTATTTTAGGCACAGGTTGGACAAATTTCCTGCATGTTGAATGTTTCTTGTGGGAAGCATGTTGCACATACAGATAGGTCACTTAAAATAGCACATTGGAATTGGGATGTATGATCTCACTTCAAGGTGTATAAAACCTGTTGTCAGATGTTCTGGTAATGTTGAAGAGCTGAAGGTCAGTATAAATGCAGCTGTCTGCTCCAGTTCACTGTTCACTTTCTTCAAAATATTCTTTTTGTATCCCTCATGCCATTTGCTTTCCACAGTTCCTTCAGTTCCTCCACACTTATTTGTATCAACTTGCTATGTGAGATCTGTCATGCCTGCTACGACATATCTGTTTCTGTCAGAAGCATACCCTTTCTGAATGCCTCATCAGCTTCAGCATACCTGCTACAGATACTTATCTTTTAGGAATATAAAACTGTGTTTTTTTGTAAGAGTATTCTCTTCTCATGACAAGAAAAATCTTGTGTCCTGTTACAAACTGGATTCATTTCTGAGCTGATGCTCTTAGTTTGCTTTCTGGAATTCTATTTGTGCAATAGCTATTGTTCCTAGACAATATATCCATTCTTTAGGTGTGTTTTCTTTACAAAGAATTGGAAACCATGGTGTTTCCAAGAGCAACAATGGAATTAAAAATCAACTTTGGCTCAACCTTAATACGTACAACTGACGAGCATTAGGTGCCACAGAGGTTGTGCACTATTACTGTTTTGTCTCGACCATCATCCAACTCATCAGGAGGCAGTGCAACTTCAGACAGAAGTATTTCCATAGAGGTTTGTACAATCCTGGCAATATGCCAAGATCCCCATTCCATGTGAAAGACAACCACTGACCATTGTCCCACACAGGCATCACCTAATTATGGCCAGGGCTTACACTAACATAAGACTCATGACACCCTGGTTTGCCATAAACAGTCTAAGCTAACTGAAGCGCATGACATTTGGCGCACTCCAGACAGGCATGGTGCAAACAATGTGAACACACCTCCCCCCCCCCCCCCACCGCCCCTTTCAATTCAAAATGAAAAGCCCACTGACCATTGTCCCACACAGGCATCACCTAATTATGGCCAGGGCTTACACTAACATAAGACTCATGACACCCTGGTTTGCCATAAACAGTCTAAGCTAACTGAAGCGCATGACATTTGGCGCACTCCAGACAGGCATGGTGCAAACAATGTGAACACACCTCCCCCCCCCCCCCACCGCCCCTTTCAATTCAAAATGAAAAGCCCTAGTATGTGCAACGATACCAAATGATTTACTCCTTGGCAGCATTTTCTTGGAAACAGTTTCCATTGCTTTCACACTCACATGCTAGGTTTCACTACCAATGATATCCTTGTTAAGTTTTACAACATAATGGCTGCTTGATAAAACCAAATTACCACTCTCTGTAAGCCTCAGGTATCCAGATGATCATTTCTCGTGTTCCGTTCCAGGCAGTACCAAGCCACTTCTTTAAAATCATAAACTTACACGCTAACCATAAATGTGACCTTAAAGACACCACAAATTGACACATATCTAATAAACTTCCCTTTTCATAAGGTACTACATGCTTGCACTAATGTTTCCTGAGTCTTAAAATGATACTTACTTTAATTTCTAAATATTGTTTTGTGCGTGTTCTTAGACCTGAGAACTACCATGTCAGTCTTGGTGTTCAAGTGTCACTGATTTAACATTCAGGAGTACAGAACATACACTGACTCCACATTCTGTCTCACTAGTATGCACTAATCTTTTGTAACCAAAAGCAGAACTATATCCAAAGAATGCAGACTTCAATTTCAGCTTCCAGGTTGAAATCCTGGTATCTTCAACCGTACACCATCTTCAGTTAGACCTATTTGTCATCTTTTGCTACCGTATACTGCTATAGAAGCTGTTTTCTTTCTTTTTATTTTGTTGTGTTAGACTGTTCTTGACAGGCCATCACCCAAACTTTCCAAAATGTGTATTTTGGCTCCTCACATTTTATAACAATAAGTTTATGATTTACGTGCAAAATTAAATTTCAGAGTCTCAAGTGAGGAGAAGCCCAACAATATTTTCTAGAAATCAGTAATGTTTGAGAAAGATGGGTCTGAAAATTTAATCTCCATTTTTACGAGACCATGTTTCCCGTACCACTGATAGAAGTATTGCTTCCCTCTACTACATGTTATTCCAACACATCCATCATTTGAAGATGTGATATTCAAATTGTCAATTCAATAATAAAAATCTCTTTCAATATTTGTAGACTTAAAGGTATGAATAATGGCGAACAGATTTTCACCATGAGAATAGAAAATTACAAAGGTTAATTAAAAAACAATGTTGAATGCTATGGTCACAAATTTCAACTATGAATTCCCAAACACATCTTTACATATATTCTTACCTCACTTTCAGAGTTTTGAGGACCATCACTGCAAACACCATACACTGTAGCAGGCAATTTGTTCCATTCAGAGCTGAAGCTACTAATGTGCTTATACCACCTGAGCATATTTGGAAATCTTTCTAATTCACCATTGTCATTCAGTGCACCAAAAACAATCAAATCTGATTTGGAAGGTGTGTAGCCTTGGAGGTAACTATAATCAGTAAGATAAGAGTCAACTACTTCACAGTCATTCATCGTTAGGTGGAAATTTCTGTCTTTTTCACATGATGAGATAATCCTCAACAGGTGATTCACATTATTCAGTTCTTTCTTGCCTTTATTACTTGCACTTTTATTTCTTAGTTTAGAGTTTGGCGTAAAATCAGTCCCTAAATAACTAAGCGCAAATTTTGTGGCATTCCAAAGCTTATTGCAAAAGAATCTATATCCTTGCACTCTCAAAATGTCCAAATTTATATCTCGTCCTGTAAAAAGAAAAGAAAAGGGATACCTGTTGAAATAATTCTTAAACAATTATGTAACTACACAATTATTGTGCCAGTAATTAAATTTTTACCTTGGCTTACATATGCACACAAAGCAAACCTCAAAGCATCTGCTCCACATTCTGGAATGCCATTGGGATAGTCCTGTTTCTGACCTTGCTTTGCTCTTTCTATCTCTCTAGGATCCAAATTGCTATTTGTTAACTGTTTGTGGAGATCCTGTAATGAATTTCACAATTGCTGTTTTTATATACTGCTGAAAAACAAAATGAGGCAGAACTTACAAAAGAAGGTAAAGCGATGCATGGGAACAGGGACAGATAGAAGAATATTTTGAGAAGGAACAGGAAGAAATGACATTGTCATGATGAAGCAGCCATATTCTGGTTCTCTAGAATAAATTAACCAACTTCTTGGCTGTAAACAAATGTACCACATAAGATAGTGCAAAGATAAAACACTGCATTCGCACCTGACACTGAGTTAGTTTCAGATCCCATAACAGTATTTTACCTAGGATTCCATGGTTCTGACAGATAACTCCAGCAAATTTATTCCACTTTATTTTGACATTTATCTCATGAATGTGCAATTGACAAATTATCAAACAATGTGACAGACATATTATAGCTGCCTCCCTTGACGGACTGACAGTTCAGTACATACAACAGTTAGTTCACGAAGCAGGCCCAACAGGTATCCGAAGATGACATAATCCTTGGAACTGTTCGCTAAACATTGAAAAAATTAGGAAATAAAGCTGCAAGGAAACTGAATTTCACTGGGGGAAACAAAACTGTCCTATGGCTACCATGAAAAATCGATCTATATTCCAAGGTGGACCTTCCACACTGTCATTGTGTTTTCATCTCAATGACTGCACAAAATCCTCACTAAATGACACATTGTTTCTTGTCATAGCAATATTAAGTACAGAGATATCAACATAAACTTCTTAATAATTTTTTAAATGCAGCGATTTATTTGCACCTGGCTTGTTGCCATTTGCAACTTTCAGAGAAGCATCATGAGTGGTGAAATTTGAGTAAAATCTACAGATTTCTCTGGTTGCCATGTTAAAATTTACTTCTTTTCTGAAAACACAGCAGAGTTTAAACAGTCTCACCTCACTAACACGTTGCGCAGACGCAGTTGCAAAAGAATTCTGAAAAAGCACATTCTCAGTAAAAATAAATGTGTAATTTCTTCACTTATGTTGTTCTCAAATCCATAGCATGTCTCATTTCACCAACCACTGATGGCCCTTAAAAATTGAATTCTTTCATTTAAAAAGTCTGTAGTTAGTGGAATAACATGGTAGATAATGAAGTTTTGCATAATAAACATGCAGCAAGATACTCCCCTCTTTGTATGCTATTATTTGCCAAAATCTCATTTCTATATCTCGAACTGTTTATGGAATATGAAGAATGTTGTAAACATTTCACTCTGGCTTTATCTCCATTGCAGCACGATAGCAAATTAGTGTTCTACGTCAGATCAGTTTTCTTGAGATTGGTGGCAGATAAAGACCTCCAGCCAAGTCTAAAGAAAAATTCAATATATTAGCTAGATTTCATATGCTGCAACATATTTTATAATAGGCACCAAATGCAAAATCATTGCAACATCTGTTTTTCATTACAAATGGAGATGGACAACATTCTGCATTTAGCGGTTAGGGAGGAGCTGTGGCAGAGATTTATCACCTGTGACTATATAAGGAAATGGACTGCAAGATTCTGACACGTCCCTAGAAGGCAGAAGCTAGAACACGCCTTCTGAAATGTCACAGACACACTGCAAATTGAGTAAAAAGCCTGAGATTTTACTGCACTGACATGCCTTGACAGCCTTCATCTGCATAACATACAGCTCAATCATGGTTAGTACACACTCATCCAGCTCTTTCCTGGTAGCATAATCTGCACACTTATCTCATTTTATGCCTTGCAGTTTTTTCTCTGGAGTAATCTCAAAGATGAAACCTATATACAAGTTGTAATAATTGCAGCAGTATCCGGTCTGTACTGATATCCTTCAATGTATGACTGTTGATAAATGTTACAGAATACAATGGGCATTTAGAACATTTTAAAGAAGTTTTTATGGC